>NC_082638.1:8147500-8772500 GCF_002263795.3 Bos taurus | reverse complement strand
TGGGAATTTTGAGCAGTATTTTGTGAGTGTGTGAGATGAGTGCAGTTAAGCGGTAGTTTGCACATTCTATGGATTGCCTTTTATTGCAGTTGGAATGAAAACAACTTTTCCAGTTGTCTGGCCACAGCTGAATCTTCCAAATCTGCTGGCATGTGGAGGGAAGCACATTCACAGCATTATCTTTTAGAATTTGAAAGAGCTCAACTGAATTCCATCACCTCCATGAGCTTTGTTTGTAGTTATGCTTCTAAAGTCCAACTTGACTTTGCATTCCAGGATGTCTGGCTCTAGGTGAGTGATCACACCATCATGCTTAACTGGGTCATGAAGATCTTTTGTGCATAGTTCATCTGTGTATTCTTCCCTCCTCTTCTTAATAGCTTCGGCTTCTGTTACATCTGCACCATTTCTGTCCTTTACTGTGCCCCTCTTTGCATGAAATTTGCCCTGGTATCTCTGATTTTCTTGAAGAGATTTGTAGGCTTTCCCATTCTATTTATTTCCTCTATTAATTGGCATTGATAACTGAGGAAGGTTTTATCCTTGCTATTCTTTGGGACTCTGCATTCAAATGGGTATTGTTTTCATTTTCCCTTTTTTGTTTAGCTTCTTTGCTCTTTTCCGATCTTTGTAAGGCCCCATCACTTTGCCATTTTGCATTTCTTTTATATGGGAATGGCCTTGATCCCTGATTCCTGTACAATGTCACACCTCCACCCATAGGTCTTCAGGCACTCTGTCTATCAGATAGAACCCCCTGAATCTATTTATCACTTCCACTGTATAATCATAAGGGTTTGATTTTGCATGTGTAAAATACACTAATTCCCTATTTCATGCAGGAAAATCTTCACCCAGACTTTTTTCAAAGAAATAAAGAGAACCCTTTCTGTTATTCAGGAAATACATGAAATATAGCTGTACATGTTTGACGTTTTAGCTCAGATATCAATTTCTGATTCATTGAAAATTCTCTATTTCATGTGTACAGTTCAGTTCAGTTCAGTTCAGTCACTCAGTCATGTCCGACTCTTTGAGACCCCATGAATAGCAGCACGCCAGGCCTCCCTGTCCATCATCATCTCCTGGAGTTCATTCAAACTCAAGTCCATCAAGTCGGTGATGCCATCCAGCCATCTCATCCTCTGCCATCTCCTTTTCCTCCTGCTCCCAATCTCTCCCAGCATCAGAGTCTTTTTCAATGAGTCAACTCTTCACATGAGGTGGCCAAAGTACTGGAGTTTCAGCTTTAGCATCATTCCTTCCAAGAACACCCAGGGATGATCTCCTTTAGAATGGACTGGTTGGATCTCCTTGCAGTCCAAGGGACTCTCAGGAGTCTTCTTCAACACCACAGTTCAGAAGCATCAATTCTTCGGTGCTCAGCTTTCTTCACAGTCCAACTCTCGCATCCATACATGACCACTGGAAAAACCATAGCCTTGACTAGACGGACCTTTGTTGGCAAAGTAATGTCTCTGCTTTTCAATATGCTATCTAGGTTGGTCATAACTTTTCTTCCAAGGAGTGAGCGTCTTAATTTCATGGCTGCAATCATCATCTGCAGTGATTTTGGAGCCCCAAAAATAAAGTCTAACACTGTTTCCACTGTTTTTCCATCTATTTCCCATGAAGTGATGGGACCAGATGCTATGAATTTGAAAACATTCATGTTTTCTGAATGTTGAGCTTTAAGCCAACTTTTTCACTCTTCTCTTTCACTTTCTTCAAGAGGCTTTTGAGTTCCTCTTCACTTTCTGCCATAAGGGTGGTGTCATCTGCATATCTGAAGTTATTGATATTTCTCCCAGCAATCTTGATTCCAGCATGTGCTTCTTCCAGCCTAGCGTTTCTCTTTATGTATTCTGCATATAATTTAAATAAGCAGGGTGATAATTTACAGCCTTGACGTCCTCTTTTCCTATTTCAAACCAGTCTGTTGTCCCATGTCCAGTTCTAATTGTTGCTTCCTGACCTGCATATAGGTTTCATGTGTACAAATCTGGAAAAAGTTTCATATGTTAATAACGGAGATTTCATATTTCATATGAGAACATTTCTCCCCAGATTGTCATATGTGAAATACACAGAATTCCACGTCTTTTATCAGAAGACTTTCATTCAAACTTTCTTGATGGAAATATAGAGAATTTCAGAGCTCAAGCATGAAAATCTGTGGGAAAATTCTATATTTCTTGTAGGAAAGTGAATGCATTTTTTCAAATGTTAAATAGGTAGTATTCAATGTTTCATGAAGGAAAGACAGCATGAAGATTTTCAAATGAGAAATATGAAAAAATTCCATATTTCATGTGAGAAAACCTGTGACCATATTTTGATTTGTGAATTAGACATTTTTGTATTTCCTATCAAAGAATCTGCATCCAGATTTTCATAACTCTCACATGAAAGATTCCACATTTTATGCAGAAAATATTGTATCTATACTTTCATGTGAGATGTACAGAGAATCCCTCATTTCAAGTTGGAAAAATTGTGCCCAGATTTTTATATGTGAATAATAGAGAATTTTATATTTCACATTCTGGAATATGCATCTAGATTTTCATCCGTGAAACTGAGAATTTCATCTTTTATGAAGGATTATCTCATTTCAGATGTCTGTACTTGAAAAAGATAATACTTTCATCAAGAGGCACCTTAATTCCTATTATTCTTCTGTCATTTGGGTGTTGACATCTGGATAACTAAGTTCATTCATATCTCCCACATAAATTTTGTGTCTAGCTTGAGATTCATCTAGAATTTTATTTTTTCATGATGTTCTATGCACAGAAGTCAAATAACCAGGGCAACACTAGATAGCTTTGACTTATTCCTTTCCTGATTTTGAAGCAGTTCATTGTCCCATGTCCAGTTCTAACTGTTGCAAATTTAATAGCGTATACATTTCCCAGGAGACAGGTAAGGAATTCTGATATTCTTTTCTCTAAGAATTTTCCAAAATTACTTTTCTTTTTTTATGGTTTGTGTGTGATTCACAGTGTCCATGTCATTAGCAGAGACAATTAAGCAGATATAGATGATTGTATGGTATCCCTTTGCTTTTTCTATGATCCAAACATCAATTCATGTGTACCTCTTATGACTGAATCACTAACTACACTTTCCTGTGTTTGTTTGTTTGTTTTATTTTTTGGTCATTGTTTCTGTTGTCATTTTCTCTCTTTATCAAGTAGTCAAGTACCAACTGGTAATTTCCTGTGAACTTGCCAACTTATTCTACAGGAATTAAATTATGCCCATGGCAGTCTCTGACCTTTGACACCCACTGAATGGAGTTAAGCTTTGAGATTCGAAATCAGACATTGGTACTCTGGGAAAATGTCAGGAACATTTGAAGAATAGCTAGATATATTCAAGTGCTGACTTTTTGAGCCCAGTTATGCTATTATATTTTATGTGGAAAGTTCTGCATTTCTTCATGCTGATGACAATTCATCATTAAGAGAAATTTGCAAGGGGGAAAACAACAACAACAACAACAAATGTGCTTGATTGCATGTTGGGAGTCAAAGTAGTACCAGTTATGTGTGTACATAAGCAATGTCCCGTCAAACAGAGTAACTCATGTCCACTAATGTTTCATGTTTTGCTGTCAAGGAAAAAAGAATAATAGAGCTTTCCAGGGGAAACTGAGGAGTTCAAAGAAGACAGAAATGTAGAAGGATATGAAATGCACCTCTCTCAATGTATGGATCAGAAATAATACTTCTACATGGTCAATAGCATCAGATAAATACTAGCAGAAGACCCTAGTCATCAGAGTGTCCCATGTGGGTTTCAGACATACCTGGGTGGGAGGGAATTAAAATGGGAGAAGGAGTATAAAAGGAAGCAAAACAAAACCTGTGCCTTGTGGTGGGAGATGGAGAAGCAGGGAAGAGATTTCCAGAATGAGGCAAGCCCCTTCAGTAAAGGGTAAATTACTTTGGACTGAAGGGAAGCAAGGTAAGACAGCTGATGAAACATTATTTGTATAGAGCAAAAGTTACACAGATAATGTGTGTCGTGGCTCTATATGGCCCAAACTGCAATGCAGCTCAACCAGTGTGCATGGGTCTGGAAGATGGAAGGCGGGATTTAGAGAGTCATCCTGGGAGAGGACTGATGTTGACTATGTGGAGACGGCCTGATGGAGCACCTATGAGTTGTTGTGTACCAGAGAATGCCTTCTGAGAATTCCCTAAGTGCCAAAGAGAAAAGACCTTACTGCAATGTCACACACAGGAGGTAGAAATACCTTTGTAGCCACTCCTCTTCCCACCTGTTAACACCTACAACAAGGTAATAGATAAAGACCAGCCAGAAGTACCACTCATGCTCCTGAAAACACAGGCTAGAAAAGGATCCCATTAAGGCCAAATCTCTTCTGCCCGTGGCTGCTGGCTCCTATTCATAGTTGGCGCCACCAGGGTTCCAGCATTCCAAGCAGCTGTACCACCACCTGTGCTCATCAAGGCAGACCCCAGTGTTCCACAAGTGTCTCAGGGCAGACTCCTTTGGTGATCACATGTGAGGAAGGATGGAAATTACACCTGAGACCCAGAGACAGAGCCATTAAGGAAGAGGATTGGAAATCTTCCATCCAGTTGTGCACACTGCAGATTAAATACACACGATTTATGACAGAGACCCTGTATCTATGGATTACATCAAAAGATGAAAAGAGGTCAAATAAAAGATGATGCCCAGGCTCAGGAAGCTGTAAGAATGCGCAGGAATTATAGCAGTTTTGAGTCTATGCTGTCCTTAGAAAGATCCAGAGTCCAGTTTTCTCCATCTTTGGGGAACTTCCCAAAGAAGTGTAGTTGTCCTCTGGCTCATTCTGGGGACTAGGGCACTGACAGATGAGACACTAGGAAAAATGTATTATTCTTCTGATGCATTGAATTGTTGTGTTGTTGGTGGACTATTTTTCTCAGTTGTAGGCTTCTTTGTTACTACACATTGATTTGGTCTTTTAAGATTATTTCAAGCATATTTTTTATTTTTTGTATAGCTATTTCTACTTTCAAATTGGTTTCCTCTTTTCTGTGCCTTTTGTTGCTGTTGCTTCTCTTTATTTTTTAAAACAGGTATACACTTCTATATTAACTGTGAGTTTCTGTTATTCTGTGGGGGCTTTATCTGATCTTGCCAGATTTGCTTTCCTTATTCTTCAGTTGACACCCTGCTCTAGTGTTGTTTTTTGCCTTGAGATTCACTTGATTGTTTCTGTTTATGAATCTGTTGTCTTCTCTGTAGTATTTATTGCTTGTGGTAACTTTGATTTTTTTTCCCATTTATCTATGTTACTTTTTTAATCTCCTCAATCTCTTACTATGGTATCGTGGTTCTCTGAGCATAAGTTTGGGCCTGATTTTCTCGGGTGTCAGCACTTGAGAGGGTAACAGGCTGGAAGGCCAGGGGTCTCAAAACGGAGGAAATAGCCTGCAAGACTGAGACATTTTTATCTCTCTTAAGCGACAGGAGGAAACAAACTAGAGATTTTTTTTTTTCTTCTCTATATAAATTTAAAAGTTTTCTCTTAAAATATTGTGTTGCCATAATGACACCTGGTTTCACCTGAAGTTAACTATTCTCAAACCTTGAGATAACCAACGTATTTTTCTTATGGAAATGTTTATCTTAAGCTATGCTAATGTACTATGCATTTACCCCGAACTGTGTCCTCAAGTCCTTTGAGCCTAATGGCTCAGAACCTACTTGACAAACCAGGATGTTATACTCAGATATTGTTTCCCTAATCTATGTAAACACAACTATTTGTATGGTAATCTGTCCTTCTATAAGATTCAGGTTAATCATTTTATGGCCTGGGATGAATCGTCTGGTGCCAAGATTATCCCAAAATGCATCTTATTGGTCAGGAGGCCTGGTACCACTCTGAGTCTTAAAACATTCCTTTCTGTCATTAACAGACTGCTAGTGACTATATAACATCCAGCTGAAGACTAGCAGTGGGGTACTCTTTCTAACCCCTTCTGATGCCTATGTCAGAAGCTTTCTCTGTCTCCTTTATACTTTAATAAAACTTTATTATGCAAAGCTCTGAGCGATCAAGCCTTGTCTCTGGCCCCAGGTTGAATTCTTCTCCTCCAGAAGCCAGGAATCTCAGCGTCTTTTCATTCAGCAACAACCTTTCATTTTGGGGGCTCATCTGGGATTCTTCAGGGCAAGATAAGGAAGCTTGGGGCTCTAGTTCTTTGTTCTCCTAGTGAACACTTTTTCTCCTCTACTTTACTAATTTTATGGTGTGCTTGTGTGAATGAATGAAACACTCTGCACGAAGCAAGTGATCTCATATGGCTTATGGCAGAAACTTGTTGGAGGTTTATACCGACCTGTCAATGCCAAGAGGCACCCAATGTCTCCTTTGGGAACTGATCAGAAATGGGCATAGTGTGTGGACTGAAATTTCCTTTTTCAGTCAAACTTTTCAGTATCTTTGACCATTTCATGACTCCTTGGGAATAAGAAGTACTAACCTAATCTATTGGATTATTGATTTTCAAGGGACTTGTGATCTACGCTGTTACTGTGTACTGTGGCTTAGGTCCAAGACTTGGATCAGTAGTCAGGAAAGTGCCTAGCCTCCCTAGGAATCGAAAGTTCAAAAGCTAGATGGAGGTCTAGCTCCAAGAGCATCTCTGAGGTGAAAGGTTACTCAGATCGGTACTGCAATTCCCCCCACGCCCCAATTTGGTAGTGTTGGCTCTTAGTGGACCAGAGGTAACTCTTTTACTGGTGTGGTGATGCTTGGCAGGAACATCTCAGTTTTATGTTCATATAGGTCTTATGGTTGTCAGGAACATACTTAGGGTTGTGTACAGGCACTCAGGTGACGAATGTTTCACCCAGCAGTCTTGGCTTGGGTGGCATTTCCAAGGTTACACTGATTCCACCCTGGGTAGCATCAGAGACAAGCAAGGTTTTAATGATGAAGAGCTGGATGTCAGGTAGGGATGCCGTCAGGTCTACACACTGGTACATTCCTACCCCGTCTTGGTGGTAGAACTGGGAGGGATGTGTACAGTGCCTGTGTCGGTAAGGACAGATTAAGTCCAACCAGGAAAGAAAAGCTTTGGTCTAAAATCTGTCTACAACCCCATCTCAAGCAGAGAAGGACGTCTGCAGTAGAAAGATGGTGCTGGTCGCTTTTTCTCTCTCTTACAGATGGGAGCTAACACCAGACTCACTCCTTTGACTGTATCCTGAAAAACCGAGATAGATTTGATCCCCAGGCTTAAAGAAGACACACCTAGTCTTCCTATATGATACTGCGTGGCCATGGTATCCATTGGAGGACAGTGAATGGTGGCCAGTTGGAAGGTCTGCTAAGTATAATACTGTTTTACAATTAAACCAGTTCAATAAGGAACAGGGGAAAGTGATCTTAAAGGATATATTTCTATCTCAGTCAGCTCCAAATATTCTCTGTAAGCTATTAAAACAGGCTTATGGACCAAATCAGTCTTTAGACACTCTGTTACAACTGGCTCAGACAGTCTTTTATGACAGGGAGTATGAGGAAAATAAAGAAGGCAGAAAAAGACAAAGGAAAAGGTGGAAGCCTTCACAATGGCTATGAAAAACATTCTTAAACAGCCTGAGAAAAAGGCCCAGAGGGACACAGGTGACAAGGGACGGGCTTGATATTGCTGTGGAATGGAGGGGCACCTCAAATGGGATTGCCCTCAGGCATTTAAGCCGCCTCAGCTCCGTGTCCAGTCTGCAAAGGACCACACTGGAAGAGAGACTGCCCCCAGAGTTGTACGTCTCTGGGGTCAGACTCTCAAGACAATCAGGACTGAAGGTACCCTAGGGTCCCTGCACAAGCTCCCATCCTAATTACACCTGAGGAACCCTGGGTATTAATAATTGTGGGGGGCCATTCCATCAATTTCCTTTTAGATAGAGAGGCAACTTACTCTGTGCTTACTGAAACCCCTGGCCCACTTTCTTCCCAATCTGCTTCCATAATGGGACTGTCTGAATGAGCCAAAAGGCATTATTTCAGTTATTCTATACCTTGTAACTGGGAATCAGTTCTATTTTCACACAAGTTTCTGATCATGTCAGAATCTCTCTCACCCCTTTTGGTGAGGGATATACTGAGCAAGGCCCATGTCTCTGTTTTCATGAGTATGGAGCCCTCCCTTTCTCTCTCTTTAGTTGAACAAAAATGTAAATCCTAGAGTATGGGATGATGGAAAATCTGTGGGTTAAGCACAAAATGCTATTGCTGTAGTTGTCAAGCTCAAAGACCCACACTTATTTCCACATATGAAGCAGTATCTACTGAAACCTGAGGTTAAGGAAGGGTTAAAATCTATCATTAAAAATTTAAAGGAGCAGGGACTATTAATTCCCTTTAACAGTCCATGCAACATTCCTATTTTGGGTATAAAGGAATCAAATGGTAAATAGAGCCTGCTGCTGCTGGTGGTGCTGCTAAGTCGCTTCAGTCGTGTCTGACTCTGTGCAACCCCAGAGATGGCAGCCCACCAGGCTCCCCCATCCCTGGGATTCTCCCCCTAGTTCAAGATTTATGGATAATAAATGAGGTTGTAGTTTCTTTACAACTTGTGGTGCCTAATCATTATACTCTCTTGTCTGAAATTCCTGAACGAGCCAAATATTTCTCAGTAATTGATTTGAAAGATGCCTTCTATTCCGTGCCTTTGCCAGAGTAAAGTCAATTTCTATTTGCCTTTGAAAACCCTACGCAGGCAGCTTCTCCGTTAAATTGGGCAGTTTTGCTCCAGGGATTTCGTGACAGTCCTCACTCATTTGGACAGTTTGTCATGGGATCCACAAAACCTTAATAGCTCTGAAGCGGTCGTGTTACAATATATAAATGATATTTTGCTCTGTGTTGAGACAGAAGAAGCTTGTTTGTGAGCCTCAGAGATTTCTTAAAATTTCTGGCAGGCTGTGGTTACAAGACATCAAGAGAAAAGCTTCAGTTTTGTCAACAATTATTAGATATCTGGGCTTAATCATATCAGAAGGAACTAGGGCCATAGAACCTGAGAGAATTAAACCTATTCTAAATCATCCCCTACTTCTGACTTTAAGACAATTAAGATTTTGAGGAATTATAGGTTACTGTCGCATTTGGATTTCATGTTATGTTGACCTTGCCCTACCTTTACATAAACTTATAGCTGAAACTCAGCAGGCCAAAAATCTTAACAGACCTATCACAAGCACAGAAATTGAAACTGTAATCAGAAATCTTCCAGCAAACAAAAACCCAGGTCCAGATGGCTTCACAGCTGAATTCTACCAAAAATTTATAGAAGAGCTAACACCTATTCTACTCAAACTCTTCCAGTAAATTGCATAGGAATGTAAACTTCCAAATTCATTCTATGAGGCCACCATCACCCTAATATCAAAAGCTGACAAAGATGCAACAATAACAAAAAAAGAAAACTACAGGCCAATATCACTGATGAACATAGATGCAAAAATCCTTAACAAAATTCTATCTCAATTTTAAATTCCATTTTAGCTACATATGTGAACATGCTTTCTCGGTCACTTGATTTAATTTTACATTTTGCCAATAAGTGAAAATTTTGGAATACCTTGCTCTAAAGGCAGATGTTGTTTTCTTCTTCCAGAAAGTCAGGTAGTAAAGCAGATCTTTGAAAAATTTGTCACTTTTTACTAAACCCATAAAGTTAAGCTGTTGAACTAAACTTTTCATACTCTTGGTTTCAAATATTCTGAAAGGCCCCTTTATTTCCAAGACTTGTTTCTTAAAGAGCTCTCCATTGATCAATATACAAGTGCTACTCTCATCCTGCCAAATAGATTCAAACTGATCACTTTCAACTCCAAAGTTTTGTGGAAATGTGAGTGAAAGAAAATCATTCAGCTCATCTGTTTCAGAGACAGAATGTATAGTGTGGTCTTTTTTATCACAAGTTCCTCAGACAAAGCCTGAAAAACATATTCTTCCATCACAGACCTCAAAACTGAGTCCCCGGTAAGTGTATAATCATACAAAGAAGATCTAATGGAGGTTTCTGAACCAGTTGATTGATCCTTAGGAGGCCCATCTTGAATTTCTGAAGAAATATGTACCATCTTAGAGAAAGCTTTCTTCAGATACTTTTCTCATTTGTCTGATTTTACACACTGCAACTTCCAATGCTGCTTGGCTGGCCTACAGAGAGAAACTCTCTAGACCATCACAGAGGTCCTCAAAGTCAGAAATCTATGACATCATTAAGTCACTGGTCTCCTAGCAATTGAAGGGTAATGTTCAACCAGTGTTTACTTCAGCATCAACTTAATATACAGACTGCTTACAGAAATAGTAACCAAAACCATGAAGCCTGAAAATCCTCATTCCTAAAGAATTTTTACACAGAAAAATCGCATCAATAAATCTACTTGGTTTCTGAAATAAAAGTGGTTCAACATCCTTCTATACACACATTGTTAATATTCAGTACTTTTATCCAAGCAAACTTGGGTCTACTAGCTACTGTGCAATAAAATCAATCAACTGACTGTGAGTTTCAGTGAAAGCACGTGTTTATTGTAGGACCGAGCAAGGTGTTCTTGCAGCTCGTGCTTCAAAGACACAAATCCCCAAATACTTTTAAGGGAAGAATTTTAATGACAGAATGAGGGTGGGACATGGGGTCTGCGATCAGTTTTGGGACATTGTACTAATGCCCTGTTACTGAGGATATTGGGAGTCAACATTGTCGATAGTCTGGTTCCAACTACTCTGTGGTCTACGTACATGCTTTTCAGCCTGGTTGGGGCTTTAGCATCTCTAAAACTGTTCACAGGATATTGGTCAGAATATTGTCTGTGGCCCTTGAGGAGGAACTAAAGATCCTTGACTTTGCTTAATGGCTAAATCATTACTATTCTCTATCGCTTGATTATTTTCCTTAGTTTCTGGCTTTTCTAGCTTCTCTGATTAGAATTACTTCTGGAACACGAGGATGTCTACACTCTCCTACCTCTCTCTCTTGGTTTTCATACTTTTCAATCTTAAGAAGGGGCTGCTTAGAACAAGAAAGGAAATAATGTGTTGGACTTAGAGCTTGATCATAAATGTGACTGAAAATCTCAGTTGCAGGCTCGATTTCTTTTCATATTTCCCAGCTATTGGAGTGTTTGAGTCAGTAAGAACTTTGTTTATTTCCTGTTGAGCAGGAGCATGGAGTTGGAAATAATTCTGAGATCTAAGCTCGATATCAGTATTTAATATTAAGAAAACATATCTTTCTATTTTATATAGTTGTTTGTATATATATATATACAGATAAATACCTATGCACATATATATATATATTTATATACCTGTTTATTTTTGTATATATGTATATATATGTGTGTGTATATATATATTCACATAAATACCTATGCATATATATATATGCATATATATATATATGCATATAGGTATATATATATGCATAGATACTATATATGTACATAGATATTATATATATATATATATTTCTATACCTGTCTATTTTTGTCATTTAAATTGGATAAACATTTGAAATTTGGTAGATATTTATTAAAAGGAGAGAGGGGAGTGATATAAAGAGTCCTCATACTTTACTTGCAGCCAAGAAAACATATTCTGAAGTACTTCCACTTACATATATTCAATAACCGAGTAGACTTTTGAATCATTCTACATTTAAGTTTTAATTTTTTCCATTGCTGTTATACCTAACAGAAATTAAAAGCCATTGTATTTTCTTATACTCACACACATACACACACATATGTATATATGTCAAAATGTAATTTTAAGCTACTTTGTTTAGGTGACCAAACTCTTTGTTTGCTCCCAAGATCTTAAATGGTTTGGGAGCCCCAACATTACTTAATAACTTTCTGACTGAATAATTCAGACCCTGTTGCTGAAAGGCTCTCCTTTAATCTAGTTCCTCTTCCACTATTCTTTCTGTAATAAGATATGGGGTTCATACTTATGAGGACACCTTGAACCCATAAAATTGCAACTCTCATTTACTTACAGATACTTTTCAAAGAAAGCTGTTGCATCCTCACGTTGAATACAATTTTATTCATTCAAGTCTGTAGTAACATAAGAGCATGTCAGAACCACATGCAAAATGGTCAACTAGCTGCATTTGGGATAACAGCTACCCACTTAATGGGTAAAACAAATGCCTAGTGCACTGAGCATAGATCATAGTCAGGGTCTTCTGGCTAGTTGAGCATTGAAATTATATGAGATGGACATCAAAATCACTTCTCCATCATTCAGTATGTAAAATTTTCTTTCATTGCTTTAAACTTCTGGTACCAAATATTTCAATAGAAATCATTGATGATCAAAATTTTTCTCGATTAATGCCACAGGGGTTCAGCTTCCCTCTACCCTCCACATCCTATTTCTTGTTTCTTGTCCTCCTCTGTATTTTTGTAGTTGCCATGTTAGAGAAAATCTAACTGGATAACATGAACAGGCTCAATATATTATGTTAATGGTTGTGTATTTTGTCAACATTTCACCCAGCTGTCACAGAAACATGGCACAAATGCTCCAGCAGGAAACTTAAAACCAGCTGTATTATATGTAATGAGTAACTATTATCTTAGAATACTCTTAGAAAATAATTCCTTATTCAAAACATCAGGGAAAACTAAGATACAATAATCCAAAATGTTCATAGGAAAACACAGGGTATACTGTACACTTGAATTCTCAGTATTACACAAAGTAAGGTCATGGCATCTAGTCCCAGCACTTCATGGGAAATAGAAGTGGAAAAGGCAGAAGTTGTGATAGATTTCCTCTTTTGTGGTTCTAAATTCACTGCCAATTTTGTGGCTCTTTATTCACTATGGTGATGGTGGCTATAAACTTAGAAGAAAATTGCTTCCTGTAAGAAAAGCTCTCACAACTTTAGAGAGCTTGTTAAAAAGTGAAGACATTACTTGACCAATAGAGGCACATAGAGTCACATTTATAGTCTTTCCAGTAGATAGGCACAGATGTGAGAACGCCAGCTGCTCTGCTGGGGATGACTTATGTGTATCCATTGGATTGCAAGGAGATCAAGTCAGTCAAACATAAAGGAACTCAACTCTGAAGAGGCATTAGAATCACTGATGCTGACTCTCAGTCCCCAAAGATTTGACTCCCTGAGCAAAGAACTGACTTACTATAAAAGACCCTGATTCTTAGCAAACAATCAAATCAGGAGGAGACATGGGTGAGAGAGAAGGAGATGGTTGTATAGCTTCACTCTCAATGGACATGCAGACCCTGGGTGACGGTGAGAAAGACAGGTCTTGTGTGCTGCACCCAAGATATCAAAAAGAGTCAGAAATGGCGTTGTGACTGAACAATAACAAGATTTCAGTTAATAAAATGGGTCTCCCAGGGTTGTGGTGGAGTCTCATAATGTTAGAGGAATAAGAGGCCCAGTCCACTTTCTCCCACACAAATCCATCAAAGGATCGACTGCACATGGAATACCTTCCAGAAATCAATTTGTGAACGATGTTGATGGACCCTAGAAACCGAGGAAGGAAAACCAGTCTCTTAAAAACGAGGTAGGACAAAATAAGAGACGCGAGGGTAGAAAAGATTTTAGGGATTGAGACGCGCCTTAGAGAAGGAGTCGTAAAAGAGGAGAAATTTACACAAAATAAGAAACACTCTCTCATAGTTGTCAGTGGGGGAAGAAACAGAACCAGGGGGAAATGAACAAAAACACAGATTATGCCAATAAATGCAATTACTAGCCAAGAAGTGGTTCAGATGCTCCTGTGCACTATCATATATGGGTCCTGGGAGGGAGGCATGTGATGTATCAAACATGCTATGTTTAGAACCAGACTTTAGTGCCCTGAGGACAATCTGATGGAGCTAAGGTGACATAGAAACATAAACCATGGGAACACTAGAGACAGACATTTTAGAAAGGATGTTTCCTGCCAGAAGGCTCTAAGGCCACATAGTGAACCATGGCACAGTCACAGAGCAGAAGACTGTGGACTGGAAAATACCAAAGGAGACTAAGCCAGCTTCTACTTAAGACCCTTTCTTCCACGGAGGGAGAGAGGAATGTGTATGACTGCCAGAGACAGAAGGAAATAGGTTACTGGTATCTTGGTCCCAGAGACATCCCCTACCAAGCTCTAAGCTGGTTGAATTTGCTAATGATGAATTCCTGGGTTCGTGGACAGTTCACATAGGCCAGGATCATGACAGCCTGGGGTCAGCTACCCTGAGGAGACATATGGCACACTTGAGACTGTGTGCTCTGGAACAGGCAGCAAACTGAGTGGCTGAGACCAGAGAGCTGCATAAGAGGCATGGTCCACCTGGGACTTTGCCTTGCCCTCCAACCAGTTACCTGAGATTTTGGTCTAGGGAAGAGCACAAAGCACAGATCCAATCATGGTCAGTGCCCCTGCAGAGCACCTAAGTGTCTGATTGGCTGGGAAGTGTGTGAAACACAAGGTCCAATTGGGACAGTGCCCTCATGCATCACCCAGGAGGCTGAGCAGGGTGGACCCAGGAAGGACATGTCACATTTGTCAGTGGCAAGCCCAGTGTGATCAATCCACCTCAAGCACCCCCACACATCCCTGTTGTATTTATTTGCAGTGTCCCACCTCACCACCAAAACACTGAGCAAGTGAAGTAGAATAAGAGGCTACTGCACTCTCGTTTTGTGTTGAAAACCAGATATGGAGAGGCTTTCAAATAAAAGAAGGAAATACAGTTCTTTGGCCCATTTTTTGATTGGGTCGTTTATTTTTCTGAAGTTGAGCTGTAGGAGTTGCTTGTATATTTTTGAGATTAGTTGTTTGTCAGTTGCTTCATTTGCTATTATTTTCTCCCATTCTGAAGGCTGTCTTTTCACCTTGCTTATAGTTTCTTTTGTTGTGCAGAAGCTTTTAAGTTTAGTTAGGTCCCATTTGTTTATTTTTGCTTTTATTTCTCCAAAGAAGACAAGCAGATGGCTAACAAACACATGAAAAGATGCTCAACATCACTCATTATCAGAGAAATGCAAATCAAAACCACTATGAGGTACCATTTCATGCCAGTCAGAATGGCTGCGATCCAAAAGTCTACAAGCAATAAATGCTGGAGAGGGTGTGGAGAAAAGGGAACCCTCTTACACTGTTGGTGGGAATGCAAAGTAGTACAGCCATTATGGAGAACGGTGTGGAGATTCCTTAAAAAACTGGAAATAGAACTGCCTTATGATCCAGCAATCCCACTGCTGGGCATACACACTGAGGAAACCAGAATTGAAAGAGACACGTGTACCCCAATGTTCATCGCAGCACTGTTTATAGTAGCCAGGACATGGAAGTAACCTAGATGTCCATCAGCAGATGAATGGATAAGAAAGCTGTGGTACATATACACAATGGAGTATTACTCAGCCATTAAAAAGAATATATTTGAATCAGTTCTAATGAGGTGGATGAAACTGGAGCCTATTATACAGAGTGAAGTAAGCCAGAAAGAAAAACACCAATACAGTATACTAACGCATATATATGGAATTTAGAAAGATGGTAACAATAACCCTGTAAATGAGACAGCAAAAGAGACACTGATGTATAGAACAGTCTTTCGGACTCCGTGGGAGAGGTAGAGGGTGGGATGATTTGGGAGAATGGCATTGAAACATGCATTATATCATATATGAAACGAGTCGCCACTCCAGGTTCGATGCACGATACTGGATGCTTGGGGCTGGTGCACTGGGACGACACAGAGGGATGGTACGGGGAGGGAGGAGGGAGGAGGGTTCAGGATGGAGAACACGTGTATACCTGTGGCAGATTCATTTTGATATATGGCAAAACCAATACAACATTGTAAAGTTAATAAAATAAAATAAATTAATTTAAAAAAAAAGGAAATATAAACAAAGAAGCATAAACCAACACAGAAGTGACAGGTTCAACCAAATACGTCTGCAATTAATGCCGAGGCTGTTTAACTGAGGGACAACAGTAGCCTTTGACAAGTACACGCTTCAAAAATGGACTATCTGACATTGAAATGACATCAAAAAGCATACAATTTCTTTGAAATTCTGAGATCTAATCTATATGATTTCTTAAAATTTGAGCAATGTTAGTCCTTTATTATACCCTAAACTTTTATTTATATTAACTATTATTACCTTTCAAAAAAATAAACCTATTTTTAAACACTTCTTATATATATATATATATATATATATATATATATATATATATATATATGAATAAATGTGGACTCAATTTTCTTTTTCTACACGTTTTAAATGAGTTTAACTTTTATTCTTGGTTCTTAACTTTTGCTTTCAAAAAATTGCTATCAATGTTTAACTTTGGGAAGAAAACCTTTAGCATCTGATTTCACTTATGGTTTTGTTTCCTGAGTTGATTGTTCTGTCCCCTTTTAACTCTCCCCTATCTCCTCCTAGGCACCTCTTTCTCCCTCCTCCCTTTTCTCTGCTGTCTGGAACTCTGTGAATCCCTTTGATTCTTTTAGGGTGAGGAGAGTTTTGTCACCATTAACCTGGGATTTTATCTTCTGTGTTGTGTGGATGTGGCTTTTTGATGCTACTGTGACCTGGGGACAGAAACCCAGAGGCCAGGACGTCAATTCCAGAACTTTAGATCAACATTGAACTCCTTACCTCTGAACATTAAAGGACACACACACAACCCAGAGTTTTCATGTCTACATGGAAAGCCATCTCCACGTTCGAGCCAGCAAGTTCAGTACAAGAGAACCCACAGCTATTCTCCAGCAAAAGAGAAACACAACTGTGAATATTATAGAAGGGGGGTGCACAAAGCCTACCAAACCTGCAAACACCCCAAAGCACAATCCATGGACAAGTCATTGCACTTCAGAGAAAGAGATACAGATCAGGCTGCCACTGCACAGACACACATTCCACAAAACATTAACCCTTGAAAAGTCACTGGTCCCATCCCACCCACAAAGGACAGTTTCCACAGTTTCCACAACACAGTGGAGCCATAACCCTCCAGCCTGCAGAAGGGAACCCAAACCACAGCAATCGAGACAGAATGAAATGGGAGAGAAATATCCAGCTGGTGAAGGTAACTGATAAAAACACACCAAAACAAACAAAAGAAGATGAGATAGGAAGTTTTCCTGAAAAATAATTTAGAATAATGACAGTAAAGAAGACCGTAATCTTAAAAGCTAAGTAATATTGCCAGTACATACACTGGACGCCTGGAATGAGAAGAAATAAACATGTTTACCATGGGTCTAGAAGAAATAAAGAAGAATCAAGCAGTAATACTCAATGCAATAACAGAGATTAACAGCACTCTGAAAGGAACCAACAGTAGAATAACTGAGACAGAGAAAGAACTAAGTCCAAGGAGCAGTGGCTGCATGGGCACAGGAGGGCCGAGAGGAGTTACTCCATGGTCAAGGTCTGGGGCGGGGGGCGCTGTGAGGAAATACCCCTAGTCCAAGGTAAGAAGCAGTGACTGCACTTTGCTGGGGCACCTGTGAAGAGATATCCCCAAGTTCAAGGTAAGAGAAACCCAAGTAAGACTCTAGGTGTTGCAAGAGGGCATCAGAGGGCAGACACACTGAAACCATAATCACAGAAAACTAGCCAATCTGATCACATGGACCACAGCTTTGTCTAATTCAATGAAACTAAGCCATGCTGTGTGTGGCCACCCAGGATGGGCAGTCATGATGGAGATCATATGGTCCACTGGAAAGGGAATGGCAAACCACTTCAGTATTCTTGCCTTGAGAACTCCATGAACAGTATGAAAAGGCATAATGATTGGATTCTGAAAGGGAAACTCCCTGTGTTAATAGGTTCCCAATATGCTACTGGAGATCAGTGGAGAAATAACACCAGAAAGAAAGAAGGGATGAAGTCAAAGCAAAAACAATACCCTCTCCCCACCCCCCCCCACACACAAAACAATACCCAGTTGTGGATGTGACTGGTGTTAGAAGCAAGGTCCGATGCTGTAAAGAGCAATATTGCATAGGAACCTGGAATGTCAGGTCGATGAATCAAGGCAAATTGGAAGTGGTCAAACAGGAGATGGCAAAAGTGAATGTCAACATTCTAGGAATCAGCGAACAAAATGGACTGGCACGCGTGGATTTAACTTAGATGACCATTATATCTACTACTATGGGCAGGAAACCATTAGAAGAAATGGAGTAGCCATCACGGTCAACAAAAGAGTCCGAAATGTAGTACTTGGATGCAATCTCAAAAAAGACAGAATGATCTCTGTTCATTTCCAAGGAAAACCATTCAATATCACAGTATGCCTGTGCCCCAACTAGTAATGCTGAAGAAGCTGAAGTTGAACATTTCTATGAAGACCTACGAGACCTTTTAGAACTAACACCCCCAAAAGATAGCATTTCCATTATAGGGGATTGGAATGCAAAAGTAGGAATTCAAGAAACAGAGTAACATGCAAATTTGGCCTTGGAATATGGAAAGAAGCAGGACAAAGGCTAATAAAGTTTTGCCAAGAGAATGCAGTGGTCATAGAAAACACCGTCTTCCAACAACACAAGAAAAGACTCTACAAATGGATATCACTTGATGGTCAACGCCGAAATCAGATTGATTCTATTATTTCCACGTAAAGATAGAGAAGCTCTTTACAGTCAGCAAAAACATGAACAGTAGCTGACTGTGGCTCAGATCATGAACTCTTTTTTGGCCAAATTCACTTAAAGAAAGTAGGGAAACCTACTAGACCATTCAGATATGACCTAAATCAAATCCCTTATGATTATACAGTCAAATGATAAATAGATTTAAGGGACTAGATTTGATAGAGTGCCTGATGAACTATGGACGGAGGTTCGTGACATTGTACAGGAGACAAGGACCATGACATTCCCCATGGAAAAGAAATGCAAGAAAAGCAAAATGGCTGTCTCAGGAGGCCTTACAAATAGCTGTGAAAAGAGAAGCAAAAAGCAAAGTAGAAAAGGAAAGATATAAGTATCTGAATGCAGAGTTCCAAACAAAAGAAAGGAGAGATAAGAAAGCCTTCCTCAGTGATCAATGCAAAGAAATAGAGGAAAACAAAAGAATGGGAAAGAGTAGAAATCTCTTCAAGAAAATTAATGATACCAAGGGAACATTTCACATAAAAATGGGCTCGATAAAGGACAGAAATAGTATGGACCAAACAGAAGCAGAAGATATAAGAAGAGGTGGGAAGGATACATCATAGAAGTATATAAAGAAGAGCTTCATGACCCAGATAATCATGATGGTGTGATCACTCACCTAGAGCCAGACATCCTGGAATGTGAAGTCAGGTGGGCCTTAGAAAGCATCACTACGAACAAAGCTAATGGAGGTGATGGAATTCCAATTGAGCTATTTCAAATCCAGAAAGTTGATGCTGTAAAAGTGCTGCACTCAATATGCCAGCAAATTTGGAAAACTCAGCAGTGGCCACAGGACTGGAAAAAGTCAGTTTTCCTTCCAATCCCAAAGAAAGGCAATGCCAAAGAATGCTCAAACTACTGCAGAATTGCATTCATCTCAGATGCTAGTAAAGTAATGCTCAAAATTTTCCAAGCCAGGCTTCAGCAATACGTAAAACATGAACTTCCAGATGTTCAAGCTGGTTTTAGAAAAGGCAGAGGAACCAGAGATCAAATTGCCAACATCCGCTGGATCATGGAAAAAAGAAGACAGTTCCAGAAAAACATGTATTTTTGCTTTATTGGCTATGCCAAAGCCTTTGACTGTGTGGATCACAATAAACTGTGGAGATTCTGAAAGAGACGGGAATACTAGACCACCTGACCTGCCTCTTGAGAAACACATATTCAGGTCAGGAAGCAAAGGTTAGTGTTGGACATGGAACAACAGACTGGTTCCAAATAGGAAAAGGAGTATGCCAAGTATGTATATTGTCACCCTGGTTATTTAACTTGTATGCAGAGTACATCATGAGAAACTTTGGGCTGGAAGAGGCACAAGCTGGAATCAAGATTACTGGGAGAAATATCAATAACCTCAGATATGCAGATGATACCACCCTTATGGCAGAAAATAAAGAGGAACTATAAGGCCTCTTGGTCAAAGTGAAAGAGGAGAGTGAAAATGTTGGCTTAAAGCTCAACATTCTGAAAACAAAGATCATGGCATCTGGTCCCATGACTTCATAGCAAACAGATGGGGAAACAGTGTCAGACTTTATTTTTTGGGCTCCAAAATCACTGCAGATGATGATTGCAGCCATTAAATTAAACAACACTTAGTCCTTGGAGGGAAAGTTATGCCCAACCTAGACAGCAGAGTAAAAAGAAGAGACATTGCTTTGCCAACAATGGTCCATCTAGTCAAGGCTATGGTTTTTCCAGTGGTCATGTATGGATGTGTGAGTTTGACTGTGGAGAAAGCTGAATGCTAAAAATGGATGCTTTTGAACTTTGGTGTTGGAGAAGACTCCTGAGAGTCCCTTGGACTTCAAGGAGGTCCAGCCAGTCCATCCTAAAGGAGATGAGTCCTGGGTGTTCATTGGAAGGACTGATGCTCAAGCTGAAACTCCAATACTTTGGCCACCTCATGTGAAGAGTTGACTCATTATAAAAATCTCTGATGCTGGGAATGGACTGGGGACAGGAGGAAAAGGGGACAACAGAGGATGAGATGGCTGGATGGCATCACCGACTCGATGGGCGTGAGTTTGAATGAACTCTGGAAATTGGAGATGGACAGGAAGGCCTGGCATGCTGCAACTCATGGGGTCGCAAAGAGTTGTACATGAATGTGCGACTGAAATGAAGTGAGTGAGTGAACTGATTTTTTGCTGAGCATGTCATTGGTAATATATGAAAGGAACACGTGTACTAGAAACCGTTAAACTGATATTTCATGGGTTAAGTCACTACAGTCCTGTATGACACTCAGTTTCACACAGACTGTCACCATTGTGTATTTTCAACCTATGGGATTCTCAGGTGGAGAAATAGGAATGGATTGAAATAGCTTAGTTCCAGGAAATCTTCCCTACCCATGGATTGAACCTGCATCTCTTCTGACTTCTGCGTTAGAAGGCAGGTTCCTTAGTACTAGTGCTACCAGGGCAACCATTAGTATATAGTATATAGTATATATATATATATAGTATTAGTATTAGCATACATACATATATATATATATATATAGTGTTAGTATAATATATATATAGTATTAGTATTAGCATACATACATATATATATATATATATAGTGTTAGTATAATATATATATAGTATTAGTATTATATATATATTAGTGTATATATATATATAGCATTAGTATAGTGTGTATATATTTATAGCATTAGTATTATATATATATATATATGTATAGTATTAGTATAGTATATATATATAGCAACACCTATACATGCATATGAGTATGTTGAAAATTTAGGTATATACTTTTGCTTTTTATAGGTAGCAGTATATATTTTTCAGGAGGTATATAAGTGCAGGTATGTACTTTTGCAGGATCTGATGATTTGCTAAAAGTGCTTTCACTTACATTCACCTCAAAGAATTACCTATTTTCCCATGTGACTGACACTTAACAATATTGGTTCTTTAGGAATATCTTGTTTAATTTTCCACACATTAACAAATTTTCAAACATGTTTCCCATTTTTAACCTTTAGCTCCATTTCTTTGTTTTCAGAGAACATATTTGGTTGATTTAAAATACTAAGACTTGAGATATCCCTTCATGTAAAGCCTACTTTTTGAGAATATTCCAGAGAAAGTTCAGATACATATGGAAATATGTGTGTGTGTGTATGAGTAGATATAAATATTTACACAGTATATGTATATATGCCTATTTGAACATATCACTGTAGGTACAAAATTGTAAATATACATATATTTACCCTTCCTAGATCTTGAAGTGTTTTGGGTCATGTTCTTCAAATTTATATTTTGCTTTCAGTTTCCTCTCTCTTTGGGATTTGTACTAAACCTGTATTAGGTATTTTCACATTACTTTAGGTCCTTTGTATGTCCTGTTGAGGTAGAAGCCCACAGTCACCTTCTGTGAAAGTATAACGATCTTTCTAGAGATGGTAACTTTTTTCTGAGGTTGTTGAGAATAGAGCACACTGTGAACCAAGAAATTTTCCAGCCATATCAGTAAACAAAGGATGCTGCAATCATCAAGTCATAAGCCATTGCAACAATCCATAAATGTGAAACCTGGGGCAACTCTTGATGAAATCAGGTTGCCCACCATCAAGTCCTTAGTTACTGCATCTGCCAGCAGTGTTGCCCGAACAACTGACTTGAGACAGAAACAACAGCCCTATTTAAGGTGCTTATCAAAAGAATTATTTCAAGAAGCCCAGGTTCTTGCATCTTCCCATAGGTAGAAAATATCTCAATCTATTCACTTGAGGTGTCCAGTTTTTCTTTTGTTAACCACAATATTCAGACATTCTCCATACCTGATCGTTGTACCAAAACTTCTGTAAAACCTGGATCCTCCTATCCTTCTCCAGAGCAATCTTTTTGCAATACATAAGTTGCTCCTCATGATTAAATCCTTCTTATGATGAAAGGTCTGAGGAAGAAAACACAATTCGCCACTTTTGGGCCATACATTTTTCCCAGTCAGTAGCACATATTCTAGAATTGCAATATAAGGGATTTCTGTGCACCTCCTCAGTTTTAACCTATGTTTGCTAATTCATACTTAGCATAGTTCTGAAAGTCAAAGGTCTGCTATTACTTATTAAAACTTGAGGAGATTCATGGTTTCATAAATTGGTGACATCAATTTATGAAAACATATAATCATATATGTTTACTTTACTTTTAGAAACCCCTTCTTTACTTTTAGAAACTGACAAATTAGTTAAGTTAAGGGGCACTAGTGTAGAGATGTAGAGTCTGAATATATTCTGGCCAACTTAGCTCTGCATTTGTCTTTTTTTTTTTTTTTTTGCTTTGTCTATACATACTAAAGCAGTCTTGGGTATACATTTTACTTAAAATACATTGTGATGCTTAACCTGTCACTTGCTCA
Source organism: Bos taurus (assembly GCF_002263795.3). Lineage (NCBI taxonomy): Eukaryota > Metazoa > Chordata > Mammalia > Artiodactyla > Bovidae > Bos > Bos taurus. The sequence continues at coordinate 8,749,393 of NC_082638.1, read as the reverse complement.
ACTTAGCCAAGGACTGATTTTCTTTCTTCACATGAGGCAAAATGATTAAAATTGTGGCATATTATTAACTTACAATGTTGTGTTTGTTTCTGCTGCCCAGCAAAATAAATCAGTTGTTAGTAAATATAGCTGAGCCTCCCTTTTGAGCAGTCCTTCCATCTCCCTCTTGGGCCTCCTCTCCTACCACACAACCCACTCCACTGGAGCACTCCATAGCACTAGTTATCTACTGCATACTTGGTATGTTACATAAGTCAGTGCAATTTGTTCAATTCATCCCATTCTCTCCATCCCACACTATGTCCACAAGTCTGTTTTCCATGACTGCATCTCTTCCTACCCTCCAAATGAGTTCTTCAGCAATTGTCTTCTAGATTCCACTTATATGCATTAATATTCAATATTGGTCTTTCTGTTTTTTAAATTATTTCACTGTGTAATAGGCTCTAGATTCATCTGCACCTCTACAAATAATCCAACTTTGTTCCTTTTTATGAGTGAGTAATTTTCCATCCTATATATGTGCCATAACTTCTTTATCCATTCTTAGTTTGAAGGACACTGAGGTTGTTTCCCTTTATTGGCTACTCCAAATGGTGTTTCAATTTTTACTGGCATACATATATATTTTTCATTGTTTTTTTTTTTTTTTTTAGTATATCCCAAATAGAGGGATTGTTGGGTTAAATGGTTGTTTTATTCCTGGTTATATAAAGAACTTCCATACTGTTTGGCTTTGTGGCAGTATTCATTTATGTTCCTAACCACAGTCCAGGAGGGCAGGAGGATTATTTTTTCTCCACACCATTTCCTTCATATAGTATTATGCAATCATCAGATCAGATCAGATCAGATCAGTCGCTCAGTCATGTCCAACTCTTTGCGACCCCATGAATCGCAGCACGCCAGGCCTCCCTGTCCATCACCAACTCCCGGAGTTTACTGAGACTCACGTCCTACCTCAAGTTAACAAAGGCACACAAATCAAAACTATAATGATGTATCACCTCGCACCATTAGAAATCTCCTTCATTAAAAAAAAAAAAAAAAAAACAAGGGACTGCCCTCCTGGTCCAGTGGCTAAGACACCATGATCCCAATGCAAATAAAGAATGTGTGACACACATTTACTTCTTTATTTTGTTGCCACAAACCTCAATCACTGCATGTGGAATCTAATTCAATGACCAGGGATCAAACCTGGGACCCTTGCATTGGGATTATGGTGTCTTAGCCACTGGACCAGCAGGGCAGTCCCTTGTTTTAGGTTTGTTTTTTTTTTTTTTTAATGAAGGAGATTTTTAATGGTGTGAGGTGATACATCATTATAGTTTTGATTTGTGTGTCTTTGTTAACTTGGGGTAGTTTTTGCTATGTTCAGTTTTTGGAGAGTTTCTATCACAAACACTTGTTGAATTATATCAAAGTCTTTTCAGCATCTATTGAGGTGATCATACGGTTTCATTCCTTCACTATACATTGATATGCAGCTACTGAAGAATGTTTCCTTATCTGGGATAACTCCCCCCCCCTCCACACACACACATAATAACGGTGTTCAATCTTTTTAAGATATTGGTGGATATTTTTGCTCGTATTTTGCTAAGGATGTTTGCCTCTGTTTATCTATGTGATATTGGTCTCTAACTTTCCTTTTCTGTGTTATCTCAGTGTGGTATCAGGGTGATGGTGACCTTGTACCATGTGTTTGTGGGTTTTCCTTCCACTCTAGAATTTTGGAGGAGTTTCAGAAGTACATGTGTTAGCAGTTCTCAGACTGGTTCATAAAATTTGCATGTAAATTCATCTGGCTTTAATTTTGTCCACTGGAAATTTTTCATCACAGTTTCAATATTAGTGCTTGCATTTGCTCTATTAATATTTTGTGTTTTTTCATAGTTGAATTTCTGAGCATTTGTCCATGGATTTCAGGTTCTAAATTCTATTGACTTTATAATTGTTTGCTGTACTCTCTTATGATTCTTTGTTATTTCTGTGGTATCAGCTATAATGTCATCCTTTGTCTTGTCAAATTTGATTTAAGTGTTTGTCTTTTTTTTTTTAATTCATAAGTCTGGACCATGATTCATCTGTTTTGTTTATCCTCTCCAAGAGACTCCTTTTGGTGATACTGATTCTGGCTAATTTTTCATCATTTTTTCTTTAATTTCTGCTCTGATTTTTATCATTTTTTCCCTTCTATTCACTTTAGGGAATTTTGTCTGCTTTTTACTCTTTCTCTAAATGCTTTAGATTTAAAGTTATGTTGATTACTTGAGATGTTGCTCCATTCAGTTCAGTTCAGTTCAGTCTCTCAGTCGTATCCAACTCTTTGAGACCCCATGAATCACACAGCACACCAAGCCTCCCTGTCTGACACCAACTCCCATGTCAAATTCATGTCCATCGAGTAGGTGATCCCATCCAGCCACTTCATCGTCTGTAGTCCCCTTCTCCTCCTGCCCCCAATCCCTCCCAGCATCAGCGTCTTTTCTAATGAGACAACTATTCTCATGAGGTAGCCAAAGTATTGTAGTTTCAGCTTCAGCATCAGTCATTCTGATGAACACCTGGGACTGATCTCCTTTAAGATGGACTGGATGGATCTCCTTACAGTCCAAGGGACTCTCAAGAGTCATCTCCAACACCATAGTTCAAAAGCATCGATTCTTCAGCACTCAGCTTCCTTCACAGTCCAACTATCATATCCATACAGGACAACTGGAAAAATCAGCCTAGACTAGATGGACTTTTGTTGGCAAAGTAATATCTCTGCTTTTCAATATGCTATCTAGGCTGGTCATAGCTTTCCTTCCAAGGAGCAAGCATCTTTTAATTTCATGGCTGCAGTCACCATCTATAGTGATTTTGGAGCCCCCCAAAATATGGTCTGACACTGTTACCACTTTTTCCCCATCTATTTGTCATGAAGTGATGCAACCAAATGCCATGATCTTAGTTTTCTGAATGTTGAGTTTTAAGCCAACTTTTTCACTCTCCTCTTTCATTTCCAACAAGAGGCTTTTTAGTTCCTCTTCACTTTCTGCCATAAGGGTGGTGTCATCTGCATATCTGAGGTTATTGTTATTTCTCCTGGCAATCTTGATTCCTGCTTGTGCATCTTCCAGCCCAGCGTTTCTCATGATGTACGCTGAATATAAGTTAAATAAGCAGGGTGACAATATACATCCTTGACATACTCCTTTTCCTATTTTAGATGTGTAGTATTTATCAACTTCACCCTTTTACTGCTTTAGCATACTCCATTACTTTCAGATAACCATGTTTTTAATATTATTTGCTTCTAATTTTTTCTTCTTTTTTTTCCTCTCTGATTTTATCCGTGATCACTTGGCCATATAGAGGTGTATTTGTTAGCCTAGATGGATTCATGTATTTCACAGTCCCTGCCCCCAAAATATGCTATGTAAATCATAGCATTTTGTTAAAAAAAAAAAAGATACGATTACCATTATCTTAAATTTACCAAAGCTTGATTTGAAATTTAGCTTGTGATTTATTCTGGTGATATTTCATTTTCACTTTAGAAAAAATGTATATTCTGCTGTGTTTGAGTGAAATATCCTATAAGTATCAATTCACTTTGTCAAGTCTCTTGTGCCTTTGAATACTTGTGTTTCTTTTTAAGCTTCATTTTTAAATTGGAGGATAATTTGTTTCCAACGTTATGTTGGCTTCAGCAGTACAACAGTGTGTATTAGCCTATAGTAGACCAATGCCGATTTTTGTGTTGTTAATTATTTGTTGTTGCCTACTCATTTTTCTGGGTCCTTCAGAAATATTTCGTCTTTTCTACATCCCATTCTCGAATTTTTTTTATCACCTTACTACCATAATTTCCGAGTCTTTATCAGGGAGCCTGCCCATTTTTTCTTTCATTATGTTTTGAGTTTTTACCACATTCCTTTGCACACAACATATTTATCTGTCTTCACAATTTCCTACTTACTGTGTTAATGGTCATTTCTTCCCAGACTGCTGGGTTATACTTATTGCTCCAAGTTTCCACTCCAAGTCGATAAAGTTGGTTGAGTGGCTAGTGTGGGCTTTGGAGTTTGAGAGACTGACAACTATGTTCTTGAGTCTGCAGCTGAATCTTCCCTCTCTAATGGTGGTACCATGTCTGTTCGTGTCATTTGTAGGTGTCTATGGGATTAGTCTGACATTAGGCAGTCTATCTGCTGACAATTTTGTTTGTGTTTCTGTCTTGCTTGTTGTGTGGTGTGAGGCATCAGCCCAGGGTTGTGCAGGCAGTTTGGGTGGAGTGCGTCTTACATTAAGAAGGAGGTCTTCTTGGAGAATGTCACCAGTTAATATGCACTGTAGACAGGAATTCTCTGGTGTCCCATGAATCTGGTCTCAGTGCTGACACCTAAGAAAATCAGGCCCAACTTATGCTCAGATAGCCACAGTAAGAGATACCATAGTAAGAGATTGAGGAGATTAAAAAAAAGTAACAAGATAAATGACAAAATAAATAAATAAAATGTACCACAAACAACAAATATTATAGAGAAGACAACAGTTTAATAAAGCAAAGCAATGAAGTAAATCTCAAGGCAAAAAACAATATCAGAGCAGAGTGTCAACTGAAGAATAAAGAATACAATTCTGAGGTGGAAGAAACTGAAGCCTATTATACAGAGTGAAGTAAGCCAGAAAGAAAAACAGCAATACAGTATACTAACACATATATATGGAATTTAGAAAGATGGTAATGACAACCCTGTATGCAAGACAGCAAAAGAGACACAGATGTATAGAACAGTCTTTTGGACTCTGTGGGAGAGGGAGGGGGGATGATTTGAGAGAATGGCATTAAAACATGTATAATATCATATAAGAAATGAATTGCCAGTCCAGGTTCGATGTAGGATACAGGAAGCTTGGGGCTGGTGCACTGGGATGACCCAGAGGGATGATATGGGGAGGGAGGTGGGAGAGGGGTTCAGGGTGGGGAACATGTGTACACCCGTGGCGGATGTATGTTGATGTATGGAAAAACCAATACAATATTGTAGAGTAAAAAAAAAAAAAAAAAAAACAATTCTGAAAAGAAGATCAGATACAGCTCCCAGAGAATAACAGAAAATCCCAGTTACTATCGAAATGCATACCTGTTTAAAAAAATGAAGACATGCAACAGCAACAAAAGGCACAGAAATTAGGAAACCAAAGTAAAAGTAGAAATAGATACACAAAAAATAAAAATGTGGTTGAAATAATCTTAAAAGACCAAATCAATGTGTAGTAACAAAATAGACTACAACAGAGAAAAATAGTGCACCAACAACACAACAAATCAATGCATCAAAAGAATAATTCATATTTCCTAGTGTCTCATCTGTCTGTGTCCTAGTCCCCAGCATGAGGCAGAAGACAACTACACCTCTTTGGGAAGATCTCCAAAGATGAAGAGAACTGGAATCTGGATCTAAGGACAGCTCAGACTCAAAAGTCCTATAATTCCTGTGGATTCTTACAACTGCCTCAGCCTGGGCATTTTCTTTCCTTTGGCCTCTTCTCAGCTTTTGATGTATTCCATAGATATAGGGTCTGTGTCATTAATTGTGTGTATTTAATCTTCAGCGTGCACGACTGGTTGGGAGATTTCCAATCTTATTCCTTAATGATTCTGTCCCTAGGTCTCTGGTGTAATTTTCATCCTTCCTCACATGTGGTCACCAAAGAAGTCTTCCCTGAGACACTTGTGGTGCACTGGGGTCTGCCTTGGTGAGGCATACCTCACCTCATCCTGTAGCACAGGATGTGGTACAGCTGCTTGGAGTGCTGGAACACTGGAGGTGCCAATTATGAACAGGAGCCAGCAGCCACAGGCAGAAGAGATTTGGCCTTAATGCGATCCTTTTCTAGCGTGTTTTTGCAGGAGCATGAGTGGTACTTCTGACTGGTCTTTCTCTATTGCCTTGTAGTAGGTGTTACCAGGTGGGAAGAGGAGTGGCTACAAAGGTATCTCTACCTGCTGAGTGTGACACAGCAGTAAGGTCCTGCCTCTTTGGCAGTTTTGGAATTCTCAAAAGGCATTTTCTGTTACACAACTACTCGTACGTGCTCTGTCAGGCCATCTCCACATAACCAACAGCAGTCCTCTCCCAGGATGGCTCTCTAAATCCCATGACCAGCTTCCAGACCCCATGCACACTGGTTGAGCTGCATTGCAGTTTGGGCCATATAGGGCCATGACACACATTTTCTGTGTGAATCTCGCTTTATACAAATTATATTTCATCAGCTGTTTTACCTTGCTTCCTTGTAGTCCAAAGTAATTTTCCCTTTAGTGAAGGGGCTTGCCTCATTCTGGAAATCTCTTTCATGCTTCTCCATCTCCCACCACAAGGCACAGGTTTTGTCTTGTTTCCTCTTATCCTCCTTCTCCCATCTTAATTCCTTTTCACCCAGATATCTCTGAAACCCACATGGGACACTGTGGTGACCACAGTCTTCTCCTAGTATTTCTCTGATGCTCTTGGAGAACTATTGTCAGTGTGGACATATTATTTGTGATCCATTCATTGAGAGAGGTGCATTTCATATCCTCCTACATTTCTGCCTTTTTGAAACTTCACAGTTTTGCCTGGCAAGCTCAATTATTCTTTTTTCCTTGATAGTAAAACAGAAACATTAGTTGAGATGAATTAATCTGTTTCGTGGGAGATTGCATACATACACGCATACCTGGTACTACTTTGACTTTCAACAAGGAATCAAGTACATTGTTTAGTTGATGTTTTTCTTTCCCCCTTGGAAATGTCTCTTAATAAGGAATTGTCATCAGTATGAAGAAATGCAGAACTTTCCACATAAAATATAATAGCATAATTGGGCTCAAAAAGTCAGCACTTGAATATATCTAGCTATTATTTGAACATTCCTGACGTTTTCCCAGAGTACAGATGTCTGATTTCAGATCTCGAATCTTACTCCATTCAGTAGGTGTCAAAAGTCAGAGACTGCCATGACATAATTTAATTCTTGTAGAATAAGATGGCAAGTTTATAGGAAATTACCAGTTGGTACTTGATTACTTGATAAAGAGAGAAAACAACAATAGCAGCAATGACCACAAAACAAACAAACAACCCTAACAAACACAGGAATGTGTAGTTAGTGATTTAATCATAAGATTTGCATATGAATTGATGTTTGGATCATAGAAAAAGCAAGTGGTATACCATGCACTCATCTATATCTGCTTAATTGTCTCTGGTAATGACTTGGACACTGTGAATCACACACAAACCAATAATAATAATAATTTTGGAAAATTCTTAGAAATAAGAATACCAGAATTCCTTACCTGTCTCCTGGGAAACGTGTATGCTAGTAAAGGTGAAACAGTTAGAATTGGACATGGGACAATGGACTGGTTCAAAATCGAGAAAGGAATAAGTCAAAGCTGTATATTGTTTCCCTGTTTAACTTCTGTGCAGAGAACATCATGAAAAAATAAAATCCTAGATGAAGCACAACCTAGAAACAAAATTTATCTGGGAGATATGAATAACCTTAGTTATCCTGATGACAACACCCAAATGACAGAAGAACTGTAGGAACTAAGGTGCTTCCTGATGAAGGTGCTATCTGTTTCAAGTATAGACATCTGAAATGAGATCAGTTTAGTTCAGTTCACTCGCTCAGTTGTGTCCGACTCTTTGCGACCCCATGAATCTCAGCACGCCAGGCCTCCCTGTCCATCACCAACTCCCAGAATTCACTCAGACTCACATCCATTGAGTCGGTGATACCATCTAGCCATCTCATCCTCTGTTGTCCCCTTCTCCTCTTGCCTCCAATCCCTCTCAGCATCAGAGTCTTTTCCAATGAGTCAACTCTTTGCATGAGGTGGCCAAAGTACTGGAGTTTCAGCTTTAGCATCATTCCTTCCAAAGAAATCCCAGGGCTGATCTCCTTCAGAATGGACTGGTTGGATCTCCTTGCAGTCCAAAGGACTTTCAAGAGTCTTCTCCAACACCACAGTTCAAAAGCATCAATTCTTCAGCACTCAGCCTTCTTCACAGTCCAACTCTCACATCCATACATGACTACAGGAAAAATCATAGCCTTGACTAGAGGAACTTTGTTGACAAAGTAATGTCTTTGCTTTTCAATATGCTATCTAGGTTGATCATAACTTTCCTTCCACAGAGTAAGTGTCTTTTAATTTCATGGCTGCAGTCACCACCTGCAGTGATTTTGGAGCCCCCAAAAATGAAGTCTGACAGTGTTCCCACTGTTTCCCCATCTATTTCCCATGAAGTGGTGGGACTGGATGCCATGATTTTAGTTTTCTGAATGTTAAGCTTTAAGACAGCATTTTCACTCTCCTCTTTCACTTTCATCAAGAGGCTTTTGAGTTCCTCTTCACTTTCTGCCATAAGGGTGGTGTCATCTGCATACCTGAGGTTATTGATATTTCTCCCAGCAATCTTGATTCCAGCTTGTGTTTCCTCCAGCCCAGTGTTTCTCATGATGTACTCTGCATAGAAGTTAAATAAGCTGGGTGACAATATACAGCCTTGACGAATTCCTTTTCCTATTTGGAACCAGTCTGTTGTTCCATGTCCAGTTCTAAATGTTGTTTCCTGACCTGCATACAAATTTCTCAAGAGACAGATCAGGTGGTCTGGTATTCCCATCTCTTTCAGGTTTTTCCACAGTTTATTGTGATCCACACAGTCAAAGGCTTTGGCGTAGTCAATAAAGCAGAAATAGATTTTTTTTTTTCTGGAACTCTCTTGCTTTTTCTATAATCCAGCAGATGTTGGCAATTTGATCTCTGGTTCCTCTGCCTTTTCTAAAACCAGCTTGAACATCTGGAAGTTCACCGTTCACATATTGCTGAAGCCTGTCTTGGAGAATTTTGAGCATTACTTTACTAGCATGTGGGATAAGTGCAATTGTGTGGTAGTTTGAGCATTCTTTGGAATTGCCTTTCTTTGGGATTGGAATGAAAACTGACCTTTTCCAGTCCTGTGGCCACTGCTGAGTTTTCCAAATGTGCTGGCATATTGAGTGCAGCACTTTCACAGCATCATCTTTCAGGATTTGAAAGAGCTCAACTGGAATTCCATCACCTCCACTAGCTTTGTTCATAGAGCTGCTTTCTAAGGCCCACTTGACTTCACATTCCAGGATGTCTGGCTCTAGGTCAGTGATCACACCATCGTGATTATTTGGGTCATGAAGATCTTTTTTGTACAGTTCTTCTGTGTATTCTTGCCACCTTTTCTTAATATCTTCTGCTTCTGTTAGGTCCATACCATTTCTGTCTTTTATCAAGCCCATCTTTGCATGAAATGTTCCCTTGGTATCTCTAATTTCCTTGAAGAGATCTCTAGTCTTTCCCATTCTGTTGTTTTCCTCTATTTCTTTGCACTGATCGCTGAAGAAGGCTTTCTTATCTCTTCTTGCTATTCTTTGGAACTCTGCATTCAGATGTTTATATCTTTCCTTTTCTCCTTTGCTTTTCGCTTCTCTTCTTTTCACAGCTATTTGTAAGGCCTCCCCAGACAGCCATTTTGTTTTTTTGCATTTATTTTCCATGGGGATGGTCTTAATCCCTGTCTCCAGTACAATGTCACAAACCTCATTCCATAGTTCATCAGGCACTCTATCAGATCTAGGCCCTTAAATCTATTTCTCACTTCCACTGTATAATCATAAGGGATTTGATTTAGGTCATACCTCAGTGGTCTAGTGGTTTTCCCTACTTTCTTCAATTTAAGTCTGAATTTGGCAATAAGGAGTTCATGATCTGAGCCACAGTCATAGTCCTACATAAAAGGTGAAATTCTCAGTTTCACATATGAAAACCTAGACGCAGATTTCAGAATGAGAAATATAATATTTTCTATTATTCACATATACAAATCTGGGGACAGATTTTCCAACTTGAAATATGGAATTCTCTGTACACCCCACATGAAAGTATGCACACAAATTTTTCTGCATAAAATGTGGAATTTTTCACATTAGAGTTATGAAAATCTGGATACAGATTCTTTGACAGGAAATACAAAAATGTTTATTTCACATATCAAAACATGGTCATAGGTTTTCTACATGAAATATGGAAAATTTTCATATTTCTCATTTGAAAATCTTTGTGTTGTCTTTCCTTCATGAAATACTGTATACTATTTATTTATTTTTTTATACTGTCTATTTAAAATTTGAAAAACTTTCATTAATTTTACTACAAGAAATATTGAATTTGCACACAGATTTTCATGCTTGAGCCATGAAATTCTCTATATTTCCATCAAGAAAGTTTGAATGAAGATCTTCTGTTATGAGATTTGGAATTCTGTGTATTTCACATTCAAAAATCTTGGGAGAAATGTTTGCATATGAAATATGAAGTCTCAATTATTCACATATGAACTTTTTCCTGATTTGTACACATGAAATAGAGAATTTTCAAGGATTCAGAAAGTAAGATATGAGGTAAACAGTCAAACACTGAACAGCTGTATTTCATGTATTTCCTGTATATCATATAAGTTCTTTGTATTTAAGTCTGGGTGAAGATTTCCCTACATGAAATAGTGCATTAATATATTTTACACATGTAAAATCTAAACCCTTATGATTATACCGTGGAAGTGATAAATAGATTCAGGAGATTCTATCTGATAGAATGCCTGAAGACCGATGGGTGGAGGTTTGTGATATTATACAGGAAGCAGTGATCAAGACATTCTCCATGAAAAAGAAATGCAAAATGGCAAAGTGACGAGGCCTTACAAAGAGCGGAGAAGAGGAGAGAAGCTAAATGAAAAGGGAAAAAGGAAAACTATACATACTTGAATGAAGAGTCCCAACAAATAACAAGGAGAGATAAAACCTTCCTCAGTTATCAGTTCCAAAAAACAGAGGAAATAAATAGAATGGGAAAGCCTACATATCTCTTCAAGAAAATTTGGGATACCAAGGGAAATTTTCATGCAAAGAGGGGCACAATAAAGGACAGAAATGGTACAGACTTAATAGAAGCAGAAGCTATTAAGAAGAGGTAGCAGCAATACACAGATGAACTATGCACAAAAGATCTTCATGACCCAGTTAAGTGCGATGGTGTGATCACTCACCTACAGCTGGACATCCTGGAATGAGAAGTCAAGTGGGACTTAGGAAGCATAACTACAAAGCTCATGGAGGTGATGGTATTCACTTGAGCTAATGCTAATTCTAAAAGATGATGCTGTGAATGTGCTACCCTCCATATGCCAGCAAATTTGAAAGCCTCAGCTATGGCCAGAGGACTGGAAAATATCAGTTTTCATTCCAACTGCAAGAACAAAGACAAAAACAAAAAAACCCCGCAATCCAAAGAATGTGCAAACTATCGCTTAATTGCACCCATCTCTCACACTCGCAAAGTACTGTTCAAAATTCCCCAAACCAGGTTTCAAGACAATGTGAACCAAGAGCTTTCAGATGTTGAATGTGGATTTAGAAAGGGCGTAGGAATCTAAGATCAAATTGCCAACACCCATTGGGTCTCAAAAAAGCAAGAGAACATCAGGAAAGCATCTACTCCTATTTGGCTATGCCAAAGACTTTGATTGTGTAGATCACCACAAAACGTGGAAAATTCTTCACAACATGGGACTACTAGAGCATGTTACATGCCTTTCAAGAAATCTGTATGCAGGTCAAGAAGCAACAGTAAGAAAAGGACATGGAACAACTGACTTGTTCCAAGTTGGAAAAGGAGTATGTCAAGGCTGTATATTGTCAACCTCTTTACTGAACTTACATGTAGAGTTCATCATACAAAATGCCACACTGTGTGAGACAGGGTTTACGATCAATATGCAGATGACATGATTTATATGGCAGAACAAGAAAAGAACAACAGAGCTTTTTAAGGAAAGTGAAAGAGGAGAGTGAAAAAGGTGACTGAAAACTCAACATTCAAATGAGAATCATAGCATCCGGCCTAATAACTTCATGGCATAAATATGGGGAAACAAAGGAAACAGTGAGAAACTTTATTTGGGAGGGTTCCAAAATCACTGCAGATGGTGACTCTGGTCATGAAATTAAAAAATGCTTTCTCCTTAGTAGGAAAATTATGACCAGGCTAGACAGCATATTATAAAGCAGACAAAGGTCAGTCTAGTCAAAGCTATGTACAGAGGTGAGAATTGGATTATTAAGAAAGTTGACCTTCAGAGATTTGATGCTGTTGAAATATGGTGTTGGACAAAATTTTGAGAGCCCCTTGGAATGCAAGGAGATCAAAGGGGTCGATTCTAAAGGAAATCAGTCCTGAATATTGATTGGAAGGGCTGATGTTGAAACTGGAACTTGAATATTTTGGACACCTAATGTGAAGGACTGACTCACTGGAAAACAGCATGATGTTGAGAAAGATTGAAGGCTGGAGAAGAGGGTGAAGACAGAACATGAAATACTTGGATGGCATCACTGACACGATGGGCATGGGGTTGAGCAGGCTTTATGAGTTAGTGACAGAAACGGAAACCTGGCGTGCTGCAATCCATGGCATCAGAAAGAACTGGACAGGACTGAGTGACTTAACAGAACTCACCTTAAGTACTTAGGTTCTCAGTGAAAGGAAGGTGGTAAAGAACTCTTTTACCCTTCAGCTTATAATCCTCACATTTCCTAATTGAAACTTTTTTTTTTTCTATTATATGTACAAAGATCCCCTAGGAAATAATGGAAGGGGCATAATTTACAGAAAGTGGTAGAAGAAAGTAAACACATCAGGAAGGCAGCATGGCCTTGTCAGAAACATACAGTACTCTCCTTTAATTCTTCCCATTGATTTCCTTCTAAATCCTGAGGGTAAGACCTGACCAATCCTGAGGACTGGTCTTTGCAAAGGGCAATGACCAAGACATTGCTGCCTATTACTTTAGCGATGACATAAAGTGATGGCATGGTAACCACGCCTCTGTTAACCTCCCCTAACCAAGATAATAGGCTGCCATAGCCATTGGTGAGCTTAGAGGATCACAAGGTCTCCCACAACGGTTGGAGCCACCTGGGCCTTTCCCACAGAGAGTTGGCCAGGTGTGATGAAGTCACCTTTTTCATGACAAAAGTTCTCATCTATGGCCACCAATCTTATTGCCAGTCCTCTGGATTTGTGAGAATCCCAAAACCATGAATCTAGCTTGCAAAGTATATGTGTGAGTGGAGTATAATTGTCCCCCATTATAATTGTGTTACTGTTAATTTCCCCTTTCCGACTTGCTTGCATTTGCCTTATATATTGAGGTGCTCCTAAATGGCACAATGGACTAGTTACACCTAATTGTTTTATATAGGCATTACACTCATTAGTAATGGAATCACCTTTTCTCCAGTGCATGCAGAACATCCTCCAGGATAGATTGATCCTATCCCATGAAACCACCCTTGGTAAATTCAAAAATAAGATAAGAAAAAGAAAGAATTTCAAGCATCTTTTCCATTCACAATGAAGGAAGATTAGATGTCAGCTGCAGAGGAAAACAAAATTAAAAATCCAAATATATGGAGGCTAAATCACACACACCTGAATAACCAACAGATCACAAAATAAATAAAAATGGAAATCAAGTTTAAATACAAATAAATGAAAATAAAAACACAACAACCCAAAAGCTTTGGATTCAGTAACTAGCAGTGTTAAGAAGGACATGCATAGCATATAAGCCTGTCTCAAGGATGAAGAGAAACATCAAAGAAAAGCCTACCTTTACATCTAAAGCAAACACAAAAATAAGAAAAGAATTACCCCAGAGTTAGGAGAATGAAGGGAATCATTAAAATCATTAAAATCAGAACAGAAATAAGTGAAAAAGAAACAAAGGTGGCTATGGCAAAATGAATGTCTGGTTCTTAAAAACAAAAATCAAAGACAAAGTATTAGCCAGAGTGATCAAGAAAAACAAAGGGTGCGGGATGGAGAAGAATCACAATAATAAAATTACAAATGTAAATGGAGAAATCACAAAAGACAACACAGAAATATGAAAGGTCATAAGAGATTACTGTGAGCAATTATATGTCACTAAAATGGACAACATTGAAGAAATGGAAAAATTCTTAAGAAAGAATAACAGTTCATAACTGAGCGAGCAAGAAGTAGAAAATCTTAAGAGATGCATCAGAATCATGGAAATTAAAGCTCGAATCAAAAATATTTCAACACTCAAAAAACCAGGACCAGATGGTTTCACAGATGAATCCTGATTTTTTTTATTTTTTGAATTTACCAAAAAAAGTTTTATGGAAGAACAAACACTTAATCAACTCAAACACTTCAGGAAAATTGCAGAGGGGGATAAGCTCCCCAACTCAATCTATGAGGCCACCATCACCCTAATACCAAAAACAGACAAAGATGCAACAAAGGAAGCAAACTACAGGCCAATATCACTAAACATATTGATAAACTTGGATATAGAAAATTTCCTACAACTTATAGTAAACAGAATCCAGCAACATATTGAAAAAGTCATATATCATTACCTTAAATGCACGTTGGCTTCATCTCAAGGATGCAAGGATTCTTTAATATTTGCAACATAATCAATCAATCAATATGACAAACCATATTAAACCGAAAGATTAAAAACCATATGATTATCTCAATAGACGCAGAGAAAGTCTTTGACAATTTTCAACACATACTTATGATAACTGTCCAGAAAGCAGGTATAAAAGGAACATATCTCAACACAGTAAAAGCCATATATGAGAAAACCACAGCAAACAGTATCTTCAATGGTGAAAAATTGAAAGCATTTCCTCTTAAATCAGGAACAAGACAAGGGTGCCCATTCTCACCACAACTATTCAACATTGATTTGAAAGTCCTAGCCACAGCAGTCAGAGAAGAAAAAGAAATAAAAAGGAATCCAGGATGTTAAAAAAGAAAGGAAACCCTCACTGTTTGCAGATGACATGACCTTCTACATAGAAAGCCCTAAAGACATCACAAGGATATTACTAGAGCAAATTGATGAATATGAAAATGTTGTGGGTTATAAACTATTACACAGAAGCCCCTTGCATTGTTATACATGAACAATAAGATAACAGAAAGAGAAATTATGCAGACAATCCTGTTCACCATTGCAGTGAAAAGGATAGCATACTTAGGGATAAATTTACATAAAGAAACAAAAAGAATTATATATATATACATAGAAAACTATAAAACAATGACGTAAACAAAAGATGAGATAAACAGATGGACAATTTTACCAGGTTGATGGACTTGAAGAAACATTATAGTGAAAATGAATATACAAAGTAAACAAAGCAATCTATAGGTTCAATGCAACCCTTATCAAGTTACCAATGGTATTCTTCAGAGAATTAGAATAAATACTTTTACAGTATGTATACTTTCACAGTAAGTATAGAAACACAAGGAAACCTCTAATAGCAAAAGCAATCTTGAGAAAGAAGAATGGAAATGCCAGAATCAACCTGCCTGACTTCAGAATATACTACAAAACTACATTCCTCAAGACAGTAGCACAAAGACAGAAATCTAGACCAATGGAACAAAACAGAAAGCCTAGAGATAAGTCCACACACCTATGGACATCTTAATTTTGACAAAGCAGGCAAGAATATACAATGGAGAAAAGACAATCTCTCTAACAAGTGGTGCTGGGGGAAAAAAAAATTATCAACCAGATGTAAAAGAATGGGAAAAAAAGAAAAAACAACCCTTCCTAATACCATATGCAAAACTAAATTCAAAATGGATTATATGCTTCCCAAACAGGCATTTTGCTTTCTTGCATTTCTTTTTCTTAGGGGTGGTCTTGATTGTTGTCTGCTGTACAATGTCATGAACCTTCATCCATAGTTCATCAGACACTCTGTCTATCAGATCTAGTTCCTTAAATCTTGGCTTGGGTATCAAGACTCTGCAAAGGATGGCTTCAGTTGACCCTCTCGCTGCTCTTGGCCCCACAGTGCTAGGGTGACAGCATAGGCTGGGATGTGTTCTCACCTGGAGGCTGGAAGGAAACAGAACCACTTTGAAAGGGCTGCTGTACAGTAAATGGCAGACTTCCATTCATGTGGCACTGGTGAGTTATAGCACTAGGCATGATGCTGTCCCTTTGTATCACCATATTTAGTGATGCTTCATCTGTAAATTTCTCTCCATAGAGAGAATTCCATTTTTAAATAAGGAGTTCTCTGAATGTCACATACTGACATGTGGGCAAAATTTTGATACATGAAGCATAGAACTCAATATTTCACATATGAATACATGCATGTGATTTTCCTCTGGAAAATATTAAATTCTCCATATTGCACATGGGAAAATGACAGTAAAAGCTTTTGAAAACAAAATTGGAATTGTCTATATTTCATATGAAAATCTTCCTGAATGTTTTCACACTTGAAATTAGGAATTTTATGTTTTACTCATGTGGAAAACTGGGTCTTATCATTTGTTTATGTATTGTGGAATATGCTTGTTTCCCTTATGAACATCTGGTTATTGATTTTAGCACACAAAAGATTTAATTTTTATTTTTTCTCATATGTAAATCAGGGCACTGATATTTCTCTATTAAATACGTAATATTATGTATTACATGTATGAAAATCTAGGCAGAGATTTAACCCAACAAATGTCCAATTTTCTATATATCATTCAGGAAAATGTAGATCATGATTTTCCTACATGAAATATTCCCTTCTCTATACTTCAAAAGTGAAAATATCAGCATAGATTTTGCTACATGAAATATGGATTTCTCTATCTTTGGCCTTTTAAACTCTAGGCACTCAAAGATAGATCACATCCTGGACCATAAATCTAGTTTTGGTAAATTAAAAAAAAAAATGAAATCATTCCAAGCATCTTTTCTGACCACAGTGCTTCAAGATTAGATATCAATTACAGGAAAACAAAAACAAAAACAAAATAACTCTAAAAATCCCAATATATGTAGGCTGAACAACAAACTTCTGTATAACCAACAAATCACAGAAGATTTAAAAAACGAAATCAACATATGCATAGAAATGAACGAAAAGGAAAACACAATAATCCAAAATCTATGGGATACTGTAAAAGCAGTAATAAGGGGATGGATCATAGCAATACAGGCTTACCTCCAGAAACAAGAAATAAGTCAAATAAATCAATTAATCTTCCACATAAAGCAACTAGAAAAGGAAGAAATTAAGAACGCCAGGGCAAGCAGAAGGAAAGAAATTGTAAAAAAAATAGGACAGAAGTAAATTCAAAAGAAATAAATAGACCAAACAAAAAATTTAAGAAAGCTAAAAGCTGGTTCTTTGAGAACATAAATAAATTGAAAAACCATTTACCAGAGTCATCAGAAACAAAGGGAGAAGAATCAAATCAACAAAACTAGAAATGAAAATGGAGGAATTCTACTGGCCACACAGAAATACAAAGGATCATAAGAGACTATTGTCAGGAACTATATGCCAAAAAAATGGACTAGTTGGAAGATATGGACAAATTCTTAGAACAATATGACTTCCCAAAACTGAAGCAGGAGAAAATAGAAAATCTTAATACACATGTCAGTTCAGTTCAGTTGCTCAGTCATGTCCGACTCTTCACGACCCCATGAATCACATCATGCCAGGCTTCCCTGTCCATCACCAACTCCCAGAGTTCACACAGACTCACATCCATAGAGTCAGTGATGTCATCCAGCCATCTCATCCTCTGTCGTCCCCTTCTCCTCCAGTCCCCAATCCCTCCCAGCATCAGAGTCTTTTCCAATGAGTCAATTTTTTTGCATGAGATGGCCAAAATACTGGAGTTTCAGCTTCAGCATCATTCCCTCCAAAGAAATCCCAGGGCTGATCTTCTTCAGAATGGACTGGTTGGATCTCCTTCCAATCCAAGGGACTCTCAAGAGTCTTCTCCAACAACACATTTCAAAAGCATCGATTCTTCGTCACTCCACTTTTTTCTCAGTCCAACTCTCACATCCACGCATGACCACAGGAAAAACCATAGCCTTGACTAGACGGACCTTTGTTGGCAAAGTAATGTGTCTGCTTTTCAACATGCTATCTAGGTTGGTCATAACTTTTCTTCCGAGGAGTAAGCGTCTTTTAATTTCATGGCTGCAGTCACCATCTGCAGTGATTTTGGAGCCCCAAAAAGTAAAGTCTGACACTGTTTCCACTGTTTTGCCATCTATTTCCCATGAAGTGATGGGACCAAATGCCATGATTTGTTTTCTGAATGTTGAACTTGAAGCCAATTTTTTCAGTTTCCACTTTCACTTTCATCAAGAGAGTTTTTAGTTCCTCTTCACTTTCTGCCATAAGGGTGGTGTCATCTGCATATCTGAGGCTATTGATATTTATCCCGGCAATCTTGATTCCTGCTTGTGCTTCTTCCAGCCCAGCGTTTCTCATGATGTATTCTGCATGTAAGTTAAATAAGCAGGGTGATAATATACAGCCTTGATGTACTTCTTTTCCTATTTGGAACCAGTCTGTTGTTCCATGTCCAGTTCTAATTGTTGCTTCCTGACCTGCATATAGGTTTCTCAAGAGGCAGGTCAGGTGGTCTGGTATTCCCATCTCTTGAGGAATTTTCCGCAGTTTATTGTGATCCATACACTTAAAGGGTTTGGCATAGTCAATAAGGCAGAAATGGATGTTTTTCTGGAACTATTTTGCTTTTTTCAATGATCCAGCAAGCACAGAAATTGAAACTATAATCAGAAATCTTCCAGCAAACAAAAGCCCAGGACCAGATGGCTTCACAGCTGAATTCTACCAAAAATTTTGAGAAGAGCTAACACCTATTCTACTCAAACTCTTCCAGAAAACTGCAGAGGAAGGAACACTTCCCAACTCATTCTATGAGGCCACCATCAACCTAATACCAAAACCAGACAAAGATGGCACACAAAAAGAAAACTACAGGCCAATAACACTGATGAACATAGATTCAAAAGTCCTTAACAAAATCCTAGTAAATATAATCAAACAACATATTAAAAAGATATATATCATGACCAAGTGGGTTTTATCACAGGGTTCTAAGGATTCTTTAATATTCACAAGTCAACCAGTGTAATACACCACCTTAATAAATTGAAAGATAAAAACCATATGATTATCTCAATAGATGCAGAAAAGGCCTTTGACAAAATTCAGCATCCATTTATGATAACAACCCTCTAGAAAGAACGAATAGAATGAATATACCTCAACATAATAAAAGCTATATATGACAAAATCACAACAAGGATGACTGTCAATGGTGAAAAATTGAAAGCATCCCCCCTAAAGTCAAGAAAAAGAAAACAGTGGCCACTCTTACCACTAGTATTCAACATAGTTTTGGAAGTTTTAGCCATAGCAATCAGAGAAGAAAAAGAAACAAAAGGAATCCAGATTGGAAAAGAAGAATTAAAACTCTCACTCTTTGCTAATATCATTATCCTCTACATATCAAAGCCTAAAGACTACAACAGAAAATTACTAGAGCTAAGTAAGCAATGAATATATTAAAGTTTCAGGATATAAAGTTAACACCCAGAAGTCCCTATCATACCTATACACTAACAATTAGAAAAGAGAAAAGCAATAAGGAAACATTCCCATTCACCATTGTAACAAAAAGAAGAAAATACTTAGGAATAAATCTACCTAAGGAAACAAAATACCTATATATAGAAAACTAAAACATTGATGAAAGAAATTAAAGAGGACATAAATAGATGGAGAAGTATACCATGTTCATGGATTGGAAGTATCAATATAGTGAAAATGAGTATACTGCCTAAAGCAACCAAAGCAATCCTTATCAAGCTACCAATGGTATTTTTCAGAGAACTATAACAAATAACTTCACAATTTGTATGGAAATAGCAAAAGCCTCAAATAACCAAAGCAATCTTGAGAAAGAAGAATGGACCTGAAGGAATCAACCTGGTTGACTTCAAGCTATACTACAAAACTCTAATCATCAAGACCATATGGTACTGGCACAAACACAGAAATAGACCAATGGAATAAAATAGAATGCCCAGAGATAAAGCCACACACCTATGGTCAACCTCTCTTTGACAAGGGAGGCAATTATGTACAATAGAAAAAAGACAATCTCTTTAACAAGTGGTGCTCGGGAAACTGGTCAACCACGTATAAAGGAATGAAACTGGCAATGAAGAACCATGTCATACTGGTCAGAATGGATACTATCCAAAAGTATACAATCAATACATTCTGGAGAGGGTGTGGAGGAAGGGAACCCTTTTACAGTGTTGGTGGAACTGCAAACTAGGACAGGAACCATGGAGAAGAGTGTGGATATTAGTTTAAAAAACTGGAAACAGAACCTCCATATGACCTAGCAATCCCACTGGTGGGCATACACATCAAGGAAACCAGAGTTGAAAGAAACACATGTACCCCAATGTTTGTCAAAGCACTGTTTATAATAGCCTGGACATGGGTGCAACCTAGATGTCCATTGGCCAAAGAATGGATAAGAAATCTTTGGTACATATGCATAATGGAATATTACTCAGTCATTAAAAATAATTCATTTGAATCCATTCTAATGAGGCAGATTAAACTGGAGTCTATTATATCTACTGAAGTAAGTCATTATGAAAAACACCAATACAGTATGCTAACACATATATATGGAATTTAGAAACATAGTAACAATGACCCTATATGTGAGACAGCAATACAGACACAAATGTACAGAACAGTCTTTTGGACTCTGTAAGAGAAGGCGAGGGTGGAATGATTTGAGAGGTTAGCATTGAAAGATGTATATTATATAAGAGAAACATATCTCCAATTTAGACTTGATATATGAGAGAAGGTCCTCAGGGCTGGTGCACTGGGATGATCCTGAGGGATGGGATGGGGAGGGAGGTGGAAGGAACGTTCAGCACCAGGAACACATGTAAACCCATGGCTGATTCATGTCAATGTATGGAAAACCCACTACAATATTTTAAAGTAATTAGCCCCCAATTAAAATAAATGAAATTTAAAAAATGTACTTAAAAAAAAGGCCTGCTGGGCTTCTCCAAGATCCAGTGGCTTTAGAATTTCCCTGCCAATTCAGGGGACATGTGCTTGATCCTTGGTCTGAAGAGATGTCACATGCTACCAAAGTAGATAATCCTTTTTGCCCCAACTACCTGATCTGGGTGCCGTAGGGCTTCTGCTTTACAATAGAAGGGAGTACCATGAGACACTAGCTTACTGCAATGAAGAGTAGTCCCCACTTACTGTAACTTGAGAAACTTTGTGCACAGCAATGAAGAAAGTGCAGCCATAAATAAATAAATAAATTCTAAACTTTATATATAAATAAATTCTAGATTTTTAAATTTCTTCCCTGTAATATGAATTTCCTGTATTTCATTGAATATCCAGATGCTGAATTGACTGCTTGAAATATGGAGTTCCTATCTTTCAAATATAAAAATCAAGGGCACTATTCCTAAATGAAATATAAATTCTCTATATTTCACATATAAGTATTTTGGTGTAGATTTTCCTATATGAGTCTCTAAATTTCACATAGGAAAATATAGGTGTCAATTCTATTTGAAAGTTGGAATTCTCTATAATTCACATGTGAAATTCAGGATGATTATGTTTCCTACTGCAAAGGTGGAATTCCTTAATTTTGTATGAAAATTTGGATGTAGATTTTTGTAGATGAACAATGCAAATTTCTGTATTTCAAATCTTTACCATTGACGCTACCAGGGAATTTGAATAGTTTTAGGAAAACAGCCAAGATTTTCTAAAATTAACACCCAAAAGAGATGCCCTTTTCATGATAGCTGACTGTGATGTAAAACAGGAAGTCAGGAGATATGTGGGTAACAGGCAAATTAGGACTTGGTTACAAAATGATGCAGAACAAAGGCTAAATGCAGAGTTTTCCAAATACAATGGTTAAACATGGAAACACAACAGTGTTCTTGGGCTCCAAAATCACTGGGGACAGTGATTACAGCCATGAAAATAGAACACTCTCTCTCAAAGGAAGAAAACTTATGGCAAAACCAGACACAATGTGCTGAGAAGCAGAGACATCACTTTGTCAACAAAGGTCCGTTTAGGCTAAGCTAGTTTTTCCTCCCCGCCCCCCACCGGGGATATGTATGGTTGTCCATCTTGTGTGACCCTACAAAGCATGGCTTAGTTCCACTGAGTTAGACAAGTGGGGGTTCATGTGATGGATTGGTTAAGTTTCTGTGATGGTGGTTTCAGTGTTTCTGCCCTCTAATGCCCTCTCTCAGCATCTACCATCTTACTGGGATTTCTCTTACCTTGAATGTGGAGTATCTCTTCACTGCTGCTACTGCAAAGCACAGCCTCTGCTCCTTACCTTGGACGTGGGATATCTCCTCTTGACCGCTGGCTGCTCCAGTGCCACAGAGCCACAGATCGCTGCTCTAGCTAATTAGGAAAACTCAGTAATGGCTACAGGAATGGAATGTCAGTTTTCATTCCATTCCCAAAGAGAGGTAATGCCAAAGAATACTCAAACTACAACACAATTGCCTTCATCTCATGCACTAGTAAAGTAATACTCAAAATTCTCCAAGGCAGGCTTCAACAATATGTGAACTGTGAACTTCCAGATGTTCCAGCTGTTTTGGAAAAGACAGAGGAACCAGAGATCAAATTGCAAACATCTGCTGGATCTCTGAAAAAGCAAGAGAGTTCCAGAGAAACATCTATTCTGCTTTATTGACTATGCCAAAGACTTTGACTCTATAGATCACAATAAACTGTGAAAAATTCAACAAGAAATGGGAATATCAGACCACCTGGCCTGTCTCTTGGTAAATCTGGATGCAAGTCAGTAATCAACAGTTAGAACAAGGCATGGAAGAACAGGATAGTTCAAATAGGAAATGGAGTAGGAAAGGCTGTACTGTCACCCTGCTTATTTAATTTATATGCATAAGACATCATGAGAAACACTGGGTTGTATGAAGTACAAGCTGGTATCAAGATTGCACAGAGAAATATCAATGCAAATATGCAGATGACACCCTTATGGCAGAAAAGGCAGAAGATCTAAAAGCCTTTTGATGAAAGTGAAAGAGAGAGTGAAAAAATGACTTAAAATTCAACATTCAGAAAACTAAGATCATGGTATCTGGTCCCATCACTTCATGGCAAATAGATAGGGAAACAATGTTAGACTTGATTTATTTTGTTGGTGGATGGTGGGTCCAAATCACTGCAGATGGATCACTGCAGATGGTGACTGTGGCCATGAAATTAAAAGATACTTCCTCTTTGAAAGAAAATTTATGAGCAACCTACACTGTCTATTAAAAAGCAGAGACATTACTTTGCCAACAAAGGTCTGTCTAGTCAAGGCTATTGTTTCCCCAGTAGTCAATATGGATGTGAGAGTTGGACTATATAGAAAGCTGAGAAGAAGAATAAATGATGCTTTTGAACTGGATTTTGAAGACTCTTGAAAAACCCTTGGACTGCAGGAGGTCCGATCATTCCATCTTAAGGAGATCATTCCTGGGTGTTCATTTGAAAAACTGCTGTTGAAGCTGAAACTCCAATACTTTGCCCAACTGATGAGAAGGGCTGACTCATGGGAAAAGACCCTGATGCTGGGAAAGATTGAGGGCAGGAGGACAAGGGGATGACAGAGGATGAACTGGTTGGATGGCATAGCAAACTCAATGGGCATGAGTTTGGGTAGACTCCGGGAGTTGTGATGGACAGGGAGACCTAGACTCCTGTGGTCCATGTGGTCAAAGAGTCGGATATGACTGCGAGATTGAACTGAACTGATCTGAGCCAATGTATGGATGTGAGAGTTCTACTATAAAGAAGACTGAGTGCCAAAACTGAGGTTTTGAACCTGTCTTGAAGGTGACTACTGAGAGTCCCTTGGACAGTAGGAGTTCAACCCAGTCAATCCTAAAAGAAACTAACTGTAAATGTTCATTGGAAGGTCTGATGCTGAAGCTCAAGCTCCAATATTTTGGCTAAAGGACTCAGGAGAAAAGACTGCCACTCTACCTTGTCATGAAACATTATTGGCTCTAATGCGGGAAAGACTGAGTGCAGGAGAAGAGGGCAACAGAAGTTGAGTTTCTTGGACATCCTGGAATCTCTTGACTCAACAAAGATGAGTCTGAGCAAAGTGTTGGAGGCAGGGAAGGGTTGGGAAGGCTGCAGTGCTGCTGTCCACTGTTACAGAGTTGGAACTGGCTGGTCAACTGAAAATCAGCAAAAACTCTGTCTCATATACGTCAATCAGGAGATTTTTGAACCTGAAATATGGAATTTTTTATATCCCCTTAGGAAAATTAGAAGCTTCTTTATGAATTATGGACATCTCTCCATTTCATTTATGAAAGTCTGGGTGGATATTTCACTTCTTAATCTATGAGAGATTCAACTACTCAGGAACCAAATTTTAATACAACTATATTTACATGTAATAAGGAGTATTGTACACTTCAAATGTGAAAATCAGGGTATACATGTCCTTATGGGACATGCCATTAGAAAATCTGGGTGTCCATTTTCCTGTATTAAAGGTGAGATTCTCTGTATTTCCAAGACCAAAAACTGAGCACAGTTTTTGTTACATGAAATATGTAACTGTTGTTTTTTTTTTCCCCTTTTGAAAATATGGGTTTAAACTTTCCAGTATGATAGATGGAATCTGTGGAATTCATGCATTAAAAGGTGGGTCCTTGACAATCTAACATGAATAATGGAATGCATGTTATTTCATGTATAAAAATCAAGGCACATATTTTCTTGCATGAAATATGGTATTCTCAACTGAATGTTAAAGTTTAATACCAAACAAAGTTTTGTAAAATAATTATCCATCAGTTAAAAATATATACTAACAAAGTTGCTCAAAACATAGTATTCCTTATATTTTTTATTTCATCATCTAGATGTAGATGTTTCTAACTGACATAGGAAATTCTCTATATCTCATGTATGTAAATCTGCAAGCAGAGTCTCCAATATGCAGTAGTGAATTCTCTATATTTGATGTAAAAAAAACTGGTAAGGAAACTTGTACACAGCAAAGTGGGATTTTTGTTCTTTTCACATGTGAAAACCAGGCTACAATTTGTCTTATAAGATATGAACTGTACATATTTCCTATATGAAAATTTGAATGAAGCAATTTTACATGAAATATACATTTAGTCAAAGCCTTTGTTTATCCAGAAGTCATGTATGGATGTGAGAGATGGACTATAAAGTAATGTGAGCAGGAAAATTAATGCTTTTGAACTGTGGTGTTGAAGAAGTCTCTTGAGAATCTCTTGGATGGCTAGGAGAAATCCAACCAGTCCATCCTAAAGGACATCAATCCTGAATATTCTTTGCAAGGACTACGGCTAAATGTGAAACTCCAATACTTTGGCAGCCTGGTATGAAAAACTGACACATTGGAAAGGATCCTGATGCTGGGAAATGTTCAAGGCAGGAGGAGGAGGGACAACAGGGGATCAGAAGATTGGGTGGCATCACTGAATTAATGGACATGAGTTTGAATAAACTCAGTGAGTTGGTGATGGACAGGGAGGCCTGGCATGCTGCAGTTTATGTGGACACAAAGATTTGAACATGACCGAGCCACAAAACTGAACTGAATTGAACATGGCCCTGCCCATCAGAACAAAAATCAGCTTCCCTCTCAGTTTGTCTCTCCCATCAGGAAGCTTCCACAAGCCTCTTATACTTATCCATCAGAGGGAAGATAGAATGAAAATCATAATCACAGAAAACTAACCAAACTTATCACATGGTCCATAGCCTTGTCTAACTCAATGAAACTATGAGTCATGGGTGTAGGGCCACCCAAGATGGACAGGTCATGGTGAAGGGTTCTGACAAAATGTGGTCCTTGGAGAAGGAAATGGAAAACCTCTTCAGTATTCCTGCTTTGAGAAACCCATTAGCAGCATATTATGGCAAAATATAGCATACAGAAAGAGGAACTCCCAAGGGTGGCAGATGCCTGATATGCTATGGGACATCAGTTGAGAAGAAACTCCAGAAAGAATGAAGGCATGGAACCAGAGCAAAAACAGCACCCAGTTGCAGATATGACTGGTGATGGAATGAAGTCCGATGCTGTAAAGAGTAATGCTGCCATACGACCCAGCAATCCCACTGCTGGGCATACACACTGAGGAAACCAGAAGGGAAAGAGACATGTGTACCCCAGTGTTCATCACAGCACTGTTTCTAATAACCAGGACACGGAAGCAACCTAGATGTCCATCAGCAGATGAATGGATAAGAAATCTGTGGTACAAATACACAATGAAGTATTACTCAGCCATTAAAAAGAATACATTTGAATCAGTTCTAATGAGGTGGATGGAACTGGAGCCTATTATACAGAGTGAAGTAAGCCAGAAAGAAAAACACCAATACTTGTTACTAACGCATATATATGGAATTTAGAAAAATGGTAATGATAACCCTATATGCCAGACAGCAAAAGAGACACAGATGTATAGAACAGTCTTTTGGACTCTGTGGGAGAGGGACGGGGGATGATTTGGGAGAATGGCATTGAAACATATATAATATCATATAAGAAATGAATCGGTAGTCCAGGTTTGATGCAGGATACAGGAAGCTTAGGGCTGGTGCACTGGGATGACCCAGAGAGATGGTATGGGGAGGGAGGTGGGAGAGGGTTTCAAGATAGGGAACACGTGTACACCCGTGGCAGATTCATGTTGATGTGTGGCAAAACCAATACAATATTGTAAAGTAATTGCCTCTAAATAAAATAAACAAATTTAAATTAAAAAAAGAGTAGTGTTGCATAGGAACCTGGAAGGTTATGTCCATGAATTAAGGAGAATTGCAAGGGTCAAACAGTGGATGCCAAGAGTGTGCATCAATATTTTAGGAATCAGTGAATTAAAATGGACTCAATGGGTGAATTTAACTCAGATGACCATTATGTCTACTACTGTGGGCAAGAAGCCCTTAGATAAAAATGGAGTAGCAGCCATAGTCAACAAAGAGTCTGAAATGTAGTACTTGGAGGCAATCTCAAAAACGACAGAATGATCTTTGTTTCCAAAACAAACAATATTACAGTCATCTAATTCTATGCCACTATTAGTAATAGTAATGCTGAAGAAGGTGAAGTACTAGTTTCTTCTTCTATGAAGACCTACAAGGAATTCTAAAACTTACATCCATAAAATATGTCCTTTTCATCACAGGGGAATGGAATGCAAAAGTAGGAAGTCAGTTCTAATGAGGTGGAAGAAACTGGAGCCTATTATACAGAGTGAAGTAAGCCAGAAAGAAAAACACCAATACAGTGTACTAACACATGTATATGGAATTTAGAAAGATGGTAACAATAACCCTGTATATGAGACAGCAAAAGAGACACTGATGTATAGAACAGTCTTTTGGACTCTGTGGGAGAGGGAGAGTGTGGGATGATTTGGGAGAATGGCATTGAAATATGTATAATATCATATATGGAATGAGTCACCAGTCCAGGTTCGATGCCCGATACTGGATGCTTGGGGCTGGTGCACTGGGATGACTCAGAGGGATGGTATGGGGAGGGAGGAGGGTTCAGGATAGGGAACACATGTATACCTGTGGCGAATTCATTTCGATGTTTGGCAAAACCAATACAATATTGTAAAGTTTAAAAATAAAATTAAATTAAAAAAAAAGATACACCTGGAGTAAGAGGCAAATTTGGCCTTGGAGGACAAAATGAAGCCACTCAAAAGAAATAGAGTTTTGCCTAGGGAACACACAGCTCATACAAAGCACTCACTTCCAGGAACACCAGAGAAGACTCTACACAAGGACATTACCAGATGCTCATACTGAAATAAGATTGATTCTTTTGTTGGCAGCCGAATATGGAGAAACTATATGCAGTCAGCAAAAAGACTGGGATCTATTGTAGCTCAGACCATGACCTCCTTGTTGTCAATTTCAGGATTAAATTGAAAAAAGTGGGGAAACCACTAGACTTTTCAGGTAGGACCTAAATCATAACCCTTACGATTACACAGTGAAAGTGACAAATAGATCCAAGGGCTTAGATCTGATAGACAGAGTTCCTGAGTAACTACGGACAGAGGTTTGTGAAAGTGTACAAAAGGCAGGGATCAAGACCGTCCTCAAGGAAAAAAAATGCAAAAAGCCAAAATGGGTGTCTGAATATACCTTACAAGTAACTGAGAAAAGAAGAGAAGCTAAAGCAAAGGGGAAAGGCAAAGATATATCCATGTGAATGCAGAGTTACAAAGAAGAGGAAGGAGAGATAAGAAAGCTGACTTTAGTGAAGAATGCAAAGAAACAGAGGAAAATAATGTAATGGCAAAGACAAGATATGTTCAAGAAAATTAGAGATACCAAGGGAACAGTCCATGCAAAGATGGTCGAAATAAAGAATAGAAATGGTACTGACTTAACAGAAGCAGAATGTATCAAGAAGAGGTGTCAAGAATACACAGAACTATACAAAAAGGATCTTCAATACCCAGATAACCACTATGGTATGATCACTCACCTAGAGCCAGACATCTTGGAATGTGAAGTCAAGCCATCCTTATGAATCATCACTATGGAGAAAACTAGTGGAGCTGATGGAATTCCAGTAGAGCTATTTCACAGACTAAAAGATGATTCTATGAAAGTGCTACACTCAATATGCCAGGAAATTTGAAAAACTCAACAGTTGCCACAGGACTGGAAAATTTCAGTTTTCGCAATCCTAAGGAAAGGCATTACCAAAGAATGTCCACACTATCACACATTTGCCCCCACGTCAAATGGTAGAGAAGTAATGTTCAAAATTCTCCAATCCAGGCTTCAACAGCTCCTGAACAATGAACTTCCACATGTTCCAGCTGGATTTAGAAAAGTGTGAGGAACAAAAGATCAAATTGTCAACATCCATGGGGTCATCAAAAAAGTAAGAAATCTAAAAAAAAAAAAAAAATCAATTTATGTTTCATTCTTTATACAGAAGCCTTTGACTGAGGGGATCACAAAAAATTGTTAAATAAATTTAAAGTGCTGGGAAAACCAGACCACCTGACCTGCCTCCTGAGAAATCTGTATCCAGGTCAAGAAGCAACAGGCTATAGGGCAACAGGGTGCTTTCAAATAAGGAAAGAATTATACCAAGGCTGTATATTGTCACCCTGCTTATTTAATTTCAATGTAGTGTACAACATGAGAAATGCTAGGCTGGATGAAGCACAAGATTGAAATAATACTGCTGGAAGAAATATCAATAAACCCCGAGAAGTAGATGACATCAGCCTTATGGCAGAAAGTGAAGAAGAAGTAAAGAGCTTCTTGATGAAAATGAAAGAGAAGAGTGAAAAATCTGGTGTAAAAACTCAACA
Organism: Bos taurus; assembly: GCF_002263795.3. Classification (NCBI taxonomy): domain Eukaryota; kingdom Metazoa; phylum Chordata; class Mammalia; order Artiodactyla; family Bovidae; genus Bos; species Bos taurus. The sequence continues at coordinate 8,719,934 of NC_082638.1, read as the reverse complement.
TTCAAAGAACTAAGATCATGACTTTTGATCCAATCACTGCTTAGCAAAGGGATGGAGAAACAATGGAAAGATCAAAAGACATTATTTTGGGAGGTCCAAAATTGCTGCAGATGTTGACTTCACCATGAAATTAAAACTTCCTCCTTGGAAGAAAGCTATGACCAAACTAGACAGCATACAAAAAGCAGAGACATTGCTTTGCCAACAAAGGCCCACATAGTCAAAGCTACAGCTTTTCTGGCAGTCATGTATGGATGTGAGATTTGGACTCTAAAGATAGCTGAGGGCAGAAGAATTGATGGTTTTAATCTGTGCTGTTGGTGAAGACTCTTAAGTGTCTCTTGGCCTTAAGGTGGCTAAAGGAAATCAATCTTGAATATTCATTGGAAGGACTGATTCTGAAGGTGAAACTCTAATAATCTGGCCACCTGATTCAAATAAATGACTCATTTGAAAAGACCCTGATGCTTGGAAACACTGATGGCAGGAAGAGAAGAGGACAACAGAAGATGAGATGACATATGGTTGAATGGAATCACTGACTCGATGGACACGAGGTTGAGTATGCTCCAAGAACTGTTGATGGACAGGGAAGCATGGCGTGCTGCAGTCCATGGGGTCGCAAAGAGTTGGACAAGATCCAAAGACTGAACTGAACTAAACTCAAATGTAGAATCACCTATATTTTTACAGTCCAATATGATGCTGGATTTACCACATGATATATTGCATTTTTTATTTCACTTCATGAAAATATGGAAGCTGTTTTTCTTACATGAAAGGTGGAGTTCTCTTCACCTCATGCATGAAAATCAGGGTGGTGGTTCTCTACCATTAAATGTGGAAATATGTATATTTCACATATGAAAATCATGGCACTGAAGATTAGAATCTTGGATCTGAAGATAAGGAGAACCAGTATGAAATTTCAAGTCTTTCTATTTCACAAATGAAAATCTGGACACCACTGTTTCATCATAAAGAAGAGAGTGTTTTCATTTCTCAAACATATATAAAAACAAAGAGTTTGTTCAATGAAATATGTAATGTTCTGTATCAGCTGTATCACAACTTAGGTGCTAATTTTCCATCTAGGATTTTGGACTTCTATGGGAGAAAGTGAAGTGGAACTAAAAAGCCTCTTGACGAAAGTGAAAGAGGAGAGTGAAAATGTTGCCTTAAAGCTTAACATTCAGCAAACTAAAATTATGGCATCTGGCCCCATCAGTTCATGGAAAATAAATGGGGAAACAGTGGAAACAGTGTCAGACTTTATTTTTGGGGGCTCCAAAATCACTGCAGATGGTGATTGCAGCCATGAAATTAAAAGACACTTACACCTTGGAAGAAAAGTTATGACCAATCTAGACAGCATATTGAAAAGCAGAGACATTACTTTGCCAACAAAGGTCCATCTAGTCAAGGCTATGGTTTTTCCAATGTCAGAGTTGGACTGTGAAGAAAGCTGAGTGCTAAAGAATTGATGCTTTTGAACTGTGGTGTCGGAGAAGACTCTTGAGAGTCCCTTGGACTGCAAGGAGATCCAACCAGTGCATTCTGAAGATCAGCCCTGGGATTTCTTTGGAGGGAATGATGCTGAAGCTGAAACTTCAGTACTTTGGCCACCTCATGCAAAGAGTTGACTCATTGGAAAAGACTCTGATGCTGGGAGGGATTGGAGGCAGGAGGAGAAAGGGATGACAGAGGATGAGATGGCTGGATGGCATCACCGACTCAATGGACTTGAGTTTGAGTGAACTCCAGGAGCTGGTGATGGACAGGGAGGCCTGGTGTGCTGCAATTCATGGGGTCACAAAGAGTCAGACACGACTGAGTGACTGAACTGAACTGAATTGAACTGATATCGTATTTGAGATCAGAATGGAGATTTTCCCATAAAAACATGGAAATCTCTATATTTCATACAAAGCACTGGTTCTTCAGCTACAGAAACACATATGTTTCCTGTTTGCCTGTTTTCCTGTGTCTTGAATATTAGTTTGTGTGTGCATGTGTGATATTGTTGACTCTTTTTTGTGTATTTTTCTGTGTGATTGTGTGTCCTTCCACAGATGATGAAGAGATGAAGCTGACAGATCACAAGACGTGCAAGAAGCAGAAGGATCTCTCTTCATTTCCAAGACAAATCATTCAATAGCACAGTAATCCAAGTCTTGTCCTGACCAGTTATGCTGAAGTAGCTGAAGTGGAACAGTTGTATGAAGACTTAAAAGACCATCTAGAACTAACATCCAAAAAAAAAGACATCCTTTTCATCATAGAGGAATGGAATGCAAATGTAGAAAGTCAAGAGATACTGGAATAACAGACAAATTTGGCATTGGAGTGCAAAAGGAATCCAGTCAAAGTCTAACAGAGTTCTGCCAAGAGAACACACAATATATAGCATGCACCCTGGTCCAGCAACACAAGAGAAGACTCTACACATGGAATCACCAGAAGTTCAGGACATCACACTGATTCTTTTCTTTGCAGCCAAAATGGAGAAGCTATATATAGTCAGCAAAAAAAGGATGGTGAGCTGACTATGGCTCAGATCATGAACTCCTTATTGCCAAATTCAGACTTAAAATTTTAAAGTAGAGAAAAACATTAGACTATTCAGGTATGACCTAAATCAAATCTCTTAAGTTTACACAGTGAATTTGACAAATAGATTTGAGGGATTAGATCTGATAGAAAGAGTGCCTGAGGAACTATGGACAGAGTTTTGTGACATTGTACAAGAAGCAGTGATCAAGACCATCCTCAAGACAAAGAAATGCAAAAAAGGCAAAATGGTTTTCTGAAGATGCCTTAGAAGTAGATGAGAAAAGAATAGAAGCTGAAAGGAGAAAAGGAAAGATATACCCATTTTAAGGCAGTGTTCCAAAGGATAGGAAAGGGAGATAAGAAAGGCTTCCTTAGTGATCAATGCAAAAAATAGAGAAAAAGAATAGAATGGGAATGATTTGAGGTCTTTCCAAGGAAATTAGAGATACCAAGGGAATATTTCATGCAAAATTGGTCAAAATAAAAGAAATTTCATGGACCTAATGGAAGCAGAAGATATTAAGAAGAGGTGGCAAGAATATACAGAAGAACTGCACAAAAAAGTACTCATGAACCAGATAGCCAAATTGTTGTGACCACTCACCTAGAGCCAGACAACTTAGAATGTGAAGTCAAGGAGTCCTTATGAAGCATTTGTATGAACAAAGCTTGTGGAATTAATGGAATTCTACTTGAGTTATTTCATAGCTACGGAAGTGCTTCATTCAATATGCCAGCAAATTTGGAAAACTCAACAGTGGACACAGAACTAGGAACATTCATCCAATTCCAAAGAAAGGCAGTGCCAAAGACTGTTCACACAACCATACAATTGCTTTCATCTCAAACGGAAACAAAGTAATGTTCAAAATTCTCCAAGCCAGGCTTCAACAGTACATGAAACATGACATTCCAGATGTTCAAGCTGGATTTAATAAAGGCAGTCCAGATGTTCAAGCTGGATTTAATAAAGGCAGACAAACTAAAAATCAAATATCTAACATGTGTGGGATTATCAAAGTGACAAGAGAGCTCCAGAGGGGGGGGGCGGTGCGGAGAATCTATTTCTTCTTCATTGTTTATACCAAAGCTTTTGACTGTGTGGGTCAAAACAAATTGTGGAAAATTCTTAAAGTGATAGGAATTCCAGATCATCTTTCCTGCCTCCAGGAAATCTGTTGCAGCTCAAGAAGCAACAGTTAGAACTGAATGTAAATAACTGAAAGCTTCCAAATAGGGAAAGGATATGACAAGGCTGCATACTGTCACCCTGCTTATTTAAATTGTATGTAATGTTCACTTCAATAGCTCAGTGGTGTCCAACTCTTTGTGACTCCATGAACCACAGCATGCCAGGCCTCCTTGTCCACGACCAGCTCCTTGAGTTTACCCAAACTCATGTCCATTGTGTTGGTGATGCTATCTAACCATCTCATCCTCTGCCATCCCTTTCTCTTCCTGCCCTCAATATTTCACAGCATCAGGATCTTTTCCATGATTCATTTGTTTGCATCAGGTGGCCAAAGTATTTCAGTTTCAGCTGGAACATCAGTCCTTCCAATGAAAACCCAGGACTGATCTCTTTTAGGATGGACTGATTGGACCTCCTTGCAGTCCAAGGCACTTTCAAGTCTTCTCTAACATCACATTTCAAAAGTATCAATTCTTGGTTCTCAGCTTTCTTTATAGTTCAAATAATACATCATACATGACTACTGGAAAAACCATAGCCTTGACTAGACAGACTTTTGCTGGCAAACTAATGTTTCTGCTTCTTAATATGCTGTCTAGGTTGGTGATAACTTTCCTTCCAAGGAGTATGCATTTTTAATTTCATGGCTTCAATCATCATCTGCAGTGATTCGGAGATGCACCACCAAAAAATAAATAAATAAAAATTAAAATAATGTCAGGCACTCTTTCCACCGTTTCCCCTTCTATTTGCCATGAAGTGATGGCGCCGGAGTCCATGACCTTAGTTTTTGTAAATGCTGGGGTTTAAGCCAAATTTTTCACTCTCCTCACCACTTTAATCAAGAAGCTCTTTAGTTGCTCGTCACTTTCTGCCATATGTGTGATGTCGTCTTCATATCTGAGGTTATTGATATTCCTTCCAGCAATCTTGTTTCCAGCTTGTGTTTCTTTCATCCTAGCATTTCTCATGCTGTACTCTGCATTTAAGTTAAATAAGCAGGGTGGCAATATACAAACTTGACATACTCCTTTTTCTGTTTGGAACTAAAATACTGTTCCATGTCCAGCTTTAGCTGTTGCTTACTGATACAAGTTTCTCAGGAATCAGGTCAGGTGATCTGGTATTCCCATCTCTTTCAGAATTTTCCATAGTTTATTGTGATCCACACAGTCAAAGGCTTTTTTGGCATAGTCAATCAAGCAGAAATAGATATTTTTCTGGAACTCTATTGCTTTTTCAATGATAATAGCTGCTGCTGCTGCTGCTAAGTCACTTCAGTCGTGTCCAACTCTATATAACCTCATAGATGGCAGCCCACCAGGCTCCCCCATCCCTGGGATTCTCCAGGCAAGAACACTGGAGTGGGTTGCCATTTCCTTCTCCAGTACCTGGAAGTGGAAAGTGAAGCCGCTCAGTCGTGTCTGACTCTCAGCGACCCCGTGGACTGCAGCCTTCCAGGCTCATCCATCCGTGGGATTTTCCAGGCAGGAGTACTGGAGTGGGGTGCTGTTGCCTTGATATTGGCAATTTGATCCCTGGTTTGTCTGCCTTTTCTAAAACCATTTTAAACATCTGGGACTTCATGGTCACACATTGTTGAACCCTGGCTTGGAGAATTTTGAGCATTATTTACTAGCATGAGAGATGAGTGCAATTGTGTGGTAGTTTGAGCATTCTTTGGCATTGGCCTTTCTTTGGGATTGGAATGAAAGCTGACCGTTTCCAGTACTGTGACCATTGCTGAGATTTCCAAATTTGCTAACATATTAAGTGCAACACTTTCACAGCATCATTTTTAGGATTTTGCATAGCTGAACTGGAGTTCCATTGCCTCCACTGGCTTTGTTCATAGTGATATTTCCTAAGGCCCACTTGACATACCATTCCAGGATGTCTGGCTCTAGGCAAGGCTAAGTGATAACACCATTGTGATTATCTAGGTCATGAAGATGTTTTTTGTATAGTTCTTCTGTGTATTCTTGCCACCTCTTAATATCTTCTGTTTCTGTTAGGTCCATACCATTTCTGTTCTTTACTGAACCCATCTTGGCAAGAAATGTTCCCTTGGTATGTCTAATTTTTTGAAGGGACTCTAGTCTTTCCTATTCTATTGTTCTCCTCTATTTCTTTTCATTGATTGCTGAGGAAGACTTTCGAACTCTCTCTGATATTCTTTGGAAGTCTGCATTGAAATGGACAAATCTTTCCTTTTGTCCTTTGCTTTTGTTTTGTCTTCTTTTCACAGTTCTTTGTAAGGCCTTCTCAGACAGCCACTTTGCTTGTTTTTCTTTTTCTTGGGGGTGATCTTGATTCCTTTTCCCTGTACAATGTCACAAACCTCCGTCCATAGTTCATATGTCATGTACAACATGCTAAATGCCAAGCTTGAAGAAGCATAAGCATGAATCAAGATTGCTGGGAGAAATATCAACAGCCTCCGATACTTAGATGAAATCACTCTTATGGCAAAAGGTGAAGAAGATGTGAAGAACCTCTTGATGAAAATGAAAGATAAGAGTGAAAAATGTGGGTTAATACTCAACATTCACAAAAGTAAGATCATGATATCCGGTTCCATCACTGCTTAGCAAATGGATGGAGAAACACTGGAAATACCAAAAGACTTTTTTTGGGGGGGGGGCTCCAAAATTATTGCAGATTGTGACTGCAGCCATGAAATTAAAAGGCACTTACTGCTTGGATGAAAAGTTGTGAACTTCCTAGACAGCATATTCAAAAGCACAGACACTGCTTTGCCAGCAAAGGTCTACCTGGTCAACATGATGGTTTTTCCAGACATCATGTACGGATATGATATTTGGACTGGAAATATAGCTGAGCATGGAGGAATTGATGTTTTTAAAATGTGGTGTTGGTGAAGACTCTTGAGAGTCGCTTCCACTGCAAGGATGCTAAAGGAAATCAGTCCTGAATATACACTGGAAGCACTGTTCCTGAAGCTGAAACTCCAGCAGTCTTCACCCTGATGTGAAGAATGGACTCATTGGACAAGACCCTGATGCTGGGAATCATTGAAGGCAATAAGAAAAGAGGACAACAGAGGATTAGATGGTTAGATGGCATCATCAACTCAATAGACATGACTTTGCAGAGGTTCTGGGAGTTGGTGATGGACAGGGACGCGTGACATGTGTACATGGGGTTGTAAAAGTTGAACACGACTGAGAGACTGAACTAAATTGAACTCAAATGTAGAAGTACCTACATTTTTACATGCAAACATAGTGATACTTGTTTTCCTCCAGGATATGTCACTTTTTAAATTTCACTCTATGAAAATCTTGAAGCTCTTTTTCTTATGTGAAATTTGGACTTGTACATCCATCATATCTATGTAGGTGGTGGTTTTCTACGGTTAAATGTGAAGTTCTGGATATTTCACATAGGACAATCTTGGCAGTGGTTTCTGAAGATATGGAAAACCCTTATGAAAATGGAATTATCTCTATAGTACAAATGAAAATCTGGGCACCCTTTTTCTTAATGAAGTAAGGAGTTTGCTGTATTCCTTCTTTTTTATTTAAATTTTTTTAATTGAAATTAATCTGCCACAGGTATACATGTGTTCCCCATCCTGAACCCTCCTCCCTCCCCATACCATCCCTCTGGGTCGTCCCAGTGCACCAGCCCCAAGCATCCAGTATCGTGCATCGAACCTGGAGTGGTGACTCGTTTCATAAATGATATTATACATGTTTCAATGTCATTCTCCCAAATCTTCCCACCCTCTCCCTCTCCCTCTCCCATAGAGTCCATAAGACTGTTCTGTACCTCAGCGTCTCCTTTGCTGTCTCATTTACAGGGTTATTGTTACCATCTTTCTAAATTCCATATATATGTGTTAGTATACTGTATTGGTGTTTTTCTTTCTGGCTTACATCACTCTGTATAATAGGCTCCAGTTTCATCCATCTCATTAGAACTGATTCAAATGTATTCTTTTTAATGGCTGAGTAATACTCCATTGTGTATATGTACCACAGCTTTCTTATCCATTCATCTGCTGATGGACATCTAGGTTGCTTCCATGTCCTGGCTATTATAAACAGTGCTGCGATGAACATTGGGGTACACGTGTCTCTTTCCCTTCTGGTTTCCTCAGTGTGTATGCCCAGCAGTGGGATTGTGGATCATAAGGCAGTTCTCTTTCCAGTTTTTTAAGGAATCTCCACACTGTTCTCCATGGTGGCTGTACTAGTTTGCATTCCCACCAACAGTGTAAGAGGGTTCCCTTTTCTCCACACCCTCTCCAGCATTTATTATTTGTAGACTTTTGGATCGCAGCCATTCTGACTGGTGTGAAATGGTACCTCATAGTGGTTTTGATTTGCATTTCTCTGATAATGAGTGATGTTGAGCATCTTTTCATGTGTTTGTTAGCCATCTGTATGTCTTCTTTGGAGAAATGTCTATTTAGTTCTTTGGCCCATTTTTTGTTGGGTCATTTATTTTTCTGGAGTTGAGCTGTAGGAGTTGCTTGTATATTTTTGAGATTAGTTGTTTGTCGGTTGCTTCATTTGCTATTATTTTCTCCCATTCTGACCAGAAACTATAAAACTCCTAGAGGAGAACATAGGCAAAACACTCTCTGACATACATCACAGCAGGATCATCTATGACCCACCTCCCAGAATATTGGAAATAAAAGCAAAAATAAACAAATGGGACCTAATTAACCTTAAAAGCTTCTGCACATCAAAGGAAACTATTAGCAAGGTGAAAAGACAGCCTTCAGAATGGGAGAAATCAATAGCAAATGAAGCAACTGACAAACAACTAATCTCAAAAATAGTTTTGCTTTTATCTCCAATATTCTGGGAGGTGGGTCATAGAGGATCCTGCTGTGATGTATGTCGGAGAGTGTTTTGCCTATGTTCTCGTCTAGGAGTTTTATAGTTTTTGGTCTTATGTTTAGATCTTTAATCCATTTTGAGTTTATTTTTGTGTATGGTGTTAGAAAGTGTTCTAGTTTCATTCTTTTCCAAGTGGTTGACCAGTTTTACCAGCACCACTTGTTAAAGAGATTGTCTTTAATCCATTGTATATTCTTGCCTCCTTTGTCAAAGATAAGGTGTCCATATGTGTGTGGATTTATCTCTGGGCTTTCTATTTTGTTCCATCAATCTATATTTCTGTCTTTGTGCCAGTACCATACTGTCTTGATGACTGTGACTTTGTAGTATAACCTGAAGTCAGATAGGTTGATTCCTCCAGTTTCATTCTTCTTTCTCAAGATAGCTTTGGCTATTCGAGGTTTTTTTGTATTTCCATACAAATTGTGCAATTATTTGTTCTAGCTCTGTGAAAAATACTGTTGGTAACTTGATAGGGATTGCATACCAAAACAAAGGATTGATTCCATGAAGTGGGGAATGGTTTGAATTTACTGTATCAAAACCTAGGTGCTAAGTCTCCATCATGGAATTTGGACTTTTCTATACTTCATCCCATGGATGGATGAGCCTGGAAGGCTGCAGTCCATGGGGTTGCTGAGGGTCAGACATGACTGAGTGGCTTCACTTTCACTTTTAACTTCCAGGTATTGGAGAACGAAATGGCAACCCACTCGAGTGTTCTTGCCTGGAGAATCCCAGGGACAGGGGAGCCTGGTGGGCTGCCATCTATGGGGTATCACAGAGTTGGACACAACTGAAGTGACTTAACAGCAGCAGCAGCAGCAGCAGCAGCATACTTCAGCTCAGAATGGAGATTTTCCTATAAAAAATGGAAATATCTATATTTCATATGAAGCACTGGTTCTTCAGCCACAGAAACATCTATGTTCACTGTTTGTTTATGTTTTCGTGTGCCTTGAACATTTGTGTGTCTACCCACATGAGCTTGTTGCCCACATTTGTGTGATTTTCTGTGTGGATGTGTGTCCAACCACAGCTGACAGAAATGAATGTCACAGACTGTGAGATATGGAGCAAGCAGAAGGCTGCACGAGGCATCCACAGAATGTGAGAAACTGGCCCATGCATCTCTGAGGTGGTCCTGTTCAAGACAGGAATGAGGAAAGTATGGCCAGTGACAACTCAGAACAATGTGTTCATAAATTTGGGTTTACATCCAGAGACATAAAGAAGCTCACAGTTTCTGCTGTGTTGATGTGTGTGTGTACTAGAAAAAGTATGTGGAAGGCTTGAGGACTCATCCAGTGCAAATCCAGTGTCGTGGGGCTTTTAAAGCATAACCTGCGGACCCCTCAGTCTATGATAACTGGGCTGGCCTGTAGAAATGGTGGATATGGCTATAACTGGATCCAAGTCTGTGAAGAGGTGAAAGTCCTCCAGAAAAGAGTAGAGACTGGAAGGAGGAGGAACAGAAAGATAAGATACTGCACTGGAGAAGTTTTCAATATTAGAGGAAGGCTCTGGGACAGTGCTCCCTTGGGTCAGCTCATCAGAAAGCACACTCTCTCTTTACATGTCACAAACAATATCATCATGTGAGACAAATGACATGATAAGGTAGGATTCTTCATTGTGAAAGGACAGGCATCCTAGAAGACAGAAGATGACCTCGGCTCTGTCCATGGGCTTCTATCCTATCTGACAGTGCAGAAAGGTGAAGAAAGTTCAGAGGTGAGATGTAGGCATTTTGCCCTTTGCCGTTTTGTGCCCGTGAGTAAGTGAGGATAGCAAAGTAGAAGGGTGTGAAATCATCTTTTCCTGTGAGAGATGCAATAATACAGCTTGTTGCTGAATGACCATTGACAGGAGAATATTGGGTCCCATCAAACAAACAAACAACAACTACAACAACAATAAAAAGACATGTCCATGGCAAAGGAAAAATCCTTGATGGCTGTCTTTTCACATTCCTTGTTTCCTTCATTGTTCAGAAGCTTTTAAATTTGATTAGTTCACATTTGTTTATTTTTGCTTTTATTTACATTACTCTGGGAGGTGAGTCATAGAAGGTCCTGCTGTGATTTATGTCAGAGAATGTTCTGCCTATATTTTCCTCTAGAAGTTTTGTAGTTTCTGGTCTTTCATTTAGATCTTTAATGCATATTTAGTTTATTTTTGTGTATCATTAGAAAGTGTTCTAGAGTCATTATTTTACAGGTGGTTGGCCAATTTTTCCAGTGCCACTTGTTAAAGATATTTGTCTTTTCTCCATTGTATATTCTTGACTCCTTTGTCAAAGATAAAGTGACCATAGGTGCGTGGATTGATCTCTGGGCTTTCTATTTTGTTCCATTGATCTATATTTCTATCTTTGTGTCAGTAACATACAGTCTTGATGACTGTAGCTTTGTAGTATGGCCTGAAGTCATGCAGGTTGATTCCTTCAGTTCCATACTTCTTTCTCAAGATTGCTTTGGCTATTCGACATTTTTTTTTTCCATACAAACTGTGAAAGTATTTGTTGTAGTTCTGTGAAAAACACTTTTGATAGGTCGATAATTACTTTAAATGTAAACAGCTTAAATGTTCCAACCAAAAGACACAGACTGCTTGAATGGATACAAAAACAAGACCCATATATATGCCACCAACCAGAAACCACCTTCAGATGCAAAGACACATATAGACTGAAATTGAGAGGATGGAAAAATACATTCTATGCAAATGGAAAGCAAAAGAAAGCTGGAAAATTAATCCTGATATCAGATAGGCCTTAAAATAAGAATAGTATAAAAAATAAGGAAAGACACTACATTATGATCAAAGGATCAATCCAAGAGGAAGACATAACAGTTGTAAACATCTATGCACTGAACACTTTATTGCCGAATTCTAACTTAAATTGAAGAAACTAGGGAAAATGACTAGATGATTCAGATAGGAACTAAATCAAATCCCTTGAGTTTATACAATGGAAGTGACAAATAGGTTCAAGACAGAATATTTAAGATTCAAGACAGAATCAAGATAGACAGAATGCCTGAAGAACTATGGATGGAGTTTTGTGACATTGTGCAGGAAGCAGTGATCAAGACCATACCCAAGAAACACAAATGCAAAAAGTCAAAATGGTTCTCTGAGGAGGCCTTACAAATAGCTGAGGAAAGAAAAGAAGCAAAAGGCAAAGGAGAAAAGGAAATACACACCCATTTGAATGAAGAGTTACAAAGAATTGAAAGTAGAGATAAGAAAGCCTTCTTCAGCAATCAATGCAAAGAACAGAGGAAAACAATAGAATGGGAAAGACAAGAGATCACTTCAAGAAAATTAGAGATACTAAGGGAGCATTTCATGTAAAGATGGGCACAATAATGGACAGAAATGGTATGGACATAAGAGAAGCGAAAGATATTAAGAATTGATGGCAACAATGCACAGAAGAATTATACAAAAAAGATCTTCATGATGCAGATAACCAGGATAGTGTGATCACTCACCTAGAGCCAGAAATCCTGGACTGTGAAGTCAAGTGGGCCTTAGGAAGCAAAGATAGTGGAAGTTATGGAATTTCAGTTGATCTATTTGAAATCCTAAAATATGATGCTCTGAAAGTACCACACGCAATATGCCAGCAAAGTTGAAAAACTCAGCAGTGGCCACAGGACTGGGAAAGGTCAGTTTTCATCCCAATCTCAAAGGAAGGTAATGCCAAAGAATGCTCAAACAACCACACAGTTGCACTCATCTCACACGCTAGTAAAGTAATGCTCAAAATTCTCCAAGCCAGGCTTCAACACTATGTGAACTGTGAACTTCCAAATGTTAAAAGTGGACTTAGAATAGGCAGAGGAACCAGAGATCAAATTGCCAACATCGACTGGATCATTGAAAAAGCAAGAGAGTTTGAGGAAAAACATATATTTCTGCTTTATTCAATATGCCAAAGCCTCCAAGTGTGTGAGTTGAAATAAACTGTGGAAAATTCTAAAAGAGATGGGAATACCAGACCACCTGACTTGCCTCCTGAGAAATCTGTGCAGGTCAAGAAGCATCAGTTAGAACTGGACATGAAACAACAGACTGGTTGCAAATCGGGAAAGGAGTATATCAAGGCTGTATTTCATCACCCTGCTTATCTAACTTATAAGCAAAGGACATCATGCTAAATTCCAGGCTGGATGAAGCACAAGCTGGAATCAAGATTGTCAAGAGAAATAGCAAGAATCTCATATATGCAGATAACACCACCCTTATGGCAGAAAGTGAGAAACTAAAGAGCCTCTTGATAAAAGTGAAAGAGGAGAGTGAAAAAGTTGGCTTAAAACTCAACATTCAGAAAACTAAAATTATGGCATCCAGGCACATCACTCCATGGCAAATAGATCAGGAAACAATGGAAATAGTGTCAGACTTTTTTTCGGAGTAGGGGAGTCAAATCACTACAGATGTTGATTGCAGCCATGAAATTAAAAGATGCTTGCTACTTGGAAGAGAAGCTAAGACTTACTTAGCATTAAAAAGCAAAGACATTACCAACAATCAACCAACATGTCAAAGCAATCCTTTTTCCAATAGGCATGTATTGATGTGAGAGTTGGAGGAGAAATAAAGCTGAGTGCCTAAGAATTGATCCTTTGGAACTGTGGTGTTGGAGAAAACTCTTGAGGATATCAAACTAGTCAATCCCAAGAAAATTAGTGCTGAACATACATTTAAAGGACTGAAACTCCAATATTTTGGCAACCTGATGCAAAGAAGTAGCCCATTTGAAAAGATCCTGATGCTGGAAAAGATCGAAGGCCAGAAGAGAAGGGGACGATAGAAGACGACATAGTTGGATGGCATCACCAACTCAATGCACATGAGTTTTAGCAAGCTCCGGAAGTTGGTGATGGACAGACACAGGGAAGCCTGGTGTGCTGTTCTACCATAAAATGTGATGTTAGTTATACAGTTTATTACCATCATCAGGTTGAGGACGTTTTCTATTTCTAGTTTGCTAAGAGTTTTTATACAGAATGTGTTCAGTCGCTCAGATCTGTCTAGCTCTTTGCGACCCTATGGAGTTTAAGCCCAAACTGTTCTTCTGGCCTTGAGGATTCTCCAGGCAAGAATATTGGAGTTGGTTGTCATGCCCTCTGCCAGGGGATCTTACCAACCCTGGAATAGATATTAGACTTTATCAAATTATTTTTCAGCGTTTATCAAAATGACCCTAAATGTGTTTTATTTTTTGTTCTTTAGTACTTTGAATTACACTGGTTGATTTTCAAGTGTTTAACCAGTCCTGCATTCTTAGGGGACAAAAATTAATAGATTATGCTGTGTTGTCTTTGTATATATTGGTATAGTCTGTGCTTCACTCTGAACACTTTCTGTTGCTACCTCTTCAAGTGCACAATTTCCTCCTACTGTCCTGTCTAATCTGTCATTTATTCTATCGACTGTGTTTGTCATCTGATACTTCAGTTTTCCTATCTACAAGATGAAATTGGTCTATTTTATTATTTGCATGTCTCTACTTAATTTTACAACATGCAAAACACAGTTGTTACAAGTATTTTAATGTCTCTGTCTGAAATTTCTAAAATCTATGTCACTTCTGGGTCAATTTGATTTCTCAAGGGAATTTTAATGATTTTTTTCTTACCTTAGTGAGATTAAATATGTTTTTAATGTACTTAGTGTCTAGTCCCATATCTTTCTTGTCAGATGGCTGCTCATGTCTTTTAAACATCTCTTAATACAGTTAATGTCCAGTACTATATCTTTCTTAGAAACTGTTGGCTTGTGTCTTTTTCACGTTTTTCTATCATTTTTTAGGTTCTTTGTTCTAAAATTTTAAGAGTCATCTTTTGGGTTTGTTTATGGTGTGCTTTTTTCTTCCTCTTAAAATTTTAAGCAGTGTCTTGCATCCAGGGTGAATAAGGAACCAGTGTACACCAGGAAGTCAGCACTTCACAGGAAACCCAGGAAGTCCCAATAAGACAAAAAACTGTACCCCAGCATACACCTCAGGCTGGCTGACCCTGCTTGTCAGTTAGGAACACAAGGACTGAGATGAAGCCGACACCTCATTCCCCTTTTCTCCAGAGCCAACCACCTCAATGAGAGACCTTTGGAACTAGATGGGGAGACATGATTACTCAGTGTTTCTTCCAGGAAGCTGGAATCTTGTGGTAGCTCTTCATGGAAATGAATCCCACCATGGTCTCAACTGTGAGGTAAGCACCAATGGACATGCCAGCTGGAAAACAAGATGAGAAAAGAGATTTGTGAGGGCACATGTTGAGAAGACCTTTCCACACCAGGCTCACACACATCTGAGCAAGTACCGCCCCTTCCTGGGAATACTAATCAGTCATAGTCGTCATTCCCTTCTTGGGATAATACAGCACAGCCTGAAGCATGCATTTATCTGCCTCATCCCCATCACCTTGTATAAACCCAAACTTGGGTAGTACACCTAGTGAGGTGAGCATGAGTCCTAGACTTGAAACAAGACAGTTCCAAGTGGACCAAGAGCAAATGTATTCAGTGCATTCTCACAGCCTGAAGATTGTTTCAGACTGGAAACTAGAAAACTGAGGACAGCTATGTGCAAACTGAGCAAAGGAAGTGGGATGGAAAAGATTCCTGGTAGGTAGCCCAGAATTAAATGGTGCTCAAGGTGCTTTAAGGCCACCTTAAAGGAGGGAAATGGAATGATTCTCTTTTCCACAGATACTTTGATAGAACCTAATTATCATGGAGGAATTTTAGGCAGGATATTAAAAACTAGATAATGGTGAAATGTGAGAGAGAAAAGAATGAAAGCCTGAATACTGTGGCTGTGGGGCAAGGTTTGGAGGAGACACAGTCTCCCTGCCATGTGGCCCTTCATGTAGACTTAGAGAGGTGAGGATGGCAGGTGAGTTTGGAGGGCTTCTAAGGGCCATTAAAAATGCTACGTTTTCCCCACCAAATCATCTAAGTTGCTCCCAATCCTCCCCTAGAGGTGACAGGATGGGGCTTTGTGATGTCAGGGCCCACCCAGGGCCACCATTGGCTGGGTAAGTGAGTTGCTGACCTCATAAAGCATAAGGCTGTGGCCCCCTGGGAGGGGTATACATAGGGCTGCTCAGGGGCTCTGGAGCAGACCATTGCAAGTCTTCAAAATGACTAAGGTGACAAGGCCCTAGAAAAGTTATGGAACAGCAGACTCCAGATACCCAGGAGGGAAAGATGAAGACCTCCTGTCAACAGATGTCCAAAGAAGTGCCAAGGTGAGCTGAACCCATGCAAGGTCCTCTTGCCCATTGACACAACCCCATAAGACACCTCCCCTTGTCTTTGCCAGGCCTTACCCCTTCTCTGCCCACACCCTTTCTCCTGAAGCCTTTGTTCCCATCCATCTTCACCCTTTTCCCCAAACCAACCGCTACTCTGCACTCTCTTTCTTGTTTTATCCAGGTGGCCAGGGTAACCATGATGGTGAATAAGCCATCTGGTCCTGAGCTTATTTTTTCTTGTGGTTGGAAGATGTTTGATTACAGTTTTGCTTTCCATGTTTGTGATGGGTCTGTTGAGATTATCTATTTCTTCCTGGTATAAAAGTATAAAAGGTTATACTTTTCTGAGTATTCATCCATTTCTTCCAAGCTGTCCATTTCATTGTCATATAGCTGCTGATAGTAGTCTCTTATGATGCTTTCTATTTCTGTGTGGTCTGTTGTGATTTCTCCATTTTCATTTCTAATTTGTTGAACTGATTCTTCTCCATTTATTTCTTGATGAATTTGGCTAATGGCTTGTCTTTTTTTTTTAATCTTCTTAAAGAACTGTCTTTTCCTTTCACTGATTTTTGCTATAGTATCCTTTCTCTTTCACTTATTTCTGCCCTAATTTTTATGATTTCTTTCCTTCTGCTACCCCAGGGTTCTTCATTTCTTATGTTTATCATTGCTTTGGTTGTAAAGTTAGGTCATTTACTTGAGGTTTCTCTTGTTTCTTGAGATAAGTTTGTATTTTTATGAATCTTCCCCTTAGCACTGTTTTCTGAGCCCCATAGGTTTTGGATTATCATGTTTTCATTTTCATTTGTTTCTATGCATATTTTCCTTTCTGTTCTGATTTCTTCTGTTATATGTTGGTTATTCAGAAGCGTGTAGTTTAGCCTCCATTTATTTGTATTTTTAATAGTTTTATTTTTCCTGCCGTTGTTGGTTATTTAGTTGCTAAGTCGTGTCCGACTCTTGTGGCCCCATAAACTGTAGCCTGCCAGACTCCTCTGTCCGTGGAACTCTCCAGGCCAGAATACTGGAGTGGGTTACCATTTCCTTCTCCAGGGAATCTTCCCAACCCAGGAATCAAACCTGGGTCTCCTGCATGGCAGGCAGATTCTTTGCTGACTGAGCTACACCTAATCTTACTGCATTGTGATCAGAAATGATACTTGAAATGATTTCACTTTTGTTTTCTTTCTCTAATTTACCAAGGCTAGATTTATGGCGCAGTATGTGATCTATCCTGAAAATGTTTCGTGTGCACTTGAGAAAAAGGTGAGATTCATTGTTTTGGGGTGAAGTGTCCTATAGATATCAATTAGGTCTAACTGGTCCACTGTATCATTTGAAGTTTGTGTTTCCTTGCTAATTTTCTGCTTGGTTGATCTATACATACATGTAAGTGGGATATTAAAGTGTGATATTGCAGTCTATTACTGCATTACTTTTAATTTCCCCTTTCAAACTTGTTAGCATCTGCCTTATGTACTGAGGTACTCCTATGTTGGGTAAATATATATTTATAATTATTATATCTTCTTCTTGTATTGATCTTTTGATCATTATGTAGTGGCCTTCACTTTCTCATTTCACAGCCTTTATTTCAGTCTTTTTTATCTGATATGAATATTGCTACTCCTGCGTTCTTTTGGTCTCCATTTGCATGAAAAGCCTTTTTCCAGCCCTCCACATTCACACTGCATGTGTACCTTGGCTTGAAGTGATTCTCTTGTAGACAGCATATATAGGGGTCTAGTTTTGTAACCATTTTACAATATTTCCTTTGTCACCTATCTATCCATTTGTCCATCCCTCTTTCCAACGCACAGTCGATCTTTTTCCTTGTTGCTTTTGTGTTAAATTGCAGACATCAGTATGTATCTCCTTAGGTATTTCAGCAAGCCTGCCATTAAGTAGTGAGCAGAATTTGTTTACAGCAATTTTCTTTGGATATTAATTTTAGATACAATGAAATAGAGCAATCTTTTCTTTTCACAGTCATGTTACTTTTTAACTGAAGTATAGTTGATTTACAACATTGTGTGAATGTCTGCTGTACAGCAAAGTGAGTCAGTTATGCACTTATATATGTGTAAATACATTGTGTGTGTGTGTGTGTGTGTGTGTGTGTATGCATTCTTTTATTTAATCTTTTTTTTTTTTTTAACTACACTGTAACATGTGGGATTAGTTCCATAATCAGGATTTGAAAATGTATCCACTGCAGTGGAAGTGTTGAATCTTTACTGCTGGACTGCCAGGGTACCCCCATATATATTTGTTTTCATTATAAGTTATCATGGGATACTGAATATATTTCTCTGTGCTCTACAGTAGGAACTTGTCAATCCATTCTATGTACTCTAGTTTATATCTCCTCACCCGAATCTCTTACTCCATTGCTCCCACAATTCTCTCTGCCTTGGAAGCCTCAAGTCTGTTCTACATATCCATGAGTGTGCGTCTGTTTCATACATATGTTCATTTGTGTCATATCTTAGATTATACATTTGAATGATATTATTTGGTATTCATCTTTCTCTGTGTGCCTCAGTTTATTTAGTATTATCATCTCTTGGGCCATGCATGTTGATTCCAATGGCCTTATTTTTGTAGTTGTACATATCCTTATATGCTTTTAACTATACATAGAGATATTCATCTGCGATTATTTTCCTGTATATACTTTTTAAATGTGTGTAGTACATCCACTCTTGGTATAGTACATCCATTATGAGTCTGTATTAGGATTTTATATGGATATGTCAGTCACCTCAATTCAATTGCTCAGTTATGTCCGATGGTTTGGAACCCCATGGACTGTAGCATGCCTTGCTTTCCCTGTCAATCACTAACTCCTGGAGTTTGTGTCTCCTTCCTTCTCAATTTTATTATAGTTCATATTTCTTGTCTGATGAAGCTGTACAGAGTTGCCTTTGTTGTGGCTGTACTGATTCTTGCTCCCTCACATGGATACACAGAGGCAGTCAGCAGTGTTTATTTTCTCTGACCTGCTCTCAGAAAGTGTGTACTACATCTCTCTTGCTAAGTTGGTCCCTGTGGATTATGCATGTGACAGGTATTTGTGGGAATCCATGAATTTCAGCCTACCAATGTAAGCCTTCCTCTCACCCATTCCCTTTGCGAAGCATCAGGGAGTTCCATTTTACCTCGGTTGGGGTACTCACTACCAGCAATACTGTCTGTCCCATTTGAAAGGTAAATTCTCATCTGCCCTTCTTCACTAACTCTGATTATCACCACAGTTGTCTGTACCTCTGACAATGTCATTATTTCCTTGTTTCAATGCCTGAGTCATATTCTGTCATGAACCCATATCCCATTCCTTTATCCGTTCATCTCTCTGTCCCCGTGTACTTCCTTTAATTTCATCTCTGGGCATTGGGAATCCTGCTGCAGTGCATGCTCTTGGGCATGTGGTTTTCAAAGTCTGTGTATTTCTGAAGTATCATAGGAGTGGAGAAGCTCTGTCATATTTTCTTTTTTTGGATATAAAGTCACATGGACTGTGATTCTTATACTGGCTCCTCCCAATGATATACCCCCACTACAATAAAAGGATCCTGCTGACTAATGTTAATCTACCAATTCTGGCCTGGTCCGTCTTCCACGGTGGCCTTTTCCAGTGGTCAGAGTTGATGTCTTGTGGCAGTTTGGATTTTGTATCTCTGATAAGAAACCTTGTGGAGTACTATTTCTTGGCTTTTTGCTTTTAGAAAGCACTTTGAGTTGCATTTACCTGTTAATGTTTTCTTCCTGAGAGTGTTCCAGTTTTGTTGTGTGTGTGTGTGTCTGTGTGTGTCTGTGTGTGTCTGTGTGTGGGTGTTTATTTATTTATTTAATTTTGGGTGTGTGACCCCTGACAAGTTCATGTAGGTGAACATGTTGAGTAGGTGTCATGTTGAGTCCAGAGGCCTTGTAATAGCAGATGTCCATCAGCGATAGTTTTCATGCTGCAGTTGCAGAGAAAATCTTCCATGCTGAAAGGTTTATTTTTTCCTCTTAGGATGGCCTGAACTGCCTGAGAGTTTTATTCAGGCCTGGTTGTACATTAAAGTAGAATGAGTCAGAGGATGCCAGCAAACATGGTGACTGCTCACATTTGGATTTTATTTTAAGTAAAAGTTCCTATTCTATTTAAATTGATTGACAAGGATACATTTGTTTTACTTGTACAGATTCTTGTTCCATGGGACTGAGAATACTAGATATTCAGCTGTGCTTGTTTTCAGCTACATGTTATTAGAACGTGTCTCATCTACCACTCTTGCTGAAGTAGGTTTGCATGGATTCTGTATTTTATATGTATCACTGGGAAGAAATTAGTACTAACTTCCAGATGTATCCCTTCCATCCAACCAGGGTCCTCTGCTACCCATAAATTTCATGCCAGGTTGGATGTTCACATCGCCTTTGTGCTGGTGCTCACAGCTCTGGATTTTTGTATCCCATCTGTCCATTGCATCCCATAATGTTTCTTGAATTGACCCTCCTTCACTCAGTGTGATGATTTCTGGATTGATCTCTTTCTCTGAAGACAGCCTAGGTTTACATTTCAATCCTTGATTCAAAAATCATTCTAGACCTGTATCATGTTTGTTTATCCATTGCTCTCTCCAGGTATGCTAACTTAGCTTTCATCTCTTCAATGTTCTGAATGGTGCCATGAGAGGTTTGGGGTTTGTTTTGTGCAAAATCTCTTCATTTCTGAAATATTCCAAGAGAGGATCTGATTAATCAAACTGTCTCTACCTCTTTATTTATTTATTTCTCTCTTATGGGAGTGCACTTTTCTAGTCATGCTCATATGGCTTTTACCAGGTCTATCCCACCAGTAAACTAAAGTGTTCACTGTTGTAATGTTACTCTACCATTGATACCATGTCCAGCTTTTGACAGGTCTTGTTCCATGCTCAGGCAAAGGTGATAATGTCCACACAACTTTGATGTTTGTGTCTCTTAGAATTCACCCAATGTGCAAATTGCCATGTGCTTTCTTAAATAAACATGAAATTGTGTTTACCCGTTCACATCCTCTTCCTGTTAGCTTCTCCTGTGCTTATGTTATTTTTCCCCTTATGTGAGCTCTGGTAATTTGTTATGGGTGGGTATCAGCTGGAGCTCAGCACCCCTGTGAATAGTGTGTCCATCAGCAAGCATTTTAAGATTGCTGTTGTAAAAATTGTCTACAAGATGCCAGCATTTCTTCATGCCCTCCTGTTGTTGTTATGGTAACAGCAGCCTCTGTCATTATCCCAGGCCTGGTTGTAAATGAGAGTGAAATAAGAAAGAGGAAGCCACCAAAAGCTTTTGCCTCTTTAGCCTTTAAGTTTTTTTTTTTTTTCTTTAAGTAAAGTTTCATTTCTTATTTAAGACTATTTACACCATTGTAGTTATTGCAGGTAAACAGTTTCTCCTTCCCTTCCACAGATACATGGAGGTATTCAGCTGTAGTTATTGTCACAACTATGTTTTCAGAATCTGTTGAGGACATGTCTCTTGATATAGGTATTCATGGGAATAAGTCTATTGAAGTCTTCAGCTTTCAGCTTCTCACCCAGTGACACCATTTGCTAACTATAAGTTTCTTACCAGGAGTGTAAGTACATTTCACTTTTGTTTGGATACTAATGTTAACCTACATTTGTCAGGGACTTGAACAAGAGAAGGACCCAACCTGGTTCATGGCAGGGACAGAGAAGCAGGCTTGGAGTATTTGTCGGGGGTTTGAACAAGGGCAAGACCCACCCTGGTTCAGTGTAGGGACCGAGATGCAGGCTCAGGAGTGTTTGTCAGGGGTTTGAGAAAGAGAAGGACCTAGCCTAGTTCAGTGAAAGGACCAAGAAGAGGGCTCAGGGTATGTGTTGGGGGATCTAACAAGGGCAAAACCTAGACTGGTGAACTGCAGGGACTGAATTGGACTCATTAGCATTTGCCAGTGGCTTGACCAAGTGCTTGACCCAGCCTAGTTCAGTGCAGGGACTGAGATGTGGGCTCAGGAGTATGTGTTGGGGGATCTAACAAGGGCAAGACCTAGACTGGTTCACTGCAGGGACCAAGATGTAGGTCCAGGAATATTTGTCAGGGTCTTCAACAAGGGCAGGGCCCAGCCTAGTTCAGTGCAGAGACCGACATGCAGGTCCAGGAATGTTTTTCAGGGGGTTTGAACAAGGGCAAGACCCAGCCTATTTCAGTGCAGGGACTGAGATGTGGGCTCAGGAGTATGTGTTGGGGGATAGAACAAGGGTGTGACCTAGACTGGTTCAGTGCAGGGAACGTGATGTGGGCACAGGAGTGTTTGTTGGGGTCTTGAACACGTGTAGGACCCAGCCTTTTTCACTGCAGGGACCGAGATGTGGGATCAGGAGTATGTGTTGGGGGATTTAACAAGGGCATGACCTAGTTGGTTCAGTGCAGGGAAGAGATATAGGTTCAAAAGTATTTGTCGGAGGTTTGAACAAAGGCAGGACACAGCCTGACTCAGTGTAGCGAGTGAGATATGGGCTCAGTAGTATGCTTGCCTGGAAAATCCCATGGACGGAGGAGCCTGGTAGGCTGCAGTCCATGAGGTCACTAAGAGTCGGACACGACTGAGCGACTTCACTTTCACTTTTAATTTGCATGCACTGGAGAAGGAAATGGCAACCCACTCCAGTCTTCTTTCCTGGAGAATCCCAAGGACGGGGGAGCCTGGTGGCCTGCCATCTATGGAGTTGTACAGAGTTGGACAGGACTGGAGTGACGCAGTAGCAGCAGCAGCAGCAGTGTTTCCTGGGAGATTGAATGAGGGGAGGACACACCTTAATTCAGGGGTAGGCAGCAAGTTGTCGGCTCAGGATTGTTTGCCGGGGTCTTGAACAAATGAGGGAACCATCCTGGTTCAGCTCAGGGACAGAGATGTTGGCTCAGGAGTGTTTGTTAGGGTCTTGAACAAGCGCAGGAGACAGCCTAGTTCAGTGCAGGGACCGATGCAGCCTCAGGAGTGTTTGTCGGGCATTTGTACAAGGGCAGGACACAACCCAGTTTAGTGCAGGAACCGAGATGTGGGCTCAGGAGTATGCGTTGGGCCACTAAGTGCCCAGGATATACCTAAATTCATGATCAGGGAGCAAGTTGTAGGCTCACGATTGTTTGCCTGGGGCTTGAACAAAGGCAGGTCCAGCCTGCTTCAGTGCAGGGACCCAATGTGGGCTCAGGAGTATGTGTTGGGGGATCTAACTAGGGCAAGATCTAGACTGGTTCAGTTCAGAGACAGAGATGTGGGCTCAGGAGTATGTGTTGGGCGACTAACAAGGACAGAACCTAGACTCGTTCAGTGCAGTGACCCGGATGTGTGCTCAGGAGTATTTGCAGGGGCTTGAGCAAGTGCTAGAGCCAGCTAGTACAGTGCAGGAAAAGATATGTTGGCTCAGGAATGTATGTCAGGGTCTTGAACAAGGGCACGACCCAGCCTAGTTCAGGGCAGGGACGGCGAGGCAGGTTCAGGAGTGTTTGTTGGAGATTTGAAAAAGAGCAGGACTCAGCCTAGTTTAGTGCAGGGAACTAGATGTGGGCTAAGGAATATGTGTTGGGTGTATCTAACAATGGCAAGACGTAGACTGGTGAATTGCAGGGACTGAGATGTGGGCTCAGGAACATTTGCCTGTGGCTTGATTAAGTGCTTGACGCAGCTTACTTCAGTGCAGCGACTGAGATGTGGCCCAAGAGTATGTGTTCGGGAATCTAACAAGGGCAGTACTTAGCCTCTTTCAGTGCAGTGACCGAGAGGTGGGCTCAGGAGCATTTGTCGACTTTAGCAAGTGCTTGACCCAGCCTCATTCAGTGCAGGGAATGAAATGTTGGCTCGGGAGTGTTTGTCAGTGTCTTGAACAAGGGTAGAACCCAGCCTGGTTCACTGCCGGGATCGAGATGTTGACTCAGGAGTATGTGTTGGGGGATATAAGAAGGGCAAGACCTCGACTGGAGAAGCGCAGGGATCAAGATGTGGGCTCAGGAGCATATGCCTGTGGCTTCAGCAAATGCTTGACCTAGCCTAGTTCACTGCAGAGAATGAGATGTCGGCCAAGGAGTGTTTGTAAGGGTCTTAAACAAGTGTAGGACCCAGCCCAGTTCAGTGCAGGGACCAAGATGGAGGCTCAGGAGTGTTTGTTGGGGGATTGAACAAGGGCAGGACCCAGCATAGTTCAGTGCGGCGACCGAGATGTGGGCTCAGGAGTATGTGTTGTGTGATCTAATAAGGGAAAGACCTAGACTGGTTCAGTGCAGGGACCAAGATGTGGCTCAGGAGTATGTGTTGGGGGATCTAACGAGGCCAGGACCTAGACTTGTTCAATGAAGTGATCGAGATGTGGGCTCAGGAGCATTCACTGATGGCTTCAGCAAGTGCTTGACCGAGCTTCATTCAGTGCAGCAACTGATATATAGTCTCAGGAGTATGTGTTAGGGGATCTAACAAGGGCATGACATAGACTGGTTCAGTGCAGGGACCGAGATGTAGGTTCAGGAGTATTTCTCGGGGTCTTGAACAAGGGAAAACCCAGGCGGGTTCAGTGCAGGAAGTGAGATGCGGGATCAGGAGTTTTACCCGGCGATTGAACAAGGTCAAGACATACCTAAGTTCACGGGCAGGGAGCGAGTTGTAGGCTCACGATTGTTTGCCGGAGGCTTGTATGCAGGTTAGGAAGCAACAGTTAGAACTGGACATGGAACAACAGACTGGTTCCAAATAGGAAAAGGAGTTCGTCAAGCCTGTATATTGTCACCTTGTTTATTTAACTTATATGCAGAGTACATCATGAGAAACACTGGACTGGAAGAAACACAAGCTGGAATCAAGATTGCCGGGAGAAATATCAATAGCCTCAGATATGCAGATGACACCACCCTTATGGCAGAAAGTGAAGAGGAACTCAAAAGCCTCCTGATCAAAGTGAAAGTGGAGAGTGAAAAAGTTGGCTTAAAGCTCAACATTCAGAAAACGAAGATCATGGCATCTGGTCCCACCACTTCATGGGAAATAGATGGGGAAACAGTGGAAACAGTGTCAGACTTTATTTTTCTGGGCTCCAAAATCACTACAGATGGTGACTGCAGTCATGAAATTAAAAGACACTTACTCCTTGGAAGGAAAGTTATGACCAACCTAGATAGCATATTCAAAAGCAGAGACATTACTTTGCCAACAAAGGTTTGTCTACTCAAGGCTATGGTTTTTCCTGTGGTCATGTGTGGATGTGAGAGTTGGACTGTGAAGAAGGCTGAGCGCCGAAGAATTGATGCTTTTGAACTGTGGTGTTGGAGAAGACTCTTGAGAGTGCCTTGGACTGCAAGGAGATCCAACCAGTCCATTCTGAAGGAGATCAGCCCCAGGATTTATTTGGAAGGAATGATGCTAAAGCTGAAAGGGCAGTACTTTGGCCACCTCATGCGAAGAGTTGACTCATTGCAAAAGACTCTGATGCTGGGAGGGACTGGGGGCAGGAGGAGAAGGGGACGACAGGATGAGATGGCTGGATGGCATCACTGACTCGATGGATGTGAGCCTCAGTGAACTCTGGGAGTTGGTGATGGACAGGGAGGCCTGGCGTGCTGCGATTCATGGGGTCGCAAAGAGTCGGACACGACTGAACGACTGATCTGATCTGATTTGATCTGAACAAAGGCAGGACCCAGCCTGCTTTGGTGCAGGGACTGAATGTGGGCTCAGGAGTATTTGTCAGGGTCTTGAACAAGGGCAGCAGCCAGCCTGGTTCAGTGTGGGAAACGAGAGGTAGGTCAGGAGTATTTGTTGGGGTTTGAACATGGGCAGGACCCACCTACTTCAGATCAGGGACTGATATGTGGGTCCAGGAGTATTTGTCGAGGTCTTTAACAAGGGCAGGACTCAGCCTAGTTCAGTGCAAGGACTGAAATGTGGGCTCAGAAGCATATGCCGGTGGCTTGATCAAGTGCTTGACCCAGCCTAGATCAGAGCAGCGACCGAGATGTAGGCTCAGGAGTATGTATTGGGGGATCTAACAAGGGCACGACGTAGACTGGTTCAGTCCAGGGTCAGAGATGAGGGCTCAGGAGTATGTGTTGGGCGGTTTACAAGGACGGAACGTATACTCGTTTCAGTGAGGCACCGAGATGCTGGCTCAGGAGCATTTGCTGGTGGCTTGATCAAGTGCTTGACCCAGTCTAGTTCAGTGCAGTGACCGATATGTGGGCTCAGGATTATGTATTCAGGGATCTAACAAGGGTATGACCTAGACTGGTTCAGTGCAGGGACCGCAATGCAGGCTCAGGAGTGTTTGGCGAGGTTTGAAATAGAGTAGGACCCAGCCTATTTCAGTGCAGGGACAGAGATGTGGGCTCAGGAGTATGGTTGGAGGATCTAACAATGGCAAGACCTACACTGGTGAAGTACAGGGACTGAGATGTGAGCTCAGGAGTATTTGCCTGTGGCTTGATCAAGTGCTTAACCCAGTCTAGTTCAGTGCTGCCCCCCTATATGGGCACAGGATTATGTCTTGGGGGGATCTAACAAGGGCATGACCAAGACTGGTTCAGTGCAGGGACCGAGATGTAGGTTCAGGAGTATTTCTAGGGGTCTTGAAAAAGGGCAGGACCCAGCCTTGTTCAGTGAAGGCATCGATATGGGGGCTCAGGAGTATATGTTGGGGGATCTAACGAGGGCAATACCTAGACTCATTCAGTGCAGGGAATGAGATGTTGGCTTGGGAGTGTTTGTCAGTGTCTTGAACAAGTGTAGAACCCAGTCAAGTTCAGGGTCGAGACCAAGATGTGGGTTCAGGAGTATGTGTTGGGGGATACAATAAGAGCAAGACCTAGATTGGTGAAGTGCAAGGACTGAGATGTGGGCTCAGGAGCATTTGTTGGTAGCTTCAGCAAGTGCTTGACCCAGGCTAGTTCATTGCAGGGAATGAGATGTCGGCCTGGGAGTGTTTCTAAGGGTCTTGAACAAGTGTAGGATCCAGCCTAGTTCTGTGCAGAGTTCGAGATACAGGCTCAGGAGTGTTAGTCGGGGTTTGAAAAAGAGCAGGACCCAGCCTAGTTCAGTGAAGAGACCGAGATATGGGCTCAGGAGCATGTGTTGGGAGATCTAACAAGGGCAAGACCTAGACTGGTGAACTGCAGGGACCTAGATGTGGGCTCAGGAGCATTTGCCAGTGGCTTGATCAAGTGCTTGACCTAGCTTAGTTCAGTGCACCAACCGAGATGTGGGCTCAGGAGTATGTGTTGGGGGTCTAACAAGGGCAAGACCTAGACTGGTTAAGTGCAGGGACCGAGACGCAAGTTCAGGAGTATTTCTAGGAATATGAACAAGGGCAGGACCCATCCTATCTCAGTGCAGGGACCGAGTTGTGCCCTCAGGAGTGTTTCTCGAGGTTTGACCATGGGAAGGACCCAGACTGCTTCAGGGCAGAGACTGAGATGTGGGCTCAGGAGGATGTGTTCAGGTATCTAACAAGGGAAGGACCTAGACTGGTTTGGTGCAGTGACCAAGATGTGGGCACAGGGGCATTCGCCAGTGGCTTTAGCAAGTGCTTGACCCAGCCTCGTCCAGTACAAGGAATGAGATGCTGGCTTGGGAGTGTTCAACAGCGTCTTGAATAAGTGCAGGATCCAGCCTAGTTCAGTGCAGGGACCGAGATGCAGGCCCAGGAGTGTTTGTCGGGGGATTGAACAAGGGCAGGACCCAGCCTGTTTCCATGCAGGGACCGAGATGTGGGCCCAGGAGTATGTATTGGGGGAATCTAATAAAGTCAAGACCTAGGCTGGTTCAGTACAGGGACCAAGATGTTGGCTCAGGAGTGTTTGTTAGAGTCATAAACAAGCGTAGGACACAGCCTAGTTCAGTGCAGGGACTGATGTGGGCTCAGGAGTGTTTGTCGGGGGTTTGTACAAGGGTAGGACCCAGCCTAATTTAGTGCAGGGAACAAGATGTGGCTCAGGAGTGCTTCTTGGGGCTTGAACATGGGAAAGTCCCAGACTGCTTCAGTGCAGGGACTGAGATGTGCGCTCAGGAGTATTTTTCAGGGTCTTGAACATGGAGAGTACCCAGCCTGCTTCAGTGCAGGGACTGAGATGTGCGCTCAGGAGTATGTGTTAGGGGATCTAACAAGGGCAGGACCTAGACTCGTTCAGTGCAGTGACCGAGATCTGCCTCAGGAGTTTTGTCGGGCATTTCAATAAGGGCAGGACCTGGCCTTGTTCAGTGCAGCGCGTGAGATGAGGGCTCAGTAGTGTTTTCTGAAGGTTTGAACAAGGGGAGGACTTACCTTAGTTCAGGGGCAGGGAGTGAGTTTTCGGCTCAAGAATGTTTGTCGGAGGCTTCAACAGAGGCAGAAACCATCGTGGTTCAGTGCAGGGATGGAGATGTTGGCTCAGGAGTGTTTGTCAGGGATTAGAAGAAGGGCAGGACCCAGCCTAGTTCAGTGCAGGGACTGGGATGCAAGCTCAGGGGTGTTTGTCGCGGGATTTGAACAAGGGCAGGACCCAGCCTATTTCCATGCAGGGACTGAGATATGAGCTCAGGAGTATGTGTTGGGCCACTAACAAGTGCAGAACTTAGACTCGTTCAGAGCAGTGTCCGAGATGTTGGCTCAGGAACATTTGCCGGTGGCTTCATCAAGTGCTTAGCCCAGCCTAGTTGAGTGCAGCGACTGATATGTGGGCTCAGGAGTATGTGCTGGGGATCTAACAAGGGCATGACCTAAACTTGTTCAGTGCAGGGACCTAGACGTAGGTTCAGGAGTATTTCTCGGGGTCTTGAACAAGGGCAAGACCCAGGCATGTTCAATGCAGGGAGTGAGAGATGGGATCAGAAGATTTTCCTGGCGATTGAACAAGGGCTGTTGCTGCTGCTAAGTCGCTTCAGTCATGTCCGACTCTGTGCGACCCCACAGATGGCAGCCCACCAGGCTCCTCTGTCTATGGGATTCTCCAGGCAAGAACACTGAGTGGGTTGCCATTTCCTCCTCCAATGCATGAAAGTGAAAAACCAAAGTGAAGTCACTCAGTCATGTCCAACTCTTAGTGACCCCATGGACTGCAGCCCCACAGGCTCCTCTGTCCATGCGAATTTTCAGGCAAGAGCAAGAGTACTGGAGAGGGGTGCCCAGGACATAACTAAGTTCATGGTCAGGGAGCAAGCTGTAGGCTCACGATTGTTTGCCTGGGGCTTGAACAAAGGCATGTCCAGCCTGCTTCAGTGCAAGGACCCAATGTGGGCTCGGGAGTGTTTGTCAGGGTCTTGAACAAGGGCAGGAGCCATCCTGATTCAGTGCAGGCACTGTGAAGTGGGCTCAGGAGTATTTGTCAGTGCTTGAGCAGGACCCACCTGCTTCAGTGCAGGGACCTAGATGCAGGTTCAGAAGTGTTTGTCGGAGGATTGAACAAGGGCAGGACCCAGCCTATTTCAGTGCAGGGACCGAGATGTGGGCTCAGCAGCATTTGCCGGTGGCTTCAGCAAGTGCTTGACCCAGCCTAGTTCATTGCAGGGACTGAGATGTTAGCCCGGAGTGTTTGTCAGGGTCTTGAACATGTGTAGGACCCAGCTTATCTCAGGGCAGGGACCGAGATGTGGGCTCAGGAGTATGTGTTCGGGATCTAACAAGGGCATGACCTGGACTGATTCAGTGCAGCAAGTGACATATGGGCTCAATAGTGTTCCTGGGGGATTGATCAAGGGGAGGACACACCTTAGTTTAGAGGCACGGAGCATGTTGTCAGCTCTGGATTGTTTGCTGGGGGTTGAACTAGGGCAGGACCCAGCGTAGTTCAGTGCAGGGACCAAAATGTGGGCTCAGGAGCATTTGCTGGTGCCTTCAGCAAGTGCTTGACCCATCCTAGTTCTGTGCAGGGAATGAGAGGTTGGCTCAGGAGTGTTTGTCAGGGTCTTGAACAAGGGTAGGACCCAGCCTAGTTCA
Source organism: Bos taurus (assembly GCF_002263795.3). Lineage (NCBI taxonomy): Eukaryota > Metazoa > Chordata > Mammalia > Artiodactyla > Bovidae > Bos > Bos taurus. Next base: position 8,690,089 of record NC_082638.1, on the reverse strand, counting down.
GTGTAGGGACCTAGATCAGGGCTCAGGAGTATGTTTTGGGAGCTCAAACAAGGGCATGACGTAGACTGGTTCAGTGCAGCTAGTGAGATATATGCTCAGTAGTGTTTCCTGGGGGATTGAACAAGTGGAGGACACACCTTAGTTAAGAGGCAGGGAGCAAGTTGTCAGCTGAGGACTGGCAATCTGGGCAGAAATGCTCTCATATGAAATATGAATTCTCAATTTTTCACATGTGAAACACTTTCCAGATTTGTAAACATGAAAGAGAATTTTCCATGATTCAGAAATTAAGATCTGAGCTAAACCTCAAGCATCGAACAGCTATATTTCATGTATTTCCCGAATACCATAGAGAGTTTTCTGTATTTCTTTGATGAAAATCTGGGTGAAGATTTCCCTACATGAAATAGGCAATTAATATATTTTACACATGTAAAATCAAAACCCTTATGATTATACAGTGGAAGTGATAAATAGATGCAGGGGATTCTATCTGACAGATGAGTTCCTGAAGACCTATGGATGCAGGTTTGTGATATTGTACAGGAAGCAGTGATCAAGACCATCCGGATGAAAAAGAAATGCAAAATGGTAAAGTTATGAGGCCTCACAAAGAGCTGAGAAGAGGAGTGAAGCTAAACGAAAAGGGGAAAAGGAAAACTATACACATTTGGATGAAGAGCCCCAAAGAATTGCAAGGAGAGATAAAACCTTCCTCAGTTATCAATGCCAATAAATAAAGCAAATCAATAGAATTGGAAAGCCTACTGATCTCTTCAAGAAAATCACAGATACCAAGGGAAAATTTCATGCAAAGACGGGCACAATAAAGGACAGAAATGGTATGGATGTAACAGAAGCAGAAACTACTAAGAAGAGATGGGAAGAATACATGGATGAACTATACACAAAAGGTCTTCATGACCTAGTTAAGCACGATGGTGTGATCATTTACCTGAGGGCCTGCAGTCCTGGAATGCGAAGTCTAGTGGGACTTAAGAAGCATAACTACAAACACAGCTCGTGGAGGTAATGGAATTCAGTTGAGATATTTCAAATTCTAAAAGATGATACTGTGAATGTGCTGCCCTTAATATGCTGGCAAATTTGGGAGACTCAGCTGTGGCCAGAGGACTGGAAATGGTCAGTTTTCATTCCAACCACAAAGAAAGACAGTCCAAAGAATGTCCAAACTACTGCTTAATTGCACACATCTGACACATTCGCAAAGAACTGCTCAGAATTCCCCAAGCCAGGCTTCAACAGAATGTGAACCATGAGCTTCCAGATGTTCAAGCTGGGTTTATAAAGGGGAGAGGAACCCAAGATTAAATTGTCAACACCTGTTGGGTCCTCCAAAAAGCAAGGGAACTCCAGGAAAGCAGCTACTCCTATTTGACTATACCAAAGACTTTGATTGACACAACAAAATGACACAAGAAAACAATCACATCAAAACATGGAATCAAAACATGGGAATACATGCCTCCCGAGATATCTTACATCCATGTAAATATAATAAATATTTATCAACTTGGAAAAATTTCTCAGTAAATAGGAAAGGTGAATTATGGTAGTAGTGCAGGTTATAGAATGTTGTTGAGTAATGTATAGAGCATTTGATTGGTTATTACATTTCTTTATTGATAATTAATTAAGCACTTAAAATGCATCATATGCAGGCTTTATGTTTCAGCTGTTGTGAAAGATACATAACGTAAAGAGGGTAGACCCAAAACACATTGAAGATATCTGTGCTCTCCTTCGTAGGAGGGCAAACAGAAGTTCTTTCCAACCCCAAGAAAGAGTTGAGACCAAGTTGTGAGAAGGGGCTTAGCATGACTGAAAATAATACGTGTGATTGTAGCTTCAGAAGAGAAAGATAATGAAATTATTAAGGAAAACAGATATCATCCAAGAACTTTTTAACCATGCTGATGTGCTGCAGTAACCACCAGGAATTTTATTCTGTCTCTGTGGGGACAGATAAGCAACATCTGAACATGCATTTGGAATTACATGGTGGAATCTTGGTGTCAGGAAATACAGACATGCCTTAAGGACAGCAGAGCAAAAATGACCCTATAGAATACCACTTGTAAAGTACATATCTTATGCTGACCATGGGCCAATCACTGATAATGTCATGCTATCTCTGGTATCACAGTGATGATATAATTGTGATCATGATTTTGGATGTGCTATAATATCTATATTTTCAAGGACGAAATGAATTTCTATAATGAGAACAATCTGATGTCTAATCTTTTAAGACTCTACCAGTAACTAATAGAATATAATATGTGAATGCACTGAAGTTCATACTGTGTATTTTCATTTTTCTAATTTTATTTGCATCTCTTTCTTCACCCATACCATCCTAATTTAGACAACTCTTCATTTCAGCAGGGATGATTTCAGAAATCTCATTGTTCATTGCAGCACTATTTACAATAGTTAGAATATGGAAGCAACCTAGATGTCCATCAACAGATGAATGGATAAAGAAGTTGTGGTACATATACACAATGGAATATTACTCAGCCATAAAAAAAATCCATTTGAGTCAGTTCTGATGAGGTGGATGAACCTAGAACCTATTATACATAGTGAAGTGACTCAGAAAGAGAAAGCTAAATATCTTATTCCAACGCATACATACGGAATCTGGAAGAATGGTACTGAAGAATTTATTTACAAGGCCGCAATGGAGATACAGATATAGAAAATAGACTTATGGACATGGGGAGAGGGGAGGAGAGGGTGAGAGGTATGGAAATAGTAACATGGAAACTTACATCACTATATGTAAAATAGATAGCCAACAGTAATTTGCTATATGACTCAGGAAACTCAAACAGGGGTTCTGTACCAACCTAAAGGGGTGGGATGGGGCGGGAGATGGGATGGAGGTTCCAAAAAGAGCAGATATATGTATATCTGTGGCTGATTCATGTTGAGGTTTGACAGAAAGCAACAAAATTCTGTAAACCAATTATCCTTCAAAAAAAAAGACTGAGAAAAAAATAAAATAAAGAACCGAAACAAACAAAACAACAACAACAACAAAAAAATCACTTTACATCCATTACCTCTTTTCCCTTGCTTCTCATTTACTTTCTTACAAATATTATATTAGGTGTCATTTACCTAGGATGCATAACGAATGTTTTCTTGAACTGAAGAGTTTGGAAAACCGTGCAGTAAAAAAACCAACCGTTGAACTAAAGCATCATTTTACTCTTCTTTGTGTGAAAAGAGAAAATGAAACTATGAAGGTGAACATGTAAATTTATTGTTCAAATACAGGAATTGTAGGTATTTGTTGACACCACTCAATGTAAACTTCAATCTTCCTTAGGCTCCATAATCTGACACGTATTTGATAGGTCAGTTTTAATTAACATGGTTTTCATATAATGATGATTGTTGATCAGTTGACTTGAAAGAGAGGAGGCAATGTATAAGTGATTGTTCGCACTGAGAACCATGAGTTGCCTCTTTCTTGCAGGTTAGGAAATGGACTGTCATGGCCTGACATATCGCTAAGCCTGTCTGGAAATTTAGAAGGTTCCACCATCAGTCCGGAATAACTGCTCTGTAATGGGAATACAATGTGGTTCTGAGAAGTAGATGTAGTTGTAGTAGCAAAGTCCTCAATGTGGCCATTTACTTGAGTGTAGCTGCTATGTGAATGCTTTAAAAATGAAATAAAATTAATTAAATAAAAAAAATGCTCAACTTTTTTAAAACAGCAGGTTGATTTACCATAATCTGGTCTGTTTGTCTAACTGATATTGGTGATGGGTTAGGTAAGTCACATGGAGATAGGGCATTTGTATTAGTGACTATCTGGCTGGTATGAGGCTTTTGTATGAAAGGCACACTTAAACATGTGGAGACTGAAAATGCACTCTCTCCACTAGTTTCTGGAAGAAATTCAGAGTTACAATCATCTTGGTTGACACTTGCTTTAACATGCTTCTTGTTATCTTGAACTAATGAAGGTATTGGAGACACATTGTTAATCCCAACTCTTCTTTGCATTCTTAATAAAAGTTGGGGATGATCTCTTTTGAAATTTGGATTATAGTAGGTCTGTAACTAAAATCAAAGGATTAAATTATTCAGTTTCTTTATAAACCAAGGTAAAACTTACAAGCAAAGCTAAGTTATAAAAATTTATTCCTTTAATGAAACCAATTAAATAGCATCAAATAAAACACCTCCATTAGTAGTTTTAACAAGTAACATGTTAGAAAGAATATGCTCCTCAACTAAAAATATGTTGTATGTATAGAGTAAATACCACTTTAAGTAGCTTCAGGACTTGTATCTGGTTTCACATTGCTAGGAAAGTTTTTTAAACATCCAATATTTTAACCTCCAGCTGTTTTCAACTTCAAAAAATAAAACTTTTCAACGATTTGTTAGCTCAAGTTTAAATTCTGTTTTAGCTACATATGTGAACATGCTTTCTAGGTCACCTGATTTACTCTTACATATTGCCAATAAGTGAAAATATTGGAATACCTTATTCAAAAGAGATGTTGTTTTCTTCTTCCAGAAAGACAGGTAGTGAAGCAGATCTTTAAAAAGTTTGTCTCTTTTTTACTAAATCCATAAGGGTTAAACTGTCAAATTAAACTTTTCATACTCTTGGTTTCAAATATTCTGAAAGGTGCCTTTCTTTCCAAGACTTCTTTCTTAGAGTTCATTGATCACTATACATGTGCCTCTGTCATCCCACCAAACAAATTCAAACTGATCACTTTCAATTATATTCCAAAGTTTTTGTGGAAATGTGAGTGAAAGAAAATCATTCACCTCATCTGTTTCAGAGACAGAATATTTGTAGCATGGCCTTTTTATTACAAGATCCTCAGACAAAGCCTGAAAAGCATACTCTTCAATCATAGATTTCAAAACCGAGTCCCTAGTAAGTGTATATTCATACAAAGAAGATCTAATGGAGGTTTCTGAACCAGTTGATTCATCCTTAGGAGGCCCATCTTGAATTTCTGAAGGAATATGTGCCATCTCAAAGAAATCTTTCTTCAGATACTTTTCTCATTTGTCTGATTTTACACACCACAACTTCAAAAATTGCTTGGCTGGCCTACAGAGAGAAACTCTCTAGACCATCACAGAGGTCCTCAAAGTCAAAAAGCTGTGACATCACAAAATCTCTGGTCTCCTAGCAATCGAAGGTTAGCTGTGACATCACAAAGTCACTGGTCTCCTAGCCATTAAAGGGTCATGTTCAGCTAGTGTTTACTTCAGCATCAACTTAAAAATACAGACACATGTATACCTGTGGCGGATTCATTATGATATTTGGCAAAACTAATACAATTATGTAAAGTTTAAAAAAATAAATAAATAAAAATTAAAAAAATAAAAATAAAAATACAGACTGCTTACAGAAATAGTAACCAAAACCATGAAGCATGCAAAATCTCATTTCTAAAGAATTTTTACACAGAAAAATCACATCAATAAATCTACTTGGTTTCTGAAATAAAAGTGATTTATCACCCTTCTATACACACATTCTTAATATTCAGTACTGTTATCCAAGCAAACTTGGTCTACTGGCTTCTGTGCAATAAAATCTATCAACTGTCTGGTTTCAACTACTCTGTGGTCTATGTACTTAACTTTCAGCCTGGTTGGGGCTTCAGCACCTCTAAATCTGTTCGCAGGATATTGCTCAGGATGTTATTGATGGACCTTGAGGAGGAACTAAAGACCTTGAATTTGCTTAATGGCTAAATCATTATTATTCTCTATCACATGATTATTATCCTTAGATTCTGTCTTTTATAGCTTTGCTGATTAAAATTACTTTTGAACACGAAGAGGTCTACAATCTCCTACCTCTCTCTCTCAGTTTTCATACTTTTCAATCTTAAGAAGGGACTACTTAGAACAGGAAAGGAAATAAAGTGTTAGACTTAGAGCTCGATCATAAATGTGACAGAAAATCTCAGTTGCAGGTTTGATTTCTTTTTCAGGTTTCCCAGCTCTTGGAGTGTGAATCAGCAAGAACTTTGGCTATTTCCTGTTGAGATGGAGCATGGAGTTGGAAATAATTTTGAAATCTAATCTTGGTATCAATATTTTCTGTTATGAAAACATATCTCTATATTATATATATTTGTATATAAATATGTATATATATTTATATATCCATCTAATTTTGTCATAAACTGGACAAACATTTGAAAATTGGTAGATCTTTATTAAAAGCAGAGAGGTGAATGATATAAAAGAGTCCTCATATTTTACATGCAGCCAAGAAAAAAATATTTTGAAGTATTTCCACTTACATATATTCAACAACTGAGTAGACTTTTTTTTAAATCTCAATTCCATAGCATATTAATATTTCTTTAATTAGGAGGAAGATACAGGCATCGTGATAGAAGTACACTATGATGTACTTTCAATTGAGAGAGAAGATAAACAGAGGGTAATATGTTTGAGGGTTTTTCTAAAAGGTTTGAAAACTTTGTGGCTGTTCATAATTTTCCATAAACATGTGGAGTACCCATCACTGGACATCTTACGGACAAAACACAGATTTTTTTAAACTTAATTACTGGTATATTTTAATTGTAAAATTAATTTATTTTTAAATTTTATTTTATTTTTTATTGAAGTCTGGCTGATTTACAATGTTGTGTTAGTTTCAGGTGTACAGCAAAATGATTCATATGCATATACATATATACATATATATTCTTTTTCAGATTCTTTTCCCTTATAGATTATTACAAAATATTAAGTACAGTTCCTAGTATTATAAAGTAGGTCCTTGTTGGTTATATATTTTATATATAGTAGTGTGTATATTAATCCTAAACTTCTTTTTTTTTCTAATTTTTTTTTATTTTTAAACTTTACATAATTGTATTAGTTTTGCCAAATATCAAAATGAATCCGCCACAGGTATACATGTGTTCCCCATCCTGAACCCTCCTCCCTCCTCCCTCCTTCCCTTCCCTACTTTGTGCTTTGGTAACTATACTTTTGAATCATTCTACATTTGGGTTTTAATTTTTTCCATTTCTATTATACTTAACAGGAATTAAAAGCCCTTGCATTTTTTTTATACCCACACTCATGCACACACAGGTGTACATATGTCAAAATATAATTTTAGGCAACTTTATTTAGTTGACCAAACTCATTGCTTGCTCCCAAGATCTTAAATGAACTGTTTGGGAAGCCCTACATTACTTAATAACTTTCTGGCTAAACCATTCAAATCCAGTTTCTGTAAAGCTCTCCTTTAATCTAGCTCATCTTCCACTATACTTTCTGTAATAAGAGGTAGGGCTCATACTTATGAGGACACCTTGAACCCATAAAATCGCAACTCTCATTTACTTAGAGATATTGTTCAAAGAACGCTGTTGCTCTCCTCACGTTGGACACAATTTTATTTTATTTATTTTTAATATAAATATATTTATTTTAATTGGAGTCTAATTGCTTTACAATATTGTATTGGTTTTGCCATACATCAACATGAATCTGCCACGGGTGTACACGTGTGCCCCATCCTGAACCCCTCTGCCTCCTCCCTCCTCATACCATCCCTCCTGGTTATCCCAGTGCACAAACACCGAGCATCCTGTATCATGCATCAAACCTGGACTGGCAGTTCATTTGACATATGATATTATACATGTTTAAGTGCCACTCTCCCAAATCATTCCACCCTGGCTCTCTCCTACAGAGTCCAAGAGACTGTTCTATACATTGTGTCTCTTTTGCATTCTCACATACATAGTTATTGTTACTATTTTTCTAAATTCCACATATATGTGTTAGTTTACTCTATTGGTATTTTTCTTTCTGGCTAACTTCATTTTGTATAATAGGCTTTAGTCTCATCCACCTCATTAGAACTGATTAAAATGTATTCTTTTCAATGCCTGAGTAATACTCCATTGTGTATATATACCACAGATTTCTTATCCATTCATCTGCTGATGGACATCTAGGTTGCTTCCATGTCCTGGCTATTAGAAACAGTGCTGTGATGAACAATGGGGTACATGTGTCTCTTTCAATTCTGGTTTCCTCGGTGTGTATGCCCAGCAGTGGGATTGCTGGGTCGTATGGCAGTTCTATTTCCAGGTTTTTTATTTATTTATTTATTTTAAGGAATCTCCACAGTGTTCTCCATAGCGGCTGTACTAGTTTGCATTCCCACCAACAGTGTAAGAGGGTTCACTTTTCTCCACACCCTCTCCAGCATTTATTGCTTGTAGACTTTTGGAGCACAACTAATCTAATTGGCATGAAATGGTACCTCGTTGTGGTTTTGATTTGCATTTCTCTGATAATGAGTGATGTTGAGCATCTTTTTATGTATTTCTTAGCCATCCATATGTCTTCTTTGGAGAAATGTCTGTTTAGTTATTTGGCCCATTTTTTCATTGGGTCGTTTATTTTCCTGGAAGGGAGCTTCAGGAGTTGCTTGTATATTTTTGAGATTAATTATATCAGTTGCTTCAGTTTAGTTCAGTTCAGTTCAGTTGCTCAGTCATGTCCGACTCTTTGCGACCCCATGAATCAGAGCATGCCAGGCCTCCCTGTCCATCACCAACACCCAGAGTTCACTCAAACTCACTTCCATCGAGTTGGTGATGCCATCCAGCCATCTCATCCTCTCTCATCCCCTTATCTTCCTGTCCCCAATCCCTCCAGCATCAGAGTCTTTTCCAGTGAGTCAACGCTTCGCATGAGTTGACTTCGCATGAGGTGGCCAAAATACTGGAGTTTCAGCTTTAGCATCATTCCTTCCAAAGAAATCCCAGGACTCATCTCCTTCAGAATGGACTGGTTGGATCTCCTTGCAGTCTAAGGGACTCTCAAGAGTCTTCTCCATCACCACAGTTCAAAAGCATCAATTCTTCAGTGCTCAGCCTTCTTCACAGTCCAACTCTCACATCCATACATGACCACAGGAAAAACCATAGCCTTGACTAGATGAACTTTTGTTGGCAAAGTAATGTCTTGCTTTTGAATATGCTATCTAGGTTGGTCATAACTTTCCTTCCAAGGAGTAAGTGTCTTTTAATTTCATGGCTGCAGTCACCATCTGCAGTGATTTTGGAGCCCAGAAAAATAAAGTCTGACATTATTTCTACTGTTTCCCCAACTATTTCCCATGAAGTGGTGGGACTGGATGCCATGATCTTCGTTTTCTGAATGTTGAGCTTTAAGCCAACTTTTTCACTCTCCACTTTCACTTTGATCAAGAGGCTTTTGAGTTCCTCTTCACTTTCTGCCATAAGGGTAGTGTCATCTGCATATCTGACGGTATTGATATTTCTCCCGGCAATCTTGATTCCGGTTTGTGTTTCTTCCAGTCCAGCGTTTCTCATAATGTACTCTGCATAGAAGTTAAATAAACAGGGTGACAATATACAGCCTTGATGAACTCCTTTTCCTGTTTGGAACCAGTCTGTTGTTCCATGTCCAGTTCTAAATGTTGCTTCCTGACCTGCATACAAATTTCTCAAGAGACAGATCAGGTGGTCTGGTATTTCCATCTCTTGAGGAATTTTCCACAGTTTATTGTGATCCACACAGTCAAAGGCTTTGGCATAATCAATAAAGCAGAAATAGATGTTTTTTCTGGAACGCTCTTGCTTTTTCTATAATCCAACAGATGTTGGCAATTTGATCTCTGGTTCCTCTGCCTTTTCTAAAACCAGCTTGAACATCTGGAAGTTCACGGTTCACATATTGCTGAAGCCTGGCTTGGAGAATTTTGAGCATTACTTTACTAGCATGTGAGATGAGTGCAATTGTGCGGTAGTTTGAGCATTCTTTGGAATTGCCTTTCTTTGGGATTGGAATGAAAACTGACCTTTTCCGGTCCTGTGGCCACTGCTGAGTTTTCCAAATTTGCTGGCATTTAAGTGCAGCACTTTCACAGCATCTTCTTTCAGGATTTGGAATAGCTCAACTGGAATTCCATCACCTCCACTAGCTTTGTTCGTAGTGATGCTTTCTAAGGCCCACTTGACTTCATATTCCAGGATATCTGGCTCTAGGTCAATGATCACACCATTGTGATTATCTGGGTCATGAAGATCTTTTTTGTACAGTTCTTCTGTGTATTCTTGCCATCTCTTCTAAATATCTTCTGCTTCTGTTAGGTCCATACCATTTCTGTCCTTTATCAAGCTCATCTTTGCATGAAATGTTCATTTGGTATCTCTGATTTTCTTGAAGAGATCCCTAGTCTTTCCCATTCTGTTGTTTTCCTCTATTTCTTTGCATTGATTGCTGAAGAAGGCTTTCTTATCTCTTCTTACTATTCTTTGGAACTCTTCATTCAGATGCTTATATCTTTCCTTTTCTCCTTGGCTTTTTGCTTCTCTTCTTTTCACAGCTATTTGTAAGGCCTCCCCAGACAGCCGTTTTGCTTTTTTGCATTTCTTTTCTATGGGAATGGTCTTCATCCCTCTCTCCTGTACAATGTCCTGAACCTCATTCCATAGTTCATCAGGCATGCTATCTATCAGATCTAGGCTCTTAAATCTATTTTTCACTTCCACTGTATAATCATAAGGGATTTGATTTAGGTCATACCTGAATGTCTAGTGGTTTTCCCTACTTTCTTCAATTTAAGTCTGCATTTGGCAATAAGGAGTTCATGGTCTGAGCCACAGTCAGCTCCTGGCCTTGTTTTTGCTGACTGTATAGAGCTTCTCCATCTTTGGCTGCAAAGAATATAATAAATCTGATTTCGGTGTTGACCATCTGGTGATGTCCATGTCTAGAGTTTTCTCTTGTGTTGTTGGAAGAGGGTGTTATGATCAGTGCATTTTCTTGGCAAAACTCTATTAGTCTTTGCCCTGCTTCATTCTGTATTCCAAGGCCAAATTTGCCTGTTACTCCAGGTGTTTCTTGACTTTCTACTTTTGCATTCCAGTCCCCTATAATGAAAAGGACATCTTTTTGGGGTGTTAGTTCTAAAAGGTCTTGTAGGTCTTAATAGAACCATTCAACTTCAGCTTCTTCATTATTACTGGTTGGGGCATAGACTTGGATTACTGTGATATTGAATGGTTTGCCTTGGAAACGAACAGAGGTTATTCTGTCGTTTTTGAGATTGCATCCAAGTACTGCATTTTGGACTCTTTTTTTGACCATGATGGCCACTCCATTTCTTCTGAGGGATTCCTGCCTGCAGTAGTAGATACAATGGTCATCTGAGTTAAATTCACCCATTCCAGTCCATTTCAGTTTGCTGATTCCTAGAATGTCGGCATTCACTCTTGCCATCTCTTGTTTGACCACTTCCAATTTGATTCATGGACCTGACATTCCAGATTCCTATGCAATATGGCTCTTTACAGCATCAGACCTTGCTTCTATCACCAGTCACATCCACAGTCGGGTATTGTTTTGGCTTTGGCTCCTTCCCTTCATTCTTTCTGGAGTTATTTCTCCACTGATCTCCAGTAGCATATTGGGCACCTACTGACCTGGGGAGTTTCTCTTTCAGTATCCTATCATTTTGCCTTTTCATACTGTTCATGGGGTTCTCAAGGCAAGAATACTGAAGTGGTTTGCCATTCCCTTCTCCAGTGGACCACATTCTGTCAGATCTCTCCACCATGACCCATCCATCTTGGGTTGCCCCATGGGCGTGGCTTAGTTTATATATATATATATATATATATATATATATATATATATATATAGAGAGAGAGAGAGAGAGAGAGAGAGAGAGAAGATATAACATCCATCCTATTCAAACTCTTGCACAAATTTTCAGAGAAAGGAAAATTCCCTGCTGCTGCTGCTGCTAAGTCGCTTCAGTCGTGTCCAACTCTGTGCGACCTCAGAGACGGCAGCCCACCAGGTTCCCCCATCCCTGGGATTCTCCAGGCAAGAACATTGGAGTGGGTTGCCATTTCTTTCTCCAATGCATGAAAGTGAAAAGTGAAAGTGAAATCACTCAGTCATGTCCGACTCTTCGCGACCCCATGGACTGCAGTCTACCAGGCTCCTCTGCCCATGGGATTTTCTGGGCAAGAGTGCTGGAGTGGGTTGCCACTGCCTTCTTACCACGCCCATTGTAAGTCACTATCATCGCCCTGATAACAAAAGTAGAATAAGATGCGATTAAAAAAAAAAAGAAGAAGAAGAAGAAAGAAAGAAAATAAAAAGGAGGAAAACAGGTCAAATCACTGAGGAACATATATGTAAAAATCTGCAACAAAATTCAGGCAAACAGAATGCAATAGCATATCAGAAACATCATACATCATGATCAAGTAGGCTTTATCCCAGAGATGCAAGGATTCTTCAATAGTCACAAATCAATAAATGTGATGCATCATATCAGCAAGTTGAATTATAAAAGCCATATGATCATTGACAAAATTCAACACCAATTTATGGTAAAAACTCTCCAGAAGGTATACATAGAAGAAAAATACCTGAACAAATTAGACCATATATGACAGACCCACAGGAAGCGTTATCCTCAAGGCAAAACATTGAAAGCATTTCCTCTAAAATCTGGAAAAAAGAAAGAGCTTGAATTTTCACCACTACTATTCAGCTTAACTTTGCCACAACAATCAGAGTAGAAAAAGAAATAAAAGAAATCCAGATTGAAAAAGAAGAATTAAAACTCATGCTATTTGAAAATAACATAAACTCTATGTAGAAAATCCTAAAGACACCATCAGAAAATGACTAGGACAGATCCATGAATATAGTAAAATTGCAGGATATAAAATTGTTTCACAGAAATCCTTTGTGTTCCTATACACTAACCAGAAAAAAAACAGGAAGAGAAATTGAGGGACAAATCACAGTCACCATTGCAATGAAAAGAATAAAATATTTAGGAATAAATTTACTTAAAGAGACAAAAGACTTATATAAAGAAAAACATAAAAATTATGAAAGAAATCAAAGATAACATAAATATTTGGATAAATATACATTGTTCTTGGATTGGAAAAATCAATATAGTGAAAAGGAATATACTTTCCAAAGCAATCTATAGAGTCATTGCAACTTTTATCAAACTACCAAAGGTATTTTTCACAAAACTAGAACTGATATTTCCATAATTTGTATGGAATTGCAAAAGACCCTGAATAACCAAAGCAGTCTCCAGAAAGTAGAATGCAACTGAAGGAATCAACCTTTCTGACTCCAGATTATGCTACAAAGTTACAGTCATCAAGACAGCATAGTCCTGACACAACAGAATATAGATTGATGAAACTAAATAGAAAGTCCAGGGATAAATCCATGCATCCATGGATACCTTATTTTTGACAAAGGAGGTGAAAATATATAATGGAGAAATGACAGTCTCTTCAGCAAGTGGTGCTCAGGAAACTGGTCAACTATTTGTAAAAGAATGAAACTAGAATGCTTTCTAATACCATAAACAAAATAAATTCAAAATGGTTTACAGACCTAAATGTAAGATGACTGCTGCTGCTGCTGCTAAACCACTTCAGTCGTGTCTGACTCTGTGCAACCCCACAAACGGCAGCCCACCAGGCTCTGCCATCCCTGGGGTTCTCCAGGCAAGAACACTGGAGTGGGTCGCCATTTCCTTCTCCAATGCATGAAATTGAAAAGTGAAAGTGAAGTCGCTCAGTTGTGTCTGACTCTTAGCAACCCCATGGACTGCAGCCTACCAGGCTCCTCCGTCCATGGGATTTTCCAGGCAAGAGTAATGGAGTGGGGTGCCATTGCCTTCGCCGAATGTAAGACTAGAAACTGTAAAAGTATTAGATGTAAGCATAAGCATAACATAAACCTCTGCATAAACCACAGCAAGATCCTCTATTACCCACCCTCCAGAGTAATGGAAACAACAATAAATGAGACCTAATTAAACATTAAAGCTTTTGGAGAATGATAAGAATGGTGAAAAGTCAGCCCTCAGAATGGCATAAAATCAATAGCAAATGAAACAACTGACAAAAAGTTAATCTCTAAAATATACCAGCAGCTCATTCAACTCAATATCAGAAATGTGAATAGCCTAATTAAAAGGGGACAAAAGCCCTAAACAGACATTTCTTTAAAGATATACAGATGGCTAACAAACACATAAAATATGCTTAGCATCATTCATTATTAGAGAAATGAAAATCAAAATTGCAATGAGTTGTCATCTCACACTGTTCACAATGGCCATCACCAGAAATTCTACAAGCAAGAAATCCTGGAAAGGGTATGGAGAAAAGGTAACCCTATTACACTCTTGGTGGTAACACAAACTGCTACTACCTGTATGCCGAACAGTTTGGAGATTCCTTGAGAAACTTGGAATAGAACTGTCATATGACCCAGCAACCCCACTTCTTGGCATATACCCAGAGGGAATTAGAATTGAAAGAGGCACATATACCCAATATGTATTTCAATACTCTTTACAATAGCTAGGACATGGAAGTAATCTAGATGTACATCAGCAGATGAATAAATAAGGATGTTGTGGTATATATACAAATGGAATATTAGTCAGCTACAGAAAGGTATATATTTGTGTCACTTTTAATGAGGTCATTCAACCTACAGCCTATTATTCAGAGTGAAAAAAAGTCAGAAATAGAGAGACATATATTTTTTAATAATATATGGGATTTAGGAAGGCAGTAACAGTGATCTACATGGAGGCTAGTAAAGGAGATGCACATATAAAGAACAGGCTCTTAGACTCAATGGGAGAATTCAAAGATGGGATGATTTGAGAAAATAGCATTGAAACAGGTATATTACTATATATAAAAGAGATGACCAGTGCAAGTTTAATGCATGAAAGATGCACCCAACTCTGGTGCTGTGGAAGAATCCAGAAGGATGGGGTAACAAGGGAGGTTTGTGTTGTGTTCAGGATAGGGGACACATGTATCCATGTGGCTGATTCATGTTGATGTATATGTCAAACACCATCACAGTAATGCATAGTAATTCTATTCCAATTAAAATAAATCATTTTTTAAAATAAATATGAAGAAATTTTAAAAAGTGAGTTCAGAAATAGCCAGACATGCTCCAGAATACAACCTCAACAGTTCTTTCATACCTATTCAAGAAAGTTGGCTTAGGAGGGGTAAAACATGTGTGCTGGTATAGAAACTGAAAGTCAAAGAAGATAAGCTTGAGATCGCAACTATGCAGTTTTAGCATGACCTCGGTATCATAGTCTAAGTAGTAGATTGGCATGCCTACTCTGGAGCATAGGCTCAGTAGGAGTTAAATGCATGCACTTGAGCATCCTCTCAGGAGTGACGGTACATGTGTTTAAGAGTGAAGATAAATAGATGCAGCAAAAGTGCTCTAAAATGTTGGCCAAATACTTGTAAGAAGGAAGGTTCAGAATGAAAGTTCAGTATTTGTGGGACTAATGTTATAGACTTAGACGTACATTGAAGAAACTAGGGAAAACCACTAGATGATTCAGGTATGATCTATATCAAATCCCTTATGATTATGCAGTGGAAGTGACAAAAGATTTAAGGCATTACATTTGATAGTGGCTGAAGAACTATGGATGGAGGTTCATGAAATTGTACAAGAGGCAGTGATCAAGACTATCCCAAAGAAGATAAATGCAAAAAGGAAAAATGGTTGTCTGAGGAGGCCTTACAAATAGTTAAGAAAAGAAGAGAAGCAAAAGGCAAAGGAAAAAAGGGAAGATATACCTATATGAATGCAGAGTACCAAAGAATAGCAAGGAGAGATAAGAAAGCCTTCCTTAGTGACCCATGCAAAGAAATAGAGGGGAACAGTAGAATGGGAAAGATTAGAGATCTCTTCAAGAAAATTAAAGATACCAAGGGAACATTTCATGTGAAGATGGACACAATAAAGGACAGAAATGGTATGGACCTGAGAAAAGCAGAAGATATTAAGAAGAGGTAGCAAGAATCTATGCAGAAAACAATTCTTCTGTATAATTCTTACAGAAAAGATCTTCATTATCCAGATAATCATGATGATGTGGTCACTCACCTAGAGCCAGACATCCTGGAATGTGAAGTCAACTGGGCCTTAGGAAGCATTAATACAAACAAAGCTAGTGGAGATATGGAACTCCAGTTGAGCGATTTCAAATCCTAAAAGATAGTGCTTTGAAAGTGATTAACTCAGTATGCCAGGAAACTTGGAAAACTCAGCAGTGGCAACAAACTGGAAAAGGTCAGTTGTTGCAGTATATGTATTTTAGAGGTTGTTCTCTGTATTGGTGACCTGCATTCCACAAAAAGTTACACACCAATGAAGCAATCCTGTGCAAATAGTTGCCAGATTTTTTTTTTTAACCTTTGGCATCTTCCCCAGTGAGAGTTAACTGTGAAGGTGGAGCAGCTGCTTGGCTTTCAGGGAGCCTGGTGGTGCCAAGTGTGCAGGGTTGCAGGGACACAGACTGACTAGACCACAGGAGTTACGGCCCTCTCAGAGTCTTTCTTGAGCTTCTTGTAGCTGGCGATCAGAAGGCCTCTTTGGCCAGTCTTTCTCCCTAGTTCCACCCATTCAGGCACTTAGAAGGCTTCCTTGCCTGGGATCCCTCCCTGTTGTTCGATGTGTCAGCACATAGAGAGCCCTCCCTGGCTGGGATCCTACTCTGTAGATCAGTGCATCAGGCACTTAAAGGAGCATCCTGAGTGGAGTTCTACACTAGTTTGTTGCATCAGGCACTTAAAGGAGCACCCCGGCTGGTGTCCTGCTCTGTATTTCACTGTCAGGCATTTGATGGGCCAGCTGCTCTATTGTAGTAACTGCTGATGCTAGCATGTGGGGAGAGAGAGGCTATGGTGATTGTTCCATCCCCTTTATGTGACTTAGCGATATTGCTTTGCTTCCATGGCTGCCTGGCGTTCCTCCACATGTGTATCCTACCACAGTCTACTCCCTCACACTCCCTCTCTCCATCTCGCTACAGTCAACAGCAGCCCTCACCCTGGGGTTGCTCCAGAATCCCTAAACTCCAGCTCCCAGCCAACATGTCTTTCAGGGAACACATCCATCTATCTGGAGTATGTACGGCCGCAGTAAGGACTGTCTGATTCTCATTGCATCTAGGTTTCCACAGATCAGCTGTTTCACTCTCAGCTTTAAATGTTTATTCTATGATTAAAACAATTGCTCTGGTGTAGGATTGGATCCCTGCTTCAGTTTCTTCACCTACTCAGGGCAGATCCCGTCCTACTGCTGCTGCTGCTGCTGCTGCTGCTAAGTCGCTTCAGTCGTGTCTGACTCTCTGCGACCCCATAGATAGCCTCCCACCATGCTCCCCCGTCCCTCGGATTCTCCAGGCAGGAACACTGGAGTGGGCTGCCCGTTTCCTTCTCCAATGCATGAAAGTGAAAGTGAAGTCGCTCAGTCGTGTCCGACTCTTAGCGACCCCGTGGACTACAGTCTATCAGGCTCCTCTGTCCATGGGATTTTCCAGGCAAGAGTACTGGAGTGGGGTGCCGTTGCCTTCTCCACCAGTCCTAGTAACACCCCTGTTTCCTCACCACACCCCCCCCCGCCCCAGTTCTTTCATCCTACTGAGTTTTGCGTGGTTCTACATATTCTTTTCCATTGGTCAGGTACTCCTGTCTGCTTTCAGCTATTCTGATTACTCTTCTGTGTCTGAAGGTGTATGTCTGATGTATCCATGGAGAGATGTACCCCACATCCACCTACTGCTCCACCATCATGTTCTCTCATCTCACAATAGTTTTAGAGCATAGAATCCACAGTGGCAGTAGGTGTGCTATAAAATGTGAGTTCAGACATACACCCGAGGGCAAGCTCAGTGATTTAAGCACACCTGATCTAAAGCATGGATTTAGTGTTGGCCAGACACATGCTTCAAATGTTAAGAAAATTATTTATGGTGTGCCAATTCTAGAGCACAAGATCAGTAGTTGTGCAACATTTGATGTAGAATGCAAGTTCAGTTGTGGAAAAAGGTATGCTCCACTATGCAACTGAGCAGTTTTAGACATCTTATGCTAGAGTGCATGCTCAATAGTGGTGGGAACTATGCTCTAGTGTGCATTCAGTAGCGGCTGGATGCATGTTGACATTGCCAACGGGATAGCTTCAGACAGCCTGTTCTAAAATGCAAGCACACTAGTGGCAGAACGTGTGCTCCAGATTGCAAGCTAAGCAGTTTCAGTACTTCTGTGCTAGAGTTCAGACACAGTAGTGATGTATGCAGGCTCCAAAGTGCCATCCTCCTATTTGTGTCATGTCTGCTCTAGAGCACAGTTTTGGTAGTGATGGGGAGAATCCTCAAAAGCACAATCTCAGGAGACAAATCTCTAAAGCAAAGATTCAGTATTTGAAGAATGCCTGCTCTAGATCATGGGTCTATATTAACAGGGGTATGTCTAAAGTGTATTTCACTGTTGAGATGCATGCTGTAGAGTTAAGTTCAGCAGATGCAGCATGCCTGCTCTACATGTGCTTCAGAGTTTTGTCTCAGGAGTTGCCGTACACTCACTTAAGAGTGCAGACTCAGTAATTGAGGGATATGTTCTTTTGAGCACTGGATTTTTATTTTTGGATGCATACCCAGAGATCAAACTGAGAAAATGTGATACACCTGCTCTGCCACACAAGCTCAGTAGTGGGGAGACAAGTCCTCAACAGTGCAAGCACAAGGGTTGTGGCATATGTGTGTTGTGATGCATGATCAATTGAGGCAGGAAATATGAAGTATACACCAGGTCTGTAGTTGTGGCAGGTCATCCATAGATGTACTTGCACAGTCTAGAGTGCTGGATCACTAACAGTATAATGGCTGGTATAAAATGTCACTGGAGTAATTGTTGCACACATCTCCTAGAGAAATACCTCAAGGAAGTGACTTTAATGCTTCAGAACTCAAGGTCACTAGTGGTCACAGTTGATCATGAATGAGAGATCACTCATGGGTAGGATATGTGCTTTACAATGCAGATCCCATTGACCTGGAATAGGTCCTCCAGAGTGCAACCTCAGTAGTTGGAACACCTGCTTTAGAGTACAGGAAGAATAGTGGGGGGAAATATGCAACAGAGGGCAAGACAAGTCATTAGCAAATTTCAGCTTCAGAATGTGGGATCACTAGTTTAAGCATACAGGCCATGGAACAAGATTAGTAGTAGTGGAACTCATGCTCTACAAGGCAGGCTCAGCAGTGATAAAACAGTGTACAAGGGTGCAAAATCAGTAGCTGAAGCATGAGTGTTTTGGGGCCTGTGCTTACACATGGCAAGACACATGCTTCAGAGTGCAAAATTAGTAATGGCCACACACATGCTCTAGACCACATGCTCACTAGCTGTGCCATGCCTGCTTAGTGTAAGGACTCGGAAGTGACAAATGTGCTGTAGTACCAGGATTTATATTGCTGGGACGCATGATTCAGTGTGCAGTTGTGTAGTTCAGGCATTCTTACGCTACAGCAAAGTCTCAGTAGTGTCAGAACGTTGGCTCTAGAAGGCACACACAGACCCGTTGGGAGATATGCTTCTGAGTAAACCTCAGTAGTGCAAAACCCATGCTAAAATGTGTGCACTCTATAGTCATGGGATCTGTACTCCCAATTGCAAGTTCAATTACTTGCAATTGGGCATCTGTGCAACTAGAGCATATTCTCAGCAGAGCCCAGAAGTCTGCACTTGAGCTCATGCCCAGTAGAGGTGTACCACATCCTCCAGTATTCAAACTCACTCTGTCTACAGGAGTGCTGGCTCAGTTGTGTCCAGAAGGAAACTTCAGAATGCAAGTTCAGAAATTGTTTAGGCACACCTGAACTATAGCACAGGTTGAGTAGTGGCCTGACTTGCCCATAAGGCAACAAGTTAATTATCGTGATATTTATGCTTTAGAGTGAAATTTCAGTAGGTGATGAACTCTTGTTTGGGAAGGCAATTTCAGTAGTGCAGGGATGCAGGATCCAGAGTGTTATATATCAAAAGTGTATGTATACTTACCACAGGCATGTTTTAGGGACAGACTCAGTAGTGGCAGGCCATATTCTCAAGAATCCCGGTTCAGGAGTGATGGGATGTATGATTTACTGTGCAATGTCAGTGACAGAAACACACTTGTTATAAATCATGTCCTTAATCTCAATAGTGGCAGAAACGGTGATCCAGATTGGAAACTAAGTAGTTCCAGCGAGTGGCCTCTAGATGGCTGTCTCAGTATTGAAAAGCACGTATTCCAGAATGCAAACTCAGTGTTTGTAGCATGTATGGTTTGAAATGGGAGTAGGAAATGGCAACCCACTCCAGTATTCTTGCCTGGAGAATCCCAGGGATAGGGGAGCCTGGTGAGCTGCTGTCTATGCCATCACACAGAGTCGGACACTCCTGAAGTGACTTAGCAGCAGCAGTGATTTGAAATCAGGGGTCAGTAGTTGTGAAAAGCTTCTTGCATTTTCAGTCGTTATGGCATGCCAGGTCCAGAGTGCCAGCACACTTGGTTGTGATACTCATGCTCTAGAGTTATGTGTTTCAGAGTGCAAGCTAATTAGCACACCTGTTCTAATTCAGTTCTCAGTAAAAGCAGAATGCAAACTCATGATTTCAACCTCAGTAGTTGCTACATGCATAATCAGGAGTAGTGGTTCATACACTCATGAATGTCAGACCATGAGTTGTAGCATAAGTGCCACAGATTGGGGCATGACAGTGCTAAGAAGCATGCTTCAGAGTGCAAACTAAGTAGTTGATGGATGCATACTACCGAGGGTGAGCTCAGTAGCTTCGCTGACTGCATGCTTTACACTGTGAGCTCAATAGTACTTGATGGTATTATATTGACAGTATGTCTACTTTAGAGTACTTGCTTAGCAGTGGCAGAATGCATACCTTTGCATATAAACTCGGTAGAATGGTCCTAGGATGGCAGTGGAATATGACAAGAGTTCAATTTTTCCCCAGTAAATACCTCAAAAGATTGTCAGCATGTGGAGTAACTGTCACAAAACAAGTTCTATATGCTGGCAGAGGACACCAGATACCCAGAAAGGCTATTCAGTGTGCTCATAATGATGTAGGAGAAGAGATAAACAAGAAAAGAGAGACAAAGGATTTAGGGATAGAGCCTGGTTCTAGAACCAGACATGCAACATGGACTGGTTCTGAATTGTAACCCTGCTTATTTAAATTAGATGCAGAGCACATCATATGAAATGCCAAACTGGATGAAGCACAAACTGGAATCAAGATTGCCAGGAGAAATATCAGTAACCTCAGATATGCAGATAACAAAACCCATATGGCAGAACGTGAAGAGGAACTAAAGAGCCTCTTGATGAAAGTGAAACAGGAGAGTGAAAAAACTGGCTTAAAACTCAACATTCAAAAAGGAAGATCATAGCATCCGGTCCCATCATTTTCATGGCAAGCAGATGGGGAAACAATGTAAATAGCGAGAGACTTTATTTTCTTGGCTCCAAACTCACTGTAGATGGTGGCTGCAGCATAAAATTAAAAGACCCTTGCTTCTTGGAAGAAAAGCTATGACCAACTTAGACAGCATATTTAAAAAGAGACATTACTTTGCCAACAAAAGTCTGTCTAGTCCAAGCTATAATTTTTTTCCAGTAGTCATGTATGGATGTGAGAGTTGGACTATACAGAAAGCCCTGAAAAATTGATGCTTTTAACGTGTGGTGTTGGAGAAGACTCTTGAGAGTCCCTTGAACAGCAAGGAGATAAAATCAGTCAGTCATAAAGAAATTCAGTCCTGAATATTTATTGGAAGGACTGATGCTAAAGCTGAATCTACAATACTTTGGCTACCTGATGCAAAGAACTGACTCTTGCAAAAGATCCCAGTGCTTGGAAAGATTGAAGGCAGGAGGAGAAGCAGATGACAGAGGATGAGATTTATTCCATCACTTACTCAAAGGAGATGAGTATGAGCAAGCTATGGAAGTTGGTGATGGACAGGGGAGCCCGGTCCTTGGGGTTACAAATAGTTAGACACAACTGAGCAATTGAACTGAACTTGTGTTGAGGATAGAGAGTCAATTCCTAGGCAGATTGATAAGAAGTCTGGGCTCCCCAAAGAGGAGAAATGTGTCTGGGTTCTTGAGAAGGAGATAGGGTTCTGGAATTCTCAAGGAGGAGAAAAGGGCAAACAGGTTTTTCTTCTTCTTCTTCTTCTTTTTTGTATATATTCCTTAGTCTTAGTCACATAAAAATGTGTTTGTTTTTTTTTCAGGAAGTCTGGAACTGATGAATACACAACAAACAAGTCAGTTTGAACTCTGTTATTGGAATTATATATCAACAATGTATCATGATGAGGATGATTTCTCCTTCTTGAAAAACTGACTAATCCTAATATTTTAAAAGGTGTATTATGGGAGTGGGTCTGGTAGGATCTTTCTATTGTTAAAATCTAATCCTGACATCCTAAAATGTAAATTGTGGGAGTAGTCCTGGTAAAATTTTCAAAAACTTGAGACATTCTGTTGATTTATTATAGCTAAATTAAAATGTGTGTAACTCCCTTGCTAACACTAGCAAGGGGGGCATTCTCTGTCCCCCTTCTGATGTCCATGTCAGAAGCATTCTCTGTCCCTTTTCTTACTTTAATAAAACTCTGCTATGCAAGAGCTCTTGAGTGATCAATCCTGGTTCCTGGTCCTGAAGTTAAATCTTCTTCTTCAGAGATCATGAATCTGACAACATTCATCTTAAACAATTAGAGAAGGAGAAGTTTCCATACGACAGGAAACCCTCTCAGAGGTTGATTCAGTGTGACACTTTGGAATCTCAGAGGGTAATATAACCACCCCCTCCAAAAAAAAATCACCTCAGAATTCAAGCCAAAAAGGCAATTACCAGTGGAAAATTGCCTCAGAGTCTCATGTCCATCCACACTGAGTGGGTCTATGTACAGAGGTGCCCGTCTGCATCTTCATTCCTTAGAATAGAGATGGGGTTTGAATGCCCTGAGGGCACTCTGAGAAGACTAATGTGATGTAGTAGGCTGAACCACAGAATGCCAGAGAGACAAAAACAAAAAAAGGAAAGGAATGTTCCCATGGGAAGTCTCTAAGACTACACTGCAACCCCTGACCTGCTCACAGAACAGACTGTGCCCTAGTATTTACCAAAGGAGAGCAAGCCAGCTTCCATTATGGCCCTTCCAGGAGGCAAAGATTCAGAATGTTGACAACCAGAGGCAGAAGGCCATGGCCATTCAGGCCCAGGAGACTGCATCTCCTGCCAAGCTGTGAGCAGACTCTATCCATGAGCAGCTGCTAACCATGGCTTGCTGGGATCTGGGACAGTTTATAGCTGCCAAGAATGTCATAACCTGAGAGCAACTCCTCTGAGGAGATGCACAGCTCAACATGGACTGTATCCTTGTGGAGTATCTGAGAAACTGACCAGATTGAACCTGAGCAGTACATGAAAAAGATGGCCCACCAGAGACTCTGACGTCACAGCTATCCTGAGCACCTGAGTGGCTCCCTGGAACAGTGTACCCTGGCACATCCTGGAACATAAGCAGCTTGGGCCTGGGAAGTTCATGAGACAAAGAGCCTACCTGGGTATATGCTATGGCAGAACACCAGGCCACTTGGGTCTGGGAAGAGCAGGGGATCCATGGCCAACTGGGACTGAGTATTCATGGAACACCCAGGAATCTGAGCAGCTAGGGCCTGGGAAGTGCAGGAGGCAAAGAACACACCTGGAACTGTGCCCTGACAGAGAACTGGGGAGTCTGGGCTGCTTGGGCCTGGGAAAAGCAGGAGATACATGGCTCAACTGGGACTGGGCCTTCATAGAACACCTGGGAATCAGAGCAGCTCGGAACTGGGAAGTGCAGGAGACACACAGCCAACCTGGAACTGTGCATGCCTAGCACATGACAGACCCTGAGTGGCTTGGGCCTGGGAAGTGTAAGAGATATATGGCCCACCTGTGACTGTGCCTTCATGTGCCCTCTTTCTTTCTCTCTCAATTTTCACAAAATAGCTTTTTCCTGGCCATCATTTTCAGCCTGTATGTGTCCCTAGTTGTGAGGTAGTTTTCTTGAAGACAGTATTGAGAGAGAAAGAAAGAGGGAGGAGCAATACTCATATCAGATAAACGGACTTTAATTAAAGACCACTATAAGAGACAAAGAAGGTTACATTACATAATAATCAACGGGTCAATCTAAGAAGAAGCTATATGCACCCAAATTAGGAGCACCTCAATACAAGAGGCAAATGCCAATAACAATTACAGCAGAAATTGACTCTAACCAATAGTATTGGGTGATTTTAATACTCCACTCATAACATGGACAGATCATCCAGACAGAAAATCAACAAAGAAAACTCAAAATTTAGGTGATACATTAGACCAGTTTGACCTAATTGATATCTACAAGGCATTCCACCCCAGAAGAATGGATTTCACATTTTTCTCCTTTTTCTCAAGTGCAAATGGAACAGTATCTAGGACAGATCACATCCAAGGCCATATCTAACCTTGGTAAACTTCAAGAAATTATAATCTTTTCAAGTATTTTTTCTGATCACAATGTTGTTAGATCAGATATCACCTACAGAGGAAAAAAAATATTAGAAGAAACACAAATAATTTGGACGCTAAACAGCACAAAATTAAAATTTGAATTTAACAAAATTCAGAGTTTTTTAATGAAAAAAATTCTGCCAAAGTAGGCGTAGATGTAACATACCTCAACATAATGAAAGCCAAATATGACAAAACCACTGCAAACATTATTCTAAATAATGTAAAACTTAAAGTTTCTTTAAAATCAGCATTAAGACAAGGATGCCCACACTCACCACTTCCAGTTTTGGGAATTCTAACCCAGCTTTCAAAGAAAAATATATTTTAAAAAATCCTCATTGGTAAAGAAGAGGTAAAACTCTATTTGCACATGATATTATCCTTTACACAGAAAATCCAAGAGATGCCACCATAAAATTACTGGAGTTAATCATTGAATATAGTAAATATGCAAGGTATAAAATTAATACCCAGAAACCCTTATATTCCTAAACTAATAATGAAAAATCAGGAAGAGAAATTAAGGAACAATCCTGTTCACCATTGCAATGATATGAATAAAATACCTAGAAATAAATTTTCATAAACAGACAAAGGATTTCCCTGATAGCTCAGTTGTTAAAGATGCTACCTGCAATGCAGGAGACTCCTGTTTGATTCTTGGGTCAGAACAGCCCCCTGAAGAAGGGATAGGCTACTAACTATAGTATTCTTGGGCTTCCCTTATGGCCTAGCTGGTGAAGAATCCTCCTGCAATGTGTGAGACCTGTGTTTGATATCTGGGTTGGGAAGATCCTCTGGAGAAAAGAAAGGCTACTCATTCAGGTACTCTGGCCTGGAGAATTCCAAATTCCCTACACTGTACAGTCCATGGGATTGCAAAGTGTCGGACATGACTGGGCAACTTTCACTTTCCCAGAGAGATAAAAGAAAAGCACTGATGAAAGAAATCAGTATACATTATTGTCCCAAATGTACCATGTATCTGTACTCAATAAAGCAAGCATCATGTTTTACAAGCAAAATAAATAAATAAAAATAAAAGAAATCAAAACACAAATAGATAGAGAAACATATCATGTTCTTGGATTGGATGAATTGATGTAGTTAAAATGAATATACTACCCAAAACAATCAATAGATTCAATGCAATACCTCTCAAACTACCAAAAATATTTTTCATAGAACTAGAACAAATTATTTTATGATTTGCATGGAAACACATAAGATCTCGAAGAGCCAAAGCAATTTTGAGAAAGAAGAATGGAACTAGAGAAGTCAAACTTTCTGACTTCAGACTATAATACAAAGATATCAGGAGAGTATGAAACTTGCACAAGCATAGAAATATAGACCAATGGAACAAAATATAAAGTCCAAAGATAAATTCATGCACACATTATCTTTGACAATGGAGGTGAAAATATGCAACAGAAAAAGACAGTTTCTCCAAAAATGTTACTGGAGAAACTGGACAACTTGTGTAGAAACTAGAACATTATCTAACATCATGTTCACAAATAAACTCAAAATGGATTACAGATGTAAATGTACGATCAGAAAATATAAAACATAGGTATAACCACTCCAAAATAAGTCACAAGATCCTCTATGACCCATTGCCTAGAGCAAAGGAAATAAAAACAAAACTTTTTTTTAATTTAATTTTATTTTTTAACTTTACAGTATTGCATTGGTTTTGCCATATATCAACATGAATCTGCCACAGGTTTACACATGTTCCCCATCCTGAACCCTCCTCCCTCCCTGTACCATCCCTCTGGGTCATCCCAGTACACCAGCCCCAAGCATCCAGTATCGTGCATTGAACCTGTACTGGCGACCAGTTTCATATATGATATTAAAAATGTTTCAGTGCCATTCTCCCAAATCATCCCACCCTCTCCCTGTTCCACAGAGTCCAAAAAACTGTTCTATACATCAGTGTCTCTTTTGTTGTCTTGTATAGGAGTACCTCAAGGCTGTATATTGTCACCCTGCTTATTTAACTTACATGCAGAGTACATCATGAGAAACGCTGGACTGGAAGAAACACAAGCTGGAATCAAGATTGCCAGGAGAAATATCAATAATGTCTGCATAACATCTGCATAATAAGATATGCAGATGACACCACCCTTATGGCAATAAGTGGAGAGGAACTAAAAACCACTTGATGAAAGTGAAAGTGGAGAGTGAAAAAGTTGGCTTCAAGCTCAACATTCAGAAAATGAAGATCATGGCATCCGGTCCCATCACTTCATGGGAAATAGATGGGAAAACAGTGTCAGACTTTATTTTTTTGGGCTCCAAGATCACTACAGATGGTGACTGCAGCCATGAAATTAAAAGACACTTATTCCTTGGAAGGAAAGTTATGACCAACCTAGATAGCATATTCAAAAACAGAGACATTACTTTGCCAACAAAGGTCCGTCTAGTCAAGGCTATGGTTTTTCCTGTGGTCATGTATGGATGTGAGAGTT
The DNA here is from genome assembly GCF_002263795.3 of Bos taurus. Lineage (NCBI taxonomy): Eukaryota > Metazoa > Chordata > Mammalia > Artiodactyla > Bovidae > Bos > Bos taurus. Next base: position 8,663,052 of record NC_082638.1, on the reverse strand, counting down.
GGACTGTGAAGAAGGCTGAGCGCCAAAGAATTGATGCGTTTGAACTGTGGCGTTGGAGAAGACTCTTGAGAGTCCCTTGGACTGCAAGGAGATCCAACCATTGCATTCTGAAGGAGATCAGCCCTGGGATTTCTTTGGAAGGAATGATGCTAAAGCTGAAACGGCAGTACTTTGGCCACCTCATGCGAAGAGTTGACTCATTGGAAAAGACTCTGATGCTGTGAGGGATTGGGGGCAGGAGGAGAAGGGGACAACAGAGGAAGAGATGGCTGGATGGCATCACTGACCCGATGGACGTGAACTCCGGGAGTTGATGATGGACAGGGAGGCATGGCGTGCTGTGATTCATGGGGTTACAAAGAGTCGGACACGACTGAGCCATCGAACTGAACTGAACTGATATAGGGTTATTGTTACCATCTTTCTAAATTCCTTATATATGCGCTAGTATACTGTATTGGTGTTTTTCTTTCTGGCTTACTTCACTCTGTATAATAGGCTCCAGTTTCTTCCACCTCATTAGAACTGATTCAAGTGTATTCTTTTTAATGGCTGAGTAATACTGCATTGTGTTTATGTACCACAGCTTTCTTATCCATTCATCTGCTGATGGACATCTAGGTTGCTTCCATGTCCTGGCTATTATGAACAGTGCTGTGATGAACATTGGGGTACATGTGTCTCTTTCAATTATGATTTCCTCAGTGTGTATGCCCAGCAGTGGAATTACTGGGTCATAAGGCAGTTCTATATCCAGTTTTTTAAGGAATCTCCACACCGTTCTCCATAGTGGCTGTACTAGTTTGCATTCCCACCAACAGTGTAAGAGGGTTCCCTTTTCTCCACACCCTCTCCAACATTTATTGCTTGTAAACTTTTGGATGGCAGCCATTCTGACTGGTGTGAAATGGTACCTCATAGTGGTCTTGATTTGCATTTCTCTGATAATGAGTGATGTTGAGCATCTTCTCATGTGTTTGTTAGCCATCTGTATGTCTTCTTTGGAGAAATGTCTGTTTAGTTCTTTGGCCCATTTTTTGATTGGGTCATTTATTTTTCTAGAATTGAGCTGTAGGAGTTGCTTGTATATTTTTGAGATTAGTTGTTTATCAGTTGCTTCATTTGCTATTATTTTTTTCCATTCTGAAGGCTGTCTTTTCACCTTACTTATAGTTTCCTTTGTTGTGCAGAAGCTTTTAAGTTTAATTAGGTCCCATTTCTTTATTTTTGCATTTATTTCCAGTATTCTGGGAGGTGGGTCATAGAGGATCCTGCTGTGATATATGTCGGAGAGTGTTTTGCCTATGTTCTTCTCTAGGAGTTTTATAGTTTCTGGTCTTACGTTTAGATCTTTAATCCATTTTGAGTTTATTTTTGTGTATGGTGTTAGAAAGTGTTCTAGTTTCATTCTTTTCCAAGTGGTTGACCAGTTTTCCAGCACCACTTGTTAAAGAGACTGTCTTTAATACATTGTATATTCTTGCCTCCTTTGTCAAAGATAAGATGTCCATAGGTGTGTGGATTTATCTCTGGACTTTCTATTTTGTTCCATTGATCTATATTTCTGTCTTTGTGCCAGTACTATACTGTCTTAATGACTGTGGCTTTGTAGTAGAGCCTGAAGTCAGGCAGGTTGATTCCTCCAGTTCCATTCTTCTTTCTCAAGATTGCTTTGGCTATTCGAGGTTTTTTGTATTTCCATACAAATTGTGAAATTATTTGTTCTAGCTCTGTGAAGAATACTGTTGGTAGCTTGATAGGGATCGCATTGAATCTATAAATTGCTTTGGGTTCCAGAGAGAAGAAATCTGGCTCCACCCACCAGAACACTGCCACAAGCTTCCCTAACCAAGAAACCTTGACAAGCCACCTGTACAAACCCATACACAGTGAGGAAACTCCACAATAAAGAGAACTCCACAAACTGCCAGAATACAGAAAGGACACCCCAAAACAAGATGAAGAGACAGAGGAATACCCAGCAGTAGAGGAACAGGATAAATGCCCATGAAACAAAACAAAAGGGGAAGAGAGGGAATCTACCTGATAAAGAATTCTGAATACTGATAGTGAAATTGATCTAAAATCTTGAAATCAAAATGGAATCACATATAAATAGCCTGGAGACAAGGATTGAAAAGATGCAAGAAAGGTTTAACAAGGACATAGAAGATATAAAAAAAAGTCAATATATAATGAATAATGCAATAAATGACATCAAATACACTCTGCTTTTTCTATGATCCAAGAAATGTTGGCAATTTGATCTCTGGTTCCTCTGCCTTTCCTAATCCAATTTGTACATTTGAAAGTTCTCAGTTCACATATTGTTGAAACCTAGATTGAGGAAGTTTGAGCATTACCTTGCCAGCATATGAAATGAGCACGATTGTGCAGTAGTATGAACATTTCTTCACATTGTTCATTTTTGGCATCAGAGTGAAATTGACCTTTTCTTGTCCTGTGGCCATTGATGTGTTTTACAAATTTCCTGGCACATTGAGTGCAACATTTTAAGATCATCATCAAACCAATACAATATGCTAAAATAATTAGCTGCCAATTAAAATAAATAAATTTAAATTAAAAAAAGAAAATAAAAAAAGAACTTTACCTGGCAAAAAAACCAAAAAAATAAAATTTGAAATAGCTCAACTTCAATTATATCCCTTCCACTAGCATTGTTTGTGGTTACTCTTCCTAAGATACACTTGGCTTCACATCCCAGGCTGTCTACTCTATGTGAGTGAACACACCATTATGGTTATCTTGGTGATTAAGACCTTTCTTTGATACAGTTGTTCTCTTATACTCTTGCCAACATTTCTTCATATTTTCTGCTTCTGCTAGGTTCATAACATTTCTGTCCTTGATTGTGCCCACATTTGCACGAAATATTCCCTTGGTGTCTCTTGCCAATATTCTTGGCAAAATTCCTAGCCTTCCCCAATCTGCTGTTTCCTCTATTTTTTTATTGGAATTAAACACACACAATATTATATCCCCATCCAGTGTTTAAGTTTAGATATGTTTCAAGTGTTTTTTAATCCACTCCAGAATAAATTCATGTAATAGCTTATCACCATCCATTTTTTCTGTATGTGACAGGTTTTGAGCCTCCTCCATTCCCTCCATGTCAAACACACCCTGTAAATTATCATCATTCATTGATGAATATTACATGCTTGAAGTGTCCCTTTGTCTGAGTTAAACACTCCCTGCAGTATACCACTATCCAGTGTTCCTGTAGTGTGGCATGCCTCATGTACTTCTTTATCCTCTCTAAATAAAATATGGTCAGTAGCTTATCACAATTACTGTTTTGGTTCTGTTATGAGTTTCAAATCCTTTTTTAATCCATTCTAGATCAAACACATTGAGAAATTTATCACGGTCCTGTGTTTTACTCTGTGCCATACTTCCAGTTTCTCTTCATTCAACATGTATAAAACACACCCTTCAGTTTATCACCATCCAGTGTTTCAGTGCTGTTTTTTGTTTCAACTGTTTCTTCATTCTCTGCAGAAAATACACAACCCATAATTTACCACAATCCAGTGTGTTAATTCTGGCATATGTTTCAAAGAACCTTTGTCCACCCAAGGTTGAGCACATTCTTGGTTTATCACCATTCAATGCTGTTACATACTTTCATTGGTTTTTAAACTATCAAAGTCATCATACACAGTGATTTATCATGATCCAGTTTCAGTGTTGTGACATGCTTCATGTGCTTCTTTTCCTATACAAGGTGAAACACAGACCATCTGAAATGTGATCATATAGTGTTTCAGTCATGCAACTCACTTCAGGTGATTCTTTGTTGACTCCACATCAAATATACTATATAGGTTATCGACATTCATTGTTTCAGTGCTGTGACACATTTCAATGGCTGCTTCACTAACTCCCAGTCAAACACATCCATTGTTTTACCACTATCCAGGGTTTCAGATCTGTGACATGCTTCAAGTGCTCCTGAAACTACTCAAGGTCAAATGCACTCCGTAGCTTTGTTGTTGCTGGTTGTTTTTGTTGTTGTTCAGTCAGTCATCTCCAACTCATTGCAATCCCATGGACTGCAGCATATCACACCTTCCTGTTGTTTACCATATCCTGAAGCTTGTTCAAACTCAAATCCGTTGGATCGGTGATGCCATCCAACCATCTGCTCCTCTATCATCCCCTTCTCCTGCCCTAATCTTTTCCAGCATCAGAGTGCTTTCCAGTGAGTTGGCTCTTCACATCAGACAGCCATGATATTGGAGCTTCTGCCTCAGCATCAAACTCTCCAATTAATTTTCAGGATTGATTTCCTTTAGGGTTGACTGGATTGATTTCCTTGCAGCCCAAGGAACTCACAAGAGTCTTTTCCAAGAACGCAGTTCAAAACTATCAATTCCTTAATGCTCACCCCTCCTTTATGGTCTAATTTACATCTGCATATGACTACTGAAAAAAACAAACAAACAAACAAACATAGCTCTGACTATATGGACCCTTGTTGGCAAAGGAATGTCTCTGCTCTTTAACATGCAGTCTAGGTTTGTCATAGCTTTTCTTCCAAGAAACAAATATCATTTAATTTCATAGCTGCAATCATCATCTACCATGATTTTGGAGTCTAAGAAAACAGAAATCTGTCACTGTTTCCATTGTTTCCCCAACTATTTGCCATGAAATATTAGGACCAGATGCCATGATCTCTTGAATCATTTGAACGTCATGATCTTTTTGAATGTTGAGCCTTAAGCCAGCTTTTTCACTCTCCTCTTTCACCTGCATCAAGAGGCTTTTTAGTTATTATTTGCTTTATGCCATATGGGTGGTGTCATCTGCATACCTGAAGTTATTGATATTTGTATTGATATTGATATTTTTCTCCTAATTCCAGCTTGTGTTTCCTCAAGCCCAGAATTTTCCAAGATGTGCTCTGCATATAAGTTAAATAAACAGGGTGAAAATATAGTAGTTTTTTCCCAATTTCAAGCCGTCTGTTCATCTGTATCTGGTTCTCACTGTTGTTTCTTGACCTGGATTCAGGTCTCTGGGGAGTCAGGTAGGTGGTCTGGTATTTCTATGGGTTTAAGAATTTTCTGGAAAGCTTTCATTCAGAAGTCAAACCTCATCAGACACCAGAGAACTCACACAGGAGAGAAGCCCTTTATATGTAAGGAGTGTGGGAAAACCTTCAGTGGCAAGTCAAACCTTACTGAGCATGAGAAAATTCATATTGGAGAGAAACCCTTCAAGTGTAATGAATGTGGAACAGCTTTTGGTCAGAAGAAGTACCTCATAAAACATCAAAATATTCACGCTGGAGAGAAACCTTATGAATGTAATGAATGTGGAAAAGCCTTCTCTCAGCGAACATCACTTATTGTACATGAGAGAATTCATTCAGGTGATAAGCCGTATGAATGCAATGTATATGGAAAAGCCTTCTCTCAAAGTTCATCTCTTACTGTACATGTGAGAAGCCATACAGGTGAGAAACCCTATGGTTGTAATGAGTGTGGGAAAGCTTTCTCGCAGTTCTCAACCCTTGCTCTACATTTGAGAATACACACAGGTAAGAAGCCTTATCAGTGTAGTGAATGTGGGAAAGCTTTCAGCCAGAAGTCACACCACATTAGACACCAGAAAATTCATACCCATTAAAACCCTGTGGATATCATGAAAGGTGTTCATCAGGAATTTACACCTTACAACACATCAGAAATAATGAAGGAAGGCATCACAAATGAGGGAAGCAAAAGCTAAAAACTTAAAGGACACCAGAGAATTCATCTTGAAGAAAAAGACGTTTGTATGATTGAAGTCCTGTATCCAATAAAAACCATACTGCAAAGGTAATACTGAAAACTTAAGATGCATTTCCACTAAAATTGGGAGTGGAAGACATTTTTATGATTGCCATCTGCATGAATCTGGAGATCTTCACCAGTGTAATAAAAACAAAGCTATAAGCATTAGAAAAAGACTTCTATGGTATTGATTTAGCAGAACAGAAGAGATTCTGCAAAAACCTATGCATTTATTAGAATTTATAATATAGAAAAGGCATCAGGAGCTGAGAAGCTAATGGGACTATTTTAAAAAGTGCTTTGGAGGTAATTTGTTCTCCAAGGTTGGGAGGGGGTGGGGGGATAGAACATGAACTATACACAAAGATAAAGGGATTGGGTTAAAAGCAGAAGTATGAGAAAGCTATATAGTAAAATGGTTATGACCTTGGGAATGGGAAACATTCCTTATGGCAAATTGAAAAATATCTAGCAATTCTACTCTGAGTTTGTATGCTCAGGAAAGTATGTACCAGACTATTTACTGTGGCATGATTTGTAGTACTCATTAATTGGGAACAAATTCCCATCAGGAACAAAATGGAAAATACTTAATGATGGAATACTGTATATCTGTAAAGTGTAATAAATGAGATCTATATGTATTAGAAAGATCTCAAAAGTCATGTTGAGGGGGAAAGAAAGTTGCAGAATGACATAATACGATGACATTTTTGTAAATCTGAATTAAAACTTCCTCACAGAATTTCAGTGCTATATATTGGTAATGGATATATATATGTATGTATGTTTTTTAAGTGTTTTTGAAATGGGTTGGAAGTATACAGACCAAACTCTTGATAGTGGTTGCCTGTGAAGAGTGGAGAAGGGAAGGGAATGCGTGTGGGGGAGGGGGCTGTTAGAGGGAGACTTCAGTTTTATATATAAACATAAATTTCTCTTAAAAAAAAAAGACTGCAGAAAATATATTGAGATACTGGTTAATTCTGGATTGTGGTATATGGATATCTTGTCTTATTTTTTGTACTTTTCTGTATTTTTAAATTTTCTCAAAATTAGTAAGAATGGGGGTGAGGATGGGAACACTGTACCTATAGACATCATGTTCTAATGGATTCATTCCCAATCAACTACTAAACTTTTTATAGGAAATATTTCTAAAATTTTATCAATGAGTGGATGGACTTGCTCTCTATGTAGTAGGAAATTATCTATTTTATTAAAATTAAAACTGACAGTACAAAAAAAAAAAAGAATTTTCTGCATTTTTTGTGAGCCACACAGTGGATTTTGCCAGTCAATGAAGCAGAAATAGATTTTTTTAAATTAAAAAAAAAAAAATTCTCTTGCTTTTTTCAATATCCAAAGGATGCTGCCAATTTGACCTCTGGTTTCTCTGTCTTTTCTAAATCCAGTTAGAACATCTGCAATATTTAGGTTTATGTGTTGTTGGATTCTAGCTTGGAGAATTCTGAGCATGCCTTTGTTCAATTCAGTTCAGTTGCTCAGAAGTATCTGAATCCTTGTGACCCCATGACCTGCAGCATGTCAGGCCTCCCTGTCCATCACCAACTCCTGGAGTTTACTCAAACTCATGTCCATTGAGTCGGTGATGCCATCCAACCATCTAATCCTCTGTCCTCCACTGCTCCTCCCGCTTTCAATCTTTCTCAACATAAGGGTCTTTTCAAATGATTAAGCTTTTCATATCAGGTGGCCAAAGTATTGGAGTTTCCACTTTATCATCAGTCCGTCCAATGAATATTCAGGATTGATAACCTTTAGGATGGACTGGTTGGATCTCCTTGCAGTCCAAGGGACTCTCAAAAATCTTCTCCAACACCACAGTTCAAAAGCATCAATTCTTCGGTGTTCAGCTGTTTTTATAATTCAATGGTCACATCCATACATGCCTACTGGAAAAATCACAGTCTTAACTAGATGGACTTTTTTTGGCACGTTAAAATCTCTGCTTTTTAATATGCTGTCTAGGTTGTTCATAACTTTTCTTCCAAGGAGTTAGTGTATGAAATAAATGCAGTTTTGTGTAACTTTGAACATTCTTTTGCATTGTCCTTCTTTGGATTTCTAAAGAAAAACGGATCTTTTCCTTTTTCTTTTCCTGCATCCACTGCTGAGTTTTCAAAATTTTCTGGCATACTGAGTGCAGCACTTCAACAGTATCATCTTTTAGAATTTGAAATAGCTCAGTTGGTGTTCCATCACCTCCACTATCTTTGCTGGTAGTGATGCTTTCTAAGAGTCACTTGATTTCACACTCCAAGATGTCTGACTGCAGGTGAGTGATCACACCATCATGGTTATCTGGGCCATTGGGATCTTTTTGGATAGTTCTTCTATGTATTCTTGCCACCACTCACTAATATCTTCCACATCTAGGTTCATACTTTTTTTGTCCTTTATTGTGCCCATATTTGCATGAAATACTCCCTTGATATCTCTTATTTTTCTGAAGAGATTTCTAGTCTTTCCCATTCTATCATTCCCACTTGGTAGTTTAGCAACATTTATTGTTTCGTGGCTGTGACATGCTTCCTGCGCTTCTTCTTCCACTTGAATTCCAACACTCTCAGTAGTGTATCACAATCCCATGTTTCAGAACTGGGACCCACTTTATCTGCTTCTCCTCAAACCCAGATCAAACACGTTCAGGACTTTATTACCATACAGTATTCAGTGCACTAAAAGTGACATTTTCCAGTGTTTCCTTGTCACCTGGGACTAATCACCCAGTGGCATATCTGCCATCCTCTATTTTAGTGCTGTTACACAGTTCAAGTGCTTCATTTTCTGAGGGTAAAACACACTCATTATCCAGTGTCTTAGTGCAGAGACATGCTTGAAGAGCTTCTTCATCCACCCAGTCAAACACTACCAGGAGTTTTTCACCATCCAGTGTTCAAGTTCTGTGACATGCTTCAAGTGCTTCTTTGTGTGCACTGGGTCAGACACACCCAGTAGTTTGTCATTATCCAGTGTTTCAATTATGCAACATGCTTCTAGGTTTCTTCATTCCCTCAGGTCATCACACCAAGAAGTTTATCATAATCCAGTGTTTCAGTGTTACAACATGGTTCCAGAGCTTCTATTTTGTCAGGGTTAAACATACCAAGTAGTTTGTCCCCAACCACTTTTGAGTTCTGTGAAATGGTTCATGTGCTTCTTGTCCACCCTAAATCAAGCACACTCCATAGTTTGTCACCATCCTGTGTTTCACGTTGATGACAAGGTTCATATACTTCCTCTTGCACTCTGGGTCATACACACCCTGTTGTTTATCACCCCCGTTTCAGTTTTTTGACTTGCATCAAGTGCTTCTTGTCCTTTTTGAGTCAAACACACCAGTAGTTTAGCAACATCGAATGTTTCAGTGCTGTAACATATTTCAAGAATTTTGTCATACACGACCGTTCAGAAACACCCAATAGTTTATCAGCATCCCATGTTTCAGTTCAAGGACTTGCCTCAAGTGCTTATTCTCAACCCTAGAGAAAACACACCCAGTAGATTATCACCATCCATTGTTTCAGTCCTGTGACATGCTTCATGTGCTTCTTCATGGTCTCCAGGTAAAACACATACAGTAGCATATCATCAGTTAGTGTTTCAGTTTCATGACATGCTTCTAGGACTTTTCCGTCCTCACCAAGTCAAACACACTCAGCAGTTAACACCATCCAATGTTTTACTGTATGACATCCTAAAGTCTTCTTCATCATCCCAAGTCAAACACATCTGTAACATTCACCACCTATGGTTTCAATGCTAAGATATCCTTCAGTTGTGTGTTCTGTCACCTCATTTAAACACACTCACTAGTTTATCACCATACAGTGTTCAACTTCAGTGACATGGCTCGTGTGCTTCTTCATACATTCATTGTCAAACCCAGTTGGTAATTATTGACCATTCAGGATTTCATTGTGTGACATGCTTCAAAGGCTTCTATACTCACCCAGGTCAAACCTGCCCAATATATATATATAATCACTCTTTAAGGGGTGTTCAGTTCAGTTCAGTCACTCAATTATGTCCAATACTTTGTGGCCCCATGAACTGAAGCATACCAGGCCTCCCTGTCCATCACCAACTCCCAGAGTATACTGAAACCCATGTCCTTTGAGATGTTGATGCAATCCAACCATCTCATCCTCTTATGTCCCCTTCTCCTCCTGCTCTCAATCTTTCCCAGCATCAGGGTCTTTCCAAATGAGTCAGCTCTTCACATCAGGTAGCCAAAGTACTGGAGTTTCAGCTTTAACTTCAGGCATTCTAATGAACACTAAGGACTGATTTCCTTTAGGATGGACTAGTTGGATCTCCTAGCCATACAAGGGACTCTCAAGGGTCTTCTCCAACCCAAGAATTCAAAAGCATAAATTCTTCAGTGCTCAGCCTTCTTTATAGTCCAACTCTCACATCCATACATAATCATTGGAAAAACATATCCTTGACTAGGTGGACCATTGTTGACAAAGTAAAGTCTGTTTTTTTAATATGCTGTCTAGGTTGGTCATAACTTTCCTTACAAGGAGTAAGCATCTTTTAATTTCATGGCTGCACTCACTATTTGCAGTGATATTGGAGCCCAGAAAAATAAAGTCAGCCACTGTTTCCACTGTTTTCCCATCTATTTGCCATGAATTGATGGCACCATATCCCATGATCTTAGTTTTTTGAATGTTGAGCTTTAAGCCTACTTATCCATTCTCGTTTTGCTTCCATCAAGAGGCTCTTTTAGTTCTTCTTCACTTTCTGCCATAAAGGTGATGTCATTTGCATATCTGAGGTTATTGATATTTCTCTGGCAATCTTGATTCCAGATGGTGATTTCTCCAGCCCAGCATTTCTCGTAATGTATTCTTTATAGAAGTTAAATAAGCAGTGTGATAAATAACAACCTTGAGGTTCTTCTTTTCCTATTTGGAAACAGTATGTTGTTCCATGTCCAATTCTAACTGTTGCTTCCTGAGCTGCATACAGGTTTATCAAGAGGCAGGTCAGGTGGTCTGGTATTCTCATCTCTTTCAGAATTTCCCAATGTTTGCTGTAATTCGCACCATCAAAGTCTCAATAATACAGAAGCAGATCTTCTTCTGGAACTCTCTTGGTTTTTCAATGATCCAGCAGATATTGGGAATTTGATCTCTGGTTCCTCTGCCTTTTTGAAAACCAGCTTGAACATCTGAAAGTTCATGGTTTATGTATGCTGAAGCCTGGATTGGAGAATTTTGAAAATCCCTTTACTAGTGTGTCAGAGAAGGCAATGGCACCCCACTCCAGTACTCTTGCCTGGAAAATCCCATGGGTGGAGGAGCCTGGTAAGCTGCAGTCCATGGGGTCGCTAAGAGTCGGACACGACTGAGTGACTTCTGTTTCAGTTTTTACTTTCATGCATCGGAGAAGGCAATGGCAACCCACTCCAGTGTTCTTGCCTGGAGAATCCCAGGGACGGGAGAGCCTGGTGGGCTACCCTCTATGGGGTTGCACACAGTCGGACACGACTGAAGTGACTTAGCTTAGCTTAGCTTTACTAGTGTGTAAGATGAGTGCAATTGTGCAGTAGTTGGAACATTCTTTAGCATTGCCTTTCTTTGGGATTGGAGTGGAAATTGACGTTTTCCAGTCCTGTGGCCAGTGCTGAGTTTTCCAAATTTGGTGGCATATTTAGTGAGCACTTTCACAGCATCATCTTTCCAAATTTGAAATAGCTCAACTGGAATTCTATCACTTCCACTAGCTTTCTTTGTAGTGATGCTTCCTAAGGCCCACTTGACTTCATATTCTTGGACGTTTGGCTCTAGGTGAATGATCACACCATCGTGATTATCTGGGTCATGAATATCTTTTTTGTACAGTTTTTCTGTGTATTCTCGCCACCTCTTCTTAATATCCTCTGCTTCTGTTAGGTCCATACCATTTCTGTACTTTATTGAATTTATCTTTGCACGAAAATTTCCCTTGTTATCTCCAATTTTCTTGAGGCGATCTCTAGTCTTTCCCATTCTATTGTTTTCCTCTATTTCTTTGCTTTAATGGGTGTGGCAAAATTCAAATGCTTCTTTTCCCACTCTGTTCTGTCATAGCCAATATTTTGTACCGTCCAGTGTCCAGTGTTGTGACATATGACCGATTTCATTTCTTCATTAGTGAAGTGAGTAATAAAAACAACCAGAGGTTTATCAACACACAGTGTTTCATGCCTGCCACTGGATTCAAGTACTTCTTCACTCAGTCCAGGTTAACATAGTAGTTTATCACCATTCATTGTTTCAGTACACTGACATGCTACAAATGCTTCTACATCAACCCTGCTGCAAAACCTCTAGTAGTTATCAACAGCCAGTGTTTTAGTTTTGGAGCACGACTCAATTGGCAACGGCTCAATGGCTTCTTCATTCTCACTCATAAACCAGACTCCGTGGTTTGTCACCATCCAGTGTTTACATACTGTGACATGCTTAAAGAGTTTCATCATCCACCCTAAATCTAGACAGTCAGTATTTTATCACCATACCAGCGTTTCAGTGCTGTGACATGATTTGAAATTTTGTTTGTTCACACTGGGGCATACACACCCAATAGTTCATCACCCTCTAGTGTTTCAGGGCTTTTTAAAGATTAAATGTGTTTTTGTCCCAATGACATAAACATACTCACCATTTATAACAATCTTATTTCACTGCTGTGACATAATGTCAACTGCTTCTTCATCCATTCTTGTGTCAAACAAACACAGTAGTTTTTTCCCCATCTAGTATTAGTGTTCATTACTATGAAATGATTCTGGAGCCTCTGTGTGCATCCCAGGTCAAACGTAGTCAGAATTCTCAATCAATGCTTCAGTGATGTCACATACTTCAGGTGGTTTCTTCATTCACTCCATATCAAGTACACTCAGTCATTTATAAACATACAATGTTTCAGTTGTGTGACATGCTTCAAATGTTTCTCTAATCCATTTGAGCTGAAACAGACCCAGTAGCTTATGACCATCCAGTGTTTCAGTGCTGTGACATGTTTCAAGGGCTTCTTCTTCTACTCCATGTTAAATACAAGCAATAGTTTATCATCATCAATTGTTTCAGTTCTGTAACATTCTTCAAGTCTTTTTTCATATACTTGGGTTCAAATACACCTGCCAATTGTTCACCATCAAGCTCTTAGTTCTGTGATATGTTTCAACTGTTTCTGTATATACCAGTTCATACACACTCATAAATGTATAACCATCCTGTGTTTTAGGGCTGTCATACATCTACTGGATCACTGAAAAAGCAAGAGAGCTCCAGAAAAATATCTATTTCTGCTGTATTGACTATGCCAAAGCCTTTGACACAATAAATAGTGGGAAATTATTCAAGAGATGGGAATAGCAGACTACTTGATCTGTCTCTTGAGAAACCTACATGCAGGTCAGGGAGCAACAGGTAGAACTGGATATGGAACAACAGACTTGTTCCAAATAAGAAAAAGAGTATTATAAGGCTGTATATTGTCACCCCGCTTATTTAACTTATATGCGGAGTACATCATGAGAAACTCTGGGCTGGAAGATGCACAAGCTGGAATCAAGATTGCCAGGAGAAATATCAATAACCTCAGATATGCAGATGAAGCCACCCTTATGGCAGAAAGTGAAGAGGAACTCAAAAGCCTCTCAATGAAAGTGATAGAGGAGAGTGAAAAAGTTGGCTTTAGGCTCAACATTCAGAAAACGAAGATCATGGCATCTGGTCCCATCATTTCATGTAAAATAGATGGGTAAACAGTGGAAACAGTGTCTGACTTTATTTTGGGGGGCTCCAAAATCACTGCAGATGGTGACTGCAGCCATGAAATTAAAAGAGGCTTACTCCTTGGAAGAAAAGTTATGACCAACCTAGATAGCATATTCAAAAGCAGAGACATTACTTTGCCAACAAAGGTCCATCTAGTTGAGGTTATGGTTTTCCAGTGGTCATGTATTGATGTGAGATTTGGACTGTGAATAAAGCTGAAAGCCAAAATATTGACGCTTTTGAACTGTGGTGTTGGAGAAGACTCCTGAGAGTCCCTTGGACTGCAAGGAGATCCAACCAGTCCATTCTAAAGGAGATCAGTCCTTGTTGTTCCTTGGAAAGAATGATGAAAAAACTGAAACTCCAGTACTTTGGCCACCTCATAAGAAGAGTTGTCTCACTGGAAAAGACTCTGATTCTGGGAGGGATTGGGGGCAGGAGGAAAAGGGGACGACAGAGGATGAGATGACTGAATGGCATCACAGACTCAATGGACATGAGTTTGAGTGAAATCCGGGAGTTAGTGATGGACAGGGAGGCCTGGTGTGCTGCAATTCATGGGGTTGCAAACAGTCGTACACAACTGAGTGACTGAACTGAACTAGTGATAAAATGAATCCCCATTCTACCCACGTAAAACACACCCAATATTGATCAACATCCAGTCTTTCAGCTATGTGACACATTTCAAGTGCTTTATCTCACATTCTTGGAAGATACAGCCAATAATTTATCAAATTCCAGTGTTTCAGTGCTGTAAGTTTTTAAGTGTTTTTGCATCCAAATAGCTCAAGCATGGTTAATAGATTATAACCATTACTGTTTCTGTTTTAAGACATGATTCAAGTACAACTTCATACACTTTAGGTGGAACACACTCAATAATTACCACCATCCTGTATATCAGAGGTAAAGCATTCTTGGAGTGCTTCTTTGTCTACTGTGGGTCAAACACACCTAGTAGTTTTTCACTATTCAGTGTTTCAGTGCTGTGACAACTTCTATTACTTCTTCGTGTACCACAGATCATCACACCAAGTATTTTGCAACAACTAGCTTGCACTCTAGAGAACATATTTCTCCACTACTGAGACTGAGTTGTAGAGCATGCATTTCACAACTACTAAGACCCCATGAGATTGAGTTGTAGAGCATGCATCTCACGACTACTAAGACCCCATTATAAGCACACATGTCATTTATGCAGTGGCTAAACTCTGGAGGAAATGTGACAACAATATTGATCCTGTGTTCTAAAACACACATCTTACCTTTTCTGAACAGCAGGCTTGCCACAACTACTGAACTGCATTCTGGAAGTATCATCCTACCTCCACTGAGGTATATTATATGGTGTATATGATCTAACTTCTGAGTTTGCACTATGGAATACACATTATGCCACTACTGAGCAAGCTCTAGTGTACACATGACAAAGTACTGATCCCCACATCAAAGAGCAATGCCAAAAATTATTCAAAGTACTGCACAATTGTGTTCATTTCACATACTAAGAAAGGTAATGCTCAAAATTCTTTGAGCTAGGCTTCAAAATATGTGAACCAAGAACTTCCAAATATATACGCTGGATTTAGAAAAGGCAGAGGAACGTGGGCATACACTGCCAATAGCCATTGCATCTTAGAAAAAGTAGGAAGTCAAGAGATACCTGGAGTAGCAGGCAAGTTTGATATTGGAGTACAACATGAAGCAGGGCAATGGCTAACAGAGTTTGCAAAGAGAACTCACAATTCATAGCAAACACCCTCTTCCAATAACACAAGAGGTGTCTTTAGAGATGGTCAATGCTGAAATCAGATTGATTATGTTCTTTGCAGCTGAAGATGGAGAAGCTCTATACAGTCAGCAAAAACAAGATTAAGCAGTGACCTGGCTCAGATCGTGATAGCCTTAAAGCAAAGTTCAGACTTAAAATTGAAGCAAGTATAGAAAACCTCTAGACATTTTGGGTTTGACCAAAGGCAAACCCTTATGATTACACAGTGGAATGGACAAACAGATTTGAGGGATTTGATTTTATAGACAGACTGCCTGGTGAACTATGGACCAAGGGTCATGACATTCTGCATGAGACAGTGATCAAGGCCATATCCTGAAAAATCAATGCAAAAAGTCAAAATGGTTGTCTGAGGGGGGCTTACAAATAGCTTAGAAAAGAAGAGAAGCTAAAGGCATAGGAGAAAAAGAAAGATAACCCACTTGAATGCAGTTTTCCAAAGAATAGCAAGGAGAGTTAAGAAAGGCTTCCTCAGGGATCAGTGCAAAGAAATAGAGAAAAACAATAGACTGGTAAAGAACAGAGATTACCTCAAGAATATTACAGATAACAAGGAACATTTCATGCAAAGATGGGCACAATAAAGGAGAGAAAATATATGGACCTAACAGAAGCAGAAGATATTAAGAAGAGGTGGCAAGAATACACAGACTGTACCAGAAAAAGATCTTAATGATCTAGATAAACACGATGGTGTCTTCACTCACCTAGAACCAGACAACCTGGAATGTGAAGACAAGTAGCCCTTAGGAAACATCACTGTGAACAAAGTTAGTAGAGGTGATGGGTTTCCCGTTGTGGGATTTCAAGTCCTACCAGATGATGCTATTAAAATCCTGCACTCAATATGCCAGCAAATTAGGGAAGGTCAACACTGGCCACAGTACTGGAAAATGTTAGTTTTCACACCAATCCCAAAGAAAGCTATGCCAACGAATGTTCAAACTACCACACAACTGCACTCATCTCACATACAAGCAAAATAATGCTCAAAGTTCTCCAAGACAGGATTAAACAGTACATGAACTGAGAACTTCCAGATGTTAAAGCTGGATTTTGAAAAGTCAGAAGAACTAGAGATCAAATTGCCAACATCCTTTGGATCAGAGAGAAAGCAAGGAAGTTCAAGAAAAGCATCCACATCTTATTTGGACTATGTCAAGGTTTTGACTGTTTGGATGACAAGAAACTACGGATCATTCTTGAAAAGATGCAAATACCAGATCTCTTTAGCTGCCTCCTGAGAAATCTGTAGGCAAGTGAAGAAGCTACAGTTAGAACTACTCATGGAACAATGTATTAATTTCAATTGGGAAAGGAATACATCAAGGATATATATTGTCATATGGCTTACTTAACATACTCAGAGCACATCATGTGAAATGCCAGGCTAGATGAAGCCCAAACTAGAATCAAGGTTGCCTGGAGAAATATCAATAACCTCAGAAATGCAGTTGACACCGCATATATGACAGAAAGTGAAGAATAACTAAAGAGCCTATTGATGAAAAAAAGAAGAGAATGAAAAAGCTGGCTTAAAACTCAACATTGAAAAAATGAAGATCATGGCATCTGGTCCCATCACTTCACACCAAATAGATGGGGAAAAAATGGAAACAGTGATAGACTTTCTTGGGCTCCAAATCACTGCAGATGGTTAGTGCAGCCATGAAATTAAAAGGTGCTAGACCCTTGAAAGAAAAGCTGTAACAATCTAGAGAGCATATCCAAATCAGAGGTATTACTTTGCAATTAACAGTCTGTCTGGTCATACCTATGGCATTTCCAGTACTCATGTATGGATGGGAAAGTTGGACTATATAGGAAGCTAAGCATGGAATAATTGATGCTTTTGAACTGTGGTGTTGGAGAAGACTCTTGAGAGTCCCTTGGACTGCAAGAAGATCAAAGCAGTCAATCCTGATGGATATCAGCCATGAATATTCATTGGAATGACTTTTGCTGAGCTGAAACTCTGATACTTTGGCCACCTGATGCAAATAACTGACTATTGGAAAAGACCCTGATGCTGGGAAAGCTTGAGGGCAGAAGGAGTAGGGCCCAGCAGAGGATGAGATGGTCGGATTGTGCAACTAATTTGATGCAGATGAGTTTGAGCAAACTCTGGGTGTTAGTGATGGACAGTGAGGCCTGGTGTTCTGCAGTCCATGGTGTTGCAGAGAGTTGCTATGACTGAGCAACTGAACAAGAGCAGAAAAATACATTTCAGTAAGAAATTAAGACAATACTTTCAAGAAGATACTCAGAGAAAAATATAGAAAATTTATCAATTCACTTCTCATACAGCCATTTTTACTGCTATTGAAACAAGTTTTCCATATTTAAATATTATTTTCCTCAAGTATGTGAATTCTAAATTTTTTTTTCATCTCATAGAGGTGTATTGGTGAAACCATGATGCAGAGTAATGTAGGTTCTCACAGATTCCTTTAATAAAGTCATGATGTACTTAAAGATTTAGGGGTAGTTTTTCCATGGCAATAAAATATTTTGATGAGTAACTTTTTTATTCGTCAGAAAACATGAATTACTAAAATCAAATTAGTTTGGAATATTTGTAGTCTCTCTCTCAGTATCAAAAGATACTACAGCCCTAACAATAATGCACGGTTTTTAAACCAAAACCCTAAAACACAAGAGCTCACCACATTCTAACAGCACATTAGAAAAGTGTTGTTAATTTGCTATTAAAATCAGTGAGCATTATACCCAAATTAAAGAATGGCAAAAACAGCTTGAAGAACATCATTCAGTTCCGTTCAGTTCAGTTCAGTTGCTCAGTCGTGTCCAACTATTTCCGACCCCATGAATCGCAGCACGCCAGGCCTCCCTGTCCATCACCAACTCCCGGAGTTCACTCAAAATCACGTCCATTGAGTCGGTGATGCCATCCAGCCATCTCATCCTCTGTCGTCCCCTTTCCCTCCTGCCCCCAATCCCTCCGGAGACTTTTCCAACGAGTCAACTCTTCTCATGAGGTGGCCAAAGTGCTGGAGTTTCAGCTTTAGCATCATTCCTACCAAAGAACACCCAGGGCTGATCTCCTTTAGAATGGACTGGTTGGATCTCCTTGCAGCCCAAGGGACTCTCAAGAGTCTTCTCCAAAGCCACAGATCAAAAGCATCAATTCTTTGGCGCTCAACTTTCTTCACAGTCCAACTCTCATATCCATACATGACCACAGGAAAAACCATAGCCTTGACTAGACGGACCTGTGTGGGCAAAGTAATGTCTCTGCTTTTGAATATGCTAAGTTGGTCATAACTTTCCTTCCAAGGAGTAAGCGTCTTTAAATTTTCAGTTCAGTTTAGTTCAGTCGCTCGGTCGTGTACAACTCTTTGCGACCCCATGAATCGCAGCAGGCCAGGCCTCCCTGTCAATCACCAACTCCCGGAGTTCACTCAGATTCACGTCCTTCGAGTTAGTGATGCCACTGGCCATCTCATCCTCTGTCCTCCCCTTCTCCTCCTGCCACCAATCCCTCCCAGCATCAGAGTCTTTTCCAATGAGTGAACTCTTCACATGAGGTGGACAAGGTACTGGAGTTTCAGCTTTAGCATCATTCCTTCCAAAGAAATCCCAGGGCTGATCTCCTTCAGAATGGATTGGTTGGATCTCCTTGCAGCCCAAGGGACTCTCAAGTGTCTTCTTCAACACCACAGTTCAAATTCTAAGCATCAATTCTTTGGCTCTCAGTTGTCTTCACAGTGCCACTCTCAAATCCATACATTACCACTGGAAAAACCAGAGCCTTGACTAGACAGACATTTGTTGGCAAAGTAATGTCTCTGCTTTTGAATATGCTTTCAAGGTTGATCATAACTTTTCTTCCAAGGAGCAAGCGTCTTAATTTCATGGCTACAGTCACCATCTGCAGTGATTTTGGAGCCCCCCACCCCCCCCACCACCACAAAATAAAGTCTGACACTGTTTTAACTGTTCCCCATATATTTCCCATGAAGTGATGGGACTAGGTGCCATGATCTTCGTTTTCTGAATATGGAGCTTTAAGCCAACGTTTTCACTCTCCACTTCCACTTTCATCAAGAGGATTTTGAGTTCCTCTTCACTTTCTGCCATAAGGGTGGTGTCATATGCATATCTGACATTATTGATATTTCCTCTAGAAATCTTTATTCCAGCTTGTGCTTCTTCCAGCCCAGCGTTTCTCATGATGTACTCTGCATATAAGTTAAATAAGCAGGGTGACAATATACAGCCTTGACATACTCATTTTCCTATTTGGAAACAGTCTGTTGTTCCATGTCCAGTTCCAAATGTTGCTTCCTGACCTGCATATAGGTTTCTCATGAGGCAGGTCAGGTGCTCTGATATTCTCATCTCTTGTAGAATTTTCCACAGTTTATTGTGATCCACACAGTCAAAGGCTTTGGCATAGTCAATAACGCAGAAATGGATGTTTTTCTGGAACTCTTTTGCTTTTTCGATGATCCAGCAGATGTTGGAAATTTGATCTCTGGCTCCTCTGCCTTTTCTAAAACCAGCTTGAACATCTGGAAGTTCACTGTTCACGTATTTCTGAAGCCTGGCTTGGAGAATTTTGAGCCTTACTTTACTAGCATGTGAGATGAGTGCAATCGTGAGTAGTCTGAGCATTCTTTGGCATTGCCTTTCTTTGGGATTGGAATGAAAACTGACCTTTTCCAGTCCTGTGGCCACTGCTAAGTTTTCCAAATTTGCTGGCATATTGAGTGCAGCACTTTCACAGCATCATCTTTCAGTATTTGAAATAGCTCAACTGGAATTCCATCAGCTCCACTAGCTTTGCTTGTAGTGATGCTTTCTAAGGCCCACTTGACTTTACATTGCAGGATGTCTGGCTCTAGGTGAGTGATCAGACCATTGTGATTATCTTGGTCATGAATTTCTTTTTTATACAGTTCTTCTGTATATTCCTATCACCTCTTCGTAATGTCTTCTGCTTCTGTTAGGCCCATACCATTTCTGTCCTTTATCGAGCCCATCTTTGCATGAAATGTTCCCTTGATATCTATAATCTTCTTTAAGAGGTCTCTTGTCATTCCCATTCTGTTGTTTTCCTCTATTTCTTTGCATTGATAACTGAGAAAAGCTTTAGTATCTCTTCTTGCTATTCTTTGGAACTCTGAATTCAGATGCTTATATCTTTCCTTTTCTCCTTTGCTTTGTGCTTCTCTTCTTTTCACAGGTATTTGTAAGGCCTCATCAAACAGCCATTTGGCCCTGAAAAGGAACATTTGAAATTCTGGTAGTTTAACAGAATATAGGGACCAGAACTTCATGCTTAGCTGGAGATAGAAAGACAAATATTGCATAAGGTACCTAAAAATCAAAATCATAGAGATGGAATATACAGTATTGTTTGCCAAAGGCAGAGGGGAAGGGACCTGGGGTGTTACTGTTTGATGGGTATAGGGTTTAAGATTTGCAAGTTAAGTTCTAGAAATTTTGCTGTACAATGTAACCGTATTTAATACTACTTAAGCATATTTTAAAAAATGATTAAGATGGTAAATCTCTTGTTTTATATTTATTTTTTTAACCAAAATCTTAAATAAAGAAACAAACAAACACAGGATGTCAATATAAGACATCTTAAGAAGAAAGACAGAGACAAGAGGAGATAAGAAGTAACACACAAGGCAAACAAGAGATCAGGGTAAAAAGAAACAGAAAAAGATATATTGTGGGGAAATGTACCAATAGCAAAGAAGAGAGTAGTGAAATGGGATAAACAGGATATATATGAGAAGGAAGGAGAGGAAAAACAGTGCAGATTTTTAAAAAATGTATAGGAAAAAACAGTAGAAAGTACCTAAAGGGGAGACAGGTAGAAAGATGCTTAAAGAGAAATATACAAAGAGGCATCTGAAAGAGTGGTTATTTCAGACAGAAAATGCAAGAGATATAAGAGGAGAGGACAGATATCAGATCAGATCAGATCAGTCACTCAGTCGTGTCCGACTCTTTGCGACCCCATGAATTGAAGCACGCCAGGCCTCCTTGTCCATCACCAACTCCCGGAGTTCACTGAGACTCATGTCCATCGAGTCAGTGATGCCATCCAGCCATCTCTGTCGTCCCCTTCTCCTCCTGCCCCCAATCCCTCCCAGCATCAGAGTCTTTTCCAATGAGTCAACTCTTCGCATGAGGTCGCCAAAGTACTGCCATTTCAGCTTTAGCATCATTCCTTCCAAAGAAATCCCAGGGCTGATCTCCTTCAGAATGGACTAGTTGGATCTCCTTGCAGTCCAAGGCACTCTCAAGAGTCTTCTCCAACACCACAGTTCAAAAGCATCAATTCTTTGGTGCTCAGCCTTCTTCACAGTCCAACTCTCACATCCATACATGACCACAGGAAAAACCATAGCCTTGAGTAGACAAACCTTTGTTGGCAAAGTAATGTCTCTGCTTTTGAATATGCTATCTAGGTTGGCCATAACTTTCCTTGCAAGGAGTAAGCGTCTTTTAATTTCATGGCCGCAGTCACCATCTGTAGTGATTTTGGAGCCCAGAAAAATAAAGTCTGATACTATTTCCACTGTTTCCCATCTATTTCCCATGAAGTGATGGGACCAGATGCCATGATCTTCGTTTTCTGAATGTTGAGCTTTAAGCCAACTTTTTCACTCTCCACTTTCACTTTGATCAAGAGGCTTTTGAGTTCCTCTTCACTTTCTGCCATAAGGGTGGTGTCATCTTCATATCTGGGGTTATTGATATTTCTCCCAGAAATCTTGATTCTAGTTTGTGTTTCTTCCAGTCCAGTGTTTCTCATGATGTACTCTGCATATAAGTTAAATAAACATGGTGACTCCATGTCCAGTTCTAACTGTTGCTTCCTGACCTGCATACGAATTTCTCAAGAGGCAGATCAGGTGGTCTGGTATTCCCATCTCTTTCAGAATTTTCCACAGTTAATTTTGATCCACACAGTCAAAGGCTTTGGTATAGTCAATAAAGCAGAAATAGATGCTTTTCTGGAACTCTCTTGCTTTTTTACACAGGAAGAAATTGAGGGATACATAGAAAGAAAATAAAATGTAGACAGGGATTTATAGAACACGAGAAGGGTAGGGGAGACCTGGAATTTTGAGTTTGGGGACAGTTACACATGGAGAGATGAGGTATATCCTGAGAGAGAGATGAGGAAAGATATACATACAGATTAATCACAGGTTAAAGATACACATCAAAGAAAAGTAGGGATGTAGATGAGATCTGTCAAGATGAACCAGGGAAGAAATCAGGCAGAGAGACTACTAGTAGAAATCATATCCATTTCTACCTCAGAAGAACACAAGAAGAAGTATAGGGAAATAGAACAAAACAAAGAAAAAACACACAAAGAAAAGACATGGTCTATCTGAGAGAAGGAGAAGAAATAAATAGTGTGAGAGAGGATTTGCCTCAATACAATGCTACTGGAAACTGAAGAAGCAAGGAAAAAGGGCAGTGGATAAATCTCAGACAGGAGATCTCAGAGCAGAGCCAGGAGCAAAACACCAGTGCACAGGAGGCTTGCATGGACATGGGCTACAGTAGTGTGGTGGTCCAACCCAACTAAAGTGCTCTCACTAATGGAGGAACTGGTTTGCAGAACCTCATCAGAAACTTGGATGCTGATGCCAGACTTTGGGGTGAACCCAGGGACCTGCATAGACTGAATGACTATGGTGACAGCACTCCGGTCCTGAGAGCCCATCAACCCATTGGTCTGGGCAAATAGGTTGACAGCAGCTATCATGTAGTCCAGATGCAGGGGCTAAGAGAAGGCAAGGTAAGGAGGGGTAAGAACATCAGTACTCCCCTATGGAGGCTCAGTCTCTTTACCACACGTTCAGTGACTTCCTACCCAACTGCAGGAGACCCAGGAGTGCTAGGAGCCAGCACGGGAGTTCCCACCCATGACAAGGTCATCCGGGAGAGCCCTAATGGGCAAGGCAAGTCAGGACTTGAGGGGTCCCCTGGAGCTGCTTGAGCATCTACGCCAAAACCAGAATCTGTCTGTTTTACTATTTTATGACTTTTACCAACTCCTCTGACATTAACGGGGGCGGGGTCTGGGGGGCCTATTCCCAACCACCTTTCTCTGAAGGAAATCAACTTAGAGCTCTAGTTAATAAGACTCCTGGGCATAATAGGAGTGTTTCAATCCAAACCCCTCAGATGGCTCTCTAACTTGCCTGATAGGTTTATCTGGACTCCTACAGCTACACGTATGATTGTTTACAGCCTCCCAGCCATGAGAGGCATGGGAAGCTTAGTATATTCAAATAGTATAGAGCCTCTTGGGGAGTTAAAAATTATTAGAATAGAACTAGTAGAAGATTTCATTGTTGAGCTAACGCTGCTGCCAAGTTTCCATATCCCTTACCCATTGTGTCCCTACTGCTGTTAAGTCGCTTCAGTTGTGTCCAACTCTGTGCAACCCCGTAGACGGCAGCCCACCAGGCTCCCCCATCCATGGGATTCTCCAGGCAAGAACACTGGAGTGGGTTGCCATTTCCTTCTCCAATGTTGCATTCTCCTAGTCCCTGGGAGTATATTAATTAATATAGTTGGTATATAGAAAAAATAAGTAGTGGCCTTGGTGTTAACAACCTTAGACCCTGGAGGTAATAAATTCTTTCCTTGTTGTAAGCCCACTGCAGCTTTGCCCTATAGGAATGCAACTTTGTCTAACACTTTAGGAGGATGGAGCCAAACTTTAAAATAATTACTCTTAGAAAAAATAAGTTTTCTGGTTAACTAACTTTGTTCTGATAACCTTCAGAACAAAAAGTCATAAAATGTTAATAGGCCTCCTGGCCAGAAGATGATGTAAATCACCTAAAACATTTGTATACGATAAGTTTGCAGAAAAGAAAGCCTGGTCTTGATAAGAATCAAGGACTGCGGACTTTGCAGGACTTTACACCCCCAATTATCCTCTATGCACAACTTAAGGTGTATAAGCTCCCTTTGAAAATAAAGCCACAGGCCTTGCTCATCAGGTTTGGTCTCCCCTTGTCATTCTTGCTTCCCTTTCTCTTCTTTTCTTCTCTGTTTTTCCTTCAGGATGACTGAATGCAACATGGGGATTCTCGGAGACCACTTACCTGCCTGGGCTTCTAAGACCCATTAGAGAAGGTTCCTAAGGTGTGGCACCTTCAGCTATTCGAGAGGGCGCCTGCGGCCTCCATGGTCAGAGCAAGTTCGGTGTCACAAACTTTATTAGTTTCCCACAAAAACCAATTAGATTAAGCCTCTGTCTCTCCCCTTTTGCTATTCTTTAGCCAATGCCGTCCTCCTGAGGATATCCCTGGATCCAACCAGGGCTGGACCCCGGTACAGGAGATAGACTTACATTGTTGATATCAAAGATGAGTGGGTGTGGGCAGCATTTAGGCCCAGACCAGAAAGGGGCTCCTGAACCTGTAAGCTAGAAAACAAGAAGATTTAGGGGGAGCAGAACCTGCCAAAAGAAGTCTCTCTAATAAACACGACTCCTCATTTTCAGTCCTGGAAGGCCCAATTCATTATACTTGGACACTCGCTTTCTGCCAGATACAGAGATATTGATGAAACTTTTACGGACTGCCAGCCACTGTGTTCTTGTTGTTCAGATGCTAAGTCATGTCCAACTCTTTGTGAGCCTGTGGACTGCAGTATGCCAGGCTCCTCTGTCCATGGGAGTCTCCTGATAAGAATACTGGCATGAGTAGCCATTCCCTTCTCCAGGGGATCTCCCTTACCCAGGTATTGAACCCAGGTCTCCTGCACTTCAGGCAGATTCTTTACCACTGAGCCAGCAGGGAAGCCCACCAGGCACTGTACTAACAAATTAACTTACTAACTTAATAAAGAGCAACTAACCTTCACAAAACGCTCATGAAATTAGGAAATTAGGTTATCACTATTCCCAATTCCGTGATGAGTATACTGAGGTGAAGAGAGGAACTGCGTAACTAGTTCCAAGAGAACACAGCTAGATTCTATGCCATTAACTCTGAATTTTTTCTTCTATAGTTTCAACAGTCTTGACTGGGAATCTGGAATGACATATTCTACGGATAAAGGAAATTGATACCAAACATCTCAGGGTAGAGGAAACAGTAACTGGTGATTAGAGGAGAACAGTGGCAGTCTTTGACCTCAAAAATCATTTCCTTATTTGTTTTAAGACCTCTCAAAGGCTTGCTGAGCTTGCCACAACTGGATTAACCAGAGTGAATCATGTCAAAACCGTGGCAGAAGCCAACACAATAGTGTAAAGCAACTACCCTCCATTTAAATATAAATAAAAAATAAATTAAACAATGCTGGGGTAAACTGTTCCCAGTAGACCTATTCTGACAAATGGTCCCTAAAACTGTGTTACTACCTGGTTAGGGGGAAAGTTATGCAACAGCTATCTGATGTTGTTGGAGTACTGGGTATGCCAGTGGTAGTATGCCCAGGTCACACCGTCAGCCCATGATTGTGGCCACTGCAGCACTAAGCTGCGCTGCACAGCCTCCAGCACCTCCAGAGGTTGGGAGCCTGCCAGGCACAGCGTTCGTTCCACAAACTTGGGATCTCTATCAAGAATCAAAGGGGAAACCAATGCAGAATTACAAAGTTATCTTAGGAGTAAGCTTATGTCTGTGGACAGTCAGTCCTATCTTCCAAAAGTATAAGGCCCAAGCAACCATTAATTTGTTCAGAAAGTACACCAGGGAATTCCCTGGTCACCACTAACTGTCTTTCTGCCAGAGGGGGTATGGTTTCAATCCCTGCCTGGGGTACTAAGTGTCCATAAACCACAGGTGTGATTATTGGTGTGTCCCCCAAACCCCTGAGGGAAAAAAAAAAAGTACAGTAGGTCCTAACTGTTAAATGGTTACAGAGTACTCTGCCTGACAGGCCAGAGGAAGGGTGAGCAGGCATTTGTACGAAAGTACTCACATAAGATATTGGTTGATGTTTTCTGCCAGCTTCTTGAAAAGACCTTCAAACTCATCCCAAGCCTACTTCAGACTGAGCAGAAGACATTACGTGGGATACAGGAAAAAAAGTTAACTTTTCTGAAGGCATTAGAGAGAACATCAGGGAAATACAGGAAATAGGAAGAGCATGTCTGCTATTGGAAAACAGAAGAATGAAGCCCTACCAATGGGACTCCTCAAACTTTTGAAGCCCCCACCATTCCATTTAAAAATCCATGAGGTTGGTCTGGGCAGAAATTACTGCCAAGGCTAAGTTTGTGGAAAACTTCTGAGGTTATATACACTAGCCTAGGTATGTCGTGCCTAAATTATAGAAAAAAGTTCACACAAAGAATAAAACATGAATGATCTCTCCACAGTGATCTTCTGAGGACTGGGCAGAAAATAATAATAGCACTTTGCCCCCTGAGAATTAAAAGATAAATAAATACAGTCCCAGGCAAAGTGATGTGAAACATCCTGCTGGTGGAGATCTAGATCCAAATGCCAGCTCTGCCACACTTTTGTGACCTTCAGATACATCTTGTCTTTTGTATCCTCATTTAAAGATTCTATATCACTAATATCTATACCTCAAGGAGTTAATATCAAATAATAAGCACACAGGTATGTATTCTAAACTTATTGTGAATGTCACAAGGACATACCAAATGTAAATGCTTTACAAAAGTCCTGTGAGAGTTACAACTTTCATTTCCATTTTACCGTAAGGGATCTGAAGCATAAAGAGCTTAAGTCCAAGTGTCAAACAGGTATTTGTTTCAAAAGCCCTTTTATTGGCCACTCTGTATGTTAGTAGAAACAGAGTAACGAAACCATAATCTTGCAAAGGTTTTACATATTCAGAGAAACAGACAGACAGACAGACACACACACACACCCCAATACATCTTACTACCTCTCCCTCTGTCTCTGACTATAAATATATACATACACACACAAACATGGGAGGCATGGACAGGCAGAGAGACACACTGCGTACTGAATCTGTCAGTATAAACTCATCCTGAAAGGAAAAGTGACAGATACAACTGTTTCTTCTCATTTTCTTACTATTCCCATACTTCCTAAACATACTGAAAAACTGCATTAAGAATTATTTTGAAAAAATGATGGTTATTTGCAGACCAAAAAAGAGACAGTGATTAGGGGTAGGTTCTGAGTGCCAGCTAACCAGAGGCTTTTACATTGTCAATCTAGATGAAAGATATGTGCTTCTCTATATATGTACATTATGTAAACAGCATTACTCTGACAAGCTGCTAAATGTTTTTTGGACAAAAATCAGAGAGCTATATTCAAAACTATGTACTCAGTGTTAGACAGGCCTTTAAATAACAAGCAGAGCTGATATTAAGATGATTTTGTTTAGCAAGAAAACAATATCCTGTATATTAAGAGAAACATCTTCACTTGTTAGATATACATTTCTTACGCAAAATAGTTTACATAGTATACATAATACTTCCCTGTATGTTTGCAAAATAAAATTCGCAAGTTAAGAAAAAGCATTCCAAAAAGTTTAGGATACTAGGTGTAAGCGAATGAAGGAGATTTGAAGGCAGGGCACATTTTATATACACTGAGGCGCGCATCACTGGAATCAAAAGAGCTTGGCACTGTCCAGATGCCTATCTGTTCCACCTCTTTCTACCCCCACAGCTGGTCACCTGCAAAGTGTACTCGATGGAGTTCGGGAAGTGCTTCAGTGTGCAGATGGGGATGGACTTCTCAGGAGGGTCCTGGCTGGAGCTGTATGCCTCCGTCAAGAAGGGGATAACCACTTTTACATTACCCTTGGTTCCCAGTGTGCCTGACTCCAGAAGTGGCTTATGGTGGTAAACACAGCGGCGGTCCATGTACATGCCTGTGGAAAAGAGTCAGCAGATGAAGGGGAGGTAAACATCAGTACATGAGATGGTGACACTGCCTCCTGAAAACACAAACATCGCTCTGGCCTTCTTTTCAGCCATCCAGAACACTTACAGGCATCCACACTGTCAAGGGCATTGGCTACACCGTTCAGGTTTTGGAAGAAGTCATCATCATACACATGCTCTGTCTCAGGGCCCACACAGTTCTGATGGCTTATAACCCGGATGTGTGCATTTATTTGGCTCACAGCTGCAGCAGCTGTGTCAGACTTCGATTTCTGGGTAGGGGCAGAGCAAACAGAACTGTCATTCATATAATCACCCAACTGACATGTGCAGACCTATTCTAAAAACTGATTAAGTAATGATGCTCAAGACCGACACTGTGAGTTCAGAGGCTCTGTGGCACAGGACAAAAATCCACACAGCGGAGGCTGAAACGTATTGGGAACGGGGCTGAAAAAGAAAACAGTGATACAACAGTAGACAATGCGTTGAGCACCTGTTTCTTCTATCTACCCAATATGCATTGTTAGTTTTACTTACCAGCACCCAGAGTGCATGTGGGGTGCATTCGCTGTGAGAAAACCAAGATCCTCTGGTTTACAAAACCAGGATCCTCTGAAACCCTGTATCAGCTCATGTTCCTTATCTGTTCAAAACCCTCTGTCAGTTCCCACTCTCAACAAAGGAAACAGTGAGATGGCCCCTATTACTTTTACAGGTTTCTCTATTCCCATGATCTCGCACTGTCTCTGTCTCTTAACCACAGAAAGAATATTTCAACCTTGAGATTTTCCTCATGCTGTTACCTTTATGTGGTATACTGTTTCCTGAAATTTCTTCCCCTTCACCTCTCTCATCTTTAGTTCTCTGTGGAAATGTCACCTCTCCAATGAGACCTTTTTTTAACACATTGCAAACTACCCTCTCATGGCTCTATGTTCTTTATCTTGCATTTCATTCTTAGCCTGAAACATTATTTTTAACCCCATGTTCAAACTATACATTTTGTTATTGGTATTTATCCACTCTAGTAGTTGACAAAAGTAGAGCTCTTACAAAGTTGTTTTTTTTTTTTTTAATGTGATGCAAAGCCATCAATATTTCCTACATTAGACATCTAAACAGAGAAAGGTTTAAATAATATTAGTCTGTTTAAGACTAGGATAATCCCATTATATAACACAATCATTAAGAAAAAACATTGCAAAATGAAAACTTTAAGATTAGACAGGAATCGAGTGTATTTACAGTTTTTCAATTTTGTCTTATGCTATTTTAGAAGACAGATGAATTTTCACAACTCGTACAGTCAATGTATTATATATTTTGTTTAAAAGAACATAAGGGATAGTCAGCCTTACCAAAAAAAAAAAAAATAATATATATATATATATATAT
Source organism: Bos taurus (assembly GCF_002263795.3). NCBI lineage: Eukaryota > Metazoa > Chordata > Mammalia > Artiodactyla > Bovidae > Bos > Bos taurus. The sequence continues at coordinate 8,633,376 of NC_082638.1, read as the reverse complement.
ATATATATATATATATATATATCTTTCAGTAACAGTTTTTAGGTGATATTTTTAAAAAATACATAACACTTGACAAGTGTTTACAAATGCAGTTGCAAGGTGAAATGTGGAATCCATATCAACATCCACTGGTTTTCAATGCATTTTGAATGGATCTTTCCTTAATGCAAAATTCTGTACCATCATCTACTCATTTGGAAAACACTGTGTCCTTTTCAGACAGCTTTCAAAAGTAGAGAAGAAGATTCCCCCATTCCACTGGTGAAATGAGAATAAAAAGAAAATAATATCCTAGTAAGTCTTGAAACATTTGTGGACTTGAGGAAAAAGTGCTGTCTACCTCCACTGAATTTTGAGAATCTCTCCATCTTATATCATTGCATTAGAGAAGAGCAGAAATGTCTCTATTTTCTTATATATCTCAACTGTGAAAGTAGTGCCTAGTACCTTCACGATAAAATGAAATGCAGACACTGAGCAGACAAAAAATGAGCCTGAATTTACATAAGACTTTCACATAAGACTTTCCCCTATAACCTAGCTCCTGTAATCTCATGTAATCAATAACTAAAAATCAAAGAAAAAAAAAGTAGGGAGAGATATAAAATGACAAATGCAAGATATAAGTATTCAGTGAATATCTGCTGTAAGACTGAACTGTAGAGAAAAATTAAGGGAGGAACTGAAGGAAAGGGGAAACAAAAAAGACCTAAGTCAGTATGATAGATAAGAAGAAAAAGGATAAAAATGCAACAACTTAACCCTGTGCATCTCACTCACTGTGCCATCCCAAGGACAGAACAGAAACTGTCAGTTCAGATTTGACTTCTCAATGATGTCCATGTCTGTAACTGTGATTGACCCACCATCCCCAGAGCCTAGCCCAATCATGGCAAAGTTCATGAGCAGTTCACAGACAATGGCCTCTGCACCCACCTGAGTGAGATGCAGTCAAGAAGAAAGAGGTGATGGTTAGGAGCACTCAGGTAACAACACAACCCCTCAGTCCTTATTTCTCCTGGAGACTGTAAGAGAGGGTTGGACAAGAGAATCTAGTATTGAATATTTAAGTCCCAGGAGCATAAAAATGCATGGTCATCAGGAAGGAGGCAGAAGACCAGGAACAAAGGATCTGGTATAAAAAAAATAAATAAAATGGTACACAGAAGAGATGAAGGTACAATCAAACACCTACCCTTCCAAGGCAGCAGGAGACTTAAGAAGAGGTGGCCTGAGCTAGAATAAACAAAAGTAGCTTTTGCCCAATAGGAGTTCTTGTCAAGAAGTATCTCTGCTTGCCCAGCTTCTCTTGCAGGCCAGAGCCAAATACAGCCACCTGCTCACCATAACGGTTCTGGCACTGCATCATGTGAAGGGAGAAGATGATTAGAGAAAAGGTATGTCAGAGAGGACCAAAGAAATATCTTTTCTCTGGGCCCCCATCACATACTGGAAGGCATTTGTCCTCTGTAAGAGCTTCTTGGTCCTCAGGGAGACACTCAAGAGCATCAAAGTCAGCCACTGCATAATAGGCATAAACTTTCCAGAGCAGGCCTGAAGAGGAGGTAAGAAAGAGGGAGTGCTCCCTGGTTAACCAGAGCCTGACAGTAAGTAGCAGAGTCAGAAAGAAACCTAGCCCACTCCACCACTGTCCTTCAACCCAAACTTACCTTCATTACCTCCTGAGGAGCCAGGCCCCCAGTGAAAGCATTCATGGGTGCTAGATCCACAGCAGCGACGTAAGCCAGCTTCCAGATGAGGTCTTCATCCAACTTGTCTTGCTGCACTGATGGCGGGGCTTGAGACTTCACAGCCTCTGCTAGGGTCACCAGTTCTGCTGCCTCCTTCTGGTACTACACAAGAAACAAAGACCCAGTCATTCCATTGTGGGGAGAGGGAGATGTAGAAAAACTAAAGAGAAAATAAGTAATGGTGGAGCTTTGGTGCAAGGACCCAGGCTAGGTTGCTCACCCACCTACCTCATTGTGGGGCTGAGGGGGCCGGCCATGCTGAGTACAGAACTGGTGCAAGGCCTGGAAACCAATGTGCAGCTGAGCAGAGGGAGAATATTTGGCAAAATCTGTTATCACAAAGTCTGGCTCTGCCAGTGAGTTGAGCAAGGATTTCTGGTGGAGAACAGAGAACAGCACATTAGAACTAGAAAAGCAAAACAAAACAAGAAATACCTGGACCCCTACAGTACACCCTCCTGCACATATTCACAAAGCTTATATTCTTAGTTATTCTGACCTGACTGAGAATGCCTCCACGGATATAATCAGAGAAATTTGAGGTATCACAGATATTAAAGGTATAGGGACCTGGAGGATACAAAGCATGAAGACTTATCTGTCAATTCACACCCTCCCAGGATCAACAGTACTATTAAAACCAGAATGGAAGAACCTCCCACTCTCCCTCTCCACCACCCACCTCTCCCTTGGATTGCAAGTATGGGATTAGCAGATGCAAACTATTGCACATAGGATGGATAAACAACAAGGTCCTGCAATATAGCACAAGAAACAATTTCCAATATGCTGTGATAAACTATAATGGAAAAGAACACATAAAATAATGTATATACAACTAAATCACTTTACTATAAACTAGAAACTAACAAGATTTTAAGTCAACTGCATTTCAATTAAAAATACTTTCATTTTTAATTTTGAAGACTTGCATTTATTTCCACATCAAAAATAGTATCTACTGAAACCTGAGATTAAGAAAGGGATAAAACCCATCATTAAAAATTTAAAGGAGCAGGGGCTATTAATTCCCTGTAACAGTCCATGCATCACTCCTATTTTTGGTATAAAGAAATCAAATGGTAAATGGAGACTAGTTCAAGATTTACAAATATAAATGAGGCTGTCATTCCTTTATGCCCTGTGGTGCCTAATCTTTATATTTTATTTTCTGAAATTCCTGAATGAGCCAAATATTTCTCAGTAATTGATTTGAAAGCTGCCTTCTATCCAATGCATTTGGCAGAGGAAAATCAACTTCTTTTTTTTTTTTTTAATTTTTTACTTCTCATGTGTTCCCCATCCTGAACCCTCCTCCCTCCTGCCTCCCCATACCATCCCTCTGGGTTGTCCCAGTGCACCAGCCCCAAGCATCCAGCATCGTGCATTGAACCTGGACTGGCATCTCATTTCATACATGACATTTCACATGTTTCAATGCCATTCTCCCAAATCTTCCCATCCTCTCCCTCTCCCACATAGTCCATAAGACTGTTCTATACATCAGTGTCTCTTTTGCTGTCTCGTATACAGGGTTATCATTACCATCTTTCTAAATTCCATCTATATGCGTTAGTATACTGTATTGGTGTTTTTCCTTCTGGCTTACTTCACTCTGTATAATAGGCTCCAGTTTCATCCACCTCATTAGAACTGATTCAAATGTATTCTTTTTAATGGCTGAGTAATACTCCATTGTATATATGTACCACAGATTTCTTATCCATTCATCTGCTGATGGACATCTAGGTTGCTTCCATGTCCTGGCTATTATAAACAGTGCTGCGATGAACATTGGGGTACACGTGTCTCTTTCCCTTCTGGTTTCCTCAGTGTGTATGCCCAGCAGTGGGATTGCTGGATCATAAGGCAGTTCTCTTTCCAGTTTTTTAAGGAATCTCCACACTGTTCTCCATAGTGGCTGTACTAGTATGCATTCCCACCAACAGTGTAAGAGGGTTCCCTTTTCTCCACACCCTCTCCAGCATTTATTATTTGTAGACTTTTGGATCGCAGCCATTCTGACTGGTGTGAAATGGTATCTCATAGTGGTTTGGATTTGCATTTCTCTGATAATGAGTGATGTTGAGCATCTTTTCATGTGTTTGTTAGCCATCTGTATGTCTTCTTTGGAGAAATGTCTATTTAGATCTTTGGCCCATTTTTTGATTGGGTCATTTATTTTTCTGGAATTGAGCTGTAGGAGTTGCTTGTATATTTTTGATATTAGTTGTTTGTCGGTTGCTTCATTTGCTATTATTTTCTCCCATTCTGAAGGCTGTCTTTTCACCTTGCTAATAGTTTCCTTTGATGTGCAGAAGCTTTTAAGTTTAATTAGGTCCCATTTGTTTGTTTTTGCTTTTATTTCCAATATTCTGGGAGGTGGGTCATAGAGGATCCTGCTGTGATGTATGTCAGAGAGTGTTTTGCCTATGTTCTCCTCTAGGAGTTTTATAGTTTCTGGTCTTACGTTGAGATCTTTAATCCATTTTGAGTTTATTTTTGTATATCGTGTTAGAAAGTGTTCTAGTTTCATTCTTTTACAAGTGGTTGACCAGATTTCCCAGCACCACTTGTTAAAGAGATTGTCTTTAATCCATTGTACATTCTTGCCTCCTTTGTCAAAGATAAGGTGTCCATATGTGCGTGGATTTATCTCTGGGCTTTCTATTTTGTTCCATTGATCTATATTTCTGTCTTTGTGCCAGTACCATACTGTCTTGATAACTGTGGCTTTGTAGTAGAGCCTGAAGTCAGGTAGGTTGATTCCTCCAATTCCATCTTTCTTTCTCAAGATCGCTTTGGCTATTCGAGGTTTTTTGTATTTCCATACAAATTGTGAAATTATTTGTTCTAGCTCTGTGAAGAATACTGTTGGTAGCTTGATAGGGATTGCATTGAATCTATAAATTGCTTTGGGTAGTATACTCATTTTCACTATATTGATTCTTCCAATCCATGAACATGGTATATTTCTCCATCTAGTAGTGTCCTCTTTGATTTCTTTCACCAGTGTTTTATAGTTTTCTATATATAGGTCTTTAGTTTCTTTAGGTAGATACATTCCTAAGTATTTTATTCTTTTCGTTGCAATGGAGAATGGAATTGTTTCCTTAATTTCTCTTTCTGTTTTCTCATTATTAGTGTATAGGAATGCAAGGGATTTCTGTGTGTTGATTTTATATCCTGCAACTTTACTATAATCATTGATTAGTTCTAGTAATTTTCTGGTGGAGTCTTTAGGGTTTTCTATGTAGAGGATCATGTCATCTGCAAATAGTGAGAGTTTTACTTCTTCTTTTCCAATTTGGATTCCTTTTATTTCTTTTTCTGCTCTGATTGCTGTGGCCAAAACTTCCAAAACTATGTTGAATAGTAATGGTGAAAGTGGGCACCCTTGTCTTGTTCCTGACTTTAGAGGAAATGCTTTCAATTTTTCACCATTGAGGATAATGTTTGCTGTGGGTTTGTCATATATAGCTTTTATTATGTTGAGGTATGTTCCTTCTATTTCTGCTTTCTGGAGAGTTTTTATCATAAATGGGTGTTGAATTTTGTCAAAGGCTTTCTCTGCATCTATTGAGATAATCATATGGTTTTCATTTTTCAATTTGTTAATGTGGTGTATTACATTGATTGATTTGCGGATATTGAAGAATCCTTGCATCCCTGGGATAAAGCCCACTTGGTCATGGTGTATGATCTTTTTAATGTGTTGTTGGATTCTGATTGCTAGAATTTTGTTTAGGATTTTTGCATCTATATTCATCAGTGATATTGGTCTGTAGTTTTCTTTTTTTGTGGGATCTTTGTCAGGTTTTGGTATTAGGGTGATGGTGGCCTCATAGAATGAGTTTGGAAGTTTACCTTCCTCTGCAATTTTCTGGAAGAGTTTGAGCAGGATAGGTGTTAGCTCTTCTCTAAATTTTTGGTAGAATTTAGCTGTGAAGCCGTCTGGAGCTGGGCTTTTGTTTGCTGGAAGATTTTTGATTACAGTTTCAATTTCCGTGCTTGTGATGGGTCTGTAAAGGTTTTCTATTTCTTCCTGGTCGAGTTTTGGAAAGTCATACTTTTCTAAGAATTTGTCCATTTCTTCCTCGTTGTCCATTTTATTGGCATATAATTGTTGATAATAGTCTCTTATGATCCTTTGTATTTCTGTGTTGTCTGTTGTGATCTCTCCATTTTCGTTTCTAATTTTATTGATTTGATTTTTCTCCCTTTGTTTCTTGATGAGTCTGGCTAATGGTTTATCAATTTTATTTATCCTTTCAAAGAACCAGCTTTTGGCTTTGTTGATTTTTGCTATGGTCTCTTTTGTTTCTTTTGCATTTATTTCTGCTCTAATTTTTAAGATTTCTTTCCTTCTACTAACCCTGGGGTTCTTCATTTCTTCCTTTTCTAGTTGCTTTAGGTGTAGAGTTAGGTTATTTATTTGACTTTTTTCTTGTTTCTTGAGGTGTGCCTGTATTGCTATGCACTTTCCCCTTAGGACTGCTTTTACTGTGTCCCACAGGTTTTGGGTTGTTGTGTTTTCATTTTCATTCGTTTCTATGCAAATTTTGATTTCTTTTTTGGTTTCTTCTGTAATTTGTTGGTTATTCAGCAGGGTGTTGTTCATCCTCCATATGTTGGAATTTTTAATAGTTTTTCTCCCGTAATTGAGATCTAATCTTACTGCATTGTGGTCAGAAAAGATGCTTGGAATGATTTCTATTTTTTTGAACTTACCAAGGCTAGCTTTATGGCCCAGGATGTGATCTATCCTGGAGAAGGTTCCATGTGCGCTTGAGAAAAAGGTGAAATTCATTGTTTTGGGATGAAATGTCCTATAGATATCAATTAGGTCTAACTGATCTATTGTATCGTTTAAAGTTTGTGTTTCCTTGTTAATTTTCTGTTTAGTTGATCTATCCATAGGTGTGAGTGGGGTATTAAAGTCTCCCACTATTATTGTGTTATTGTTAATTTCTCCTTTCATACTTGTTAGCATTTGTCTTACATACTGCGGTGCTCCCGTGTTGGGTGCATATATATTTATAATTGTTATATCTTCTTCTTGGATTGATCCTTTGATCATTATATAGTGACCTTCTTTGTCTCTTTTCACAGCCTTTGTTTTAAAGTCTATTTTATCTGATATGAGTATTGCTACTCCTGCTTTCTTTTTGTCCCTATTTGCATGGAAAATCTTTTTCCAGCCCTTCACTTTCAGTCTGTATGTGTCCCCTGTTTTGAGGTGGGTCTCCTGTAGACAACATATGTAGGGGTCTTGTTTTTGTATCCATTCAGCCAGTCTTTGTCTTTTGGTTGGGGCATTCAACCCATTTACATTTAAGGTAATTACTGATAAGTATTATCCCATTGCCATTTACTTTATTGTTTGGGGTTCGAATTTATACACCATTTTTGTGCTTCCTGTCTAGAGAATATCCTTTAGTATTTGTTGGAGAGCTGGTTTGGTGGTGCAGAATTCTCTCAGCTTTTGCTTGTCTGAGAAGCTTTTGATTTCTCCTTCATACTTGAATGAGATCCTTGCTGGGTACAATAATCTGGGCTGTAGGTTATTTTCTTTCATCATTTTAAGTATGTCTTGCCATTCCCTCCTGGCTTGAAGAGTTTCTATTGAAAGACCAGCTGTTATCCTTATGGGAATTCCCTTGTGTGTTATTTGTTGTTTTTCCCTTGCTGCTTTTAATATTTGTTCTTTGTGTTTGATCTTTGTTAATTTGATTAATATGTGTCTTGGGGTGTTTCGCCTTGGGTTTATCCTGTTTGGGATTCTCTGGGTTTCTTGGACTTGGGTGATTATTTCCTTCCCCAGTTTAGGGAAGTTTTCAACTATTATCTCCTCAAGTATTTTCTCATGGTCTTTCTTTTTGTCTTCTTCTTCTGGAACCCCTATGATTTGAATGTTGTAGCGTTTAATATTGTCCTGGAGGTCTCTGAGATTGTCCTCATTTCTTTTAATTCGTTTTTCTTTTATTCTCTCTGATTCATTTATTTCTACCATTCTATTTTCTAATTCACTAATCCTATCTTCTGCCTCTGTTATTCTACTATTTGTTGCCTCCAGAGTGTTTTTAATTTCATTTATTGCATTATTCATTATATATTGACTCTTCTTTATTTCTTCTAGGTCCTTATTAAACCTTTCTTGCATCTTCTCAATCCTTGTCTCCAAGCTATTTATCTGTGATTCCATTTTAATTTCAAGATTTTGGATCAATTTCACTATCATTATTCGGAATTCTTTATCAGGTAGATTCCCTATCTCTTCCTCTTTTGTTTGGTTTGGTGGGCATTTATCCTGTTCCTTTATCTGCTGGGTATTCCTCTGTCTCTTCATCTTGTTTAAATTGCTGAGTTTGGGGTGTCCTTTCTGTATTCTGGCAGTTTGTGGAGTTCTCTTTATTGTGGCTTTTCCTCGCTGTGTGTGGGTTTGTACAGGTGGCTTGTCAAGGTTTCCTGGTTAGGGAAGCTTGTGTCAGTGTTCTGATGGGTGGAGCTGTATTTCTTCTCTTTGTTCAGTCGCGCTGTGGGGAGGGAGGGAGGGATGCCGCAAACAAATAACACTGGCATGCGCTCGCAGTGCCTCAGCCACACTGGGTCTGCCCCCGCTCATGGCACGTGTAGCCTCCCTGCCCACACTGCTCGGGCTCTAGGTTGTTCTGCCAGGAACAATCCGAGGCTGGCCCTGTGTTGCATGTACCTCCCAGGTCCAAGCCGCTCAGGTTCAGGCACTCGGGTAGTCCTCAGAGGCGCAGACTCAGTTGGGCCTGAGTTTTGTGCTCTTCCCAGGTCCGAGCAGCTCAAGTGATGAGGTGTTTGGCGAGCGCCAATGCTGCGACTTATCACCTCCCCGCCACTCGGTTATCTGGGTGTAAAACCGGCGCACCTTCTCAGGCAGATGTTAACCGTCCAGACCCCCAAAAAGTTTTAGTTAGCAAAGAAGCCTGCTTACAGTTTTATAGATAATGTCTCTCTGGGGCTGTGATTGCCCTCTTCCGGCTCTGGCTGCCTGTCACCGGAGGGGGAAGGTCTGCAGCCGGCTATCTCTGTTCAATTCTTTGTTCCGTGCGCGGGCCTGGCGGTCTTAGGTTAGGGCTGGTTTTTCGCGTGGTAGATATCCCACAGTCTGGTTTGCTAGCCCAAATTATTTCGCTCAGATAGTGCTCAGGGTATTCAGGCCAGATTCTTACTCTAAGCGATGCAGCCCGCGCTGCGCCTCCCTGCCCAGCCGCCGCTTGCTAATGGCGCATGCAGGCGTCTGCGCTGCTTCTCCGCTGGGGGAGTTACCGTAGGACTCGCAATCTTCGAGTTTTAATTGTTTATTTATTTTTTCTTCCTGTTATGTTGCCCTCTGTGCTTCCAAAGCTCGGCACAGATTAGGCAGTGAGAAGGTTTCCTGGTGTTTGGAAACTTCTCTGTTTTTAAGACTCCCTTTCCGGGACGGAACTCCGTCCCTCCCTCTTTTGTCTCTTTTTTTGTCTTTTATATTTTTTCCTACCTCCTTTCGAAGAGTTGGATTGTTTTTCTGGGTGCCTAATGTCCTCTGCCGGCATTCAGAAGTTGTTTTGTGGAATTTACTAGACGTTTAAATGCTCTTTTGATGAATTTGTGGGGGAGAAAGTGTTCTCCCCGTCCTACTCCTCCGCTATCTTGGCTCCTCCGTCCGAAAATCAACTTCTATTTGCCCTTGAGGACCCTACACAGCCAGCTTTTCAGTTAACCTGGAAGTATTGCCCCAGGGATTTCATGACAGTCCTCACTTATTTGGACAAGATTTGTCACGAGAATTTACAAAATTTTAATAGCTCTGAAGCAGTGATGCTACAATATAGGGATGATATTTTGCTCAGTGCTGAGACGGAGGAAGCTTGTTCACGAGCCTCAGAAGACTTCCTAAACTTTCTGGCAGGCTGCAGTTACAAAGCATCAAGAGAAAAGACTCAGCTTTGCCAAAAACCTGTTAGATATCTGGGCCTAATCATATCAGAAGGGACTAGGGCCATAGGTCCTGAGAGAATTAAACCTATACTAAATCACCCCCTACCTATGAATTTAAGACAATTGAGAGGATTTGGGGGAATCACGGGTTACTGTCACATTTGGATTCTGGGTAACGGGAAACTTGCCCAGCCTTTATATAAACTTATAGCTGAAACACAGCAGGCCCAAACCCACAAACTGGTTTGGTCTCCGGATACTCAAAAGGCTTTTAAGTTTATTCAGACTGCTCTCCTGCAAGCTCCCTCTCTGAGCTCGCCCACAGGGTCAGAATTCAATTTGTTTGTCACTAAAATAAAAGGTGTGGCCTTGGGAGTTTTGACACAACCCTGAACCAGCCACCTATTGCTTATTGAAACAGAGAATTAGATGTATTTTCTCGTGGGTGGCCCCAGTGCCTAAGAATAATTGAGGTAGCAATTTTATTAACACCTGAAGCTTTAAAAATAATTAATGGATGAAACATTACTGTACTGACTTCTCGTGATGTGAGTGGAATCTTAAATTCTAAGGTTAATATTTGAATGAAAGACAGTAAACTTTTTAAATATCCGTCATTGTTGTTAGAAGGACCAGTAAGTAAGCTTAAAGTTTGTGGAAATTTAAATCCTGCCACATTCCTTCCTGAGAAGGAAAATGAAACATCTGATCATGATAGTTCCCCATTCCTAACTTTAAACTATGCAGCTTGGGAAGATCTAATGGGTACTCCATTAGACAATTCTGACATGGAAATATTTATTCACGGCAGTTCCTTTGTTCATGATGGAAAGCGTAAAGCAGGTTACATCATAGTGACTGCTAAAAGGTTTTAGAAGCAATATATCTCCCCCAGGGACCAGTACTCAATTAGCAGTGCTTGTGGCTCTGAATTGAACTCTAGAGTTAAGCAAAGGGCAGCGGGTAAATATCTACACTGATTCTCAGTATGCTTATTTGACTTAACATGCTCATGATGAAATATGTGTAAAAAAAAAAATAAAGTTTAAAACAGCAACAGGAGAAACTATTAAGCATTTCAGAAAGATCTAGAGACTTTTAACCACTATATATGGTCCTAAAGAAGTAGCTCTTATGCGTTGCAAAGAATATAACAGGTATGGATGTAAGGTAGCTAAAGATAATCAGCTCACTGACTGCCAAGCCAGTAAAGTGGCACTGTATGAAACCCCATCATTACAGATGCCTTTGATCTGGACAGGTCCTGTGGAAGAGGAAAAACCACAATATACTGAGGCAGAATTAGGAAGATATGAGAAAAGAGGAGCAATGATTGCTGATAAAGGATGGCTACAGTCCAAGAATGGACTATTAATAATTCCTGAAAACACTCGATGGAAAATTCCTAAGGGTTTACACCAGAGTTTTCATTTAGGTGCAGAGAATACTTACAAGATGGCTTCTTATTTGTTTGAAGGTAAAATGTAATGAAAACTTTAGAGAACATTATCAAAAGGTGTGAGGTTTGTCAGAAAATAACCCAAAGTCTGAAAAGCTAGCAAAATCTGGATTACAACAACGTTGAGAATATCCTGGAGAAGACTAGGAAATTGATTTTAATCATATGCCAAAAGCTAATGGTTATTCTTGCTTACAAGTTTGGGTGGACACTTTTATTTGATGGATTGAAGCTTTTCCCTGTCATAGTGAACAGACTAAGGAGGTTATAATGATTTTAACCCATGCAAGTATCCCCAGGTTTGGGCTGCCAAGAAGCCTTCAGAGTGACAATGGCTCCACCTTTAAAGCTGCTGTAACTCAGCGGGTGTCTAAAGCTCTAGGAATAGAATATCACTTACACTGTTCCTGGAGACCCCCAATACTCAGGAAAGGGTGAAAAAGCTAATGACATTATCAAAAGACATCTGCACATATTAACTCGAGACAATGGACAATTAGGTTAAAGTCCTACCGATAGGTTTAATGAGGGCTTGAATTTCCCCCCAAAAGGAGGGACTGTCCCCCATTTGAATGTATTTATGGAAGGCCTTTCTTATACACAGACCATGCTATAGACCCAGAAGCCTTAAAATTAGCTAGTTGTGTAACTCAGCTCTCAGCTTTTCAACAGGCATTTTAACAGAACTCCATGAAACGACTCCTGACACAGCCTCTGAGTCCAGCAAGCCTCTATTTGAGCCAGGAACTGAGGTCCTCATAAAAACATTGGGGTCTGGGGGCTCATCCCTTGAGCCCCTCTGGGAACACCCACACCAGGTTATTCTTTCTTCTCCCACAACTGTCAAAGTGCCAGGAATTGATTCATGGGTACATCACACTCAAGAGGTGGCACCCTGACCAGAACTAAGTGACTTCATTTTATGTCTTTACTTTCTATGCTCTGATTTTGTACTTTTCAGATGGGCCTGATAACGTATGTGAGCCTAATTCTGCTGACTCCCAAAGTCCTGAGTCTGCTGTTTGATCCTCAAGACAATGCCTTCCTGTCCGGGGCTCACTCCTATGCAGCATTTCACAATCAGTCTAACTGCTGGGTCTGTGGAGTGTTTCCCTCTTCATCAGTGAAGGCTTCCCGTGATGGACATTTCCACTTCAAGGAAAAGACTTTCTCCAAGTCTGTGAATACTTTCAATAACAATCATACCCGATGCCTCTTTTTTATCTGATGGCATCTAACAACCCTAAAATGGACTGGAGCAGCACGTTGTACTTTCTATGGACGTAATATGCCTTTTAATTTTGATTATACGTTGTCTCAGTTCAGTGACTCTTTTGCTACACAGGAGGCAAATAGGTATAAATCTAATGGATTTTTACCTGACGTTTATCAAACATGGGATGAGGTTATATGGTTAACTCCTGAAATCGGACGTCTAATATCTACTGCCCCTATATGCTGGAAACAAACAAAGCCGTCCCCAGAAGTTAGTCAACAACTTAATTATAATGATGGGAAACACTTGGGATTTTTGCCACAGGAAACATGCAATGTAATCATTCCCATGTTTTCCAACCCAGTTGTGGTCCTGCCTTTTTCTGGCCAGGCACTAATTGGGACTGGATATCTCAGTCATGCTGGCTTGCTCCAAATGTTGCTCTTACCTATGGGCATGGCTTCCCCCTAGTTGGATAGGGAGATGCACCCTAGGTCTAGCCTTTACTCATGGCTTTATATTTTCAGAGCTTCCAGAAAGCCTGCTAATTTACCCCACCTTAAAACTTGGTGGGCAAGGTCTGTATTTCACTGGTATGATTATTTGGCTGCAGTGTTTGTCCCATCTTTGAGAATTACACATGTTATGTTACAAGGGGATGCTTTGATTAACTTTACTCAACAGGCATTACAAGATTCGCATAAAGCTATTTCAGCTCTTAATGTCAAACAAGCACAAAATAGAAAGGTGGTTTTACAAAACAGATTGGCTATTGAATTCTGACAGCTGCACAAGGTGAAATTTGTGCCATTATTCATACCCAATGCTGTACATATATACCTAATATGAGCACTAATGTTACTCATTTTACTAAACACATGACCAAGATGATTGTGACTATGGATACTCCTGAAGCCTCAATTGCCTCACTTTTGGAAATGTTAAGTAGTTCCCCATAGTGCAAAACTATCTTAATCACAGTAATTATGATTGTTCTATTTTTGCTGTTTGCTCCCTGCATCTGTATTGTGTAATTAGATTTGTTTCTAGTTGCATCAATGCTTTTAATTTACAAATGGTTATCTGAGCTCCTATGAGTACCGCAGCCTTCTCCCACTATTATTTGGGGCCCCTGGATCAGAGACCCTCAATATGAGGGTTAGGAGAATATGTTGCCTCTACAATTTAGGAACCATGCCCCTACACAGCAAGAAGTAGTTATGGAATGAAAATGATGCCCCTTTCCCTAGGCAACATAATTCTCCTAAAAGAAAAGAGGAGAATGAGAGAGTTAATTCCTAGGCAGATTGGTAAGAAGTGCAGTGGTCCTCAAGGAGAGAGCTGTCTGGAATTTTCAAAGAAGAAGAAAGGAGATTTTTTTTTCCCCTTCTACGTATTTCAGGATTATATAACAATAACGCATCCTGCTTGAGGACAGTCTCTGGGGGAAAACCTTCTAGATAATCTTGTTATCTTAAAATGTAGATTATGAGAGTAGGTCTAGTGAGGTCTTTACAACGTCCAGACATTCTTTTAATTCATTGTAATAACTAACTAGAGTATATAACTCCATTGCTAACACTAGCAAGGGGGTACTCTTTATGCCCCTTTCTGATGCCTATGCCAGAAGCTTTCTCTATCTCCTTTATACTTAACAAACCTTTATTACACAAAAGCTCTGAGCAATCAAGTCTCGTCTCTAGCCCCAGATTGAATTTTTCTTCTCCAGGGGCCAAGAATTCCAGCATCTTTTTGTGGTTCAGCAACAACCTTTCAGTAGCAACGAAAATTGTGAATAATCCATCCTCTGTAGTTTTGGTATGCCAGCTGACAGGAGGCACACTCAACTGTGATGCAAATGCCATAGATTTAGAACTGACTAGAGTTGCAATGTATGCTTTAGAGTGCAAGTTAATTACTTGTGGTACATGTGCCCTAATTTCGTAGCAGGATGCATGCTCCAATTTCCTAACTCAGTATTGCAGCATTCATAATCTAGAATGTGGTCTTAGTTGTGACTCATAAGTTTGGAGAATTACCGCAGAAGAGACACTTGGGTGCTACAGAATGCCAGCTAATTAGTATTGGGGTAAATTCTCCAGAATGAAAGATCAACAGTTGTGTAATGTCTACTGAAGAGCATGCACTTAGAAGAGCAGGATATGTGCCTTGAAATACAAGCCCAAAGTCATGGGAGGATACATCAGACTGCAAACTATGTCATTGTAGCATAATGCTCAGGGCCACAGGCAAAGTCTTAGCAAACTACATATTCCAGAGTGAAGCTCAGTATTTGTGGCATCTCTGCTCCAGAGCACAGACTCTGTATAGGCCAATTACATGCACTTGGGCCTACACTCAGTAGTAGTGGTTCACATACTCCTGAGTGCCTGCTCATTAGTTGCAGCAGAAGGTGGGGGTGGCGGGTGGGGGGGGGAGTTGCAATACAGTAGAAGGAAAGAAACATTCTTCAGAGTGGAAGTTTGTCGGTTAGTTGTGAAAGATGCTGGCAATCCTGGCCTCCAAAGGAGAGGAATTCTATTTGGGGCCAGTGATGAAACTTGGTCACTCAGCACTTTTCTGTAAAAAGTTTTATTAACGTATAAAAGAGACAGAGAAACCTTCTGACATAGCTATCAGAAGGTGCAGAAAGAGTGCCTCCCCACCTTGTCTTTAGCTGGATGTTATATAGCTACCAGTAGGCTGCTACTTAGAGAAAGGAAATGTCTCAAAACTCAGTATGGCACCAGGCCACTCACCCACAACATGCATTTTTATGATAACACGAGCACAAGGTGAGTCATCCCAGGCCATAAAACAATTGACATGAATCTTGAAGAAGGCACATTTCCAAGCAAATACATAGTTTCATTAACATACATTAGGAGAAAAGCTGTATGAGTAAAACATATTGCTTTGTTGAGCCATTGTCAGTTCAGGGTCATAAGTGAAATTGACTTGAAGAAACAGTCTAGGGTAAATGCATAGTTTATTAACATAGCTTAAGGAAAACATTTCCATAAGAAAAATGCATTGGTTAGCTCAAGGATTGAGAAAAATTAAGGTCAGGTGGAGCCAGGTGTCATCATAGCAACAGAGAAACCTCATTTTTATTTTGCATAGAGAAGGGAAAAAAATCTGACACTTGTAGTTTGTTTCCCCTTGCAACTTAAGAGAGATATATAAAAAAGAAGTCTGACAGTTGTAGTCTATTTCCTCCGTTTGGAGACTCCTACCTTCCTGCCTGTCACCCTCTCGAGAGTGTAAACTGAGTAGTTGTGGGACACATGCTACAGACAGAAGGTGAGCTCAGTAGTTTTCATGCATGCATGTTCTACACTGTGAGCTCAATAATACTCAAAGGTGTTATAGAGAGCAGACATAATATTGACAAGATACCTGCTTTAGAGAACAACTCAGTATGAGAACCTCAGATGCAAGCTCAGTACTTACAAAATGCCAGCTCTTGAGCACAAATTGAGTATGTGGACACATGCTCCAAGATTCAATTCAGTAATTGCAGCATGGTTTTTCTGTAGATCAGTCTCAGTAGTCATAAAATCCATATCCTTGATGAAAGAACAACACTTGCAGATGCTTCCTCTGGACATAGGTTCACAAGTGCCAACACATGTGCTTAGAGTGCAGCTTCAGTAGTATGTTGTAGGTTCTACAGTGGACAAGGTCAGTAACTTTGGTCAGGAGCTTTAGACCACTAGTTCAGTGGTAGTGGAAAGTGTGATCCAAGCTAGAAGCTCAGCATTCCCAAGCACAGTTTCATTAGTGGAGGAATGTATGCTTCTGAGCTGGATGCTGCTGCTGCTGCTGTTAAGTTGCTTCAATCGTGTCTGACTCTGTGAGACCCCACAGGCAGCAGTCCACCAGGTTCCCCCATCCCCGGGATTCTCAAGGCAAGAACACTGGAATGGGTTGCCATTTCCTTCTCTATCTGAGTTGGATACTGGTTGTTAATGCATAATCTGGCAATGTGCTGAGGTTTCAGTACTCCTGCTTAGGTCTATGCTCAGATTTGATGTGATTTGTGCTGCAATGTGGAGTTCTCTAGTAGCAAAATGCAGACTTAAGAACTCGGGATCAGCAGTGGTGAGACACATTCTCCAGAGTGAAACTCAGTACTTGTAGCACTCATAGTTTAGCATGCAAGATCACTAATTGTGTCACAACAGTTTTAGAGAACAGAATCCATAGTGGCATCAGGTGTCACATAAATGGTCATTTAAAACATGCCAAGGGCAAACTCAGTGATTGCAGCACAGCTGACCAAAACAGGATTCACGCTGGCAAGACACATACTCCTGAAGGAAAAGAAAGTACTTGAGGTTATTCAGATTTAGAGCACATGTTCCACAGTTGTGGAACATTTGCTTTGAAATGCAAGTTCAGTAGTGGAAAGATGCATTCTCCAGAAAGCAACTGAGAAGTTTAACCCTCCTGCTGTAGAGCAATGGCACAGTAGAGATGGGAGTATGTTCTAGAATGTTGTCTCAGTAGTTGGCTTGTTGTATCTTCCCATGTACCAGTATTAGACAGTCTGCTCTCAATTGCAAGCACACTAGTGGCTCGAAACATGCTCCAGACTGTAAACTCAGTAGTTTCAGGCCTCATACAGTAGACCTCAAATTCAGTAGTTTTGGGACACAGACTCCGAATTGCCATTGAACTAGTTGTTGCACATCTGTGGTAGAGTAGTGTCAGTAGTGGTGGGATGCATGCTGTAGCAAGTAAGCTGTGGAGATATGCACATGTACTCTAAAGCACAGAATAGAGTTGAAGCATGCCCTCTCTAGATAATGAGTCTGTGGTGGCAGGCATATGTTGTAAGATGTATGTTCCTTGATGGTGAAGTGCATGGTCTAGAGTGAAAGTGCTGTAATTTCAGTATGAATCCTCTAAAAATGGGAGTCAGTATTGGCTGACACATAATACACAGTGTCATCTCTGTAGTTGTGAGGCACTAGCTCAAGAATTCAGACTCAGTTGTTGGTGGACATGCCCAACTGAATGCTGGATAACTATGTTGGGATGCAGGTTTCAGAGAGGAAGCCTAGGAGGTACAGTATGTCTGGTCTAGAGCATGATCTCTGTAGAGGCAAGACAAGTGGTCAAGAATAAGTTTGTAGCATGTGTGCACTGGATCACAGGATGCAGGATCAGTCAAGGCAAGAAATGTGATGCTTTGTACCAGACATGAAGTTGTGGCTAGACATCCCAGGTACACTATTTGCAGCTTGCATGATCTAGAGCATAGAGTGCTGGTTGACTAGCAGCTTAATGGGTGTTCTACAACATAATTAGTTGTAGCACACATCCTTAGAACACTGGAATACTTGAAGTGAGATTCCTACTTCAGTTTTCAAGCACAGTAGTGACCCCACACTTGATCTAGAGTAATGGCTCACTTATGGGCAGAGTATATATACCAGGGCGCATATGAGTGTACCATGCTAGTTGCAGCATGGGTATTTTGGAGCATGGGCTTAGGAGTAGAAGAATACATGTTTCAGAAGGCAAGATCAGTAATTGCAATGCAAGTGTTATAGAACACAGGATCACTAACTCTCTTATACCTGCCTAAATATGAGGACTCAGAAATGGCAAGAAGTGTGCTGTAGTACTTAGACTCAAATTGTTGGATGCGTGATCCAAGTGCAATTCATAGTGTAGTGGTGGCAAGAGCTATTCTTCAGAGTGCAAGTTCAGCAGTTGCTTTGGTATACCTGATCTAGACTACAGAATAAGAAGGGGCTGATTTACATTTAAAACAGCAAGCTAATACTTGCGGCATGCATATTTACAGTGAAGGGTCATAAGGCACACTTTATGTAAAATGTAATTTCAATATTTCAGGGATGCAGGATCAGGAGTGCAGTATTGGTAGTTGCAGTAGGCAAGTTTTATGATGCAGGCTTAGTAGTGGCCGGTCATATACTCAACAACAGGAGCTCAATAGTAGTGGACTCTATACTACATTTTATTTGTGGCACATGGCTCTACAGCACAGGCACAATAGTGGCAGCAAATTGCTCCAGAACTGAAGCTCAGTGTTGCAGCTCTCGTGCTGTGGATGGTGGCCTCAATAGTGATGAGACACATATTTCAGAGTGCAATCTCAGTATTTATAGCACACGTAGTTTGAAATGAGTGCTTAGGAATGGTGAAAGTAGGTACATGTTCAGTAGTAGTGGCATGCCAGTTCCAAAGCATAGGCAAAATTGTTTGTGATATATAGGCTTAGGTATGTGGGCTGACTAGAGTTGTAAAGTATTTTCTGTAGTGTAAGCTAATTACCTGTGTGTGGTACATGTGCTCTAATATCATGCTCATTAGAAGCAGGACATATGTTCCATGTCCAAATTCAGTTATTGCTGTAGGCATAATTTAGTTTGTGGTCTTTGTAGTTATAGCACAGGGGCTTGGAACATAATCAGAAGTAGCATACATGTGATAAAAACACCTGAGTTCATTAGTATTGAGGCACATATTTTAGAGGGCAGGCTCAGTAGTTTTGTCATGTCTACTCAAAAGTTCGGGTTATGAAAGGCATGATTTGTGCTTTGGACTACAAGCCCGATAGGCATTGTAGGAATGCAGCAGATGACATGCTATGTCATTGTAGTATGATGCTAAATGTCACAGGCATAGTAGTTGCAAAATATAAATTACAGAGTACAAGGTCAGTAACTGTGGCATGTCCGCTCTGGAACAAAAGCTCTGGATTGACTGGATGCATGTACTTCAGTATGCGCTTAGTAGTGGTAGATAATGCGCTCCAGGGTGCCAGCTCAGTAGTTGCAGCAAGAGTGAAGTAAAGGGTGGTACAGTAGCAGCAAGAAACATGGTTCAGATGCAAACTGAGATGTTGTGGGACACATGTTACACAGGGTGATCTGGTAGTTTTGAGGCAGGCTTAGCATACAGTGTTGGTTCAAAGATACTCAGAGATGTTATAGCAGGCAGGCTCAATATTGGCAGGATGCCTGCCTTAGAGTACATGTTAATGGTGGCAGAATACGAACCTCATATTTCAAGATCAGAAGTTGCAATGTGTCAACTCTGGAGTGCAAGTTGAGTAGTTGTGGGACATGATATCCACAGTCCAAGTTCAATAGTTGCTTCATGTGACTTCTAGACTCAGTCTCAGTAGTGGTGGAATGTATACCCTACAGTGCAAGAAGAGTAACTTCAGGTAGTCACCATACACACAAGATCACAAGTGGCAGCACATATGCTTAGAGTGCATACTCAGTAATGAGTGATAAGGTCTCCAGAGTGCAAAGTCAGTAACTTTGGCACACTTACTATACACTACTATTTCACAATGGTGGGATTTGTGCTCCACAGTGAAAGCTCAGTAGTTGCAGCACCTGTGTTCTAGAGCACAGTCTCACTAGTGATAGAATGTGTGCTCCTGATTGCCATAAAATTGGTCATCAATGCATAGTGTGTGGGCTGATTACTTACAGCACACCTACTTAGAATGAAGCTCAGTTATGATGAATGCCAAAGAGTGAAGTTCAGTAATTGTAGCATGTGCAATTAAGAGTCAGGGTTCAATAGAAGTGAGAATCATGCTCCAAGGTGAAAACCGGTACTTGTCACACACATAATCTAGAGTGCAGGCTCATTTGTGGCATGACAGTTATAGTGCACAGAATCCATTGTGGCAATAGATGTGCTACAAAACATGGCTTCAGACGTGATCCTGAGAACAAACTCAGTAATGGCAGCACAGCTGATCTAAAGTTGGACTGAGTGATAGTGAGACCCATGCTCTGGAAGACAAGGGCAGCATTTGGCATATGATAGTTTTAAAGCACAGGCCCAGTAGTTGTGGAATATCTGCTGTAGAACACAAGTCCAGTGGTAGAAAGACACAGGTTCAGGAAGCAACTGATCAGTTTTAGCCATCCTGCTGTAAAGCACGTGCTGTGAAGTGGTGGCAAGTGTGCTCTAGAATGCAGGTCCAGTAGTGACTGGATTCATCTAGAACTCAGACTCTGTAGTGGTGGGATGAAGGCGCCAGAGTGTTGTCTCACTCATTGTGGCCCATTGCACTGGAGCACTGGCACAGGAGTGGTCAGAAGTGTGCTCTAGATTATAAGCTTAGGAGATGCAGCACATATTCTCTATAGCATAATTAAGCTCAGTACTTGAAGCATATCTGATCTAGATGATGAATCTGTTGTTAATGGCCTATGTACTAAACTGTTGGTCCTGTTATGGTGAGACACATGCTGAAGAGTACTCTAGCACACAGGTCACAATAAATGAACTTGCAATCAGACAAAAGTGTGTTGGCTAGGGGTTCCCAAGCAGAGAAAATAGACTACAAGTGTCAGGCTTCTTCTTCTTCTTTTCTTTTTTCCCCCTTCTCTACACAAAAATTAAAAGGAGCTGTCTTTGAAAATTCTGTGTCGCCATAATGGCATCTGGTTCCACCTGAAACTAATATTTCTAAAATGTGTTTTCCTTATGGAAATGTTTTTCTTAAGCTATGTTGATGAACTATGTATTTACCTTAGAATCTGCTTTCTTCAAGTCAGTTCTGCCTAAGACTCAGAACAGATGATGGCTCTGCAAATCAGTATCTTTTACTCATGGATATGTTCTCTTAAGCTGTTAATGAACTCAGTATTTGCTTGGAAATATGCCCTTTCTTCAAAATTCATGTCAGCTGTTTTATGGCCCAGGATGACTAACCTTCTGCCAATGCTATCTTTAAATGCATGCTCTGGATCAGGTGCCTGGTGCTACTCCCTCAGTTTTGAGGCATTTCTTTTCTCTAATTAGCAGCTTGTTAATAGGTATATAATTACTTGCTAAAACTAGCAAGGGGGCACTTTTTCTGACCTCTTTTGATGTCTATTTCAGAAACTTTCTCTCTTTAATAATTTAATAAAACTTTATTTCACAAAAGTTCTGAATGATAAAGCCTCACTACTGGCCCCAGATTGAATTTCTCTCTTTCAGAGGCCAAGAATCCTAGCATCATTAATGGCTCATAGCAGCAAATTTTCATCTGGGTACTTCAGAATTCGAGTTCTTAAGCTGTGGGGAAAACATTCCATGGTGAAAGTTCAGATGCTTGTTCATGTCTACCAAGAGCACAGGTTTAGGAGAGGCAGGACTTGTCCTTTGGAATACAAACAAATGAACACTAGAGGAATGCTCCAGACAACAATGTTGTAGCACAGTGCTTAAGGTCACAGGCATACTAATTGCAGAACAGAGGCTCCAGATTACAAGTTCAGTAGCAGCATCATTCCTGTTACACAGGCTCCTTAGGGGCCAGATGCATGCACAAGAGCATGCACTTAGTAGTGGCTGTTTATATTCTCCAGAATGCCAACTCATTAGTTGCAGTAAAAGTACTGCAATAATCTGAGATACAGTGGCTATAAGAAACATGATTCAGACTGCAACTGCATAATTGTGTGGCACATGGTGCAGAGGAAGCTCAGTAGTTTTGATGAATACATGCTGTTCACTTGGGCTAAGTAGTACTCAGAGATGCTATAGAAATCAGGTTCAGTATTGGTATAATGCCTGCTAGAAAACCTGCTCAGTAGTGGCAGAATGTGAGCCTCATATGCAAGTTCAGGAGTACAAGTTGAGTAATGGTGGGACATGTGCTCCATGATTCAAGTTCAGAAGTTGGAGAATGTGTTTTGCAGAGCTCAGTCTCAGTTGTGATGGAACACATGCTCCAGAGTGCAAAAACTGTAACTTCATATGCTTTCTCTAGAAACATGGTCAAAAGTGGCAGCACATGTGTTTAATATTCAGATTCAGTAATGTTGTGATCGGTTCTCCAGTGTACAAGGTTAGTAGCTTGGACATATCTTCTCTAGACTACTATTTCATTAGTGGTGGAATGTGTTGTTCATAGTGGAAACTCAGTAGTTGCAGCATCTGTGTTCCAAAGCACAGTCTCAGTAGTTATGAAATATGTGCTCCTGAGTGTGACAACAGAGGTTGTGAATGCATATTTTAGAGCATGGGCTGAATAGTTGCAGTAAACTTGCTTACTGTGAAACTCACTCATGGTGTGACAATGTGCACCAGTGTGTATCTCAGTCATTGCAGCATGTATATTTTAGTGCCAGGATTCATTAGTGTTGAGATGCATGATGCAAAGGGAAATTAATATGTGTAGCACACATAGTCTGCAGTTTGGGCTTACTCCCTGTGTCTTCATAGTTTTTAGAGCACAGCATCCATTGTGGAGGTAGGTGTGGTATTAAATGTGGGTTCAGGCATGCTCTGGGAAGCTCAGTGATTACAGCACTGTTTATCTAAAGCAGTGCTTTAGCGTTTGCAAGACACAGGCTCTAGAAGTCAAGAAAAGTATTGGGGGCATGCCAGTTTTAGAGCACAGGCTCAGTACTTGTGGAACATTTGTAGAATGCAAGTTCAGTAGTAGAAAGTCCCATGTTCCAGAATGCAACTGAGGAGTTTTAGCCATTCTGCTGTAGTGCATGGGCTACATAGTGATGGGACCATGCTCTAGAATGCAGGCTCAGTAGTGTCTGGCTATATCTTTCCAGGAACCAGTTGGGTGTTTTCAGACAGCCTGCTCTAAAGTGCAAGCACAATAGTGTCAGGAAGGGTGCTGTGCTACATACTGTAAATTCAGTATTTTCAGCACTTGTACTCAGATTCAGACTCAGTAGTGGTCAGACACAGGTCCAGAGTGCCATCCCCATAGCTTGCCATGTCAGCCCTAGACCACATGCTTGTTAGTGATGGGAGCTATGCTGTAGAATGAAAGCTCAGGAGATGTGGCACATGTTCTTAAAGCACCAGCTCAGCATTTGAAGCATGCCTGAGGTGGTCCCAAGATGATAGACAAATAGTACAGGAAGTCCATAAATACATTAAAAGATCATCTGCATATGGAGCAACTTCCACAAAACAACTTCTGAATGCTGATTGAGAACCCTAGATACACAGAAAGGCACACCAATATCTTCCTAATGAAGTAGGATGAAAGATAAACACAAAAAGAGACAAAGGACTTATGGACGGAGACCCATCCTGTGGAGGGAACCTTGAAGGAAGAGTAGATTCTACACAATAGGAAACCCACTCACAGGTACGTCAGTTGGGATCTTTGGATTGTCAGAAGGCAGGATAACTGAAGGGGGGTAAAGTCACCACAGAATCTGCACAAAAATGCAATTACCAGTGAAGTAACTGCTCACAACTCTTATTTTTCAGCACTAAATATGAGATGGTTGCAGAGATGTGGGCAGCATCATCAGTCCTTAGAGTAAGAACCAGGATTAAATGCCCTGAGTACATTCTCAGGGGACTAATGTGACATAACACCCAAAACTGTGGGAACACCAGAGATACAAACAAAAGCAAAGGACCTTTTTTGAAGGAAAGCTTTAAAGACACACTGGCACACTCATGAAACAAAGGTTTACATCCTAGTGAATGCCAAAGGAGAGCAAGACAGGTGCTCTTAGGCCCACTGAGGGGGCAGAGAGGCAGATGTGTGGCAGCCAGATGCAGAATGTGAGGACCTCTGCTAATCTAGGCCCAAGAGACAGCATCTACCTCTAAGTGTGAGCCGGCTGCTAGTCACAAATCACTTCTTCAGGAGATCCTTGAGTGTTCCCATCTTCCAGGAGTATCACAGCCTCCAACCAGATCTCCTGAGATGCATGGCCCACCTGGGACTGTTCCACCCCAGGGAACACCCAGGAACCTAAGTGGCTTGGACCTGGGAGGTTGATGAGACCTATGGCCAACCTGGAACTGTGTGCTTCCTGTGAGATTGAGTGACTTGTACCTGGAAAGTGAAGGAGATACTCATATCAGTTAAAACAAACTTCAAAATAAAGATCATTATAAAATACAAAGAAGGACCCTACATAATGATCAAGGGATCAATCCAAAAAGAAGATATAACAATTATAATTATATATGCACCCAACACAGAAGCACCTCAATACATAAGGAAAATGTTAACAACCCCATAAAAGGAAAATTGAAAGTAACACAATAATAGTGACAGACTTTAATGCCCCACTCAAATCAATGGATGGATCATCCAGGCAAAAAATCAAATGGAACACCTAACTTTACATCCAAAACAAATAGAAAGATAATCCCATACACACACACACACACACACACACACACAAAACAGTGTTGCTAGAAAGAAATGAAGGAGATAACAGAAAAATCAATAAAACTAAAAATATTTATTTGCATAGATAAACACAATAGACAAATCCCCAGCCAGACTCTTCAATAAAAAAGAGAGGTAGGAGGAGAAGACTCAAATCAATAAAATTAGAAATGGAAATGGAGAAATTACAACAAGCAACACAGAAATACAATCATAAAAGAATATTATGGGGGTGGTCCTAAGATGGCAGAGGAATAGGATGGGGAGACCACTTTCTCCCCCAAAATTCATCAAAAGATCATTTGAATGCTGAGGAACTGCCACAAAACAACTTCTAAACAAGAAGACATCAGGCACCCAGAAAGGCAGCTGAATCTCTTCAGAATTAGGTAGGACAAAATATAAAAGACAAAAACAGAGAAAAAATACTCATGAATGGAGACTTGCTCTGAGGAGGGAGTCATGAAGGAGGAGAAGTTTCCACACAGTAGGTAACCCTCTCGTATGCATGTCTGTGGAGAGTTTTGGAATCTCAGAGGGCAATATAACAAGAAGTGGGGCAAAGCTCACAGAATATGCGTCTAGGTGTAATGACCAGCAGAGAAGTGGCCAGAATGCTTGTGTCTGCTACCAGTGAAAGGAGGCTGGGCAAGGAGGCACGGGCTGCATCATCGATCCTTATGGTAAGGACTGGTTTGAATGCCTGGAGGACAATCTGAGGGAAATAATGTGAGAAAGCAATCCAAACCTTGGGATTGCCAGAGAGACAAAGAAGAAGAAGACTTTTCCCACTAAAGGCTCTAATCCCTGGCACAATCACAGAACAAAGGATTGAGGAAATACCAAAGGAGAGTAAGCCAGCTGCCTGACATATAGGGACCTCCCTTCTCAAAGACAGAGAGTCAGAAGAGTGACAGCCAAAGCTGGAAGGCAAGGGGTTCCTGCAATGTTGACCCCAAAGACTGCATCTTCCACCAAATTGTGAAAACGCTCCCAATTGCTAACAACATTTGCCTGGGATCCTGGATGATTTGACATCAGCCAGGAGTACCACAGCCTGATATCAGCTCCCCAAAGGAAACACATGACACACTTGGGACTGTGTCCTCTCAGTGCACCTGGGAAAGTGGGCAGCTTGACCAGGCATGTAAATAAGATGCATGGTGCACATTGGATAGTACACTCACAGAGCACCTTGTCACTTGCACTGCTCAAACCTGGGAAGGGCACACATTGCACAGCCCATCTGGGTCTGTACCCAAGCAGAGCACCTGAAAACCTGAGAGACATAGTCCTGGGAACTGCATGAAAAGCAGGGCCCACTTGAGACGGTGACTGTGCAGAACACCCTGGAGACTGAGCCGTGCAGATCCGGGAAGTACAGTCCATTAAGGCTGTGGCACACCCAGTGTTGGCCGTCCACTGTGAGCACTCCCCACACGTGCCAGTGGTATTTGACACGTCCCTCCCTCCCCAAAACACAACTGAACAAGTTAGCCTAAGTAAATGGCCACCTTTATTATAAGGTAAGGGATTTAGAGGAGGCAAGGTTCAGAAAAAGACCCCGACTAGCACTTTACAGAAACAGATCACCTTTAATGAAGTGAAAAGGGGCAGCAGTCAGATAAGCAAGCTGCTGCGCTTAACCATGAAAAGAGTATGTATATATAGGCATATATGTGGAAAGTTACTGTCTTAAGGGGGCCTGCTCTTCTCCAGAGTTGTTTGGAGTAGTTATCTCTTAAGCAGCTGGGGCAAGGAATGTTGAAGATAGGCCAGAGGCTGGACCAGTGGAGAGCTGGGCATAATAAACGTTAATGTCTATTTCTTCTTTGGTTGAGAGAGTTCTTTGTTTTGCATAGAATGATGGGGAGGACCTGGAAGGAAGTTTTAACTCCAGGGTATTTTGAGCTATGTAACTTTCCTTCATTTACCCCATTGTGTCATGGCAGAAATTAAACACTGAAGAGATTTGTGAACAGAAGAAGTCAAAATAAACAATGGAGGAGGACTCTGGAAGTGAAAAGTGCAAGAGATTAAAAGCCTGCATTTAATACTGGAGATTGTGTCTTTCACAGACACCTATAGAACTTGAGAACAAGCACTAGCTGGAACAAGTAACTCTATGACACTGAACTGACTCCATGCTGCCCACAACAGTCCCAAAGAAATTACCAGATATATATATATTTTTTTCTCTAATTTTATTTTATTTTTAAACTTTACATAATTGTATTAGTTTTGCCAAATATCAAAATGAATCCGCCACAGGTATACATGTGTTCCCCATCCCGAACCCTCCTCCCTCCTCCCTCCCCATACCATCCCTCTGGGCCGTCCCAGTGCACCAGCCCCAAGCATCCAGCATCATGCATCGAACCTGGACTGGCAACTCGTTTCCTACATGATATTTTACATGTTTTATTGCCATTCTCCCAAATCTTCCCACCCTCTCCCTCTCCCACAGAGTCCATAAGACTGTTCTATACATCAGTGTCTCTTTTGCTGTCTCGTACACCGGGTTATTGTTACCATCTTACCAAATTCCATATATATGCGTTAGTATACTGTATTTATGTTTTTCCTTCTGGCTTACTTCACTCTGTATAATAGGCTCCAGTTTCATCCACCTCATTAGAACTGATTCAAATGTATTCTTTTTAATGGCTGAGTAATACTCCATTCTGTATATGTACCACAGCTTTCTTATCCATTCATCTGCTGATGGACATCTAGGTTGCTTCCATGTCCTGGCTATTATAAACAGTGCTGCGATGAACATTGGGGTACATGTGTCTCTTTCCCTTCTGGTTTCCTCAGTGTGTATGCCCAGCAGTGGGGTTGCTGGATCATAAGGCAGTTCTCTTTCCAGTTTTTTAAGGAATCTCCACACTGTTCTCCATAGTGGCTGTACTAGTTTGCATTCCCACCAACAGTGTAAGAGGGTTCCCTTTTCTCCACACCCTCTCCAGCATTTATTATTTGTAGACTTTTGGATCGCAGCCATTCTGACTGGTGTGAAATGGTACCTCATATATTTTTAATATAAACACTTTTTTTTTTGAATGTTGAGTTTTAAGCCAGCTTCTTCACTCTCTCACCCTCATCAAGAGTTCCTCTTCACTTTCAGCCAGTAGAGTAGTATCGTCTGCATATCTGAGATTGTTGATGTTTCTCCTGGCAGTCTTGATTCCAGCTTATAATTCATCCAGCCTGGCATTTTGCATGATGTACTCTGCATAAATTAAATAACAGAGGTGACAATATACACCCTTGTTGTACTCCTTTCCCAATTTTGAACCAGTCCATTGTTCCATGTCTAATTCTAATTGTTGCTTCTTGACCCATATACAGGTTTCTCAGGAGACAAGTAAAGTGATCTGTACTCCCATCTCTTTAAGAATTTTCCACAGTTTGTTGTGATCCACACAGTCAAAGGCTTTAGCATAGTCAATGAAGCAGAAGTAGAGGTTTTTCTGGTATTTCCCTGTTGTCTCCATGATCCAATAAATGTTTGCAATTTGATCTCTGGTTCCTCTGCCTCTTCGAAATCCAGCTTGTAGATCTGGAAGTTCTCAGTTCACATACTGCTGAAGTCTATCTTGAAGGATTTTGAGCATAACCTTGCTAGCATGTGAAATGAGTGCAATTGTACAGTAGTTGGAACATTCTTTGACATTGCCTTTCTTTGGGATTGAAATGAAAATTGACCTTTTTTAGGTTTCCATCATGGTTATCTGGGTCATTAAGACCTTTTTTGTGTGTGTTTCTTCTGTGTATTCTTGCCATCTCTTCTTAATCTCTTCTGCTTCTGTTAGGTCCTTACTGTTTCTGTCATTTATCATGCCCATCCTTGCATGAATGGGATATCTCTAGTTTTGATATCTCTAGTTTTCTTGAAGACATCTCATATCTTTTCAATTCTATTGTTTTCCTCTATTTCTTTGCATTGTTCATTTAAGCAGGCTTCTTATCTCTCCTTACTATTCTCTGGAACTCTGCATTCAGTTGAGTTTATCTTTTCCTTTCTCCCTTGTCTTTCACGTATCCCTTCAGGATGGGGAGCATGTGTATATCTGAATAAAATCTTTTAAAAAATAATAATAATAAAAAAATAAACACTTTTTAATTTACTAAAAACGTTAGATCTTTATTATTCCTTTTTGTAAAATTTGTTTTAATCGGAGGCTGTTTACTTCACAATATTGTGGTGGCCTTTGCCATATATCTACATGAATTGCCAAACATGTACATGTCTCCCACTGCCAGAGTCCAACTCCAGCAACCAGGGATTCAACCTGAAAAGATGAACGGTGTCAGCAATGAGACAGCCTCTCAGTTTTCTGTGGTCTGCCTATTTATTCCAAGTTTAAGATTATCTTTTATACTTTTACAAAAACATTAGACCAGAGGTTTGACATTTTCAGTTCCCCTTCTTCCAGATTTATTATCTCCATAAATCATTGTTGTTCCTCAAACAGAATTCTTGCTTCAGTGATTCTCTTGGAATCACCCTTATCATCTATTATCTACCTCCGCTAATGTGTCCTATAGTTAACTTGTGATTACATTGTAGCTAATGCTACACTCCTCAGTTTACTACTTATCTTCCTAAATCCTGTTTGCCCCTAACATCCTGAGCTCAATGATGTCACTTTTTAAGAGCCTCTTAAAAAGGCTTCTAGCTATAGTGTCTCTAAAAATTCCTAACTTCTATAAGCTATAGTAAAATATGCTAACTTTACAACATTTCTTAAATCTTTAACTTCTAACTATTTTAATTATTTCTAAGCCCTAAATTCAGTAAACTCCTTTTGCCATAAACATTCTCCTCATAAACAGGCTTCAGATATCAATCCCTCCCATGGCCTCAAGCTACACAGCCTATGTGCTCATCCTAGAACACCCTTTTGTAAAAGTCCTTGAACAAATGTCAATGATTAACTTTATGAATTATTTTCTGAGCACAACTGCAGAAGGCTTTGTACCTACTTATGCTCTTCTAAGAACAATAAGCACCTTAATATTCCTTTTCAGTCAACTCAGCCAGGGAGAGGAAAAGACAAATCAGAATTACAAGGCCTAACTCCTTCATCCCAGGACCCATGCCTGCAGAATGAGGAGAGGGGGCTGGGGACCAAGCCTCCATTTTGTCAGTAATGCCTAAGGTGGCTCCCTACATCCCACCATCCTGAAACAAATAAACTTTGTTTATTGCAAAATGTGTAGAAGGAAAGAAATCATAAAAGTCCTAGTAGAAATCAATGAAAAAGAAAAAAGGGAGACTATTGCAAAAGTCACAAAGGCTTAAAGTTAGTTCTTTGAGACGATAAATAAAATAGACAAAAATTAGCCAGACTCATCAAGGAAAAAATGGTAAAAGAATCAAATAAATAAATTAGAATTGAAAATGGAGAAATCACAACAGACAACACAGAAATACAAAAGATCATAAGAAACTACTATGAGCAATTATATGCTAAAAAATGGACAGGTTGGAGAAAATGGAGAAATTCTTAGAAAAGTATAATTTTCCAAAACTGAACCAGGAAGACATAGAAAATCTTAACAGACCCATCACAAGCATAAAAATCAAAGCTGTAACAAAAAATCTTCCAACTAACAAAAGCCCAGGACCAAATGGCTTCACAGATGAATTTTATCAAAAATCTAAAGAAAAGCTAACATATATCCCGAGTATACTCTTCCAGAAAACTACAGAGAAAGGTTAACTCCAAAACTCATTTTACAAGGCCACCATCACTGTAATACTAAAACCAGACAAAGATGCCATAGAAATAGAAAACTACAGGCCAATATCACTGATGAACATAAGTGCTAAAATCCTCAACAAAATTTCAGTAAACAAAATGCAACATATTTTAAAGATCAGACAACATGGCCAAGTGGGCTTTATCCCAGGGATGCCAGGATTCTTCAACATCACAAATCTATCAATGTGATACACCATTAAAAACCATATGATTATCTCAATGGAGGCAGGCAAGCCTTTGACAAAATTCAACATCCACCTGTGATATAAAAACCCTCCAGGAAGCAGGTAGAGAAGGAACATATTCCAACATAATAAAAGCCACATACAACAAACCCACAGCAAACATTTTCCTCAATGGTGAAAAATTGAAAAATTTTCCTCTAAAACAGTAACAAGACAAAGATGTCTGTTCTCATCACTACTATTCATCATAGTTTTGGTAGTCCTAGTCACAGCCAACAGAGAAGAAAAATAAATAAAGGAATAAAAGGAACCCAGATTGGAAGAGAAGAAGTAAAAGTCTCACGGTTTGCCACAGACATGATCCATTACATAGAAAACCCTAAACACATCACCAGAAAACAACTAGAGCTAATTAATTAATATCTCAATGTTTCAGGATATAAATTAATACAGATAAAACCCTTGCATTCATATACAAAACAATGAGAAAACAGAAAATGTTTTTTGTTAATTAATTTATTTTAATTGGAGGCTAATTACTTTACAATATTGTAGTGTTTTTTTTTTCCCATACACTGACATAAGTCAGCCATGGGTGTACATGTATTCCCCATCCTGAGCCTCCCTCCCATCTCCCTCCCCATCCCATCCCTCTGCGTAATCCCAGTGCACCAGCTCTGAGTACCCTGTTTCATGCATTGAAACTAGACTGGCGATCTGTTTCACATATGGTAATATGCATGTGTCAGTGCTATTTTCTCAAATCATCCCACCCTCATAGAAGCTCTGTGGACCTTCCCCCACAGAGTCCAAATGATTGTTGTATACATCTGTGTCTCTTTTGTTGTCTCACGTATTGGGTTATCCTTACCCTCTTTCTAAATTCCATATATATGCGTTAGTATACTGTATTGGTGTTTTTCTTTCTGGCTTACTTCACTATGTATAATAGGCTCCAGTTGCATCCACCTCACTAAAACTTATTCAAATGTATTCATTTGGCTGAGTAATAATCCAACATGTATATGTACCACGTTTTTTTTTTTTTATCATTCATCTGTTGATGGACATCTAGCTTGCTTCCACATCCTGGCTATTATAAACAGTGCTGCGATGACCATTGGGGTACAAGTGTCTCTTTCAATTCTGGTTTCCTTAGTGTGTATTCCCAGTAGTGGGATTGCTGGGTCATATGGCAGTCCTATTTTCAGTTTTGTTTTTTTTTTTTAAGGAATCTCCACACTGTTCTCCATAGTGGCTGTACTAGTTTGCATTCCCACCAAGAGTGTAAGAGCGTTCCTTTTTCTCCACATTCTTTCCAGCATTTATTGTTTGTAAACTTTTGGATAGCAGCTATTCTGACTGACATGAAATGATTTTTCATTGTGGTTTTGATTTGCATTTCTCTGATAATGAGTGATGTTAAACATCTTTTCATGTGTTTGTTAGCCATCTGCATGTATTCTTTGGAGAAATATCTGTTTAGTTCTTTGGTCCATTTTTTAATCAGGTGACTTATTTTTCTGGAATTAAGCTGCAGGAGTTGCTTGTATCTTTTTGAGATTAATTTGTTGTCAATTACTTCATTTGTTATTATTTTCTCCCATTCTGAAGGCTGTCTTTTCACCTTGCTTATAGTTTCCTTCGTTTTGCAAAAGCTTTTAAGTTTAATTAGGTCCCATTTGTTTTGTTTTTGCTTTTATTTCCATTATTCAGGAAGGTGGATCATTGAAGATCCTGGTGCGATTTATGTCAGAGAGTGTTTTGCCTATGTTTTCCTCAAGGATTTTTATAGGTTCTGGTTTTACTTGAAAAAACAGAAAGTAAATTAAAGACACAATCCCATTCACCATTCCAATGAAAATAATAAAATACTTAGAACTAAATTTACCTAAAGAAAAAAAATACCTGTACAACAGTTCAGTTGCTCAGTTGCGTCTGACTGTTTGCGACCCCATGAATTGCAACAGGCCAGGCCTCTCTGTCCATCATCAACTCCTGAAGTTTACTCAAACTCAAATCCATCGAGTCTGTGAAGCAATGCAGCCATCTCATTCTCTGTCCTCCCCTTCTCCTCCTGCCCCCAATCCCTTCCAGCATCAGAGTCTTTTCCAATGAGTCAACTCTTTGCATGAGGTGGCCAAAGTACTGGAGTTTCAGCTTTAGAATTATTTCTTCCAAAGAACATCCAGGACTTATCTCCTTTAGAAAGGATTGGTTGGATCTCCGTGCAGTCCAAGGGACTCTCAAGAGTCTTTTCCAACACCACAATTCAAAAGCATCACTTCTTCGGCCCTCAGCCTTCTTCACAGTCCAACTCTCACATTCATACATGACCACAGGAAAAACCATAGCCTAGACTAGATGAAACTTTGTTGGCAAAGTAATGTCGCTGCTTTTGAATATGCTATTTAGGTTAGTCATAACTTTCCTTCCAAGGAGTGTCTTTTAATTTCATGGCTGCAGTCACCTCTGCAGTGATTTTGGAGCCCCCAAAAATAAAGTCTGACACTGTTTCC
The DNA here is from genome assembly GCF_002263795.3 of Bos taurus. Classification (NCBI taxonomy): domain Eukaryota; kingdom Metazoa; phylum Chordata; class Mammalia; order Artiodactyla; family Bovidae; genus Bos; species Bos taurus. The sequence goes on along the minus strand of NC_082638.1, from coordinate 8,600,359 downwards.
CCATCTATTTCCCATGAAGTGATGGGACCAGATACCATGGTCTTCGTTTTCTGAATGTTGAGCTCTAAGCCAACTTTTTCACTCTCCTTTTTCACTTTCATCAAGAGTCTTTTGAGTTCCTCTTCACTTTCTGCCATAAGGGTGGTGTCATCTGCATATCTGAGGTTATTGATATTTCTCCTGGCATATCATTTGATTCCAGCTTATGCTTCTTCCAGTCCAGTGTTTCTCATAATGTACTCTGCATATAAGTTAAATAAGCAGGGTGACAATATACAGCCTTGACGTACTCCTTTTCCTATTTGGAACCAGTCTGTTGTTCCATGTCCAATTCTAACTGTTGCTTCCTGACCTGCATACAGATTTCTCAAGAGGCAGATCAGGTGGTTTGTTATTCCCATCTCTTTCAGAATTTTCCACAGTTTATTGTGATCCACACAGTCAAACGCTTTGGCATAGTCAATAAAGCAGAAATAGATGTTTTTGTTTTTGTTTTTCTGGAACTCTTTTGCTTTTTCCATGATCCAGTGGATGTTGGAAATTTGATCTCTGTTTCCTCTGCCTTTCCTAAAACCAGCCTGAACATCGGGAAGTTCACGGTTCACATATTACTGAAGCCTGGCTTGGAGAATTTTGAGCCTTACTTTACTAGCGTGTGAGATGAGTGCAATTTTGCGGTAGTTTGAGCATTCTTTGGCATTGCCTTTCTTGGGGATTGGAATGAAAACTGACCTTTTTCAGTCCTGTGGCCACTGATGAGTTTTCCAAATTTGCTGGCATATTGAGTGCAGCACTTTCACAGCATCATCTTTCAGGATTTGAAATAGCTCAACTGGAATTCCATCACCTCCACTAGCTTTGTTTGTAGTGATGCTTTCTAAGGCCCACTTGACTTCACATTCCAGGATATCTGGCTCTAGGCCAGTGATCACATCATCGTGATTATCTGGGTGGTGAAGATCTTTTTTGTACAGTTCTTCTGTGTATTCTTGCCACCTCTTCTTGATATCTTCGCTTCTGTTAGGTCCATATCATTTCTGTCCTTTATCGAGCCCATCTTTGCATGAAATATTCCCATGGTATCTCTAATTTTCTTGAAGAGATAATTATTTATATTATTATAACCTCTACTATATTTACACTATTTATAGCCAACTCAACCACCACCACCCCATCACTATCACACACATGAAATATAGCACCTGTCATGACCGTTCTATTTCTCATCACCCTCCTATCAATAGATGGACTCCCCCCAATATCAAGATTTATACCAAAATGAATAATCATCTAAGAAATGACAAAAAATGACAATATGATCCTACCCACCCTTATAGCAATCACAGCACTACTAAATCTATACTTTTAAATATGACTCACATACTCCACTGCATTAACAATATTTCCCTCCACAAACAATATAAAAATAAAAGAACAGGTTTCTGCTACAAAACAAATTACTCTCCTACCAATAATAATTGTACTATCCACCATACTACTACCACTTAATGCCAAATCTATCAGTACTAGAATAGGAATTTAGGTTAGACCAAGAGCCTTCAAAGCCCTAAGCAAGTATAGTTTACTTAATTCCTGATAAGGATTGCAAGATCATATCTTACATCAATTGAATGCAAATCAACCACTTTAATTAAGCTAAATCCTCACTAGATTGGTGGGCTCCACCCCCATGAAATTTTAGTTAACAGCTAAATACCCTAATCAACTGGCTTCAATCTACTTCTCCCACTGTGAGAAAAAAAAAAAAAAAAAGGGCAGGAGAAGCCAGGGCAGAGTTGAAGCTGTTTCTCCGAATTTGCAATTCAACATGTAAGTTCACCACAGGGCCTGGTAAAAAAAGAACTAAAACTCTGTCTTCAGATTTACAGTCTAATGCTTTGCTCAATCATTCTACCCATGCTTATTAACCGTTGATTATTCTCAACCAACCATAAAGATATTGGTACCTTGTACTTACTGTTTGGTGCCTGAGATGCCATAGTAGGAATAGCCCTAAGCCTGCTAATTCGTGCTGAACTAGGTCAACCCAGAACCCTGCTCGGAGATGACCAGATCTATAATGTAGTTGTAACGGCACACATTTTGTAATAATCTTCTTTATAGTAATACCAATCATAATTGGAGGTTTTGGTAATTGACTAGTCCCTCTGATAATTGGTGCCCCTGATATAGCATTTCCCCGAATACATAACATGAGCTTCTGACTTCTCCCTCAGCATGGTATAACTGAGTGAATTTTAGGGTTTAGAGCAGAGTAAGGCTGGCTGCCAACATTGAAAATTACCTACTATTGAAATATTTTTCAGTAGACTATGAGAAATCCATGCCGAGACCTCAGACCATCAGTACTACAGTGTCACTAATGCATGATTATATTTTAAAAAGTAACCGAATAACTGACTCTTATTTAAGTAAGTGCAGACTAAAATAGAGTAATAATTGACAGAAACACCTACTTTTTTTTCCTTTTAATGAAAAGTTAAGCCTATGGAAATGTTGAAAATGTGAGTACATCTCCCACATGTTTTTTACTTAGACTTACTAATCTCTAAAGTTTTCTTTTTGTACTTTCTTTCTGTACATGAACATAACATTTTAAACTTTGTTATAGTCAGGTATAGTTACACAGTTATGGATTTTAGCCTGATATATTTCATCACCTAAGAGCAAAGCCTTTCTCTATGTAACTTCAGGAGACACGGTCACAAGAAATTGAACCTTACCATTCTATTGTCACCTAGTAAACCATAACCTTGACTATATGGACCTTTGTTCGCAAAGTAATGTCTCTGCCTTTGAATATGCTATCTAGGTTGGCTATAACTTTCCTTCCAATGAGTAAGCGTCTTTTAATTTCATGGCTGCAGTCACCATCTGCAATGATTTTGCAGCCCAAAAAATAAAGTCTGCCACTGTTTCCACTGTTTCCCCATCTATTTTCATGAAGTGATGGGACCAGATGGCATGATCTTAGTTTTCTGAGTGTTGAGCTGTAAGCCAACTTTTTCACTGTCTTCTTTCACTATCATCAAGAGGTTTTGGGGTTCTTTTTCACTTTCTGCCATAAGGGTGGTGGCATGTGCATATTTGAGGTTATTGATATTTCTTCCTACAATCTTGTTTCCAGCTTGTGTTTCTTCCAGCCCAGGGTTTCTCATGATATACTTTGCACAGAAGTTAAATAAGCAGGGTGAAAATATACAGCCTTGATGTACTGCTTTTCCTATTTTCAACCAGTCTGTTGTTCCACGTCCAGTTCTAACTGTTCCTTCCTGACCTGCATATAGGTTTCTCAAGAGGCAGATCAGGTGGTCTGGTATAACCATCTCTTGACCAACCTAGAAAGCATATTGAAAAGCAGAGACATTACTTTGCCAACAAAGATCTGTCTAGTCAAGGCTGTTTTTTGTTTTTTTTTTGTTTGTTTGTTTTTTTCCAGTGGTCATGTATGGATGTGAGAGTTGGACTGTGAAGAAAACTGAGCATTGAAGTATTGATGCTTTTGAACTATGGTGTTGCAGAAGATTCTTGAGAGTCACTTGCACTGCAGGGAGATCTAACAACTTCATCCTGAAAGAGATCAGTCCTGGGTGTTCACTGAAAGTACTGAGGCTGAGGCTAAAACTCCAATATTTTGGCCACCTCATGCAAAGGTTTGACTCACTGGAAAAGACCCTGATGCTGGGAGGGATTGGGGCAGAAGAATGGAAGATAGAGGATGAGATGGTCGTATGGCATCAAACTACGGACATGATGGACATGAGTTCAGATAAACCCCAGGAGTTGGCCATGGACAGGGAGAACTGGCATGCTGCGATTTATGGGGTTGCAAAGAGTTGGACACGACTGAGAGTTTGAACTGAACTGAACTGAAGTATTCTTTTCTAGCACTGTTGCTTGTGCTTAGTCATGTCTGACTGTATTCTGAAATCATGGATTATGGCGCACCTGCCTCCTGTGTCCTTGGGATTCTCTAGGCAAGAATACTGGAATGTGTTGCCATTTCCTTCTCCATGGGATCATCCTGGCCCGGAAGTCAAATGCCTGTCTTTGTCTCCTGCATTTAGAGGTGAATTCTTCATGGCTGAGCCACTGGGGAAACCTGTTTTTGGTATAGCCACTAGCCATATGTGGATGTTGAAATGAATGGAAATTAGCATATTGTTCAATTCACATGTATACCTTTCTCTTAATTGAAAATCCTATTCTCTGTTGTTGAGCTGATGTATAACCTCCATTCACATTTCTCCATTTATTTCAGTAATTTCCAGCACTTCATAACTAAGCCATGTAGTTATTCCTGCATAGCACAAGCCACTAAACCCACACACAACACACACACACACACACACACACACACACACACATACAAACACAAACATTTTTATTAATTATTTGGAGCATGATGTGAGGCTAAAGATAATCCGGTCCCTGACCTTCATATTTTTTCCTTACATTAGAAGTTTGTTTTCATGGCCAATTTTTAAATTATTGTCTTCTTTGTTATTTTCTCCTATGTAGCAATCCTGAGTACTAAGCTGGGTTCATGATCTGTTATCAAAGAAACTCTCCAGTGTGTGAATTCCATTTAGCTTTCAGGATAATTACAGATTAGACAAGGAGCTCTTTGTTGCAGTTATTATTAAGTTGATAAGTCATGTCTACGACTCTGTGGGATCCCATGAAGTGCAGTACGCTAGTATTCCCTGTCCTTCACTATCTCCTTGAGTTTTCTCAGACTCATATACCTTTAATCCTGTGATATCATCCAACCATCTCATCTTCCACTGTTCTCTTCTTTTGCCCTCTTGCTTTCCCTGCATGAGGGTCTTCTCCTTTCAGTTGACTCTTTACATCAGGTGGCCAAAGTATTGGGGCTTTGGCAGCAGACCTTACAGTGAATGTTCAGGGTTGATCTCCTTTAGGATTGACTGGTTTGATCTCCTGGCCATCCAATGGGCTCTCAAGAGTATCTCCAGTACTACAGGTGAAAAGCTTCAACCCTTCAGCGTTCAGCCTTCTTTATGGTCCCAACTGTCACTTCCATATGTGACTACTGGAAGAACTAGAGCTTTGACTATATAGACCTTTGTCAGCAAAGTGGTATCTCTGCCTTTTAACATGTTGTCTAGAGTTGCCATAACTTTTCTTCCAAGGAGCAGTTCAGTTCAGTCACTCAGTTGTGTCTGACTCTGTGACCCCATGGGCTACAGAATGCTAGGCCTCCTTCTCCATCAACAACTCACTGAGTTTACCCAAACTCATATCCATTGAATTGGTGATGCTATCTGTCCATCTCAACCTCTATCATCCCCATCTCCTCCTGCCCTAAATCTTTGCCAACATCAGGGTCTTTTCAATAGAGTCAGCTCTTGGCATCAGGTGGCCAAAATATTGGAGTTTCAGCTTCAACATCAGTCTTTCCAATGAACACCCAGGACTGATCTCCCTGAGGATGGACTGGTTGGATGTCCTTGAGTTTGAGGGACTCTTGAGACTCTTCTCCAACAATAAGTAAGAAAGTATCAATTCTTAGGCATTCAGCTTTCTTCACATTCCAACTCTCACACCATTCATGACTACAGGAAAAACCAAAGCCTTGACTAGATGGACCTTTGTTGACAAAGCAATGTCTGCTTTTTATTACACTGTCTACATAAGTCATAACTTTCCTTCCAAGGAGTAAGTGTCTTTTAATTTTGTTGCTGCAATCACCATCAGCAGTGATTTTCGAGCCACCCCTAAAAAAATGTCATCCACTCTTTCCATTGTTTCCGCATTTCCCATAAAGTGATGGGACCAGATGCCATGATCTTAGTTTTCTGATGTTGAGCTTTAAGCCATCTCTTTCACTCTTCTCTTCTACTTTCATCCAGAGTATCTTTAGTTCTTCTTCACTTTCTGCCATAAGGGTGGTGTCATCTCCATATCTGAGGTTATTGACATTTCTCCCAGCAATCGTGATTCCGGCTTGTGCTTCATCCAGCCCAGCATTTCTCATTATATACTCTGCATAGAAGTTAAATAAGCAGGGTGACAATAGACAGCTTTGAGGTACTCCTTTTCCTACTTGGAAACAGTCTGCTGTTCTCTTTCCAGTTCTAATTGTTGCTTCCTGACCTGCATTTCTACAGATTTCTCAAGAGGCAGATCAAGTGGTCTGGTAATCACATCTCTTTCTACAGATTTCTCAAGAGGCAAGTGAAGTGGTCTGGTAATCACACCTCTTTCAGAATTTTCCACAGTTTATTGTGATCCACACAGTCAAAGGCTTTGCCATAGTCAATAAAGCAGAAGTAGATGTTTTGAAGAACTTGCTTGTTTTTTTGATGATCCTGTAGATGTTGGCAACTTGATCTCTGGTTTCTCTGCCTTTTTGAAAACCAGCTTGAACATCTGGAAGTTCACAGTTGATGTATTACTGAAGCCTGGCTTGGAGAATTTTGAGAATTACTTTGCTAGTGTGTGAGATGAGTGCAATTGTGCGGTAGTTTGAGAATTATTTGGCATTGCCTTTCTTTGGAATTAGAACAAAAACTGACCTTTACCAGTTCCCTGGCCGCTGCTGAGGTTTCCAAATTTGCTGGCATTTTTAGTGCAGCACTTTCATAGTATCATCATTTAGGATTTGAAATAGCTCAGACACAACTGAGCAACTTCATTTTCACTTTTCACTTTCATGCATTGGAGAAGGAAATGGCAGCCCACTCCAGTGTTCTTGTCTGGAGAATCCCAGGAACGGGGGAGCCTGGTGGGCTGCCGTCTATGGGGTCGCACAGAGTCGGACATGACTGAAGTGACTTAGCAGCAGCAGCAGAAGCAACGAGAATTCCATCACCTCCACTAGCTTAGCTTGTAGTGATGCTTCCTAAAGCCCATTACATTTCAGGATGTCTGGCTTTAGGTGAGTGAACATTCTATCATGATTATCTGGGTCATGAAGATCTTTTTTGTACAGTTCTTCTGTGTATTCTTGCCACCTCTTCTTAATATCTTCTGCTTTTCTTAGGTCCATACTATTTCTATCCTTTATTGTGCACATCTTTGCATGAAATGTTCCCTTGGTATCTCTAATTTTCTTGAAGAGATTTCTAGTCTTTTCCATTGTATTTTTCCCTCTATTTGTTTGCACTAATCTCTGAGGAAGGCTTTCTTGTCTCTCCTTGCTATTCTTTGGAATTCTGCATTCAAATGGGTATATCTTTCCTTTTTTCCTTTGCTTTTTGACTCCCTTCTTTTTGGTTTTCTAAAGCCTCCTCAGACAGCCATTGTGCTTTTTTGCATTTCTTTTCTTGGGGATGGTCTTGATTCCTGTCTCCTGTACAGTGTCACAAACCTCTTTCCATAGTTCATCATGCACTCTGTCTATCAGATCTAGTCCCTTAAATCTATTTCCCACTTCCACTGTATAATCATCAGGGATTTGATTTAGGTCATAACTTAACGGTCAAGGAGCAAGCACTTTTTAATCATGGCTTCAGTGGCTATCACTTTGATATTAGTCCTTACGAAAAAATGTAGTATTGTACCATTTTTATATTAATTACCTGTTTCTTGCTCTTTATTCTGATGCCCACTTTTGTCATTTAAGTCAAAAAGACATCGCCCCATACTGGCTAATGCTTATGTCAGTGTTTTCAAGTGACAGTAGAATTAGGTAGCCTCTTGACTATTCTTACATATAATTGTTTTTAAACATGTGATGCTTTATCTTGAATTACAATTTTAAGAACTTTAGAATAAGTATCAATGTATTTTAAAGCAAAAGTTTGTTAATGATCAACCTACCGTTTATAATCAGTAGAGTTCATGAAGGAAAGGAGAACTAAGATTTGACGAATACTCAGCGTGAGAAGTTGCTAAGTCAGCATTTAGGTTGCAGTTTAAAATGAGCCGCTTTGATGTTCAAAGATAGAGCATGCAGTCATTAAGACTAAGATTGATATTTTATTTTCCCCTCAAATTAGTGGATAGGTTAAATATTCCCAGTAGCAGATAGCTTTTCATGGAAATAGCATTTGTGATTTTGGATTAACAGCTTCACTTTTGTTGATTTTTACTTGCTCTAAACATAAGGGGATAAATACATGAGTGTAGCTGCAAGAGACTATAGACATTGTTTGAGAGATTAAGAGTCCTCTCATTTCCATGGAGAAAATTAATATGTCACCTTGAGACAGTTATTTGTTATAATACTTGACTTTTATTTATTTATTTATTTATCATGGTTTGGTCTAAAGGTAGCACTGAAACTGAAGTTACCAACCTAATAACAAACATTACATTTTAAGAAAAATTGAACCGTAACTTATAGTTTTTTGCTTGTTTGTTTTTGCCCCTTCCAAAGAATATTCTCAAATAACCAAAATGTTGGGAAATGCACGATTGAAAGCAATGTGTTTTGATGGTGTGACAACGATATGTCATATCTGAGGAAGCTTCAGACAAAATGTCAGTGTGGAGATATATTTTACTTTAATACAAAACTTACCTTTAAAAAATTAACATGTGCTTCCAAGTGACTGACTTTTGTGAATTCTTGAAGACTTCAAAAATAGTGGTTTATCTGGCAATATAAATGCACAAAATTAGAAAATCCTTGATAACTTTCATAATAGGATTATGTTTAGAAAGAGTGATTTGTGACACCTAGGCTGGACTTATGCCAGATATGTTTGCACTTGAGGAAACAGACAAATTCTGTGTGTGAAACTAATGACCTAGACTCTTAACAAAAATATTAAGCCATGAAAGAAAAAACAAAAAAAACCTGAAAATTATTTTTAAGACAAAGGAGTCTAATTGCTAATTAAGTATAGTGTATGGTCCTGGGTAAGACTTTGATTTGTGAAAACAGCCATAGGTGGTGTTAGTAGCATTTGAGATTGGAATATAATAGACCATCTTATTTAGTAATTTTGGCACATTTATTGATCATATTATTTAAAAGTTCTTTCAACCTGAATTTATTGGATTAAAAAAACCAGTTTTTTATCTTGAGTAATTTTTTTTTCCAGTTAGTGACTTGAGGCCTGAATTGATGTAGATTGATAACTAGATGGCTTTATTTGGGTAGATGGCTTATTTTCATTTCTTTAAAATAACTAAAAATTCCCAGAGCAATTTGTGAATAAAAGTAATTTACATGGCAAATAACTATGTTTTTGTAATTTTGAAAGACTTTAGTTGAAGTAAAATTATTGTATATTTTAATATACTAAATTAGAAAATGTGACCCAAAGTGGCATGAGCACACACACGCATCATACACACATACCTGCACATGCACACACACACATACACACAATCTTTAGTTTTCCCCTAATCCTTAGCAGATACTTTTCACACACTAAGTGAATTGTATTTTTTGTATCACATTAAGTATGGCTTAATATCAAACACTACTATTTGTGTGCATTTTAAATACAATATACTGTGAGTTTTGTTTTATAGATTTGAATAAATACTTCAGATATTATATTGGTTGGTCTTTGAGACTATCAGGTAACAATTACACTTAAATTTACAATGTTCTTGAATTCAGGAATCATTAATATCAGTATTTCAGTGATGCAATAAAATGCATTTGACCTGCTCTAGCCAGTTATGATTCTCATCCTCCTGGCATCAAAATTTGTTATGATCCACTTATGTTTAAGATGATAACATTCTGGCTGACTGATGGTATATGTGTTGTATGGGAAGACTGGTTGTTTATTTTCTGATTTTAAATATAATATGCAATAAATATTCTCATAATTTTGGATAAATACTACAGCTCATCATTCTGTCCTCATTTAAATTTCAGGTGTATTCAAGGCTCTGTGCTAGGTTTTCAGGGTTTATGCTGCAGGCTGACTTTTTCAGTGTACTGTGGTAAAGCGAGAGGATATCTTCGTATTTTATGATATATATTTCACAGAGCAAGATTATTCATTTTGCTTTCTTTCTTTTTTTTTTTTAATTTTATTTTTAATGGCACTGAAGCTTATTGGATCTTAGATCCCGAGTCAGGGATTGAGCCCAGAATACTGCTTTGAAAACCGTAAGTCCTAATTTTTGCACCACCAGAGGACTCCCCCCTGGTTTGCTTTTTAAGTATTTTTGAAAAATGACCTTTCTTGAAATAAGAAGATAGCATATGACAGTGATTTTCATTAGTATACTCACTCATCAAAAGAAAAAATTAGTCAGTTTATATTGGATTCTCAATTATGATTTTTTAAACTTAAAGGTCTCAGACCCAAGTTTGAGAACCCACTGCTATAGATGATGAAATTAAATAGGGCAAAACTTCTATTTCCAAAATGGTTTTTTTTTTTTCCTTATAGGAGAAAGGTAAGACATAGACTAGTTCTTTTAAAGTGTAAGTTATAAATCTAATATGAACACTTAGAGAACTACTTGGTAGTTGCCCAGTATGATCTCAATGTTTGGAATATGACTTGTGACACAGAAATCCTTTAGATTTCTCTGTCAAACCCATTGCTTGTGGTTCATTACCTTTTGAATGAAATAATTGCTGTTTCTTTCTATTCTATTGTCAGGTCATGTTTTCTGTAAATACCTAAGATTTTCTGATTTGTAAAGTTTCAGACTTCTGTTTCCTTGTTGATTTTTTGGTGTGATTGTCCTATCTTGTTGATTTTTTGGTGTGATTGTTCTATTAGTGATTTAAAGAGATAGTTTGAAGTCAGCCACTCCGCTTTTCATCTCCACTGGTTTTCTTTTAAAGAATCTGTATGTCTTGATTCTCTACTGAAATATTGTTGACAATTAAAAAAAAAAGCAGTATACACATTGTTTCTTGTATTCTTTTTATCTATACTACCTGATGTGAAGTCTCTGTTTTTTTTTTAAATTTTATTATTATTATTATTTTACTTTACAATATTGTATTGGTTTTGCCATACATCAACATGCATCCGCCATGGGTGTACACATGTTCTCCATCCTGAGCCCCCTCCCACCTCCCTCCCCATACCATCCCTCTGGGTCATCCCAGTGCACCATTCTAAAGCTTCCTGTATCCTGCATCAAACCTGGACTGGCAATTCATTTCTTACATGATATTATACATTTTTTAATGCCATTCTCCCAAATCATCCCCCTTCCCTCTCCCATAGAGTCCAAAAGACTGTTGTATACATCTGTGCCTCTTTTGCTGTCTCACAAACAGGGTTGTCGTTACCGTCTTTCTAAATTCCATATATATGCGTTAGTATCTGTTAAGGCCAGCTTCTAGGCTGTCTCAGCCATGCTTTGTATTGACTATTTATTTCCTTATATGTGACTGAACACCTTTTCCTATTTCTCTGTGTGTCTCTCTTTGTTGTTTGTTGTTGTTGAAAACTAGAAAATGCAGATGTAACGTAGTGAGACTGGACATCAAATTTCTTCTCCCAAAGCATTTTCTTGGGTGATTTCTGAAACAGATTCTGTATGGTATGTATCTTTTCCTTGTGTGTGACCACTAAATGCTTGTTTATAACCTAGCAGACAGTCCATATTTGAGGTTTCATTAAAAACCAGTACGGCTCTCAACCTCTCCTTTTAGTCTCTGAGCTTGCAGGGGCATACTTTTGATACTCAGCCAACTGATAGTTCTTCTCTTCATTTCAGGCTTGTATAGAAAATCCAGGTCACTCAAAGCTGAGAGATTAGGAGTACCCCTGAACTTTGCTGAGTTTGTGTTCAGTCCTGATTCCACATATAAATGAGGTCCTGCAGTGTTTGCTTTCTCTGTGTGACTTTTTTCTCTTAGCACACTACACTCCAGGTTCATCCATGTTGTTGCAAATGGCAGGATTTATCTACCTTGTGTGTTAATCCCTAGTGGTCATATCATTTGCAAATATTTTTACCAATCTAGTACTGTCTATTTTTGTTGTTGACAATTTCCTTTCCTGTGCAAAAGTGATTTAGTGTGATATACTTTCACATACTAAGGTTTTGCTTGTGTTGCTTATGGGTTTGGTGTCCTATACCAAAAGCAAAGAGCAAGAGCGGCATTTGGTAGTTTTACACTGTATTCTCTTGCAGTAGTTTTATGGTTTCAGCTCTGTGTTTAAATCTCTGATCTATTTCAGGGTAATTTTAGGTAGTTTCTGGTGTAAGAAAGGGGTGTACTTTTATGTTAAGTATTGTTTTTCCAGCCCTGTCTATTGGAGAGGATGTCTTTTCTACACTGTGATCTTGGTTCCCTTCACAAGTATTAGTTGTCCAGTTTTGAAAAATTTTATTTCTGAGTGCTCAGCTTTGTTCTAGGATGTGCATTACTGGTGGAATGCCAGTGCCATATTGTTTGGACAGTTATATTTCAAAAGCAGGAAGTGTGTGTCCTCTAGCTTTTTTCTTTCTCAAGATTACTTTGGAGGTTTGGATTGCTTGAGGTTCCATATAACTTTGTCTGTGGAAAAAAAATGCTACTTGAATTTTTATAGGAATTACATGGAATCTGTGCATTACTTTGGGTAATATGGATACATTAATATTATAACAGATTTAACTATGTTGATTTTATACCCTGAAATTTTACTGATTTTTTTTTTCATTTGTATGTTTCATTATCTGGAACATCCATTGATAACCTTTCCATTTTTTTATATGTGATGACTAAAAACATAGAATCTGTCCATAAAGTGTATCATTTTCATGCCCATTTATTTTAGTTTAACTACATATAACCCCACAATGGATAAAATAATAGTTAATTCCCAGTTTAATTCTTTATTTGATGGGCAGTGTAACCACAATTAATCCCTCAAGGGATTAAAATACCAACTGTAAAGTGATAGCCACAAATGGCTCTTCTGATTTTTAATCTGTTGCGGATAATTACAAACTCTTGCTACACAAATCATAATCTAAAGATAATAGCATCACTACTCTATGGAATTACATTAGCAGTTTATTAGCTTATCTCTTTACTATTGAGTTACACTCAGAATTTTAACAAAATACCTATGTGTTTTTGGTGCACATTATAGTTTGAGAAGTGTTGGTTTTTATTACACTTTAGTTTTATGACTGTGATATTTTCAGTTGCCTATCTTTAGGCCTTTTCTAACTTAATTGTAAGCATTCAGAACTTTTTCCTCTGTCAATGACTCAGCTTCTTTAAAATAGAGAAAAGTGAACATTTTAGGGCAGTCATTGTCAGGCATATTTGCATCATAAACACAAAAAGACTTCACATCAGGCCTGTAAGGTTTTAGGAAGGTATAGATATCTTTTATAAACCACCACAGACAATTCAAATCAGTAAGATACTCTAAGAACTGTGGGTTATAGTAAGGTTTCTCTTGGGTAATAATATCACTTTCAATTTGAACTGCAGTGTTAGAGTGTGGACAAGGACCACATTGCAAAACTGCCACCCTAAGTGTTTCCTTTTCTTTCTTTGATTCAGTGAATTGTATACATAACTTCCTTAGTCTATACTTTATTTGGTCATGCATGCAAACTTTGTCACGAGGATTGTGTGTGTATATGTGTGTGTGTGTGTGTGTGTGCACATGCAGATGATAGAAGGAAGGTGAGAGAATAATGAGGTTTTGCTTGCTGCTGCTGCTGCTAAATCACTTCAGTCGTGTCCAACTCTGTGTGATCCCACAGACGGCAGCCACCAGGCTCCCCCGTCCCTGGGATTCTCCAGGCAAGAACAATGGAGTGGGTTGCCATTTCCTTCTTCAATGCATGAAAGTGAAAAGTGAAAGGAAGTCGTTCAGTCATGCCCGACTCTTAGCGACCCCATGGACTGCAGCCCACCAGGCTCCTCCATCCATGGGATTCTCCAGGCAAAGTACTGGAGTAGGGTGCCATTGCCGTCTCCAGAGGTTTTGCTTAAGTGTGTTTAATTTGAAAGTAATTTATGAGACAACTGATGATTCTTTGCATAACCAATTTTGATCCTTCCTTATTTTTCTCTAAGGATAACAAAGCTGATGTAATTTTAAAGTATAATGCAGATGAAGCTAGAAGTCTGAAGGCTTATGGAGAGCTTCTGGAATACGGTAATTAATGTGAAAATTATTACATGCCCCTGTCTTATCATAGTATTTGCTAGTTAGTGTTTAGGTGAAACAGTCGTTTCAGAATACTCTCTTTGCTGTATTTTTGCATGGATGCTTAAATTCGCTTTAAGTATGTATTAAATACTTCAGAATATTAACAACTTAGTAATGGATTCTCTTCCTAATATATGTTCTTTTGGTGGGGAATTAAAAAGCTCACAAGTCCTAGACTTGTACATAATAATTGTTAAAGGAATGCCTCTTTTACACTCTTAAAAACAATTCTTAAGAGATCATACCTGTTTTCAGCTAATCAAGGACAACATTTATGGTACCATTCAGTTTTTCTTAGTATATAGAGCACTGTTGTGGAGCTTTGTGGACAGTGTTTTTAAATCCCCCTTTTTTTTTCTTAGAAATAAAAGTATTCTATTCTTCCTCTAGTAAGCTTGGAACAATTAAAATAAGTTTCTAGTAACAAAAAAAGAGGAAGTGTACTAAACTCACATTTTGAACATGATAGCAATTTTTTGTTCTATTACAGTGCATTTTATTATAAAGTTATGAGTTTTTGAGTAAGAGTGAAGATTCTGATGACATATAGGCCATTTAAGAAATACAAAGAAAAAAAAAGAAATACTAAGATAATTGAGAATCAGATCAATACTTACTTGGCAGTGAATTTCTTATAGAGATTTCATCGTGAGTTTGTTCTCTGTGATATGTTTGTAGTTAGGATGATTTTTCTTGGAATGAAACTGTTGAGCCAAAGATTGATTACAAGCAGTATGGCTTATCCTCTTGTAAGGCCTGTTAGACTTCTTTGTCTTCTTTTGGTACTTTTGTAGTAAAAATGTACTGTAGAAAGCAAAAGTGCAAAAGAATAAATGAGTTCTTAATTGAATTTCTTTTTTCCTCAGTGAAGAATTTTTTTTATATTATACATATTTTAATGCCGTTCTCCCAAATCACCCCCCCCAAACAGAGTCCAAAAAACTGTTCTATACATCTTTATCTCTTTTGCTGTCTTGCATAAAGGGTTGTCGTTACCATCTTTCTAAATTCCATATATATGCGTTAGTATACGGTATTGGTGTTTTTCTTTGTGGCTTACTTCACTCTGTATAACAGGCTCCAGTTTCATCCACCTCATTAGAACTGATTCAAATGTACTCTTTTTAATGGCTGAGTAATAAGGTAGAGGTCTAGAATTCCAGGAGAAGATTGTAGGAAGTCTAAATTGGATCACTGACCTAGAACATGGATTTCAAGCTCTTCATCACCAACATCTTTATTAAGATCATTTTCAGACACAGAGAAAGTGAATTTTAATTTGAATTGAGCAATCACATATTCACCAAGATTATACAGTTTACAGTTTCCTATTCGTTTGCTGCATCTATCCTGTTCATACCAGTCCATATTATACTTTGATGATTTTCCAAATCATTTAGGAAATGAAAACAAGGCACTACCCTGGTGGTCTAGTGTTTCAAGATGCTCATTGCAGGGGTCATGAGTTCAATTCCTGGTTGGAAAAGCATGATCCACCTCCTGTGCGGCATGGCCACAAATAACAATGAAAACCCAAGTTGTTTCAGATTACTCACACCATGAATTAGAACAGCTGAATATGTACCTTTAATGATGAAATTTTTACCAGATTTTTATAGATTTTTAAACATATGATAATACTCTACTGAAGTGAAAGTGAAGTTGCTTTGTCATGTCTGACTCTTTGTGACCCCATGAACTGTAGCCTCCCAGGCTCCTCCGTCTGCAGGATTCTCCAGACAGGAATACTGGAATGCGTTGCCATTTCCTTCCCCAGGGGATCTTCCCAACCTAGGAATGGAAGCCGGTTCTGCATTACACAAGATGCTTTACCCTCTGAAACACCAAGGAAGCCCAATACTCTACTGATATTTTAAAGCACACATGAAATAGGAAATGAAAAAAAGATTAGAAAAATATTGCTGGGCATACACACTGAGGAAACCAGAAGGGAAAGAGACACGTGTACCCCAATGTTCATTGCAGCACTATTTATAATAGCCAGGACATGGAAGCAACCTAGATGTCCATCAGCAGATGAACGGATGAGAAAGCTGTGGTACATATACACAATGGAGTATTACTCAGCCATTTAAAAGAATACATTTGAATCAGTTCTAATGAGGTGGATTAAACTGGAGCCTATTGTACAGAGTGAAGTAAGCCAGAAGGAAAAACACCAATACAGTATGCTAACACATATATGTGGAATTTAGAAAGATGATAACAATAACCCTGTGTAAGAGACAGCAAAAGAGACACTGATGTATAGAACAGTCTTATGGACTCTGTGGGAGAGGGAGAGGGTGGGAAGATTTGGGAGAATAGCATTGAAACATGTAAAATATCATGTATGAAATGAGATGCCAGTCCAGGTTCAAGGCACGATACTGGATGCTTGGGGCTAGTGCACTGGGACGACCCAGAGGGATGGTATGGGGAGGGAGGAGGGAGGAGGGTTCAGGATGGGGAGCACATGTATACCTGTGATGGATTCATTTTGATATTTGGCAAAACTAATATAATTATGTAAAGTTTAAAAATAAAATGAAATTTTAAAAAAAAGAAAAATATTGTTGAAATATCATTAAATGTTTCTAAAATTTTTCTGTTCCAATTTTGTTATCATTTACCAGAGGCTCTAAAAATTTAACATAATTTTTTTAGTGTATTTATGATGTTTTATATCATTTTTTATATATTTGGGGTTATGAATTATGTAAATGTTAAAATGAACATCTTAAAGACATCCATTAAATCTTTTCTTTTAAAAAAAAAGCAGTTTTTTTTTGAAAAAGTGGACCCCAGGTTTTATGAAAAAGTTGCAAATCAGAAAGTTTAAAATGATTATATATGAAGCAAGAAGCCAGTAATGAAATGTGCATTAAGTAGATGTCTATTTAGTGATGTCTTAATAGTTTATAGGTCGTTTGTAATGCTGACAGCAGATTTCATAGAAATGCTGTCCTCTCTCTCTAACATTTTGTTCAGTTTTGCCAGAGCTTCCTTGTGGCTAAGTTAATACTGTGGAGGTACAACTAACAGTTATTTTCTGTGGTAAGAATGTAAAATGCACCAGTTGCATAGTATGTTATTTGAGACCTGAAGGTCATCACGACTGAGCTGGGGTTGAAGGCAAGGAATCTAACTACAAGGAACACTTGAATACCAAGCTCCACAGAGTTAGCCCTTTCCTTAGAAGGAAAAGAGAACAGCTTCCTGTAGCTGTGACTAAGCAGCTCAGTTGGGGAAAAGACTAAAGACAATGGTAATGAAAAGAGTCTGTGATTGTTTGGAAATTTTGCTTAGGTTTATATGTTTTATGTCAGAATCCCAGTTCTTGCTGAGGTAGTTCAGTTGAGTCGCTCAGTCATGTCTGACTCTTTGCGACCCCATGAATCTCAGCAAGTCAGGCCTCCCTGTCCATCACCAACTCCCGGAGTTCACTCAGACTCATGTCCATCGAGTCGGTGATGCCATCAAGCCATCTCATCCTCCGTCGTCCCCTTCTCCTCCTTCCCCGAACCCCTCCCAGCATCAGAGTCTTTTCCAATGAGTCAACTCTTCGCATGAGGTGGCCAAAGTACTGGAGCTTCAGCTTTAGCATTTCTTCCAAACTGGGATTTCCTTCCAAAGAAATCCCAGGGCTGATCTCCTTCAGAATGGACTGGTCGGATCTCATTGCAATCCAAGGGACTCTCAAGAGTCTTCTCCAACACCACATTTTAAAAGCATCAATTCTTGGGCGCTCACCTTTCTTCACAGTCAAACTCTCACATCCATACATGACCACTGGAAAAAACATAGCCTTGACTAGATGAACTTTATTGTCAAAGTAGCGCCTCTGCTTTTCTATATGCTATCTAGGTTAGTCATAACTTTTCTTCCAAGGAGTAACCATCTTTTAATTTCATGGCTGCAATCACCATCTGCAGTGATTTTGGAGCCCCCCAAAATAAAGTCTGACACTGTTTCCATTATTTCCCCATCTATTTCCCATGAAGTGATGGGACCGGATGCCATGACCTTCATTTTCTGAATGTTGAGTTTTAAGCCAACTTTTTCACTCTCCTCTTTCACCTTCATCAAGAGGCTTTTTAGTTCCTGTTCACTTTCTGCCATAAGGGTGGTGTCACCTGCGTATCTGAGGTTACTGATATTTCTCCCAGAAATCTTGATTCCAGCTTGTGCTTCTTCCAGCCCAGCATTTCTCATAATGTACTCTACATAGAAGTTAAATAAGCAGGGTGACAATATACAGCCTTGACATACTCCTTTTCCTATTTGGAACCAGTCTGTTGTTCCATGTCCAGTTCTAAATGTTGCTTCCTGACCTGCATACAAATTTCTCAAGAGGCAGGTCAGGTGCTTTGGTATTCCCATCTCTTTCCGAATTTTCCACAGTTTATAGTGATCCACACAGTCAAAGGCTTTGGCATAGTCAATAAAGCAGAAATGGATGTTTTTCTGGACCTCTCTTGCTTTTTTGATGACCCAATGAATATTGGAAATTTGGTCTCTGGTTCCTCTGCCTTTTCTAAAACAAGCTTGAACATCTGGAAGTTCATGGTTCATGTATTGCTGAAGCCTGACTTGGAGAATTTTAAGCATTACTTTACTAGCGTGTGAGATCAGTGCAATTGTGCGGTAGTTTGAGCATTCTTTGGCATTGCCTTTCTTTGGGATTGGAATGAATACTGACCGTTTCCAGTCCTGTGGCCACTGCTGAGTTTTCCAAATTTGCTGGCATATAGAGTACAGCACTTTCACAACATCATGTTTCAGGAGTTGAAATAGCTCAACTGGAATTCCATCACCTCCACTAGCTTTGTTAATAGTGATGCTTTCTAAGGCCCACTTGACTTCACATTCCAGGATATCTGGCTCTAGATGAGTGATCACATCATCATGAATATCTGGGTCGTGATGATCTTTTTTGCACAGTTCTTCTGTGTATTCTTGCCACCTCTTCTTAGTATATTTTTCTTCTGTTAGGTCCATAACATTTCTGTCCTTTATCGAGGCCATCTTTGCATGAAATGTTCCCTTGGTATCTCTATTTTTCTTGAAGAGATCTCTAGTCTTTCCCATTCTGTTGTTTTCCTCTATTTCTTTGCATTGATCGCTGAGGAAGGCTTTCTTATCTCTTCTTGCTATTCTTTGGAACTCTGCATTCAGATGCTTATATCTTTCCTTTTCTCCTTCACTTTTCACTTCTTTTCTTTTCACAGCTATTTGTAAGGCCTCCCCAGACAGCCATTTTGCTTTTTTGCATTTCTTTCCATGGGGATGGTCTTGATACCTGTCTCTTCTACAATGTCATGAATCTCAGTCCATAGCTCACCAGGCCCTCTATCTATCATATCTAGTCCCTTAAATCTATTTCTCACTTCCACTGTATAATCATAAGGGATTTGATGTAGGTCATACCTGAGTGGTCTAGTGGTTTTCCCTACTTTCTTCAACTTAAGTCTGAATTTGGCAATACGGAGTTCATGATCTGAGCTACAGTCAGCTCCTGGTTTTGTTTTTGCTGACTGTATAGAGATTTTCCATCTTTGGCTGAAAAGAATATAATCAGTTTGATTTTGGTGTTGACCATCTGGTGATGTCCATGTCTAGAGTCTTCTCTTGTGTTGTTGTTTTCTATGACCAGTGCATTTTCTTGGAAAAACTCTATTAATCTTTGGCCTTTGCTTCATTCTGTATTCCAAGGCCAAATTTGCCTGTTACTCCAGGTGTTTCTTGGCTTCCTACTTTTGAATTCCAGTCCCCTATAATGAAAATGACATCTTTTTTGGGTGTTAGTTCTAAAAGGTCTTCATAGAACCGTTCAACTTCAGCTTCTTCAGCGTTACTGGTTGGGGCATAGACTTGGATTACTGTGATATTGAATGGTTTGCCTTGGAAACAAACAGAGATCATTCTGTTGTTTTCGGGACTGCATTCAAGTACTGCATTTCTGACTCTTTTGTTGACCATGATGGCTACTCCATTTCTTCTGAGGGATTCCTGCCTGAAGTAGTAGATATAATGGTCATCTGAGTTAAATTCACCCATTCCAGTCCATTTTAGTTAGCTGATTCCTAGAATGTCAACAGTCACTCTTGCCTTCTCTTATTTGACCACTTCCAATTTGCCTTGATTCATGGACCTGATATTCCAGGTTCCTATGCAATATTGCTCTTTACAGCATTGGACTTGCTTCTATCACCAGTCACATCTACAACTAGGTATTGTTTTTGCAGAGTCAGGTATTCTGGTGATTTACTGGAGTGTCACTCCTGTGATCATATTGAGTCAGAAGACTTTGATTTAATACCACCCTTCACTCTTTAGGAGGGACTGAGGTGGCTTAGGCGGTAATGCATCTGCCTGAAATGCGGGAGACCTGGGTTTGATCCCTGTGTCAGGAAGATCCCTGGAGAAGGAAATGGCAACCCACTCCAATATTCTTTCCTAGAAAATTCCGTGGGTTGAGGAGCCTCATGGGCTACAGTCCATGGGGTTACAAAGAGTCGGACATGACTGAGCAACTTTGCTTCGCTTTCACTCTTTAGGAGGAAATAAGATTCTAAACTCCAATTAAAATGAATGCTGCTGTTGCTGCTTCTAAGTCACTTCAGTCATGTTTGACTCTGTGCGACCCCATAGATGGCAGCCCACCAGGCTCTTCTGTGTCTGAGATTCTCCAGGCAAGAATAGTGGAGTGGGTTGCCATTTCCTTCTCCAGTGCATGCATGCATATTAAGTCGCTTCAGCCATGTCCGACTCTATGTGACCCTGTAGACAGCAGCCCTCCAGGCTCCTCTGATCACAAGACTCTCCAGGCAAGAGTACTGGAGTGGGTTGCCACTTTCTTCTCCCACTAAAATGAATGTTAATTTAAAACATTAAAAAAGAATAGCTTGAATAACATGTGATGTTCTCATGATGATCATAGAGATTCAGTGAAAACAGATAGGAATTGAGAAAACAATCTGGTTGGTGTCCTTAACTTTACTTCAAAAGGATTGATTTTCTAAGTAGTGTAAAGAGAAGATCCCTTATGTATTATTACAAGACTTAATTTTTCTGTAGCTCTGATATTCTTTTCACTTACAGATCTGAATTGAAATCAGAGGTCTGAGAATTGTGCTACAGTTTGAATCACCTGTTAAGAACTGTAAAACTTAAGTATGAATATAGTGTATAGCATACTGTACCTTAAATAAGCAATGGTGTATTTTTATTGTTTTAAAGTATCGTATTTCTTTTAAAAACTAATGAAGCTGAAATATGTTGAGGAAAATGTTAACACTTGGTTCTTTCAATATAATGGAATTGTAAAGACCACAATATCTGCTGTGAAAACACTGGGAAGAAAGAAAGAAGAGAAAAGATTCCTTTCCTGTTTTACTTCCAGTTAACAGATGTTTTGAATAAATTGTCTCATCATCATAAGTCCTAATATGAACTCGTCTGTTTGCAGAGTCTTTCTATATATTACACTTATCTAGACATTTTCTTGAGATTTTTGATAGAATTTAAGGAAAGCAGAAATATGCATTTGAAGTAAATTAAAAAGGGCTATTTTCTTACATATGTTGCCCAAGTGTAGTTTTAATACAGTTTAGTAACATATATTCTTTTCATCACTTTGTGTTACCACTATCATAAGAGGGGCATTTCCAAAGTGAAGTTTTCAGAAGAAGGTTGGAGTCATAATTTTCAATTTATGTGATTAGAAGTGCAGAAATTCTACACTAATTAATACTCAGTTTTCTTAACATTGAAAGTTTTGATCTGTTTCTTGAGAGTGTTTTTATTTAGCATTTTAAATATTTCTCAAGCACACAACCATTAAGGATAAAATAACTGGATGATCCTTTACAGATAAAATAGGTTGTATGTCATTTCATCCTCAAAAGTCATATACATTGTAACCAAATAGTGCTGAATTTAATGAATCATATGGCAACCCACTCCAGTACTCTTGCCTAGAAAATTCCATGGATGGACGAGCCTGGTGGACTACAGCCCATCGAGTCACAAAGAGTAGGACACAACTGAGCGACTTCACTTTACTTTATAACTACATTGTATGAGGGAAAATCTAATTTCATAACTAAATTCTATAAACTAAGACTTTCATAAATTTATCCCTTAGCTGAGTTAAGGGAAAGGAAGGAACAGCCACTGAAAAATTCGAGAAAGTGTCGCACACAGTGTATTTCGGCCTTACTCTTTGTCACTGGTGTATTTTTGTGTGTGCATATTTTCCTGCAAATTTAGATACTAACCTTGCTTTTTAACAGTGTGCTTTTTAATATGCATATTAAAAAGCAGAGCCATTACTTTGCTGACAAAGGTCTGTATAGTCAAAGCTATGATTTTTCCAGTAGTCATGTATGGATGTGAGAGTTGGACCATACAGAAAGGTGAGTGCAGAAGAATTGATGCTTTTGAACTGTGGTGTTGGAGAAGACTCTTGAGCATCCCTTGGACTGCAAAGAGGTCAAACCAGTCAATCATAAAGGAAATCAATCCTGAATATTCATTAGAAGGACTGATTCTAAAGTTCCAATACTTTGGCCACCTGATGCGAAGAGCTGACTCATTTGAAAAGACCCTGATGTGTTCCCCATCCTGAACCCTCCTCCCTCCTCCCTCCCCATACCATCCCTCTGGGTTGTCCCAGTGCATACCTGTGGTGGATTCATTTTGATATTTGGCAAAACTAATACAATTATGTAAAGTTTAAAAATAAAATAAAATTAATTAAAAAGAAAAGAAAAGACCCTGATGATGGGAAAGATTGAAGGCAGGAGGAGAAGGGGATGACAGAGGATGAGATGGTTTGATGGCATCACTGACTCAACGGAAATGAGTTTAAGTAAACTCTGGGAATTGGTGATGGACAGGGAAGCCTGACATGCTGCAGTCCATGTTGAGAAGTAATTTCCATAGTTCAATAATCTGCCATTAGTACCAAGTCAATAAAATTACCATAATTCAGAAGGAAGACAAAAACAAATAAATAAATAAAAGTGTGCTTTGAATGCATCCTCTGTAGTAAGATGAAATGGAGTTCAGGACTAGTTCATTAAACTCAATAAAATTTATACTCGGGTGTAGTGAGAGACCATTCATCAAGTAATTTCTGAAACATATTTCTTCTGAGAATGTATAGGGAGTACACATTTAGCTGGTTTCTATAATGCCAAAAAGGGGGAGTAAATCCTCAGATGGTTTCATTTCACTTTGCTAGAGTTTTCTTTCCCAAGTTTATAAACTGAATGTATACATAAATAAATCCAAGAAAAACTTCACTGATGTGGTTTGTGGTGCTTCGTCTGTGGAGGTCCTGAACACTTATATGCTGAATGTATTTGAGATGGAGGATTAGTTTTAGTATGCTTTAAAAAAAAAATTGAGAAGTTGACTTCATGAATAATCCAAAGTTCCTGGTTATTTAGTCTTTTTACATATCTTTCTTCAACCCTTTGCCAAAAATACCAGAATCTGCACATGTGACAAAGTGAAAAATTTCTCTGTCAAACTTCTGTGTTTGTGACTTTCTCAAACACATACAGGTTTGTCCAAAGATTTAATCTACACTTAAATTGTGTCCATTAGTTGTATTGTTGTACTCTTGTTTGTTTTTTGTTTTTAATCTTCCTAAAAATTGCATACTGATGCCCTAACCCCAGAAAATGATAGTATTGAGAAGAAGGCGCTCTGGGATGTCCTTTTGCCACCATGGAGGAACTGTTGGGAAAGGAATCTCTCCACGTATGAAGGTGACCTCAGAGGGTTCACCACGAACAGAGGCAGCAAGAACTCAGCAGTTTGCAAATCAGAGGAGCATCTACACCAGAACCCTAAGCCTACCACCACACTGATCCTAGACTTCCCGTGACTGGAAGTGAAACTTTCCATTGTTAAGAAGCCAGTTTGTAGTATTTTGATGTAAGAACTCAAATGAAGTGAAACACTGGTGACATTTTTTTTTCCTCCCTGTTTAGTAACTGTGAGGCATAGTGTTTCATCTTGTGTTGCTTATGTGCAATTTTCCATGGAAGAATTATTTTGATACATGTCATGTAAAAAATTGTATAGGTAAATTTTTGTCAGGCCTAGAAACTTTATTCAAAATTGAATGTCCCACATTAATTGGTGCTAAAAAGTGAGTGATCTCTTTGGTTTCCTCTCTGGTCACTTGAAACATTCTGTAAGATGTCCTGGAGGGGAATACAAAATAATATTTTAATGGAAACTTGACAGTTCTGTTTTGTAGGATTTTAGAGTGTGGGAATACAGTTCTTGGCATCATAATTTGACACTACCCTCATTCAAACCAGACATTGTTACATAGGTTCAGAAGATATGCTGGACCATGTACTCCCAACACTGAAATTTCAGAAAGCAATGTTTACATTTTTAAAAATTATTTAATGAGAAGATATTCAGTTTACGATATTGAGTTAGTTTTTGTCTTCCATCAACAAGAGTCAGTCTCAGTACATATGTGTTCCCACATCCAGAACTTTCCTCCCACCTCTGTCCCCAGACTATTGATCTTTGTTGTCATACAGCACAGTCTTTGGGTGCCCTGCATCATGCACTGAACTTGGACTGGTCACCTGTTTATGTATGGTAATGTACATGTTTCAATGCTGTTCTCTCAAATCATCCCACCATTGCCCTCTCCACAGAGTCCAAAAGTCTGTTCTTTCCATCTCTGTCTCTTTTGCTGCCCTGCATGTAGGATCGTCGTGACCATCTCTCCAAATTGCATACATATGCATTACTACACAGTATTTATATTTCTTTTTCTGACTTTACTTCACTCTGTACAACAGGCTCCTGTTTTACCACATCTCTAGAACTGACTCAAATGCATTCCTTTTCATAGCTGAGTAATAGTCCATTGTGTATATATACCACAACTTCTTTATCCATTCATCTCCAGTGGATATCTAGGTTGCTTCCATGTCCTAGCTATTGTAAATAGTCCTGGGATGAATATTGGTGTACATGTGTCTCTTTCAGTTCTTCTTTCCTTGGGGTGTATGCAAGCAGTAGGATTGCTGGGTCATACAAAAGTTCTATTTCCAGGTTTTTAAGAAGTCACTCGGTTTATTGTGGCTATACCAGTTTTCATTCCTACCAACAGTGTAAGCTGGTTACCTTTTCACTCCATCTCCAGTGTTTCTTGTTAGAGTCCTGGGGTGATGGTCATTGTGACCAGTGTGAGATGATACCTGATTTGTGGTATTGATTCACACCTCAGTGGTATTGATTCTCATCTCTCTAATAATGAGTGATGTTGAGCATCTGTCCTGTGTTCATTAGCCATCTGTATATCTTCTCTGGAGAAATGTATGCTTAATTCTTCTGCCCACTTTTTGACCAGATTGTTTGTTTTTCTGGTATTGAGTTGCATGAGCTGCTTATATATGTGGAAAATTAACTCTTGGGAAGTTGTTTGATTTGCTGTAATTTGCTCCAGTTCTGAAGGCTGTCTTTTCACCTTGCTTATAGTTTTCTTAACTGTGCACAAGCTTATAAGTTTAGGTCCCTTTTGTTTCTTTTTGTTTTTATTTCCATTTCTCTGGGAGGTGTGTCATAGAGGAGAGGGTCTTGCTGTGATTTCTGTCAGAGAGTGGTCTGCCTATGTTTTTCTCTAAGAGTTTTATAGTTTCTGGTCTTTTACTTAGGTCTTTAATCCATTTTGCATTTATTTTTGTGTGTGGGGTTAGAAAATATTTCTTTCTTTTAATGTGGTTGACCTGTTTTCCCAGAATTGCTTATTCAAGAGGTTGTCTTTTCTCCATTGTATATTTATGCCTCCTCTGTCAAAGAAAAGGTGGCCGTGGGTGTGTGGCTTCATCTCTGGACTTCCTATTTTGTTCTGTTGATCTGTATTTCTGTTTTTGGCCCAGTACCTTACTATCTTGATGACTGTAGCTTTGTAGTATAGTCTGAAGTCAGGAAAGTTGATCCTTCCATTTCCATTGTTTCTCAAGAGTGGCTTTGTTCATTGGAGGTCTTTTGTGTTTCCACACAAATTGTGAAATTATTTGTTCTAGTTCAGTGAAAAACACCATTGGTGTTTTGATAGGGACTACACAGTAGAATCTGAGAATATCCATGGTGAATGAACATACCAATAGATCACCCTTGGGTTGTATACTCATTGTCACTATATTGATTCCTCTGATCCAAGAACATGGTGTACTTCGTCTATTCAAAGATGGCACAAACAGATGGCACAAATCAAAGATGGCATAATTTCTTTCAATATGGCTTTATAGTTTTCTATACCATGTCCTTGCTTTCTTTAGGGAAATATATTCCTAAATATTTGATTCTCTTCATTGGATGGTGAATGAGATACTTTCCTTAAGTTCTCTTTCTCATTTTTCATTGCTAGTGTGTCAGAATGAAAGGGATTCCTGAGTATTAATTTTATATTCTGCAGCTATACTCTATTCATTGATTAGCTCAAGTAATTTTCAGCTGGCATCCTTAGTGTTCACTCTGTGGAGGGTCATTTCATCTTCTAACAGTAATAGTGTGTTTGTTAGTTTGTTTTCAATTGGTATTCCTTTTATTTCCCTTTTTTCTGATTTCTGTGGCTAGGACTAATTTAAAAACGAATTCCAATGTGTTTTTCACCTCAGGAAAGCTTACTGATGAAATTACAAAGCACTGAGAAATCTCAATTCTACCAGATTCCCACAATAAATTCATGAAAAACTTAGGAGTTAGGGGTAAATTTTTGTGGGGTTAGGAAGCTGAAACTGTTTAATTCTTTAGAAAAATACAGCTTAATCAAATTAGTCTACAATACTTCTTGTCTTTCCTTCAGTTTCAGAAGATTTGACAGCCCTAAGAGTAATGCAGGGCTTTCTAATTGAAACCAAGAAACTCACCAAGACCTTACCAAACTCTAAGAGTGCACATTAGAAAAATTATGTTACTGTGCTGTTAAAATTTGTGAGATTTATAGCCAAATTAAAGAATGGCAAAAAAACACCTTAGAGACGATTGTGCTATAGAGCCTGTTAAAACAGTCAAGGCCACAGGGCAAAGGAATGGGGAAAGTGTGGAAGGCCCCTGAATGAAGTGTGGTCTGGAGGAGAAGCAGGCTCCAAGGGCACAGCTGAGAAGAGTCCAGCCGGGCCACAACTGTAAGTGTAACAGCATTGGCTTTGGGTGTCTCCTTCAGGCCTGCATCTGAGGAGGAGCAGCATCTGAGGCCTCTAGGTCAGAAATAACCAGAGACAGTACACCAGAGCAGCTATGGAGACAGTTATTGTTGTAAAAGTGGATGATCCCAGGAAATAGCTGACAGAGCAGGAGTCCCAAGACCCATGCCAGTCAGTCAGAGCCCCTGAAGTTGTGCTTACTAATGCAGTGTAAAGGCATGAGGATGCCCCCAAGCAAGGTGGAACTGGAAGGGACTGCTGCTCTAATCTGCTCTGAGTGACAGACGAATTCAGAAACATGCCTGCCATCCATTGTAAAGACAGAGAGCAGGACAGAGACCCAGGGTTTTCTTGCTGAAGACACACACACAAGCATACACACATACACATACACACCACCCCTTGCTTGAAGACACAGTGTGCAACAGGGACTGAAAATCTTGACCAGGTAAGCAGTGACATAACACTACCCACCACACACAAGTCAGGAGGACAGTAGGGGTCAGAAACAGCCCCTGTTTGGGGGATGCAGACCACCTCAGATGCAGAATACCACAGGGAACACAGAGCCGTAAGTGTATCTGATGGTGTGGCAGGGCCTGAGGACATCAGTGGTGGCCGGGGAAATGGAAGTACCCAGCATCCTTGAAAATGTCTGTTCCAGTGTCCTTCTTCCACCCAAGACTAGGGCTCTTGCTATTGGATCTTCTGGCCCAGCATGTGGCCTGAAAGGCTCCTTGACCAAAAGCAGATTATGAACCACCCTCAAGTGTCCGTCATGATCAGTGACCAAGATAAAGACTTGCTTAGCTACAAGATCAACTTGAAGGTCAGTGAGGGAAACTGAGGATGGCTGGGTATGGGACCTGATGGGGAGTTAGGGAATCGTGGTATCTGTGTTCAAGGGATGTGACTTTGGAGAGGTGTTCATGGAAGCTGTTAATGCTTGCCTGGAAGGAAAGCTGAGGCCCCTAGAAGTTTGCAACATTCCCCTCGTTATCCCAGTTAGGTGCAGGTGTGGAGCCATCCAAGGTCCCACTGCAAGCTGATCTTTTCCTTTTGGGACAACCCCTACTCCTGGAACACAGTGATCATTAAGGAGTATTTCCTTGAAAACACTGGTAAAACGTGGCCTCGGGTGGGTGAGTGTAGGTATGTAAGGGGGTGGTTGATCCACCTGTTGGAATCTACCCCCATGTCCCCTGTCTTTCTGCAGGGTATAGGGCATATTGTTCCAGTCCAGTACACCTGTCCTGGGACTTTGAATGGGGAGCACCCAGCAGCAGGCTGGATACAAGGAGCCTTAAATTTCTCAACTGCTTGTCAGGTCACGACTGCCCAGAATCAAACAGGATTGCTGAAGTTGGGTTTCTTTGGGCCTGCATACAGTTGGCGATTGATATTGGAGTTCATGGCTGCTCATGGGAGGGTTCAAGGCCAGAACAACCCCTGGCAGACCTTGCTAGTGTTGCCATAATATCATTGTCAAAGACATGTGGGATGATCCCGTGACGTAACTACCCTACGGAGGAGGGTACTGCCATGAGAGCTAACTGACAGAAACACATGTGGTGAGGGTGTCTGGAGGTAGGCCCTGAAGGGACAGCTGTGTAAGAGCCAAGACACTGTCCTTTCCAAAATGGGGATGCTCAGGCTCATGCAAGCTGGCTGCAGAGCCTGAATTTGGGTCATGCATGTAGTAGGTGACCTGCTGAGACTGGGAGCTTGGGGACTTGGTGTGTCCGTGAGTGAAGCAAGTCTCCCTCAAGTCAGCTGTGGTTGCAGTGTAAGAGTCCTAGGTGATGCTATGAGAGGCAGGGTGAATTAAGTGTCTATGTGAGAATCATCTGTCCTTGGGTCCTGCATCCCCCAGATTCCTGCCGCTCACTGAGTTTGAGATTGCCTGGGCCTTTCACTCCTGCCCCTTACCCTGGGAAGGCCTATCATAAAAGGGCATCCTCTCCCGAGTCCCAGTGCACCTGTGTGCTGACTTTGGGATCTTCTGTTAATTTCCACATCCACAACTTGGATCTCACCACCGCAACACATGCTGCACTGGAAGTGGCTTCAGGCTGCCTTGGAAAAATCCGGATGAACTCGAGGAGGAGGAAGACAGGGAGCCCTCTAGAGCAGGATATGGTGCCGACTGACTGCATCTCTGACACTGCTGGACATGGGCGTCTTCAGAGCCTGAAACACCTGTGTTCCCTGTTTGCGTCCGTGTCCACGTGCAAAGCATGTGTGTGTGTTCATGCATGTGCTTGTGTCACCTGTGTTTATCTGGGGTTGTGTGTGTCCAGCACAGGGCAAACACAGAGTTGAAGGCGACAGGAGAGGAGGTGCGAGAAACCAGAAAAGGAGGCACGAGGCATCTCCAGTCCAGATTTGGTTGGTCACTGAATCTCTGCAGTGACCCTATCCAGGATGGGAATGAGGAAAAGATGGCCAGTGATACCTGCGGACCGTGGCTCGAGAAATCCGCAATTAGACCAAATCCAAAACACGCTCGCCACTTCTAACTTGTTGTTGTGTGTGCTTGGACCAGGGAGAGGGAAGTGCATGGTCTGAGGATTCCGCGAGGGCAAATCAGGTGGGGCGGGGCTTTGAAACCACTGCCTGAGGAGCCCTCAGTCCATGGGGACATGGGCCGGCCTCTGGAAATGGTGGGCGAGGGTACGGCTGGACCCGGGGTGGAGAGGAGGCCAAGTTCCTGTAGAGAAGAGCAGAGACCCGAAGGAGAAAGAGGCACAGATTGCCTGCTGCACTGGGGACTTGTTCCACACATGTAAGAAGGAGACCCGGGAGGGCCCTGGGCCAGTGCTGCCCAGGATCGGCCCATCGGCCCGCACACTGTCTCCACGAGGGTGGCACACACTGGCATGATGCGAAACACAACGCAAGATGTGCTAAGCTAGGCTGTCCGTGCAAAACCACAGGCATGCGAGGAGAGACAGGGTGTGAGCGTGGCAGATGTCCAGGCATTTCCAGCCTCCTCGGCAGGGCAGAAAGGCGAGGGAGGCGCAGGTGTGGGTGTACGTGTGCGTCCCTCTGCCGGAGTGTGCCTGTGAGGGAGGGAAGTGGGAGGAAGCAAGGATGGTGGGCTACTTACATGTGCCAAGGGACCTCGGGAGAATGGCAGACAGGGAAGCCCCTGGGGGCGGTTGAGAGCCTGCTGGTGGATTTCAGGGCCCAGGGGCTAGGCATTAGCGGCCCTGCCAAAGATACCCCATGGGTCGTGCTCCAAGTCCTGACATGAATTCCTTCCTTCCTCTGGGGTCTTGCCCCTGGCTGTGGGGGGGCCAGAGGGGCTAAGGGGTGCGTCTGCCCCAGATGGAGGTTTCTGGCAGTGTCGCTGGAGCAGAATCTCTGATTCTGTCATAGGGCATCTGCACCAGATGACACTCAGAGGCACCCTGCCTTCCAGGTGACCGTCTTGGATGTCCCTGGGCCCAAGCGGGGACTGGCTTCCTTGGCATGTGGGCTGTGTAGGCAAGCAGGGATGCCTGACTGTCGGGAATTCTAGCTGGGCCTAATGAGAGCAACTGAAAGAGAGTCTTGGCATTTAGCAAAGCAGTGAGGCCCGGGTAGTACAAGGCCTCTTGGTGCCTTTGAGGTAGCAAAGCTGCTTTCTGCCCAGGGAGGCATGAGCTGTGGGCCCAGACAGGGCCGGGTGCCCAGGGCAGCATCGGTTCAGGGACTGAGTGTGTCTGGGTAGTGTTAAAGAGAAGGGACTGCGTGTAGGGTTGCTGCCTTACCTTTACGGCCTCAGGTTCCGTGCCTTGTATCGGAAGAGTGCCTGTATCCATGTGCTCCTTCTTCACAAGATTGGATCAGACCCAGGCCTGTCACAGTCTCTTGGGGCCCTTGCAGGCCCGGGAGTCTCTTTGGCCTTTTCCTGCTACAGGGAGACAGGGAGACAGGTGCACTCAGCAAGCTACACAGATGGGAAGCACAGGGGCCTCACTTGGAGTGTTGTGGGCCCTGACGGCTGGTGGGCTAGCAACAGGGCCACGCCATTGACAAGGAACGACCTAGATAGATGCACACCGAGAAAGCGGTTCTCCAAGTCAGCGGAGGCCAGCGCTCCTTGTTTTCTGGTTCCCTGAGGGAAGGCACAGACAATGGATCCGGCCAACGTGACTGGTACTGTGAAGCTGTCCAAGGTGATGGGAGAAGGCAGAACACAGGCGCCTGTCACTCAGCTGGCCACAGCGAGCAAATCCTGGGTCCTGCCCTTGCCCAAACCCCCGACAAATACTCCTGAGCGCACATCTCGGTTCCTGCACCGAACTAGGCCAGGTCCTGCACTTCTTCAAGCCCCCGACCGACACTCCTGGGCCTGCATCGGACTCTCAGGCTTGTTCCTGGCCTTAGTCAAGCCCCCGGAACACATTCCTGAGCCCACAACGCGCTCTGTACCCCTGAACTACGGTGTGTCCTCCCCTTGTTCAAGCCCCCAGGAAACACTACTGAGCCCGCATCTCACTCGCTGCATCGAACCTGGCTGGCTCCTTGTCTTGCTCAAGCCCCCGACAGATACTCCGGAACCCACATCTTGGTCCCTGCACTGATCCCAGCTGGGTGCTGCCCTTGTTCCCGACCCTGACAAATACTCCTGAGCCCACATCTCGGGCCCTGCACTGAATCGGGTGGGCCCTGCCCATGTTCCAGCCCCGACAAACACTCCTGAGCCCACATAGGGATCTCTGCACTGAACTCGGCTGGGTCCAGCACTTTCACAAGCCCTGGCAAATCCTCCTGAGCCCACATCCCGGTCCCTGCACTGAAGCAGGCTGGGTGCTTCCCATGTTCAAGCCCCAACAAACACTCCTGAGCCCACATCTCGGGCCTTGCACCGACCAAGTCTGGGTCCTGCCCTTGTTCAAGCCGCTGAACAAATACCCCTGAGCCGGCTTCTCTGTCCCTGCCATGAACCAGGCCAGGAACTGCACGTGTTGAAGCCACTGACCAACACTTCTGGGCCTGCATCTGATTCTCAGTCTGGTTCCTGGCCTGAGGTAAGCCCCCAGCAAACAATATTGAGCCCACAGCTGGCTCCCTGCTCCTGAACTCAACTAAGGTGTGTCCTCCCCTTGTTCAACCACCCCCCCCCCTGCCACCGAAACACCACTGTGCCCGCATCTCACTCGCTGCATTGAACCAGGCTGGGTCCTGCACTTGTTCAAACCCCCGACAAATCCTCCTGAGCCCACCTCTCGGTCCCTGCACTGAACCAGGCTGGATCCTCCCTTTGTTCAAGCCCCTGACAAACACACCTGACACCACCTCTCGGTCCTGTCATTGAGCCAGGCTGGGTCCTACCCATGATCAAGCAGCCGATAAACACTCCTTGGAGCACATCTCGGTCCCCGCACTGATCCAGGCTGGATCCTGCCCTTGTTCATCCTGACAGACACTCCCGAGGCCACAGCACAGTCCCTGCCATGACCCAGGCTGGGTCCTGCCTTTGTTCAAGCCCCCGACAAACACTCTTGAGCCCACATCTCGGTCCATGCAACTGAATCGGGTCGGTCCTGCCCATGCCCAAGCTCTTTGTAGAACGCATATATCGTGTGTCAGGACTATAGGATGGCTGGTTTAGCTTGATCCTCTTGCTGCTCCAGGCCCCACAGGCTTGGGCCACAGGGCAGGCTGGGATGTGTTCTCACATGGAGAACAGAACCACTTTGAAAGGGCCTCCATAGGGTCGATGGCAGCCGTGCATGTCTCCGACACCGGTGAGTCGTGGAACTTAACCGGGAGCTGTCCTTAGCGTCTCCCTGGCCGGCATTCGCACAAGGTTCAGGGGGGTCCCTCATGCCAGCAGAGCGGGCCTCATTTCTCCCTCTGTGCAAAGTGTGGCCAAGGAGCCTCGGGCTTGTGCAGCATTCACATCGGCCCAGCGAGAGAGGGAGGGTTGCCCGTCCCCTTCTGCGCTTCAGCAGTGACCGCATACTGTTGGCTTTCAAGGTTGAGAAAGCACTCTCCGAACTTGTGAACTAAATCCCTTTGAACTCCCACTGGTGAAACTCACTCAGGACGAGAAGGGCTTGCCTTCACGCCAAGGATAAGCGTCTCTTCTGAGCGCTGGTGTCCACAGAGTTGCAGACGGCAACAGCACTACTTAGAGAGACGGAGACACACAGACACCAGCGCCTGCTACACACACGGAAGGATTGCCCAACACAGTGCTATGCCAGAAGCAAAGATACAGAGACACAGAGCGAGCGCTGTACACTAAGGTCTGGTGTTCCCGAACAGTGGAGATCCACTGTAGCAAACGGTGGGGTTCTTCCCTACTCCCCTAGCATCCGGACAGCAACAGGCTCTCTGTCCCTTGAAGAAAAGTATCCAGCCCGTTGGCACCCCTGCGTATCCCTTGGATACTCAGGGAGAGCTCTCAGTTATTGCCAGTCCCAGGGGACACAGGAGTGTGCGGTTCAGATTGCGGAGCAGGAATCCGTGCTTGGAATTTCCAGAGCCAGGTCAAAACCCTGTCCCTCCCTGGAGCAGAATCTGGCCACGTGGGGGCGATGGAGCAGCACAGGAACCCGGAAGATGCCCTCCGGTCTGGGGGTGTGTCCATAAGAGTGCCGCCCACTACCCTCTGGGCCATTGGTCTAGATTTGGGCCAGCAGTCGGTGCGTGGCTCACAGCCTTGGCCCCCGCCTGTTAGTGATAAATCTATATGGGAGACAGCAAAACAGAAACAGATGTATAGAACAGTCTTTTGGACTCTGTGCGAGAGGACGATGGTGGGATGATTTGGGATAATGGCATTGAAACATGTATATAATCATATGGGAAATGGATCACCAGTCCAGGTTCGGTGCATGAGATAGAGTGCTCAGGGATGGTGCACTGGGATGATCCAGAGGGATGTGATGGGGAAAGAGGTGGCAGGGGGGTTCAAGATGTGGAACACATGTACACCCATGGTGGATTCATGTCAATATATTGCAAAACCACTACAATATTGTAAACTAGTTAGCCTCCAATTAAAATAAATAAATGTATATTAAAATATAAATAAATTTAAAGATTTAAAATTTTAAAACGCTTAAAAGTTTAAAAACATTTAATAGTACTTATAAAATTAATACTGAAGTGGTTTGCCATTCTCTTTTCCAGTTTGCATTGGTCATAGCAAAGACCCTCTTCCAACAACATAAGAGAAGATGCTACACTTGAAATCACCAGAAGGTCAGTCTTGAAACCAGATTGATTATATTGTTTTCAGCCAAAGATGGAGAAGCTCTATACAGTTGACAAAAACAAGACAGGGAGCTGACAGTGGCTCAGATCATGAACTCCTTATTGCCAAATTCAGACTTAAATAAAGAAAGTAGGAAAACCACTAGACCATTCAGGTATGACCTAAATCAACTCCCTTATGACTATACAATTCACTGGATAGTGACAAAGAGGTTCAAGGGATAAGATCTGATAGAGTGCCCGAAGAACTATGGACAGAGGTTCTTGATACAGAAGGCAGAGATCAAGACAATCCCCAAGAAAAAGAAGTGAAAAAAAATGCCAAATGGCTGTTTGAGGAAGGTTTACAAATAGCTTTGAAAAAAGAAATGAAAGACAAAGGAGAAAAGAAAAAATATGCCTGTTTGAATGCAGAGTTCCAAAGAATATCAGGGGGAGTTAAGAAAGCCTTTGTCATTCATCAGAGCAAAGAAATAGAGGAAAACAATAGAATGGAGAAAGCCAGAGACCTCTTCAAGAAAATTAGAGATACCAAGGGAATTTTTCATGAAAATATAGGCACAATAAGGGACAGACATGGTATGGACCTAACAGAGGCAGAAGATATTAGGTGGTAAAAATACACAGAAAAACTGTAGGAAAAAAAAAAGTTCTTCACAACACAGATAACCACCATGGTGATTATTACTCACCTAGAGTCAGACCTCTCGGAATGTGAAGTCAAACAGACCTTAGGAAGCATCACTATGAACAAAGATAGTAGAAGTGATAGAATTCAAATTGAGCTATTTCAAATCCTAAGAGATGATGTTGTGAAAGTGCTGCCTTTAACATGCCAGCAAATTTGGAAAACTTAGAATTGGCCACAGGACTATAAATGTTCACTTTTCCTTCCAATTCCAAAGAAAGGTAATGCCAAGAATGCACTAGCTACCGGACATAGCAGTCATCTCACATGCTAGCAAAGTAATGCTCAACATTCTCCAAGCCAGGCTTCAACAGTATGTGAACCATGAACATCCAGATGTTCAAGCTGGATTTAGAAAAGGTAGAGGAACCAAAGATCAAAATGCCACCATCCATTAGATCATTGAAAAAGCAAGAGAGTTCCAGAAAAATATCTAGTTCTTCTTTATTGACTATGCTAAATCCTTTGACTGTATGGATCACCACAAACTGTGGAAAATTCTTTGAGACAAGAATACCAGACCACCTGACCTATCTCCTGAGAAATCTGTATGTAGGTCAAGAAGTAACAGTTAGAACTGCACATAAAACAACAGACTTGTTTCAGATCAGGAAAGGAGTGCATCAAGTCTGTATATTGCTACCCTGCTTATTTAACTTATGTGCAGAGTACATCATGAGAAATGTTGGACTGGATGAAGCACAAGCTCGAATCAAGATTGGCAGGAGAATCATCAATAACCTCAGATATGGAGATGACACCACCCTTAAGGCAGAAAGAAAAGAAAAACTAAAGAGCCTCTTGAAGAAAGTGAAAGAGGAGAGTGAAAAAACAGCTTAAAACTCAACATTCGGAAAACTAAAATAATGGCATCTGGTCCCATCAGTCCAGTTCATTTCAGTCACTCAGTCATTTCTGACTCTTTGTGACCCCATGAACCTCAGCATGCCAGGCCTCCCTGTCCATCACTAACTCCTGAAGTCCACTCCAACAAGTGTCCATCAAGTCGGTGATGCCATAAAATCATCTCATCCTGTCATCCCCTTCTCCTCCTGCCCTTAATCTTTCCCATGATCAGGGTCTTTTCAAATAACTCAGCTCCCCACATCATGTGGCCCAAGTATTGGCATTTAAGCATCAACATTAGTCCCTCTAATGAACACCCAGGACTGATCTCCTTTAGAATGGACTGTTTGGGTCTCCTTGCAGTCCAAGGGACTATCAAGAGTCTTCTTCAACACTGCAGTTGAAAAGCATCAATTCTTCATCACTCAGCTGTCTTTATAGTCCAACTTTCATATCCATACATGACCACTGTAAAAACCATAGCCTTGACCAGATGGACCTTTGTTGGCAAAGTAATGTCTCTGCTTTTTAATATGCTATCTAAGTTGGTCATAACTTTCCTTCAAAGGAGCAAGCATATTTTAATTTCATGGCTGCAAACACCATCTGCAGTGATTTTGGAGCCCAGAAAAAAAAAAGTCAGCACTGTTTCCCCATCTATTTCCCATGAAGTGATGGGACCGAATGTCATGATCTTAGCTTTCTGAATGTTGAGCTTTAAGCCAATTTTTTTCACTCTCCTCTTTTACTTTCAACAAGAGGCTCTTTTACTTCATGGCAAATCACCGGGGAAACAGTGGAAAAAGTGACAGACTTTCTTTTGGGGAGGCTCCAAAATCACTGCAGATGGTGACTGCAGAAATGAAATTAAAAGATACTTGCTCCTTGGGAGAAAAGTTATGACCAACTTAGACAGCAAATTAAAAAGCAGAAACATTACTCTGCCAGCAAAGGCCCATCTACTACAAAACTATGGTTTTTCCAGTAGTCATGTATGGATGTGAGTGTTGGACTATAAAGAAAGTTGAGTACTGAGGAACTGATGCTCTTGGACGTGGTTTTGAAGAAGACTCTTAAGAGTCCCTTAGACACCAACTAGGACCACCCCCCCAGTCCATCCTAAAGAAAATCGGTCCTGAATATCCATTCGAAGGACTAATGCTGACACTGAAACTTCAATACTTTGGTCACCTGAAATGAATAACTGATTCACTGGAAAAGACTATGATGCTGAGAAAGATGGGAGGCAGGAGGAGAAGGGGACAACAGAGGATAAAATGTTTCCATGTCATCACTGACTCAATGGACATCGGTTTTGATGGACTCTGGGAGTTAGTGATGGAGAGCAAGGCCTGGCTTGCTGCAGTGCATGGGGTTGCAAAAAGTTGGAAACAACTGAGTGAGCTGAACTGAATAAAACTACAGCAATGAGGGGAGGCAGGAAGAAAAAAGAAAGAAATCTGGAAGCAAGTGCAGAACAAGTCAAAATAAAAGAATAATAAGTGTTTTTTCTTGAGTATCTTCTGTCTGTGTCCTTTCCCTCACTGAGAGTCATACTTCAACTTACCTCCCTATTATGCCCTATAACGCTGGGTTGGTCTCTAGATCTGCTGCGGGGGCAGATCAGATTCTAGTCTTGTCCTTTTCCTGGGCATTCTTTCCTACAATATCCATAGCTTTCAGCACTAATGCCTTTTCTTTTTTGTGAATTCTCATTGTACATTTCTATATTCTGTAGGCAGAGTGTGCCTAATTGATTGTGTGCATTTAATATGCATTTGTACAGGTGGTGGGAAGGTTTTGGTTCCTATTTGTTAGTCACACTGCCCCTGGGTTTCAATTGCTATTTTATCTGCATCTCTGTGTGTCAGTCATCCACAGGGTTTTGCCCCTGAGTTTGCCATACAGGACCGTGTCTGCTTCCAGTGAAGCCTAGATGTTGGGGTGATGCAATTGCTAGGGTCACAGGGGTCCTGGCAGCACTAAGTACCTAGGGTATCTGGCAGCTAGGACAATAGGAAATATGGTTCTCCAGAAGGGTATGGCAACCCATTCTAGGATTCTTCCCTGGAGGATGCCCTGACAGAGAAGCCTGGCAGGCCACAGTGTAACAGGCTGTGTTACAAAGAGTTGAACAAAACCAAAGTGACCCCATATGCACAGATGAAGAACTTTGTCTACCTTCTGGCAGCTCTGTACCAGTGGGATTATTCATGGAGTTGGCATGTTTGCTTAGTTCACAGCCAGGCAATGCTGAATATTCAGGAGTGCTGGTAGCTATAGTCACAGGAGACATGGTGGTATTAGGGCTTTTTCTAATCTAAGGCAACACTGCCCCAGTGAGAAGTGAGGATGAAGATGGCATAGCTGCTTGGTCACAGGGAGCCCCGTAGTGCCAAATGTGCAGGGACACAGATTCTCTCAGCCACAGGAGTTATGGTCCTATCAATGTCTTTCTAGCCTCTGGCAGCTGCTGATCAGAAAGCTTCTTTGCTGGTCCTTCTCCACCGGTCCACTCGTTGAGGCAATAAGAGGGCTCCCCTGCCTGGGGTCCTTCTCTGTTGCTCAGCCCATCTGGGCACTTAAAGGGCCTCCCTCAATAGAGTTCTTCTCTGCTGTTCAGCTGCCAGTGGTGGCATATGTGGAGAGAGAGACTATAGTGATGGCTCCACCCCCAAGCATGACTCATCAGTATTACCTGGTCTCCCAGGTTTCCTGGTTTACCTCCACATCATTTCCCACCACAGTCTCCTCCTTCACATTCCTTCAGGCTGTTACCCTCCAGTCAACAGCAGACCTTGCCCTGGGATTACTCTTCAGTTCCCATGTTCCAGCTTCCAGCCACTGTGCTTCCTAGGGAACTTGAGTCTCTGTCTGGGACATGTATGGCTGTGGCAAGGATTGTCTTTGTGGTTCTCACTCCATTCAGACTGTCACTAATCGGCTGCTTCACTCTCCCACACTACAAAAATATTCCCCTCTGTCCCAAACATTGGCCCTGATGTGGGGTATAAGCTCTAATTCAGTTCCCGTACTCCCTGGGTCCAGTCATGTTCACTCTCCTCTTCACCCCCAACTCCTTCTTTCATCCTACTGAGTTTTGTGTGGGTCTATATACTCTTTTCCAGTAGCCAAGGACTTCTGCCCTCTCTCAGATGGTGTTCTGTGATATCTAATGTGTCTGAGGTTGTATTCCTGATGTATCTATGGAGAGAGATATACTCCATGTTCATCTTCTTCCCTCTGATCATTTTTATAAATTTGTTGTTTTAAAATGCTTTTCAGCTTTGTAAACTTGAATTCATAAAAGTAGTAATTTTCACGAAGTAGAGAAAGAAATATAATGGGGACTCTTGGAAGTATTATAAAAGGCTACTTATTGAGCCATTTACATATCTGACTCAGCTGAAAGGTATGAGATATTTTCCTTTCTTCTCTGGAATAGAGATGGCATATTTCCATCATTTGAGGATGTGAACAAGGCCTTAAATTGCCAAGTAGTTGATAGAATGAGCTCAGATTTCCAATAAAATCATGAAACTGAATTAACTGCTTTCTTATGACTCATATTACACAAAATATAAATGTAATTTTTATAATTGATTTCATATTTTCTATTCTGTCCAGAAGAATCTAACCATAACTAATAATAATCCTCCACTAAACTGAAAACTCAATTAGGGTAAAACCTGCTTTCCTTGCATTTACATGTTTAGTATATAATGCTATCTTTTGTATATTGATCTGCAAATTATTTTAAACTATAATAAATCACTATTTCATTCATTTCTATCTAAGGCCCTATAGGTTGATCTAATTCTTTTAATTAGTAAGCAATATATAGTAGGTTAATAAACCCATATGGTAATTTCAAATGGGCTTCCCTGGTGGCTCAGACAGTAAAAAGTCTTCCAGCATTGCAGGAGACCCAGGTTAAATCCATAAGCTGAAAAACATCCCCTGGAGAAAGAAATAACAACCTACTCCAGTATTCTTGCTTGGAGAATCCTTATGAACAGAGGAGCCTGGTGGGCTGTAGTCCATGGGCTTGCTAAGAGTCAGACATGATTGAGTGACTAACGCTAATTTAACTACTAATGTCAAATAGATCATAATGTTTTAGAAGGTGTGGAACTGAGATATTGACTGTAACATTCCAAAAATGAAAGTTAATATTGAAGTAGATAAAACTTTTAATTTTTAGATAAGTAGCTTGGTTAAGTAATTTTATGTATAACATTTTTAGTTTGTTAGTCATGATAGAATGGATGTATCTATGTAACAAGTGCTTATTATGATGTCAGGAATTCTATACTCTATAAGCTTAGTCTCAACCTTGAGAGCTACTCTACTAGAATCCTATTCTTGTGTTCACATCTATGTGAACTAACATGAAAGGTCCACTTTGTCTCTATCAGTTTTGGGGGTTGTTTTTTCACTGCTATGGTGGTAAGTTATAGATACATAGACTATCTCACCTCATTTCTCTTAGTACTGTGTAAGATAATTTTGTTTTTCCTTAAATTCCCTTGAAACATCATCTGTTTTTCTCCTTGTTACTTTTATCTCATTTCCTGTTTCTTACTCATGCTTCTCTTTAGCTTAATGGTATATTTTCCCCACTTTTATCCCTTTTATTGTTTTCTGTATTCTCTCCTTTTCCATCTTCATCAAACAAAATTGTAGGATGAGAAATCTCTTATCATTTAACAAGATATTGTTTTTCATATTATGTTTACCTCTTCCCTTCCCTACCTGACCCTTTTAGTACCCAATTCTCAAAAGCAGTGGTTAACCTCATTGACCCCAACGATTGCCCCATTGTCAGCATCCAACAACATCCCATGGCTAGTGTCCATGGCTGAGACCTGCCAGGGCATTATTCTGAGTCGATGGTGGATCCTCTCCACGGCCAGCTGTCTGAGTAAACTGTGAGTATATTTAAAGCCATGAGAAAATGATCATAGTTATATTTAGTTTGCATATTAGCTTCATTTATAGTTAGCTGTACTTGCTTTGGATTTTGTGCATTAAAAGAACTTTTATCTTTTTTGAAAAAATATTTAAAATGAAACTTGAAGCTCTATTCAGTTTACAGTGATATTAAGTAGAAATTTGTTGAATTGCAAGTAAAAGATCTTATACTGACAGACATCTTGGCTTAAACTAAAGTTTAATGAAATATTTTTCTTACTTTGGTTTGATTATGTTGTTTATTTTCCTGTTCCCTTAGGAAACAGTTAAACTCTGACATTTCAGGAGTCTTTGACCAAGAAGATGTCCTACATGGCCACAAAATATGTCTACTCCCTAGTTTTGATCCAGAAACTGGAAAAGATCCAGTCAAATCAGATGTAGGGGTAGTACTCCTTCAATATCCTATCAGGAAGAAAGAAATACCACTTCCTCACACTTATAGAATCTTCTGGAAGACCTGTTATAACTGCCAATACAGACACTGCAGGGTGTACCAATATCAGAGTAAGCCACTAATGTTATGTTGTGCTGTACCATAAATATAGTTCAAAATTTGATATTAAAAACAAAGCAAATTCATGAGAAAACAAATGGAAAATTTTAAAAACTCAATAATTAAATACACATTGGTGTACTTTATGGGGGTGGGGGCAGGGGAATGGAGTTTTTAAGGAAGTAAGATCACGGGATACAATTATTCTGCATTCTATTTAGGAGGGATTTGGGAGCAGTTAAAAAATCCAAGCTGTATAAGTGTGTATGAAATTACATGGAAGAAAAGAAATCAGAGTATTTCTGGAATTTTCTGTAATTAAAAATTGAAATAGGTGTGTAAAAATATTAGGAAGCTATTCTATAAAATGTTTAAGAGATATAATAGCCTCTACTCACAATCCTTCCCACATCTGTTCCTTCAGATCATGGTAACTTTGAAAGCAATATCAAGAAATTGTCAGTTAAGCTGCTGGACCTCTCATTCTGCCACCATCAACATATTCACCAGACTAAAAGTAGCAATTTATGCATCTGGAGTCAGCCAGAAGAAGACTGCTGGGTACTTTCTGTATAAAGGCAGTTACCTTTGGGGGGATATATAATGTATTAAAATTCTATGAAATAGATATAAAACTTATTTTATT
Organism: Bos taurus; assembly: GCF_002263795.3. Classification (NCBI taxonomy): domain Eukaryota; kingdom Metazoa; phylum Chordata; class Mammalia; order Artiodactyla; family Bovidae; genus Bos; species Bos taurus. Next base: position 8,558,208 of record NC_082638.1, on the reverse strand, counting down.
CAAGATAAGTAAATTCTTCAGATCTGCTATATAATATACTATATACAGACAAACAAATATACAGTATAAATACTTAACAGGGTAGATATCATGTTAAATAATAAAAAAGAAAAGAATAAAAGGTTCTTTATTTCCACTGCAATCAGTTCAGTTCAGCTGCTCAGTCGTGTCCAACCCCAGGCACTGTAGCACGCCAGGCCTCCCTGCCCATCTCCAACCCCCAAAGCTTACTCAAACTCATGTCCATTGAGTTGGTGATGCTACCAAACCATCTCATCCTCTGCTGTTCCCTTCTCCTCCTGCCATCAGTCTTTCCCAGCTCAGGGTCTTTTCTAATGAGTCCGTTCTTTGCATCAGGTGGCCAGAGTATTGGAGTTTCAGCTTCTGCATTAGTCCTTCAGTGTGTATTTGGGACTAATGTCCTTAAGGATTGACTGGTGGGATCACTTTGCAGTCCAAGGGACTCTAAAGAGTCTTCTCCAACACCCAGCTTAAAAGCATCAATTCTTTAGCATTCAGCTTTCTTCATAGTCCAACTCTCACATTCATACATGACTACTAGAAAAATCGTTAACTTTGACTAGACTATTTTGTCAGCAAAGTTATGTCTCCGCTTTTAATATGCTGTCTAGGTTTGTCATAGCTTTCCTTCTAAGGAGCAAGCATCTTTTAATTTCATGGCTGCAGTCACCATATACAGGAATTTGGAGCACCCCCAAATAAAGTCTTCACTGTTTACATAGGGCTTCCCTAACAGCTCAACTGGTAAAGAATATGCCTGCAATGCAGGAAACACTGGTTCAATTCCTGTGTCAGGAAGATCCACTGAAGAAGGGTTAGGCTACCTACTCCAGTATTCTTGAGCTTCATTTGAGGCTCAGCTGGTAAAGAATCCACCTGCAATGCAGGAGACCTGGGTTTGGTCCCTGGGTTGGGAAAATTCTCTGGAAAAGAAAATGGCCACCCAGTAATGTCTAAAGTAATTCTCTGCTTTTTAATATGTTGTCTAGGTTGGTCATAGCTTTTCTTCCAAGGAGCAAGCGTCTTTTAATTTCATGGCTGAAGTTACCACATGCAGTGATTTTGGAGCCCCCACCCCCCCCAAAAAAAAAGTCTGTCACTTTTTCCATTGTTTCCCCATCTGTTTGCAAATAAGTAATGGGACTGGATGCCATGACCTTAGCATTCTGAATGTTGAGTTTTAAGGCATCTTTATCACTTTCCTCTTTTACGTTCATCAAGCGGCTCTTTACTTATTCTTTGCTTTCTGCCATAATGGTTATGTCATCTGCATATCTGGAGTTAGCAATACTTCTCCTGGCAATCTTGATTCCAGATTGTGCTTCATCCATCCACTGTAATACATAAATGTAATGTTTATGAGGATTACATAATCATATACATATATGTAAACATGCATTATGATTATGTAAAAGATGAATAGACACTTTTATTCTTAAGATCACAAAGAAAGGTGTAATATTTTCATGGAGAAATTTGAATAATAGACAGCTTATTAGAAATAATCTTTGAAACTATGGGAAGAATGGGACGTTATGATTCTCAGATTGTAGAAAAATGAACCAAAGGGGAAAATAATGTTGAAATCATGGACCAACAACATAAAGCCTCTGGGTTTTACAATGAGTTCATTTTGCTTGTTGGGATAAGAACAAATACTGGGATAAGGGTAGGTGAGAAGGAAACAGAAATGATAGCTTGAACCAGACTATTATAAGTAGAGGTAATCTGCCTACACATATTCAGCTAAAGGGATAACAAATGATAGTGCAACAAAGAAGTTGAATACATAGCTTGTTTTTTTAGAATTTGGAAGTTTTCTTTAAATTTTCCTCTACTATGTGACTTTTCTCTTAAGAGGAGTTATATTTACCTATGTCATTTTATAGACCTCTTTGAAGTAGGCACCATATACCATTTGTTGTTTTTTTATCATGTTATGTTGGAATTTATATGTTGTACAAACATATATACATTATATATATTTAATGCATTTCTAAATTATAAGCATATAGAATATATAATAATATTTTATAAGTATTTTTATATTATGTATTTATATCTATTATATATGTGTAGTATATATATGTTATATATATGTATATATACATATACATATATATGTATGTGTGTATATATATATATGTATATATATGGGTTATCTTTGTTTCCTTATTCAGGTACAACAGGGTAGTCCTGTTTTCTGTCTCTTTGGCAACCACTGGGAACTGGTAGGCCTGGTTAGTGAGTCCTCAATGGTCTGTTATGACCCAATTCTTATCATCAAGACAGCCCCCTACCTACCTTGGATGAGACGACTTATCAAGGCATCCCAGAAGTCACTGGATCCTATTTTTTCTCTACCCTGCAGTTTTTCTTCTAGGGTAGAACATGATAATCAAGATAGGCTTAGACCAAAAAATTCTTCTGCATTTTTGTCTTCCCATGGATTCTCTATACAGTCATGGAGGGGAAATTTTGGCACTTTCCCACTAAACAGACAGCGCTGGAATCCTCCTCCAGTATTTTTTGGTGCAAATAATAGAGACTCTTTTCCTGGAAGTTCACAGTTATACCTTCAAAGCAGTCAGATCTCCTCAGCTAGCAATTCCCTAATGGTACAATCTTGGACCTCTCTTCTTGTTAAATCATGGGATACTTTTCATACAGTTGTGTCCTGGAATACTGCAGTAACTGATATTTCTGATCCTTCACTTCTTTATCAACCTCAAAACACTCCAACACCAGATATATCTACACCTTGGAACCTTCATCAGAGAGATGCAATGAAATATAAATATAGAAATATGACAGATTCATTAAGACACTGGGTTGAATCTTTAGGTGGTATAACTGGGTTTTATACTCCACCATTAGATAATGTTGATGGATCACATATTCTGTTTTCAAGTGATGTAGATGTATCCCAAGTTCATTCTAAGATAAATACTGTTCAATCTCAAGTTCAATATGGTAAGAATCCTTTCCAAGGTCAATTTCTAGGTAGACCCTGGCTGCATATTACATCTGGTGTTGGACCTTGGACATATAACATGCATGATAAAACAGGAATAGTGATGCAGATTCAACCTGCTGAGAAGAGTTTTAGAACTCAAATACATCATGTTGCTGATAGAGTTAATACTGTTGTTCAACGGGTAACTTATAACATGAATCCGTGGGTCCGTTTAATTGTTAATAAGATTGGATTCTGGACTCATTCCATACTAAATGAAGAGAGATCCCAATATCCTACAGTAGTTCCTACCTCAGAACCCTGGTTTCAGCCTGTCCTAAATATAGTTAAATCCCAAAGACCTATAGAAAAGACAGATGAATACAGGATTCTCCCTGAATCTAAGCCAACTCAATTTTGGACTTTGTTAACTCGTAATATGCTCCTTAACTGGGCTTCATCTGCAAGCAACACTAACAGACCTGAGACTCAGTATAAGGTCAGTACAATCACATCCTTAAGTCAAATGGATAGAATGAATCCATTGAGTAAGCATGGTGCTTTTACAGTCAAAACCCAGATGCAGACTGAAGAAACAACATGGTTTTTGATTCATACAGTTACTAGTATAATTGATCCTTTAACTCACCCTAAAGTTGACACAATTGCACCATGGACTCAGCCTGAGGCTGATGTCCAAACTTGGACCCAGTCAGAAACCCAAATTGGAAGACCTTTGACTCTGCTGAAAGCTGATACCACCAAACCATGGTTACAGACTAAGGGAAGAATACCCTGGATTCAGCCTAAATTCCAAATTCTCCGACCCAGAATTCAGACTGAAGAAGGTAAATATAAACCTTGGATCCAGTCAGAAGCAGATGCTGTCAGATCCTGGACCCACTCAGAAATTGAAACACTCAGACCCTGGGACCAACCTGAAACTGGTACTGCCAGATCTTTGTTCTTGACAAAATCTGACCAAATAATGCTGAGCACTCATGCAGCATTTAAACCGCCCCAGATATGGGCTCAGCCTGAAGCTGACACAATCAGACCATGGATTCAGTATGAAGCTGGCAGCATCCAACAATGGACAAAGCCAGAGGAATCTCCTTTCAGAATCACAACAGAGTCTAAAGTTAATACAATTGCACCATGGACAAGGCCTAAAGGTGATGCTATCAGATTTTGGTCACAAACACAAACTGATATAATCAGACACTGGACCCAAATTGAAACGCAAACAATCATTTCTTGGTTTGAAGCTGAAGCTATTACAGTCAGACCTCCATTGAATACTCAAAATAATACATTTAAACCTTGGGTTGAGACAGAAATAGAAACAGCCCATTCCTGGGCCCAATCTGAAGGTTATATAGACAGATCATGGACTCAAACTGAAGCTGAAAATATCAAACCCTTGTTCTGGACTCAAATGGAAATGGTGACATTGTGGACAGAGCCAGTAATCAAAACATCACACCAATGGGTACAGTCCAAAAAGGAAATAGTCAAGCCCTGGAACCAGTTTTATGAGGTAAAAGCCTGGACACAACATGATACCAAAACACCTGAGCCCTGGAATGAAATTGAAAGTGATAAAGATAGATTTTGGACTCAGTCAGAAGCTGACACAATAATACCCTGGATTCAGTCATATATTGCTATCAACAACCCTGGAGCAGAAAATGAAGCTGGTACCTCAATGCTTTGGACTGAGGCTGAATATCCAGAAGTAAATCTCTGGATACAGTCTGAAACTGACACAGTCTCATTGTCAACCCAGAGTAAAATTCCAGCAGTAAATCACTGGACAGAAATAGCTGATACCATCATACCACAGGCAAAGGCTAAATTTCCAGGAGTAAAACCCTTGACACATCTGATATCTAATATAGTAACACCATGGACTCAGGCTGAATCTATAGTAGTAAACCTCTGGACTCAGCCTATAACTGATACAGTCACACAGTGGACTCCAGGTGATTTTTCAGATACAAATCCCTATACAAAAACTACAAATGACAGAATCAAGTCATGGACCCAGGCTGAATCTCTAGTAGCAAATCCCTGGATGCAATTTGACACTAATACAGTTATATCATGGACACAGACTGACTCCTTCATAGTAAATTCTTGGATACAGTCTATACCTCATACAATTACACATTGGACTTACAGTGAACCTTTAGATATAGCTCCCTGGACAAAAGTTGTCACTGATGCAACACCTTGGTCTCAGGCTGAGTCATCAGCAGTAAACCCCTGGACAGAACATGTAGCTGGGACAGTCACACAATGGACCCAAGGTGAATCTCCAGTAGTAAATTTATGGACTCAGCCTGTGATTAATGTAGTCACACTGTATACTCAGGCTGATTCCCCATTATTACATTTCTGGACAAAGTCTAAAATAGATATAGTCACAACATGGACCCAAACAGAATCTTTAGCCATAAATTCCTGGAGACAGTCTGATACTGACAGTATCTCAACATGGACCAATAAAATAAATCCAGAAATAAACAATTGGGTACATTATGAAACTGATACAGTCACAGTATGGACCTGTTCAGAAAGTCCAGGAATAAATACTTGGACACAAGCTATAGCTGATGCAGCTCCACCATGGACTCAGGCTGATTTTTTAGCTGTAAATTCCTGGACAGAGGTTAAAAGTGATACAATGACACCATGGACTCAGGTTGAATCTTTAGTGAATCCTTGGACAAACAGTGCAGCTTCCACAGTCATACCATGGACCCAGGCTGAATCTCTAGCAACAAATCCATGGATACGATTTGCAGCTGATGTAGATACACTACGGACCCAGATTGATTCTCTAGCAGTAAATTCCTGGACAGATCCTACATCTGATCATGTTATACAATGGATTCAAACTGAACTTCCAACAGAATATCAATGGATTCAGAATATGTCTGATATAGTAACATCAATTACCCAGGCTGAATTTCCTACAGTAGAAACATGGGCAGACCCTTTGGCTGATATAGTAACAATGTGGGATCAGACAGAATCTCCAATAATAAATCCATGGACAGAAGCTGTAGTTTCTACAATAACACCATGGACTCAGGTTAAATATCCAACTCTAAATACTTGGATAAATTCTATAGCTTCCACAGTCACACAGATGACTCAGGCTAAATACCCAGTAGTAAAGCCTGAGAGACAGTCCATATCTGGTACAGACACATTATTGAGCCAAACAGAATCACCTATAGAAAATCCCTGGACACAATATGAAACTCATGTAATCACACAGTGGACTCAGACTGAACCTGAAAAAATAAATCCTTGGATACAATCTGTAACGGACACAATCATACGCTGGACTCAGGCTGAATCTCCAGTGGTAAATTCCTGGGCAGAGGCTGTTGCAGATACAGCAATACCATTGAATCAGATTGAATATCCTTCAGTAAATCCCTGGGCAACACTTGCAACTGATACTGTTACACTCTGGACCCAGGCAAATTCTTCTGTCATCAATCTTTTGACACAGTCCATCATTCATACACTCACACCCTCGACCCAGACTATGTCTGTAGCAGTAAATCCCTTGTCACAGTTTGAAACTGATAGTTGCACACAGTGGATCCAAGCTCAATTTTCTTCAGGAAATCCCTGGACTCAGTCTGAAATCAATCCAATTATAGCATGGACCCATGCTACATGTTCAGCGTTAAACCCCTGGATACAATTTGAAGCTGACACATTCACATCATGGACCCAAGCTGAGTCTCCAGAAATAAATATAGCTTTATCTAGGTCAGTCAAGCCATGGATCCATGCTGAATCTCCTGCAATAGGTCCCTTAACAACAGCTGTAGCTGGTGAAATCACACCATGGATCAAGACTATATCTCCTGTAGTAAAGCCCTGGAAAAAATCTAAATATGACATAGTCCCACTGTTGATCCAGAATATAACTTCAGCAGCAATTCCCTCAACAGTGTCTGTAATTGATACAATCACCCTGTGGAACATGGCTAAAATTACATTACTAAAGCCTTGGCCACAGCCTGTGACAGAAACAGTCACACATTGGATCCAAAATAAGTTTCCCCTGGTGTGTAACTTCACCCAACTTATAACTGATGTAACTACATTGTTTACTCAGGTTTTTACTCCAGAAGTAAACCCCTGGTTAAGGTCTAAAGCTGATACAGTCACACCATGGATCCAGATTAAATCTCCAAAGGAAAAGGCTTGGAAAGTGGCACATTCTGAAACACTAACACCATTTACCACAGGATTATCTACAATAATTAAAGCCAGGATAGAGACTGTGTCTGATATAGTCACACCAGGAACAAAGTACAGTTTTTCAAAATTAAAACTTGGGATATTGCCTGAGGCATGTATCACTGAACCATGGAATCAGTCTGAATCTCTATCAGGAATTCCCTGGACACAACCTCCATTTGATTCAGTCACAAAGCATATACAGACTAAATATCCATTAGTAAAGTTGTGGACTCAGGCTCAATTTCCAGCAGTAAATCCCTGGACACAGTATAAGTCACTACCAATAAATATTTTGACAAAATCCAAAACTCTAGGTGTAAATCTATCAATGCAGCCTGAGACTACTACAGTCACATTATGGAGTCAGGTAAATCACTGGATAAAACCCATATCTTCCACAGTCATACCATGGACACAGGCTAAATATTCAGCAATATATCCATTGATATGGACAGCAATGAATGAAGTCACACAGTGGACCCAAAATGAATCTCCAGCATTGTATTCCTGGACAAAGTCTACAGTAGATACGGTCACAAAGTGGGCTATGGGTACATCTCCAGTATCAAATTACCAGACACAGCAATTAGCTTACACAATCCCATTTGGGGTCAAATATGGAACATTAAGGATAAATCCTTGGATACATTCTAATTTTGAAACATTTCTATCATCAACACAAGTAGAATCTTCAGCAAATAAACATGGGACACATATAGAAAATTATAGGGTCATAACAATGCCCCAAATTGAACCAAGTGAAGTGAATCTCAGGCCAGAGTCTATACATGTAGGAAGAAGAAAATGGACTAAATCTCAGTTTTCCATAATTCGTTTGACAGGTACTGTGTCTTTCACAACCCCATCATGGACAAAGGCTGAAAGTTCAACTGCAAATACATGGAGAGAGACTGAGTCTTTAACATCACCAACATTGACTCAGGTTGTAAATACAGCTGTAAATTCCTGGAAAGTAACTGTCCTTTTTATAGGCCCAACATGGACACAGGCTGAAAGTCCAGCTGTAAATACCTGGAGCGAGAATGTGCCTTTCACAACCCCACCATGGACTCAGGTTGAAAGACCAGCTATAAATATCTGGACACAGGAAGTGCCTTTCACAGGCCTATCATGGACACAGGCTGAAAATTCGGCTATAAATACCTGGAGAGAGGCTGTGCTTTTTACAGACCAACCATGGACACAGGTGGAAAATCCATCTGTAAATACCTGGGGTGAGATTGTTCCTTTTATAGTCCCATCATGGACTCATGTTGAAAGTCCAGTTGTAAATACCTGGGGAAATAATGTGCCTTTCACAACCCCACCATGGACGCAGACAGAAAATCCAGCTATAAATACAGGGAGACAGGAAGTGCCTTTCACAGGCCCACCATGGACACAGGCTGAAAATTCAGCTGTAAATACCTGGAGAAAGACTGTGCTTTTAATAGACCAACCATGGACACAGGTGGAAAATCTAGCTGTAAATACGTGGAGAGAGAATGTGCCTTTCACAGCCCCATCATGGACTCAGGCTGAAAGTCAACTTGTACATACCTGGGGAGAGATTATGCCTTTCATGGCCCCACCATGGACTCAGGCAGAAAATCCAGATGTAAATACTTGGAGATATAATGTGACTTTAACAGTTTCATCTTGGACTCAGGCAGAAAGTACAGCTGTACATACTTGGAGAGAGACTGAGCCTTACACAGCCCCACCATGGACACAGGCTGAAGGTTCAGATGTAAATACCTGCAGAAATACTTTGCCTTTAACAGGCCAACTTTGCACACAGGCAGAAAGTACTGCTGTGCATACTTGGAGAGAGACTGTGCCTTCCACAGCTCCATCGTGGACTGAAGATAAAGGTTTAACTGTTAATAAATGGAGAGAGATGTTGACTTTCACAGCCCCACAGTGGACACAGGGTGAAGGTCCACCTGTGAATACCCAGAGGAAAACTGTGCCTTTAAAAGGCCATCCTTGGACTCAGGCTGAAAGTCCAGCTGTAAATACCTGGAGAGAGACTGCACTTTTCACTGCCCCATCATGGACACAGGCTGAAAGTGCAGATGTAAATAACTCAAAAGAAGCTGTGCCTTTCACAGCCCCACCATGGACACAGGCTAAAGGTCCAGATGTAAATATCTGGAGAGAGACTGTGCCTTTCACAGCACCTTCATGGACTCAAGTTAAAGGTCCAGCTATAAACACTATAAACAACTGGAGAGAGATGTTGACTTTCACAGCCCCACCATGGACAGAGGCTGAAGCTCCAGCTGTACATACCTGGAGGGTGACTGTGCTTTTAACAGGCCCACCTTGGACTCAGGCTGAAAGTATAGCTGTAAATGCTTTAAGAGAGACTGTGTCTTTCACAGTCCCACCTTGGATACAGGCTGAAGGACCAGCTTTAAATAAATGGAGGGAGACTTTGCCTTTCACAGGCCCACCTTGGACTCAGGCTAAAAGTACAGCTGTGCATATTTGGAGAGAGATTATGCCTTTCACAGCCCCACCATGGACTCAAGATAAAGGTTCACCTATAAAAAACTGGAGAGAGATGTTACCTTTCAGAGCCCCATTTTGGACACAGGCTGAAAGTCCAGCTGTAAACAGCTGGAGAGAGGCTGTCCCTTTCACAGTCCCAACATGGACTCTGGCTGAAAGACCAGCTGTAAATTCCTGGAGAGAGACTGTGCCTTTTACAGTCCCACCATGGACTCAGGATGAAAGTCCAGGTGTAATTACCTGGGGAGAGACTGTCCCATTCATAGCCCCATCAAGAGCAGAGATTGAAAGTCCAGATGTAAATACCTGGAGAGAGACTGCCCCTTTCACAGTCCCAACATGGACTCTGGCTAAAAGACCAGCTGTAAAATCCTGGAGAGAGAATGTGCCTTTCACAACTCCACCATGGACATTGGCTGAAGGTCCACCTGTAAATACCTGGAGAGAAACTCTGCCTTTCATAGGCCCACCTTGGACTCATGCTGAAAGTACAGCTATAAATAGTTGGAGAGGGACTGTGCCATTTGCAACTGCACTATGGGCTCTAGATAAAGGTCCAGCTGTAAATACCTGGAGAGAGATGATGACTTTCACAGCCCCACCATGGACACAGGCTGAAGGTCCAGCTGTAAATACATGGAGAGAGACTATTCCTTTTACAGTCCCACCATGGACTCAGGATGAAAGTCCAGGTGTAATTACCTGGGGAGCAACTGTCCCTTTCAGAGTCCCATCAAGGACACAGATTGAAAGTCCAGATATAAACACCTGGAGAGAGACTGCACCTTTCACAGCCCCAGCATGGGCACAGGCTGAACCTCCAGCTGTAAATTCCTGGAGAGAGATTATGCCTTTTTCAGTCCCACCATGGACACAGGATGAAAATCCAGGTGTAATTACCTGGGGAGAGACTGTCACTTTCAGAGCCCCACCAAGGACACAGATTGAAAGTCCAGATGTAAACACCTGGAGAGAGACTGTGCCTTTCACAGCACTACCATGGACACAGGCTGAAGGTCCAGATGTAAATACCCAAAGAGATACTGTGCCTTTCACAGGTCTACCTTGGACTCAGGCTGAAAGTACAGCTGTGCATACTGGGAGAGATATTGTACCTTTCACAGCTCCACCATGGACTCAAGATAAAGGCCCAGCTTTAAATACCCGGACAGAGACTGTACCTTTAACAGGCTCACCTTGGACTCAGGCTGAAAATCCAACTGTAAATACCTGGAGAGATAACATGCCTTTAACAGCCCCACCCTGGTCACAGGTTGAACGTCCAGCTGTAAATACATGGAGAGAGACTGTGCCTTTCACAGCACCACCATGGACTCAGGCTGAACGTCCTGCTATAAATAGCTGGAGAGAGACTATGCCTTTCTCAGCTCTACCATGGACTCAGGCTGAAAGTCCAGCTGTAAACACCTGGAGAGACACTATGCCTTTCACAGACCCATCATGGACTCAAGATAAAAGTCCAGCTGTAAATAGCTGGAGACAGATTTTGACTTTCCCAGCCCAACCTTGGCCACAGGCTGAAAGTATAGCTGCAAATGACTGGACACGGAACGCCCCTTTTACAGCTCCACTGTGGTCACACACTGAAAGTCCAGCTGTAAATACCTGGACAGAGGCTATGCTTTTCACAGGCCCTCCATGGACTCAGGCTGAAAATCCAGCTACACATACCTGGAAAGTGAACGTGCATTACAGAGGCCCACCATGGACTCAGTCTGACTCTGCACAAGCAAACCCTTGGACATCAACTGAAAGTTTTAGAATCAGATCATGGACTCATGGAGTAAAGCAAGTTTTGAATATTTGGACAGAGCCAATAGCTTCCACAGTTACACTTCGGACTCAGGCTGAATATTCAACACTAAAATATTGGGCAGAGACTAAAGTCATTTACATAGTCACACCATTGACCCAGTGTCAGTTTCCAATAAATACTTTGACAGAATCTGTAGGATCCATAATCACACCTTGGACATCTGCTGAATCTCTAGTATTAAGTTCTTTCACACAGAATATTATTGATATAATCAAATTTTGGCCAGTGCTTAAAACTGAGTCTAAGAAAAGGTGGAATCTGCCTCAAACTGATACACTCATATTTTCACTAAATCCTCAAACTGATACTTTTGGATCCTTGAACCAAATTGAAAATCAAGAATCTCCTCTGTGGACACATCCTGAAATTGATAATGTCAATACAATGAACTTTCTTGAATCTGGAACACTCATATCACAGGTAGTATCTCTGCCCCAAGCAGCTAGACTCTGGCCCCAAACTGAAGCTGATATTAGCAAAACTTGGTTTGTATCCTCTGAAAGAATAAATTCTTGGGACCAATCAGAGTCTCAAAGAATGAGTACCTCAACCCATTTTGGAGTGGGTAGAGTAAAGCCCTTGGCCCAACATGAAACTGCTATAGTCATGTCATGGCTTCAGATTGAAACTGGTATATTCTACCCTTGGAACCAGTCTGAGGGAGACACAGTGAGGTTCTGGCCCCTTTCTGAAACTGAGGATGTAAGAGAATGGATCCAAACTGGAGCCAGTAGAGTTAACTCTTGGACTCAACCGAGAACTAGTATAGTCAGAGCTTGGCCCCAAGCTGAATCTGAACTAGTCAGACCCTGGACACAAACTAAAACTAATGCAATCACACTATTGACCCAGGCTGATACTATCAAACCTTGGTTCCAAACTCAAATTAATGCAATAAGAGAAGGAGCCCAAACTCAATCTCAAATTGTTACTAGTATCCAAACACAGTTGCAAATAGTTAACCCCTGGATTCAGCCTAAAAGTGATTCAATCAGATTTTGGACCCAGCCTTGGATCCAAGCTGAAACCCACACAGTCAGACTCTTTTATGAAATTGATATAAGAAAATCATGGGCCTCATTTGAATCTCAGTCAGTCACATTTTGGTCACTGAGTCAAAATTCAGTTAGGACCTCATTTCACTTTGAATCTCAGATGACATGTTCCTGGATCGGAAATGAATTTGATATAATCAGTCTTTGGAATCAATATGAAACTAGTTCAGTTGGATCCTGCATCAAGTCTGAAACTGGTACATGTCAACCCTGGGTCCATATTGAATCTTCTACAATCACACCATGGACCCAATATGAAACTTTAGAGATCTACCCTTCAACCCAGCCTGAGACTGATACAGCATTAAGGCATTGGTTCCAGCCCCAAATTGATCCAATTAATACTTGGAATCAGCCCGAAGTAGATACAATCAGATTCTGGACCCAAGTTGAAACAGAAACAATTTCAGTTTGGACCCAGATTGGAAGTCAAGTAGTTAAACTTTCCAACTTTTCTGAAGTTGGCATAGTTACACCTTGGCTAGAGACTGAAACTGATACAAGTAGACCCTGGATTCAGTCTGACTTTCAGTCAGTCCATCCTTGGACCCAGACTGGATTTGGTATAATTAACCCCTGGTATCAGCCAAGAGCTGCTGTAAATCAACCCTGGACATTTGTTCAAACACAGTCAATCGGACCCTGGACTAAGGTGGAAGCCAATACAATCAAATCTTGGTTTCATGTTCAAATGAAAAAAGTCAGACTGGGGATTCCTGCTGAGTCTCAAATATTGAGTTTCTGGATGCAGTCTGATGTTAGTAGAGTTAATGCTTGGATCCAACCAGAAACCCAGGCAGTCAATCCTGGGGCTCATCCTAAATCTGGTAATGTTGCATCCCTGGCTATTCCTAAGCCTGAAAGAGTCAGAATGTGGATCCAGCCTGAAACAGAAATAAGGCCTGGCATCATTTATAAAACTGATATAACCACATCATTTGCTTCTCCTGAAATTGAACCAGATGGAACAATTAGTCATTTTGATTTCTTGTCTAATCGTGTAACATTTTTAACAATAGAAACTGTTCCTTCCCTAGATGAGCATTTTGCAGCTTTGTCAACTGAAATAGCTGCAGTAGAAAGCCAAGGTCAAATAAATTCTGTCCAACCCAGTGAGATCACAAATACTCTCTTTCTTACACTTTCAAGCACATGGCTTCCTGGAGGAGCTGGTTACCTGAACTTTGCCAATAAATTGCAAATTACCAAAACAAAAGGAAGCCCTAATGTCCCATCTAGTTCTCTCAACCCACTTTTTCCATCTTTTTCCTTTCCTGTTCCTTGTTTTATCCCATTTTCATGTTCTTTGTCCCTTACTTGTTCAGTCTTTTCTTCTTGCACACTTTCTTCACCATGTACTTTTCCTTCTTGCTCAGTTCTTCCTCTTGTGGCTTTCTCTCCTGTTCTTCCCTTAGCTGCTTCTGATAGTTCTCTCCAGAAACCATCTTCCTCAGAAGTTACTGAAGACACCATTCTTTCCCATACTTTTTCATCCTTGCATGCTGCTCCAGCCACTCTTTTAACAAAGCAACCATCTCTGATGCCTGGATTTCAATCTGAAACCAAGTCTAATCGGCCTGAACAAGATCTTCCTAAGTATTCTGAACTCAATGTTTCCCTTGCTGAGTGTCGCCTGGATGTGGTCTGGAAAGAGAGTCTCCAGGCTTTCTCGCTCTTCAAGACAGCTGTTATTTCTCATGAAATCACAGGCAAGTTCAGTTTATTGGAGTTACTCTATTTGGGACTATGTCTTTGTTGGAACATAAAACCAGTTTCTGGATAGACCAGAGACCATGTCAAATTTTGGTAGGACAAAATTAAAATTTAAAACCTGTATAAAAAAGGGTAATAAATAATATAATCTTAAAATATATCCACATAATTAAGAAAATATCTTATTTTTCCAGTAATAGTTTAAGATTTAAATTTTATACAAATAACAGTAGTATAAAAGCTTTAGTGATTAGAAATAGTTTACTATTCCACTTGGGAAATGAATAGAAATATTTTGGGTTTTTCATAGAATGTGTAAAGAAGCTGTTATAATACCTAAATTTATAGAGTTAAAATGTACATCCATTTCCAAGCATTCCTGAAAAATTAAAGAGTTACAGGCATTTCCCTAAAATCTAAATGTAGAAAGTCAACATGTTCAGGAAAAGAAGGGTGGTACCATTAACTTCACCCTGTCCCACATATGGATTCCTTCTACAGAGTGTGGATTACGCCCTGGCCTTGTTCCACACTGCCCCAACTGCTGGGAGGCTGAAGTGGGTGAATTCCCTTGGATGGTTTCTGTGCAACTCTCTTTCTCCCATTTCTGTGCTGGTTCTATACTGAATGAACAGTGGATTCTCACTACAGCTAGATGTGCAAATTTCATGTGAGTATGAAATTTCATGTCAGTCATTTCAAAAGGTTAAAGTATAATTACAAAATATGAATATTTCGAGTTCATTAATGGTACATTCTTTCAAATAGCTATTCTTTCTTAGTTAGAGAGTGGATCTGGTATATAATATATGGAATATTTTAACTCCTAACTGCAGGATTTCCCTAATAGCTCAGTTGGTAAAGAATCTGCCTGCAATGCAGGAGGTCCTGGTTCAATTCCTAGGTCAAGAATATCTGCTAGAGAAGGGATAGGCTATCCACACCAGTATTCTTGGGCTTCACTTGTGGCTCAGCTGATATTTTCCAAGTCTATATCACTCAATGTTAGATACTATAAATAGTAGAATGTAAAATATTGAAAGTGTCCAAACATACTGTGCCTAATAAGATATTATATGTTTGCAACAAGTACAGAAGAGAATAAAACCAGTAATTTAGTATTCACCTAGATTTCATTTGATTCATATGATCTCTAAACATTTATCTTTTCACATTGAAATATATAACAATAAAATACCTGCTAAATTTTCCTGCCAGAAAAAACTCAGAAGCATTGGCCCATGTCCAGGTGGGGCTGATTGATCTTCAAGACCCTGCTCAAGCTCAAACTGTAGGCATTCATCGTGCCATGCCCTACCTGGGCCCTAGAGGACCTTTGGGACCTGGTCTAATCTTCTTGAAGCAACCATTACATTTTCAACCCCTGGTTCTTCCTATCTGCCTGGAGGAGAACCTAGAGCAAGAGAAAAATATACAACTATATGACTGCTGGCTACCTAGTTGGTCCCTCATGAGAGGTGAGTAATGCAGAAAACTAAGATTGGAGGACAACGACACATTTGGGAAGAGCAATATTTTGTAATGTGTAATAGTAGACTTTTTGTTATCTTTTTCTTTAGCTACATTTCTCTTTCTAGTCTAGCCTAATGCTTAAACTCTCTATTCTCTGTTTTCCACTAGGAAGTCCTGGAATTTTGCAAAAAAGGCACCTG
This sequence comes from Bos taurus, assembly GCF_002263795.3. Lineage (NCBI taxonomy): Eukaryota > Metazoa > Chordata > Mammalia > Artiodactyla > Bovidae > Bos > Bos taurus. The sequence goes on along the minus strand of NC_082638.1, from coordinate 8,542,161 downwards.
AGCATCCTGCAAGTCATCACATGTGCCCAGTTTTGGCCCAGCCTGAATGAATTTACTTTCTGTGTGGCAGCCAAGAAAGCTATGGGGGAGGCTGGCTGTAAGGTGATGAATTGAGGACACAAAAGGCAGGGAGAAGGAAAGGAATATCCTTCAATATAAGAAGTTATTTCCTAACCTCCTTTAAAAGAGTCCTTTTCCTTATTTCTTTCAGGGTGACCTGGGGGCACCTCTTATATGTCATCTGCAACAAAAAGACACATGGGTGCAGGTGGGAATCTTGACTCACTTTGATGAACACTGCAGAAAGCCCTATGTCTTCAGCCAAGTGAGCCCTTTCCTTTTCTGGCTCCAGGGAGTTACACGACCCAGCCAAGCACCCTGGTCCAAGCAAGGGCCCATGACCACCTCTGCTTCCATCTCCCTTTCAGTCTCCACCTCTATGAATGCCTCAGCTTTTACCTCCACACCTGCTTCTGTCCGGCCACATTTCATCTCTCTGCCACAGCCTCAGAGTAAGGCCCAAGAAAATTGTAGTGAGTGATGTATTAGAAGGAAAGGAAGAAAAGAGGGTAATGAAAGTAGAAAAGGGGGTGTAGATAATGCTTTTTTTCCTGGTAATGCATGAATTTTTATGCCAATGACGTGATAGGAATTATTTGCCCATGGCTTACAAATACATTTCATCCTTGATCCATTATTTAACTTTCTTATGTGCCCATATGATATACATGACATGATAATTATATTCATCTTAATATATTATTCTGAAACCTAGAGAGGTACACTGGATTCATTGTTTGTTAAAGATCAAAATGGGAATAGGGATAGCACAGAAACTCAAATTTCTTATTTGCCTAATACAAAGTTCTTTACTATTACTTATTGTTTTATAAAAGTAATTTTAAGTTAAATATGTTGGTTTTGTTGACAATATGTAATTATTTCTGGAGGGTACTATGTACCCCGCTTCCCTGGTGGCTCAGATGGTAAAGTGTCTGCCTGCAATTTGGGAGACCTGGGTTCGATTCCTGGGTCAGGAATATCCCCTGGAGAAGGAAATGGCAACCCACTCCAGTACCCTTGCCTGGAAAATCCCATGGACAGAGAAGCCTGGTAGGCTGCAGTCCATGGGGTCATAAAGAGTCAGAAATGACTGAGAAACTTTGATTTTTTTTCTTTTCCTATATACCCAACAATGATATATTTTGATGACTATCATTTCTACTTTCCTTGACTCTTATGAAACAAATTACACTCATCAAAGTAAATTAGATCTATTTTGATTGAGTAATATTCCTACATTTTACATTTTTACCTAAAGCCATTTGCCCTGTCTCACACTGCTATATCCACACTGAATTATGCTTTTTTTTTTACATTAGTTTTATTATTATTATTATTATTACTTTACAATATTGTATTGGTTTTGCCATACATCAACATGCATCACCATGGGTGTACACGTGTTCCCCATCCTGAACCCCCCTCCCACCTCCCTCCCCATACTATCCCTCTGAATTTTGCTTTTAAAACATGGAGAGGTCATTTCATTTTATGGTCAAATTCTTCAAGTTTATTCATACAGATATCTCAGAATATGCATCAGTGAAGAATCAAATTTTTATCTTCACTTATGCCCTTACTACTTTTTTTTTAATAACTTATCTCTACCATTTCACACACACACTCACATACACACATGCATACCTAGCTTCAGCTCCCACATTTTGAGTTCCTTTTTTTAAAAAACATAAGCATTTTGATGAAATTTCCAATTTAGTGTGTCTATTTGCCATGTCATTAAGTTGTAAATTTAGTCAGCTCACCCCTCCAGTTCACTTAAACTACAATTTTTATTTCTGTAACATTTTCAAATCAAATTACTGTCTTTTATTGTGGTCTAGTCTATTTTCTTATATTGCTGTAACTCAGTGAAAGAGCTGGAGGAACCTGAACCTGGACCATAAAAAATTGCACATTTGAAATGGCAATAATAAGGGGAGAATAATTTCCAGGGAGATAACATGTACACAAAAATGCTGTTTGTGTTTGCAAGTCAATTTTAATAATAGACATGCTTAGCAGAGCTGTGAGAGGTGAAAAATTTATAGATGGGATATTGATGAGAATTCTGCTGCATTCATTTTACTGTTTCTTCTCAGCTTTGGCAGATCGAATTTCTCTGAGATATGCCATGCCTTGGCAGGCCATGATCATCAGTTGTGGCAGTCAAATTTGCAGTGGTTCCATTGTTAGCAGCTCTTGGGTACTCACCGCGGCTCACTGTGTCAGGAATATGTAAGTTGACCCCATGAGTCTTCCACTATACTATTACCTAGTATCTCCAAATTACTTTGTTGAAGCATTCTGTGAACACATTCACTTCATGTTATGACTGAATCATCTCTTTTATCCTTCATATCATCTTTGCTTCAGGCTAAGCAAGCATGCCTCTGTGTTTGGCTGATTGATATCTTTGTCAGTTAATGTTTCTGTAATCCTATTGTCTGTGAACCCAGCTTTATTTTTTTTGATGTGAAGAATGATGTTGGTGTATAAGGACTAAGGAATACATGATAAAAGCTAATGTGGTAGATTTAAATGACTAAAGTTTCCAAGGAAGTCTATTCTAATTATTCTCTAACTACTCACATAGGAATCCTGAAGACACAGCTGTAATATTGGGCCTGAGGCACCCTGGGGCACCTCTGAGAGTTGTTAAGATCTCTACCATTCTTCTGCATGAAAGATTTCGATTGGTGAGTAGGGCAGCAAGAAACGATCTAGCATTGCTGCTCCTTCAAGAGGTCCAGACTCCCATTCAGCTTTTAGCACCGTTGGGTCATCTGAAGAACCTGAACAGCTCAGAATGCTGGCTGTCTGGGCCAAGAATTCTTAAGCCAGGTTAGTAGTTACTTTGTTTGTTAGGGCACTGATTTTAAATAAGACAGTGGTGGTGGTGGTTTAGTCATTAAGTTGCATCTGATTCTTTGTGACCCCATGAACCGTAGCCCACCAGGCTCTTCTGTCCATGGAATTCTCCAGGGAAGAATTTTGGACCACTGTACAACATTATATTTCTACCTTGTATATACTACCACTGCTCAACACCATAAATTTAGTTTTCATCCAACACCATATACTTAAAACCTCCATTTACATCTTTCCATCTCCCCCTGCCTATCTTCCTCTGGTAGCCACTCCATGTTCTCTGTATCTACATGGTTGTGTCTCTTTGCTTTTGGTTGTTCATCAAAAACCATCAGAGACATGCAAAGCAAAACCAAAATTAAATAATACATGTTAGAATGACTGTCATCAAGAAAACAACAGATAAATGCTGAAGATGCTCTGAAGAAAAGAGAACCCTCTACACTGTTCTGGTATTGTAAATTGCCACAATCACTGTGGAGGTTAGTATGGAGGTTCCTCAGAAAACTAAAAATGGACCTAGTATATTAGCCAGCAATCCCACTCCTCATCCATATTTTTGATGATAAAAATTTAAGGAAAAAGTATTTCTTTTTAGAGTTAATAACTTTATTAAGATATAACAAACATAAAGACTGTGCATATTTAATCTGCACAATTTCAAGAATTTGAAATTATACATACAACTATGAGGCAGCTTCCCAGTTGTATACTGGTACGGAATGCAGCTACAATGCATAGTTTGATCCCTGGGTCAAAAAGATCTCCTGGATGAGGAAATGTAACCCAGTCCAGTATTCTTGCCTGAAGAAGCTCAGGGACAGACAAGCTGGGCAGTAGTCTACAGTCTATGAGGTCACACAGAGTCATACATGACTGAGTGACTAAACAACAGCAATACAAATGTGAAACCATTTAATTAAGCTAATAAACATACCCATTATTTCCAAAAGATGCCTTGTGCCCCACTTTGCGTGTGTATGTGATAAGAACACTTGATGTAAGAACTACTTTCTTAATAAAAACTTTAGATGCATAATACAATATTCTTAAATTTAGGGGTACTTTTGTACTTAAAGAGATTTTGCAGGTCTCTAACACTTAATCACCTTTCTTAAGAGAAACTTCATTTCAAACAACACCCCATTTCTCTGTGCACCCAGGCCCTGAAAACCATCATTTTACTTTCCACTTCTACCAGTTTGAATACTTGAGATACCCTGTTGTTGTTCAGTCACTTATATGAGATATCTTATATAAGTGGAATCATAGAGTATTTAATCTTCCAATAACTGGATTATTTAAGCTAGCATAATGTCCTCCAGCTTCATCCACTATAATTAAGAAAACTTTTCTTTTTTTAAGACTGAATACTTGCCATTGCATATATATACCTCAGCTTTTTACTTATTTGTATATAGACATTTGAGTTGTTTCATTATCTTGGTTATTGTGGGTTATGCTGCAGTAAACAAGGGAGCACAGACACCACTCCTCAAGGAAGAACTGTAATCCCACTACTGTCTTCATTATTCCTCCTTTTAAGACTTTTATCATTTTATATGAAATTAATATTTATTTCATAAAATGATGGCTTTATGATGAATCCATAAAATTTTAAAGATGAAAGATAATACAGGGGAGATCTTTCTGTGTACAGCCAATTTTTATAAACAAGATAGAGAAAATATGTAATCAAACAGTTTTGTATCCTTAGAACATAGGAAGATGTTTTTGTGTTCTTTAATTTGTTCTTTTTAAGAAAATGAAACTGGACTTAAGTTGAAATTTCTGAAATTACAAGTAAAATGGTGCTTGTTAACTAAAAACAGTGGCATTTGAAAAATGAATGAAAAGACTGGAACATATACATTTGTGGAATAAGTTGCTAATCATGACAGTGATAAAACTTATCTTAGCATAAAAACTTAGAATTAAAATGCTGATAAAGATTGTGAAATTCTCTCCAAAGCTGATGTTTCAAGATAAACTATTCCACTGAGATTTTTTTTCCAACTGTTCTAGGAGAGACAGATGAAAATCCAGAAATATTACAGATGCAGGTGATAGGAGCTTCAAGCTGTGCCCACCTATACCCTGATATAGGTAGTTCCATTGTCTGCTTCATTACACAAGACAAAGATTCTGACACAAGTGTGGTGAGCAGGGTTTCTTCCTTTAAAATTCCACAGAAACTACAACTTTCCCATATATAATCATGTAAACCAAATCATCCATAAATGATGAAAATAAGAAACTGAGTTCTTGACCTGTGGGGAAAACAAGATATCTTTAACTATCAGATCAGTTCAGTCACTCAGGAGTGTCCAACTTTTTGCCACCCCATGAATTGCAGCATGCCAGGCCTCCCTGTCTATCACCAACTCCCGCAGGTCAATCACATTCATGTCCATCGAGTCAGTGATGCCATCCAACTATCTCATCCTCTGTCATCCCCTTTCCCTCCTGCCCCAATCCCTCCCAGTATCAGAGTCTTTTCCAATGAGTCAACTCTTCACATGAGGTGGCCAAAGTACTGGAGTTTCAGCTTTAGCATCATTCCTTCCAAAGAACACCCAGGGCTAATCTCCTGTAGAATGGATGTTTGGTCCTCTGGCAGTCCAAGTGACTCTCAGGAGTCTTCTCCAACACCACAGTTGAAAACATAAATTTTTCACCACTCAGCTTTGTTCACTGTCCAATTCTCACATCCGTACATGACCACTGGAAAAACCATAACCTTGACTAAACGGACCTTTGTTAGCAAAGTAATGCCTCTGCTTTCCAACATGCTCTCTAGTTGGTCACAATTTTTCTTCCAAGGTGTAAGCATCTTTTAATTTCATGGTTGCAGTCACCATCTGCAATGATTTTGGAGCCCAAAAAAATAAAGTCTGACACTGTTTCCCCATCTATTTCCCATGAAGTGATGGGACCAGATGCCATGATCTTCATTTTCTGAATGTTGAGTTTTAAGCCAACTTTTTCACTCCCCTCTTTTACTTTCATCAAGAGGCTTTTTAGTTCCTCTTCACTTTCTGCCATAAGGGTGGTGTCATCTGCATATCTGAGGTTATTGATATTTCTCCCAAAAATCTTGATTCCACCTTGTGCTTCTTCCAGTCCAGCATTTCTCATTATGTACTCTGCATATAAGTTAAATAAGCAAGGTGACAATATACAGCCTTGACGTTCTCCCTTTCCTATTTGGAACCAGTCTGTTGTTCCATGTCCAGTTCTAACAGTTGCATCCTGACCTGCATATAGGTTTCTCAAGGGGCAGGTCAGTTCAGTTCAGTTCAGTTCAGTCGCTCTGTCGTGTCTGACTCTGCAACCTCATGAATCGCAGCATGCCAGGCCTCCATGTCCATCACCAACTCCCAGAGTTCACTCAGACTCACATCCATTGAGTCAGTGATGCCATCCAGCCACCTCATCCTCTGTCGTCCCCTTCTCCTCTTGCCCCCAATCCCTCCCAGCATCAGAGTCTTTTCCAATGAGTCAACTTTTTGCATGAGGTGGCCAAAGTACTGGAGTTTCAGCTTTAGCATCATTCCTTCCAAAGAAATCCCAGGGCTGATCTCCTTCAGAATGCAATGGTTGGATCTCCTTGCAGTCCAAGGGACTCTCAAGAGTCTTCTCCAACACCACAGTTCAAAAGCATCAATTCTTTGGCACTCAGCCTTCTTCACAGTCCAACCCTCACATCCATACATAACCACAGGAAAAATCATAGCCTTGACTAGATGAACCTTTGTTGGCAAAGTAATGTCTCTGCTTTTGAATATGCTATCTAGGTTGATCATAACTTTCCTTTCAAGGAGTAAGCGTCTTTTAATTTCGTGGCTGCAGTCACCATCTGCAGTGATTTTGGAGCCCCAAAAAATAAAGTCTGACACTGTTTCCACTGTTTCCCCATCTATTTCCCATGAAGTGATGGGACCAGATGTCATGATCTTCGTTTTCTGAATGTTGAGCTTTAAGCCAACTTTTTCACTCTCCTCTTTCACTTTCATCAAGAGGCTTTTTAGTTCCTCTTCACTTTCTGCCATAAGGGTGGTGTCATCTGCATATCTGAGGTTATTGATATTTCTCCCAGCAATCTTGATTCCAGCTTGTGTTTCTTCCAGTCCAGCATTTCTCATGATGTACTCTGCATAGAAGTTAAATAAACAGGGTGACATTATACAGCCTTGACGTACTCCTTTTCCTAATTGGAACCAGTCTGTTGCTCCATGTCCAGTTCTAACTGTTGCTTCCTGACCTGCATACAAATTTCTCAAGAGACAGATCAGGTGTTCTGGTGTTCCCATCTCTTTCAGAATTTTCCACAGTTTATTGTGATCCACACAGTCAAAAGCTTTGGCATAGTCAATAAAGCAGAAATAGATGTTTTTCTGGAACTCTCTTGCTTTTACCATGATCCAGCGGATATTGGCAATTTGATCTCTGGTTCCTCTGCCCTTTCTAAAACCAGGTTGAACATCAGGAATTTCATGGTTCACATATTGCTGAAGCCTGGCTTGGAGAATTTTGAGCATTACTTTACTAGAGGCAGGTCAGGTGTCTGGTATTCCCATCTCTTTCAGAATTTTCCAGTTTATTGTGCTCCACACAGTCAAAGGCTTTCGCATAGTCAATAAAGCAGAAATAGATGTTTTTCTGGAACCCTCTTGCTTTTTTGATGATCCAGCAATTTTATCTCTGGTTCCTCTGCCTTTTTTAAAACCAGCTTGAACATCTGGAAGTTCAAGGTTCACATATTGCTGAAGCCTTGGAGAATTTTGAGCATTACTTTATTAGCGTATTCAGTTCAGTTCAGTTCAGTCACTCAGTCGTGTCTGACTCTTTGCGTGTTAGATGAGTGCAATTGTGCAGTACTTTGAGCATTCTTTTTCATTACCTTTCTTTGGGATTGGAATGAAAACTAACCTTTTCCAGTCCTGTGGCCACTGCTAAGTATTCCAAATTTGTTGGCATATTGAGTGCTGCAATTTCACAGCATCATCTTTCAGGATTTGAAATAGCTCAACTGGAATTCCATCCCCTCCACTAGCTTTGTTCATAATGATGCTTTCTAAGGACCACTTGACTTCACATTCCAAGATGTCTGGCTCTAGGCGAGTGATCATACCATCGTGATTGTCTTGGTCATGGAGATTTTTTTTGTACAGTTCTTCTGTGTATTCTTGCCACCTCTTCTTAATATCTTCTGCTTCGTTAGCTCCATACCATTTCTGTCCTTTATCGAGCCCATCTTTGCATGAAATATTCCCTTGGTATCTCTAATTTTCTTGAAGAGGTCTCTAGTCTTTCCCATTCTGTTCTTTTCTTCTATTTCTTTGCATTGATTGCTGAGGAAGGCTTTCTTATCTCTCCTTACTATTCTTCAGAACTCTGCATTCAGATGCTTATATCTTTCCTTTTCTCCTTTGTTTTTTTGCTTCTCTTCTTTTCACAGCTATTTGTAGGCCTCCCCAGACAGCCATTTTGCTTTTTTGCATTTCTTTTCCATGAGAATGGTCTTGATCCCTGTCTCCTGTACAATGTCATGAACCTCCATCCATAGTTCATCAGGCACTCTATCAGATCTTGTCCTTTAAATCTATTTCTCACTTCCACTGTATAATCATAAGGGATTTGATTTAGGTCATCTCTGAATTTTCTAGTGGTTTTCCCTACTTTCTTCAATTTAAGTCTGAATTTGGCATTAAGGAGTGCATGATCTTTAACTATAAAAGTTGTTCAAAGACTATGTGAATAATCTGGCTTATCTGACATTTGTCGTTCTTCTCTATGCAAACTTAACAACTGATTTGGTGATCTCCAAGCAAATTGACATCTCATTTAATTTATGCACTTTTAATAACAAAATCATTGTTTTTAAAAGTCCAGCATGTAAAAAACCTTTTAAAAAAATTTCCATGTACAAGTTAAATCTTTATGGCCCATTTTTCAGTGATTTTTACTTGTAGTGTCACCTGTAATATTAATGTGTTTGGTGATAAAGTTGATTTGCCTATGTACCTATTTAAAGTCTTGCTATTTCTCTGAATACCAGCTTGAAAATGTAGAATGAAGAATCTGAGATGGTGACTTAAATCTAAATTCTACTTTAATTTCACAGGAACCAGTGAGTCCAGGCAGTGCTGTCATGTGCAGACCAATCTCTAGGAATGGAAGCTGGAGACAGATAGGCCTCACTAGTCTGAAGGCACTGGCTACCATTGTGAGCCCCCACTTCTCATGGATATTATCCACTTCATCAAAAGCAGGGCATCCATTAAGCCATGAACTAATGCCTTGGATGGAAAAGCCTAAGTCCTCTAGTCTCATAAAACAGCCAGCCACCCTGCCATTTTATTCAATAATAATTGTTATACTACAAAAGCTTTCATAACTCACTGTGAAAATAAGGCAGGGCTAATCTATTCAAACTATTTATAATAAAAATTTTAAACAACATTAAAGAAAATTAAGACCCTATGCAACCTAGGAGTATATGTCATGAATAAACTAAGTTTTAAGATAATTCCTAGCCTTTGCATTATTTTTAAAAATTAATTTTATTTTGCTAAATATTGAAACTGTAAGAGGACTCAAACATAGACCATCAACAAAAACATAAGCACAAAATTTGGAACATAAAAACTATGAAACAGGAAAAAAATAGCATGCTCTCTAAACCAGTAAGTGCAATTCAATTGAACAATGAAAGATAATTCCTGATACCTACATTAAGAAAATAAATGCTTATAAAATAAGGACTTTCATAAAAAAGCCACACATTATTCTATGCAAAATGAATATATATATATATATATATATATATAGTTTACAAAAATTAAAATTTATTTAAGAAAATTAAACAGTAAGATACTTTACAACGAAAAGGTGACATTTACAGATTATGTAAAAACTAGCTTATTAATAAACATATACCTAGCAAAATACTATGTGATCTGCCCCTTCTAAGTACACGGTATACATGGCCTTATAAATGGGAAAGGCCTGGGTCTGGGGCTGACAGACCTTGGGCCAGGGGTTCTAGGATGATTTGGTTTGCGGGTGCAGTGTGGGGGCCAGGCAGAGAGCAGAGGGTAGTAGTGTACTCCTTCCTCAAGGATGGCTGCATTCCTGACACTACTGTAGCCTTAGACACAAGTTTAGGGATGGATTCTGCAGCACCTGAGATACAGTGAGGTCAGTGTGTGACCCCACACCCTCTCCATGGCTTGCAGGTTGGATCTGAGCATCTTTATCCCTGATGTTCCCAGTAACCCTGTCCCTTCTGTGTGGACTCCTGAGAACAGGTGGTTCCCTTCTGCTCCTGCTGCTGCTGCTGCTAAGTCGCTTCATTCATGTCAGACTCTGTGCAACCCCAAAGATGGCAGCCCACCTGGCTCCTCCATCCACAGGATTCTTTAGGCAAGACTGGAGTAGGGTTGTCATTTTCTTCTCCAGGTTGCCTGCTGCCCCAGAGGCAATTTCAATCTTGAGGAAGGTTAGAGCATCAATCAAGTTCAGGTTCCTTGCCTTCACCTCGCAACTGGCCCAGCTATCCCAATCACGGGTCAGGCACTTTTGAACTGTTGGTCATGCAAACGGCTTCCATGGTCACATGCTTTGTATTGAGCTAAGACAAGCATCTGGGTCACTGCTGCAAGAATGCCAAGGGGTGTGTCCCATGGTGAAATGGTTTTGGAGCCCATTTGATTGGTTCAGTGATGGGGTCTCGAGGTCAGGGTGTAGAAGTCAGCTCCTTCCTGCCAACCTATTAGATATGTGTGGTGTCACAAGGTTCTGTACCTGCATGTCTCATCTTCCCTGTTATGGGCTATAGACAAGTAACCAGTAGTTGGTGCAGTGACTGCAACATGTGAGCCACCTGCTGTACTTTTGTGCTCAGCCCCTTCACAGCTGGGGGCATGGCCTGGGCAATGTGGAAAGTGAGATGAGGCCAGAGGAAGGTGGGAACAACCTGGGACCCTGGACCTTCTTAGTGTGAGCCCAGATTTTCAAGGGGCAGGGGCCCTGGGGCCTGCCAGAACTGTGGGGGCAGTGGGAACAATGCAGGCCACAAGTGAATGCCAGTTTAGAAGGCCTTTCTCTTCAGTATGGAGGCAGTGGAGGAAGGTGGGTCCTGGAGGATAGAGAAGTTGCAGAGGGATTGGGCAGGAGTTCCAGCTGCTTGTGGAAGACATTATGGTGGAAGTGGAGGTGGTGGCAGTTGAGGAGCAGGAGCAGATGTCCTAAGGGGAGCAGAAGAAAAGCTTGAAGAATAGAGCTAGAAACACCCAAGGGCTGACCCTGAGTGACTAGAGGTGGATCTGAATTCTGTGAATAAGAAAGTCTAAGGGCCTACCCTCCACTGAAACACAGATCTATCAGAGGTGGACCCTCCATCTAGAACACAGAAGTGGCATCATCAGAACTGAACTGAGATAAAACCAATTTCATAAGCACCGCAGGAGGGATACGATTTCGACCCATAACCCATGGATTGCCCCAGATGATGCCAATTCTGTGTTGTAGATGGAGGGTCCGCCTCTGACATATCTGTGTTTCAGTGGAGGGTAGGCCCTTTGGACTTTCTTATTCACAGGATTCAGATCCATCTGGGCTATTACAAAAGCAGTTTAACAGATCTGGAAGTTTTGGTACAGAGTCCATTTGTTGGATTATGGGTATTGGCTACAGTCCTGCAAATCTGTTCCTGATATTATGGGTGATGTCCTTACTATTCTTATTAGCACAAATTAATGCTTGGGCTTTACTTACAGGGCTCCTAATCAGAATTTTCATTAGCACCAGGAACTCTTCAGAGAAAATGGTTGTCAGCTAAACAAGTCTTCTCCAAAACACTGAATGAATTTGGGGATGAGGTTGAGATTTCTAACTGCTCATGCTAGTTGTAGCTAGGAGTGTTTGTTTTCCAGAAATAAGCTATTTTTTAGGAGGCTGAGATAGAGCTTAGGGCCTATCTATTAGGAATAGAAAATCCTTGTGTTAGTGTGTTAATATGCACAGGCTTGGAGCTTATCATGTCTGCACTGATGTGATGTGACTAGTTACTAATTGCAATTTTAAGTCACACAATGCCAGGCTGCTCTTTAGGACAGCATTGTTCTTCCAGCCTCTTCACCTCAAGCATCTATAGCCTCGTTGACTTAAAGCAGTTTATGAACCACCACCAAATATCAGCCACAATGACTGACCAAGATGCAGACATGCTTGTCTACATGACCAACTTGAAGGTAAGGCTGGGGACACTGATATTGTGAAGGGAGGTGGCTGGGAAGGGGAGGGGAAATGATTTACACTTGAAAACAGGAAAGGACAGCTCTCCTGTAAAGTGGTTTCATTTCCCCCTGCTCCACTTTGTCCTGGCAGGTAGAAGAACTCTGATATCTCACTGATTGCTGGAAGATCACTTTCTTTTGGAATAACAGGTATTTCCAGAAGGATGTGATTGTTAAGAAGTATTTCATTTGGGTAGTAGGGCCAGAAAGGGGTAAGTTTAACTTGAAGTATGTTTAGGCTCCTCTCCCATACTCCTTTTCCTGCAGATTACCGAGCATCTTATTTCACTTCAGTTCAGTGATACCAGATATTTGAATATGAGGCATACAGCCACAGGTGCCACAACAGCATTATTAACATCTTCAATTGCTTCTCTGACTACAACTTGCAGGATCTAACTGGATTGCTGAGGTGGGGAACCACTGAGCCTCTGCAACATTGATGATTGACGTTTGAGTTCTTGTTGGCACGTGGAAAGATTTGGAGTCTGGCCAGATCTGTATTGACTTGCTCCTTTTCCTGGCAGATCATCATTAAGGATCTGTGGACCAATCCTTTACAGTACTATGTGAGGAGGAAGGCTCGAGAGGTAACTGGGTGGAGGACAGGTGAGGAGACCAGGGCCTGGGCATTAACATAATTTTTCCAGGAACCATGGACATTTATTTCACTTGTGAAGAAATTAAGACACTGTCGAGTACAGAGTGACATGAGGGCATCACCATGAAACAGTAAGTGTGTAAAACTGTAGTGAAAAAGAGGTTTGAACTAGGAAATCTTAAGGTAGATGAAGCAGCCTGTTTCCAAAGTCACTCAGATTTAAAGCTGTCTCAGCTGCACATCTCTGAACTATCATTTCAAAGCCAACAACCCCACCTTCAGTCTCTTCTTAAATTCCTCTACCTTCTCCCCCTCCCCTCCATTCTTTCCCTCCCTCCTTCCCCTCCCCTTTCTCCCCTCTTCTCCCTTCTCCTTCCCCCTATTCTCCCCTTCCCTCTTCTCCCCTTCCCATTCTCCCATTCCTCTCCTTTCTCCCCTTCCCCTCCTTTCTCCCCCTCCCCCCATTCCCCCCTCCCCTCCTGGAGAGCTCTTCCAGGGGCAGAAACTCTGTGTGTTTGGGGTATCTGTCTTACCCGGGATGCTTCTGCAGAGTGGTCTGAGAGCCATCATTCACATTTCAGGGAAAAAGTTGCTGTTTTGAGAGTTTGGGGGCTTATGGTCATTGGCCATTATGCTTGCTTTCTTGTTAAAATAGAGTAGACCCTATTGGGCAGATGTTGACTTGCTTGGACTGTTTTCCATCATTTTTATTATGTAAAATCAGGAGGGTGGAAAAAAAAAACAATACAATACTGTAAATTAATTAGCCTCCAATTAAAATAAATAAATTTACATTAAAAAAAAACACAGCAATCAGACTTGTTTTTATTAAATGAAATCAGGAGGGGGTAAAAACTCACATGGAACAAAACTGCTTTATTTAGGGAAAGATTGCTTCTTTTCAGATGTAGATTTAGTGTATGGCTTAAGCAAGTGAATCAGGTGAATTATACGAGATGTTTCCTATTCTAAGCCAGAAAGAGAGTGGTAAACAGTTAAGATTTGTTTTTCCTTGAAAGGCATGCAACTGATGTTGATGAAATATGATGTGGAAAAGGTGATGGTTCCTAATAATAAGGCATGCTGAGAATGTTGCACGTATTTTTGTTTGTGCACTCTTAAGACTCACCAACTCTGTTGCTTATATTTAGTTATGTTATATTTAGTTATGTTAATTTATAGTTACATGTAGTTAGGTCATGCTAAATAGCATGCTATTGCTCATGACAAAAGAGCATCCAGCTGTCCTCTGAAGCTATTAAGACTAAGACGTGTTTAAGAGCTACACTCTTAAGAATCATCAACACTGTTGCTTATATTGAGTTACATTAATTTATATTTATATTTAGTTATGTCATGCCAAATAGCATACAATTGCTCATGACAAAAGCCTGTGAGTCTCCTTTCTGCAAAACTGTAATCCACTGCCCGTCATTTGCTTCCTTTTTTGATTATCACACTTAGATTTTTTGTTTTGCATCTTTCACCTACCACAATAATTTTGAGAATACTGGCCATTGTGAGGTATTCTCACACACTAGTAAAGTAATGCTCAAAATTCTCCAAGCCAGGCTTCAGCAATATGTGAACCGTGAACTTCCTGATGTTCAACCTGGTTTTAGAAAAGGCAGAGGAACCAGAGATCAAATTGCCAACATCTGCTGGATCATGGAAAAAGCAAGAGAGTTCCAGAAAAACATCTATTTCTGTTTTATTGACTATGCCAAAGCTTTTGACTGTGTGGATCACAATAAACTGTGGAAAATTCTGAAAGAGATGGGAATACCAGAACACCTGATCTGCCTCTTGAGAAATTTGTATGCAGGTCAGGAAGCAACAGTTAGAACTGGACATGGAACAACAGACTGGTTCCAAATAGGAAAAGGAGTTCATCAAGGCTGTATATTGTCACCCTGTTTATTTAACTTCTATGCAGAGTACATTATGAGAAATGCTGGACTGGAAGAAACACAAGCTGGAATCAAGATTGCCAGGAGAAATATCAATAACCTCAGATATGCAGATGACACCACCCTTATGGCAGAAAGTGAACAGGAACTAAAAGGCCTCTTGACGAAAGTGAAAGTGGAGAGTGAAAAAGTTGACTTAAAGCTCAACATTCAGAAAACGAAGGTCATGGCATCCGGTCCCATCACTTCATGGGAAATAGATGGGGAGACAGTGGAAACAGTGTTAGACTTTATTTTTCTGGACTGCAAAATTACTACAGATGGTGACTGCAGCCATGAAATTAAAAGACGCTTACTCCTTGGAGGGAAAGTTGTGACCAACCTAGATAGCATATTGAAAAGCAGAGACATTACTTTGCCAACAAAGGTTCGCCTAGTCAGGGCTATGGTTTTTCTTGTGGTCATATATGGATGTGAGAGTTGGACTGTGAAGAAGGCTGAGCGCTGAAGAATTGATGCTTTTGAACTGTGGTGTTGGAGAAGACTCTTGAAAGTCCCTTGGACTGCAAGGAGATCCAACCAGTCCATGCTGAAGGAGATCAGCCCTGGGATTTCTTTGTTTTTTTTGTTTTTGTTTTTTTAAAATTTTATTTTATTTTTAAACTTTACGTAATTGTATTAGTTTTGCCAAATATTAAAATGAATCCGCCACAGGTATACATGTGTTCCCCATCCTGAGCCCTCCTCCCTCCTCCCTCCCCATACCATCTCTCTGGGTCGTCCCAGTGCACTAGCCCCAAGCATCCAGTATCGTGCATTGAACCTGGACTGGCAACTCGTTTCTTACATGATATTTTACATGTTTCAATGTCATTCTCCCAAATCTTCCCACCCTCTCCCTCTCCCACAGAGTCCATAAGACTGTTCTATACATCAGTGTCTCTTTTGCTGTCTCGTACACCGGGTTATTGTCACCATCTTTCTAAATTCCATATATATGCGTTAGTATACTGTATTGATGTTTTTCCTTCTGGCTTACTTCACTCTGTATAATAGGCTCCAGTTTCATCACCTCATTAGAACTGATTCAAATGTATTCTTTTTAATGGCTGAGTAATACTCCATTGTGTATATGTACCACAGCTTTCTTATCCATTCATCTGCTGATGGACATCTAGGTTGCTTCCATGTCCTGGCTATTATAAACAGTGCTGCGATGAACATTGGGGTACACGTGTCTCTTTCCCTTCTGGTTTCCTCAGTGTGTATGCCCAGCAGTGGTATTGCTGGATCATAAGGCAGTTCTCTTTCTAGTTTTTTAAGGAATCTCCACACTGTTCTCCATAGTGGCTGTACTAGTCTGCATTCCCACCAACAGTGTAAGAGGGTTCCCTTTTCTCCACACCCTCTCCAGCATTTATTATTTGTAGTACTTTTGGATCGCAGCCATTCTGACTGGCGTGAAATGGTACCTCATAGTGGTTTTGATTTGCATTTCTTTGATAATGAGTGATGTTGAACATCTTTTCATGTGTTTGTTAGCCACCTGTATGTCTTCTTTGGAGAGATGTCTATTTAGTTCTTTGGCCCATTTTTTGATTGGGTCATTTATTTTTCTGGAATTGAGCTGTAGGAGTTGCTTGTATATTTTTGAGATTAGTTGTTTGTCAGTTGCTTCGTTTGCTATTATTTTCTCCCATTCTGAAGGCTGTCTTTT
Organism: Bos taurus; assembly: GCF_002263795.3. Classification (NCBI taxonomy): domain Eukaryota; kingdom Metazoa; phylum Chordata; class Mammalia; order Artiodactyla; family Bovidae; genus Bos; species Bos taurus. The sequence continues at coordinate 8,525,700 of NC_082638.1, read as the reverse complement.
CACCTTGCAAATAGTTTCCTTTGATGTGCAGAAGCTTTTAAGGTTAATTAGGTCCCATTTGTTTATTTTTGATTTTATTTCCAATATTCTGGGAGGTGGGTCATAGAGGATCCTGCTGTGATGTATGTCAGAGAGTGTTTTTCCTATGTTCTCCTCTAGGAGTTTTATAGTTTCTGGTCTTATGTTGAGATCTTTAATCCATTTTGAGTTTATTTTTGTGTATGGTGTTAGAAAGTGGTCTAGTTTCATTCTTTTATAAGTGGTTGACCAGATTTCCCAGCACCACTTGTTAAAGAGATTGTCTTTAATCCATTGTATATTCTTGCCTCCTTTGTCAAAGATAAGGTGTCCATATGTGTGTGGATTTATCTCTGGGCTTTCTATTTTGTTCCATTGATCTATATTTCTGTCTTTGTGCCAGTACCATACTGTCTTGATAACTGTGGCTTTGTAGTGGAGCCTGAAGTTAGGTAGGTTGATTCCTCCAGTTCCATTCTTCTTTCTCAAGATCGCTTTGGCTATTCGAGGTTTTTTGTATTTCCATACAAATTGTGAAATTATTTGTTCTAGCTCTGTGAAGAATACTGTTGGTAGCTTGATAGGGATTGCATTGAATCTATAAATTGCTTTGGGTAGTATACTCATTTTCACTATATTGATTCTTCCAATCCATGAACATGGTATATTTCTCCATCTAGTAGTGTCCTCTTTGATTTCTTTCACCAGTGTTTTATAGTTTTCTATATATAGGTCTTTAGTTTCTTTAGGTAAATATATTCCTAAGTATTTTATTCTTTCCATTGCAATGGTGAATGGAATTGTTTCATTAATTTCTCTTTCTGTTTCCTCATTATTAGTGTACAGGAATGCAAGGGATTTCTGTGTGTTGATTTTATATCCTGCAACTTTACTATAGTCATTGATTAGTTCTAGTAATTTTCTGGTGGAGTCTTTAGGGTTTTCTATGTAGAGGATCATGTCATCTGCAAATAGTGAGAGTTTTACTTCTTCTTTTCCAATTTGGATTCCTTTTATTTCTTTTTCTGCTCTGATTGCTGTGGTAAAAACTTCCAAAACTATGTTGAATAGTAATGGTGAAAGTGGGCACCCTTGTCTTGTTCCTGACTTTAGAGGAAATGCTTTCAATTTTTCACCATTGAGGATAATGTTTGCTGTGGGTTTGTCATATATAGCTTTTATTATGTTGAGGTATGTTCCTTCTATTTCTGCTTTCTGGAGAGTTTTTATCATAAATGGATGTTGAATTTTGTCAAAGGCTTTCTCTACATCTATTGAGATAATCATATGGTTTTCATTTTTCAATTTGTTAATGTGGTGTATTACATTGATTGATTTGCGGATATTGAAGAATCCTTGCATCCCTGGGATAAAGCCCACTTGGTCATGGTGTATGATCTTTTTAATGTGTTGTTGGATTCTGATTGCTAGAATTTTGTTAAGGATTTTTGCATGTATGTTCATCAGTGATATTGGCCTGTAGTTTTCTTTTTTTGTGGGATCTTTGTCAGGTTTTGGTATTAGGGTGATGGTGGCCTCATAGAATGAGTTTGGAAGTTTACCTTCCTCTGCAATTTTTTGGAAGAGTTTGAATAGGATAGGTGTTAGCTCTTCTCTAAATTTTTGGTAGAATTCAGCTGTGAAGCCATCTGGACCAGGGCTTTTGTTTGCTGGAAGATTTTTGATTACAGTTTCAATTTCCGTGCTTGTGATGGGTCTGTTAAGATTTTCTATTTCTTCCTGGTCGAGTTTTGGAAAGTTGTACTTTTCTAAGAATTTGTCCATTTCTTCCACGTTGTCCATTTTATTGGCATATAATTGTTGATAATAGTCTCTTATGATCCTTTGTATTTATCTGTTGTTTGTTGTGATCTCTCCATTTTCGTTTCTAATTTTGTTGATTTGATTTTTCTCCCTTTGTTTCTTGATGAGTCTGGCTAATGGTTTGTCAATTTTATTTATCGTTTCAAAGAACCAGCTTTTGGTTTTGTTGATTTTTGCTATGGTCTCTTTTGTTTCTTTTGCATTTATTTCTGCTCTAATTTTTAAGATTTCTTTCCTTCTACTAACCCTGGGGTCCTTCATTTCTTCCTTTTCTAGTTGCTTTAGATGTAGAGTTAGGTTATTTATTTCACTTTTTTCTTGTTTCTTGAGGTGTGCCTGTATTGCTATGAACTTTCCCCTTAGGACTGCTTTTACCGTGTCCCACAGGTTTTGGGTTGTTGTGTTTTCATTTTCATTCGTTTCTATGCAAATTTTGATTTCTTTTTTGATTTCTTCTGTGATTTGTTGGTTATTCAGCAGCGTGTTGTTCAGCCTCCATATGTTGGAATTTTTAATAGTTTTTCTCCTGTAATTGAGATCTAATCTTACTGCATTGTGGTCAGAAAAGATGTTTGGAATGATTTCTATTTTTTTTGAACTTACCAAGGCTAGCTTTATGGCCCAGGATGTGATCTATCCTGGAGAAGGTTCCATGTGCGCTTGAGAAAAAGGTGCCCTGGGATTTCTTTGGAAGGAATGATGCTAAAGCTGAAAGTCCAGTACTTTGGCCACCTCATGCGAAGAGTTGACTCATTGGAGAAGACTCTGATGCTGGGAGGGATTGGGGGCAAGAGGAGAAGGGGATGACAGAGGATGAGATGGCTGGATGGCATCACTGACTCGATGGACCTGAGTCTGGGTGAACTCCAGAAGTTGGTGATGGACAGGGAGGCCTGGCATGCTGTGATTCATGGGGTCACAAAGAGTCAGACATGACTGAGCGACTGATCTGATCTGATCTGATCTGATCTGATGTAGAATAGTATTTTTATTTATTTATTTTAATTGGAGGATAATTAGCTTAAAATGTCATGATTTTTTTCCTGTTTATTTATTTTACTTTACAATATTGTATCAGTTTTGCCATACATTGACTTGAATCCGCCATGGATGTTGTCTTTACCATACATCTGCCAACATGAATCAGCCATAGGTATATACGTGTCCCCCACCCCTCAGCATCCTGAACCCCACTCCCACCTCCCTCTAGACCTAGGTTGTCACAGGTACTAACTTTTTGTGCCTCAATTCATGCATGGAACTTACACTTGTCATCTATTTTACATATGGTAAAATCTATTTTACATATGGTATTTTAAAACTATTTTACATATAGTAAGATAGTATTTTATGAATTAATTTATTTTAGTAGGAAGATAAATACTTTATAATACTGGATGTTTTTTGCCATATATTGATGAACATGAATTAGCCATAGGTATACAAGTGTCCCCCTGCATTCTGAATCCTACTCCCTCCTCCCTCCCCACCTAGGTTGTCTGAAAGCACTGACTTTGGTTGCCTTGCCTCATGCATTGAATTCACACTGGTTATCTGTTTTACATACAGTAATATGTATGTATGCTTCAGTGCTATTCTCTCAAATTATCCCACCCTTGCGTTCTCCCATGGAGTCCAGAAGTCTGTTCTTCTGCCCTGCAAGTAGGATCATCAGTACTATCTTTCTAAATCCTATACATATTCATTAGTACACAGTATTTCTCTTTCTCTCTCTGACTTACTTCACTCTGTATAATAGGCTGTATGTTCAGCCATCTCATTAGAACTGACTCAAATACATTTCTTTTTATAGCTGAGTAAGATACCATAGTGTGTATGTACCACAACTTCCATATCCATTTGTCTGCTGATGGACATCTAGGTTGCTTCCATGTCCCATCTATTATAAATTGTGCTACAGTGAACATTGTTTTTAAGTATGTGCTTAGAGGAAATTTAAGACATCATGGCTTCTCTCTCCTTGGAATTGACTTGAAAAATGAAAGCAGCCTTTAGTGTTGTTCAGAGAGGATAGGTTTTTATGTCTGTTTCTGTTTTCAAAGGAATCCCCTGATTTTGAGAAACTTATGTTTTTGAGAAACATCAATTCAGTTCAGTCGCTCAGTCTTGTCCAACTCTTTGCAACCCCATGAATCGCAGCACGCCAGGCCTCCCTGTCCATCACCAACTCCCGGAGTTCACCCAGACTCACGTGCATCGAGTCAGTGATGCCATCCAGCCATCTCATCCTCGTCGTCCCCTTCTCCTCCTGCCCCCAATCCCTCCCAGCATCAGAGTCTTTTCCAATAAGTCAACTCTTCACATGAGGTGGCCAAAGTATTGGGGTTTCAGCTTTAGCATCATTCTTTCCAAAGAAATCCCAGGGCTGATCTCCTTCAGAATGGACTGTTTGGATCTCCTTGCAGTCCAAGGGACTCTCAAGGGTCTTCTCCAACACCACAGTTCAAAAGCATCAATTCTTTGGCACTCAGCCTTCTTCACAGTCCAACTCTCACATCCATACATGACCACAGGAAAAAACATTTCCTTGACTAGATAAACCTTTGTTGGCAAAGTAATGTCTCTGCTTTTGAATATGCCATCTAGGTTAGTCACAACTTTCCTTCCAAGGAGTAAGCATCTTTTAATTTCATGGCTGAAGTCACCATCTGCAATGATTTTGGAGCCCAAAAAAATAAAGTCTGACACTGTTTCCGCATCTATTTCCCATGAAGTAATGGGACCAGATGCCATGATCTTCGTTTTCTGAATGTTGAGCTTTAAACATCACTTTTTGCCTAAAATAGAAAACCTAAGAAGCTGCTTAGGTCAGCATAGTTCTCATGCACAGGAAAGTAACAAAGAGTAGTCTGGAGGTGAAACGTATATAGAGAGAGACTCCAGTAAACCTGGAATAATACCAAAAGATGAATAAACAGTATCAACTGTGTGTCTGTGTATTGTTTGGTCAGGGACTCAGGATAAATATTTCATCTCCATGTAGGCTTCTCAGTTTACCATGTGGGAATTACCTGTCCATGGAGAGTTGTAGAGTGGGTTAAATAATACTTTGGGATTGTGTCAGAGGACACTGTTCTTCCTGTAGGGTGGGAGTTGGGGAGGGAGGAGAAATAAGAAAAGGGACCATTAACAGTGGGTCTATCCATTTTACAAGGGCATGTGTAAGTTCACTTCCATGTGAAAGTTCACGGAAAGTACCTGGTGAACAAGGGACAGAAATAAAAATGGTAGAACTCAATTTTGTTGGATGGTGGTACTCCAAGTATCCTCTCTGTTGGATGTCATCAGACAGTTTAACAGTATAGAACAAAGAAAAAGCCTTAACATTCAACTGACTATGAACCAGATGGCACCCTTGAGTATGTCAGGGCATGGTCTTTTGCTAAGACAGTCAGCTTCCTGGATCTAGGGTTCCAGGCAGCATCTTAGAGAATAGGAGGAAAAGATATGTGGAGGGGCTGTGGCCCAAGGAAAGAGATGGGTGGGAAGGCAGTGAGGATGTTAGTTTTGGCAAAAGTGACCAGGTAGAAAGATAATTTCCAAGAAACAGGTAAGCAAACAAAAGCAGATTCCGTCATATATGTTTGAGCTCATTTGAGCTCAATTCTTTTTTTTCCAGGAAATAAGTTTAGGTATAAAATGCCCAGGGGCAGAAGAGAGGGGAATTGGGATGCTAAATAGGCAAGGTCCAGCCTAACCAACTATGTGCTCTGGATCCCACAATGGCTCAGTGGTTAATAGCCCTATTTCCAGTAAGGCTTAAACTCTGCCCAAGACCCTTTATCAATCCAGAAATATCAACATTTTTCTCATAATCCCTCTGGTTAGGGAGTTTTATTCTTGAATGGCTGGGCATGGACTCCTTTCAACAACAAAGGCACTGTCCTTCTTCTAGGGCTTTGTCAGTATTCTGTGATCTAAGGCCCAAGGAAACACTGGAGCATATGGAGCTCACGCAGAAACTGGCTAGTGCTTAGAGTTATCCTTGCCAAGTAGATGACTGCTTCCCAGAAACATATCCATCTCTGGACTGGGCAAAGGACAGACTGCCATACATGGAGTAGGGTGGTTCAACATTTGCCTCACAGTGTTCTCCTCTCACCCCAGATACAATGGCTGTAACATGGCCATGCCTGAGGGTGACATTTCTGTCCCACATGGAGTTCTCACTCCACAACCAAGGGTTGAATGTACAAGTGTATAGGTTTATGGGTATTGCCTTCCAGGTCCACTGAATTAGATCTGCTGCTCAGTGTCAGCATTTGCATTTGAATATCTACATCCATCTGCCCCTTCTACAGAAAAGCATCTAAAGCTCCAGAAGTCAAGGCTTGGCTCTCTCTGGGTACTGTCCTCACAAACAGCCCAGAAACACTGTGGGAACATGTCTTGTCAGTTCCTGAATCTGTAAACTTCAAAGAACCCATGGGGCTCCCTCAGGGTGGTAAAAAATATAAAGCAAAAACACAAACTATTCTCTAATAACTCTGCAGTGGGAGTGAAATGGTATATTGGTGCATGGTTTTGGGGACCTTAAACTGAAATCATTTTAGAGACACCACAGTATTTATCCATATTCAGAAGCTTTAGTAAGGTCTTGCAAAGAACGTAAAGACAAAAGTTTGAGATGGCGTCCCCCAGCACCTAGTATCTCTTGCCCAGTGCTTCACTACAAAGAGTAGGTTTAGCTCTAACCAATCCTGGAGTGAAGAGTGCAGAGATATTCATGGATCAGGTAGTAAAACTTAGTTGTGGGTGGTTGTCTTAGTTGTCATTCTCTGAAAATTTGGCATGGTTTGTATTTCAGTCTCATTAGGACTTTCGCTTGGGCCCTAAAGTGTAGGTGCTATTAGATTTGACTGCACATTTGGACATATATAAGGGCTTTCTTCCACTGGATATCAATGCATGTCAGACTCAGCAGATTGCTGAGAAATTTACAAACATTCTGGCTCAATCACTCTGAGCTTCATTTGTTTCCTTGTCTCTGGACATGTTCATGTTTTCCCCGGTTTATAATGAAGATTGTGTGTCGGTGTTGTGTTTGCCCATGAACTGTCACTCTCTGATGTGAGTTGCTTTTCTTGCTGTGGATCTATCTACGTCTTCCTCTCTTTGCTGTTGCACCCATGCCTGTGCCTATATGCACAGCTTTGTTGCTGTAGCTGTTTCAGTCTTTGCACATTTCTGTTCAATTTACATGAATGTTGTTGGTCTTATTGACTTAATTATTTTTTAAGTTTTTGGGTCTTCATGGATTTGCATGTGAATTTGACACTTTTTCATTCTTGCATTGAATGCTTCTACCAATCTTTGATTGTGACTTCTTTAATGAGTTCCATTGTCTTTATGAACAACAAGAAATGCTTTATTTCTGGTATAGTTAACAGTGACACACATTTGGAAACAAGAATACTCACGCATTACAGAAATTTCCAAGGAGGACACTGCAGATGGTGACTGTAGCCATGAAATTAAAAAACGCTTACTCCTTGGAAGGAAAGTTATGATCAACCTAGATAGCATATTCAAAAGCAGAGACATTACTTTGCCAACGAAGGTTCGTCTAGTCAAGGGTATGATTTTTCCTGTGGTCATTCATGTATGGATGTGAGAGTTGGACTGTGAAGAAGGCTGAGCACTGAAGAATTGATGCTTTTGAACTGTGGTGTTGGAGAAGACTCTTGAGAGTCCCTTGGGCTGCAAGGAGATCCAACCAGTCCATTCTGAAGGAGATCAGCCCTGGGATTTCTTTGGAAGGAATGATGCTAAAGCTGAAACTCCAGTACTTTGGTCACCTCATGCGAAGAGTTGACTCATTGGAAAAGACTCTGATGCTGGGAGGGATTGGAGGCAGGAGGAAAAGTGGATGACAGAGGATGAGATGGCTGGATGGCATCACCGACTCCATGGACATGAGTTTGAGTGAATTCCGGGAGATGTTGATGGACAGGGAGGCCTGGCGTGCTCCGATTCTTGGGGTTGCAAAGAGTCGGACACAACTGAGCGACTGAACTGAACCACCAATTTGTTCTCTATATTTGTGTATCTGTTCCTGTTTTGTTACATGCATTTGTTTCTTTTATTTTTTAGATTCCACTCATAAGTGATAATTTTTCACCACTCTTATGACATAGACACTCTAGTCATACAGCATTTAGTCCACCCATTAAATATAGAAATAATATTTAAATAGAACAGCCTAAAGCTATGACAAATGTATAAAGTGAAAGTGAAGTCACACAATTGTGACCAACTCTTTGCAACCCAGGGACTGTAGCCTACCAGGCTCCTCTACCCATGGCATTTTCAAGGCAAGAATACTGGAATGGGTTGTCATATCTGTCAGCAAAAGGTATAAAATCCACTTTCAATTCTGCTAAGGGCAGTGTGAGCTTTGAGGCATTTCCTGGGGTTAACTGATTTCTCCTGGAAATTTAATGAGCTTTACAAGTAACACACTGGGATATGACTTGATCAGAAACTTTGTGGTTGCCAGGCCAAAACCAGCTATCTTTCAGTTTCTCAACTATTCCCAATCTGTATATTCTTTCCCTTGGATGGGAGATAAGTGCAAGGCCAAAAGTTAAAGAAGAGGAGTAGCAGGACTTCCATCTGGTCATATGTATAATTCACATGATTGTTGTTTAGTCACTCAGTAGTGTCTGATTCTTTGCCACCCCATGGGTTGCAGCAATCCAGGCCTCCCTGTCTCTCACCATCTCCAAAGTTTTCCCAAGTTCATGTCCATTGCATCGGTGATGCCAAAGTTTGCCCAAGTTCAGCCATCTCATCCTCTGGTGCCCTCTTCTCCTCCTACTCAATCTTTCCCAACCACAGGGAATTTTCCAATAAATTAGCTATTTGCATCAAATGTCCAAAATACTAGAGCTTCAGCTTCAGGATCAGTTCTTCCAACAAGTATTCACTATTGAATTCCATTAATTCACATGGTAACTCACATCTTTTTGTATCCATTTGTTTATTTAAGATTGTGGGATGTTTGCCTGATAGTCAAGCATATTGGTCAGGGGTAAGGACAGGTGTGAGAATTTGATGGAAGAACATTTCCAGTTGTGCTTCATGTTTAGCATCTTTTCAACCTTACCACTTCCTAAAGTCTTATTAGTACAGGCTGAACAATGAATAATAGCAATCTTAGAAAGGAGGTGACTCATATGGGCATCAACTTTACGCCCATTAGCAATAGATGTTAACAGTTCCTGGGATTTCCAAGTTATGCTAAATTCCATATCTTGAGATGGAATATGGCAGATTCCATATCTTGAGTCTGTCAAAGACTGGCAATTTCCCCTTTTGCCAATGTACAAGCTCTAGTAAGCGTTATGAGTTCAGCAACTAGGGTTGATTTCACAATGGGTGATGCATGAAAGTTGAGTACTCATGTGGAAAAACTATGGCATAGCCAGTTATGAGGTTTCCCTGGAAATTTGGTTTATAGGAGCCCTCATAAAAGTAAGTCTGGGTTGCCTAAAGGGATGCTGGAAATATCCTCTTGTGAGACTGAGACAATTTTGTTGGTTGCAAGGCAACTGCATAGAATGAAGTGAGGCCTCCATTTTCTGGAAGATATAGAGAAAAAGCTGGATTTGGAATATAACAAAAATATAAGGTAATGGGAGGGTTGTTTAAAATGGCCTGTTTTAAAAGGCTTCTGTGGTGTGTAAGCAGGGGTGTATTCCTGATGACAAAGCATCTATGTGGCATGAGAAATAGGATCAAGGGTGCATCTAAAAGTCAAAAGACTTCTCCATACAACCTGTTTCAGTCATTTTGAACCTCACAAAACACAACTGTACATGGAACAAAAGAGTGGTTCCAAATAGGAAAAGGAGTACGTCAGGGATGTATATTGCCACCCTGCTTATGTAACTTATATGCAGAGTACATCATGAGAAACGCTGGGCTGGAAGAAGCACAAGCTGGAATCAAATGATATGCTGGGAGAAATATCAATAACCTCAGATATGCAGATGACACCACCCTTATGGCAGAAAGTGAAGAGGAACTAAAAAGCCTCTTGACAAAAGTGAAAGTGGAGAGTGAAAAAGTTGGCTTAAAGCTCAGCATTCAGAAAATGAAGATCATGGCATCTAGTCCTATCACTTCATGGGAAATAGATGAGGAAACTGGAAACAGTGTCAGACTTTATTTTGGGGGGGCTCCAAAATCACTAAATATGGTGACTGCAACCATGAAATTAAGAGACACTTACTCCTTGGAAGAAAAGTTATGACAAACCTAGATAGCATATTCAAAAGCAGAGACATTACTTTGCCAACAAAGGTCTGTCTAGTCAAGGCTATGGTTTTTCCAGTAGTATGTATGGATGTGAGAGTTGGACTGTGAAGAAAGCTGAGTGCTGAAGAATTGAAGCTTTTGAACTGTGGTGTTGACGTAGACTTTTGTGAGCCCTCTGGACTTCAAGAAGATCCAACAATTCCATTCTAATGGAGATCAGTCCTGGGTGTTCTTTGGAAGGAATGATGCTGAAGCTGAAACTCCAGTACTTTGGCCACCTCATGCGAAGAGTTGACTCATTGGAAAAGACTCTGATGCTAGGACGGATTGGGGACAAGAGGAGAAGGGGACGACAGAGGATGAAATGGCTGGATGGCATCTCTGACTCAATGAACGTGAGTCTGAGTGAACTCTGGGAGTTGGTGATGGACAGGGAGGCCTGGCGTGCTGCAATTCATGGAGTCGCAAAGAGTCGGACACGACTGAGGGACTGAACTGAACTCAACTGAGTGTGATTTATTACATATTTTTGACAAGCTAAATTCTATTATAGGTGTCTAGTCTTGCTTTCTGATATTTGTCATCAATTTTGTACCTCTAGGAATCTCATCAGTTTTAGAAAAGGCAAAGGAATCAGAGATCAAATTGCCAACATCAAATTCGCATCCAACAATTCGCTGGATCATCGAAAAAGCCAGAGAGTTTCTAAAAAACATCTATTTCTGCTTTATTGACTATACCAAAGCCTTTGACTGTGTGGACCACAATAAACTGTGGAAAATCCTGAAAGAGAAGGGAATACCAGACCACCTGACCTGCTTCTTGAGAAACCTATATGCAGGTTAGGAAGCAACAGTTAGAAATGGACATGAAAAACCAGACTAGTTCTAAATAGGAAAAGGAGTACGTCAAGGCTGTATATTATCACCCTATCTATTTAACTTCTATGCAGAGTACATCATGAGAAATGCTGGACTGGAAGAAACACAAGCTGGAATCAAGATTGCAGGGAGATATATCCATAACTTCAGATATGCAGATGACACCAGCATTATGGTAGCAAATGAAGAAGAACTAAAAAGCCTCTTGATGACAGTGAAAGAGGAGAGTGAAAAAGTTGACTTAAAGCTCAACATTCAGAAGACAAAGACCATGGCATCCGGTCCCACCACTTAATGAGAAATAGATGGGGCAACAGTGGAAACAGTGTTAGACTTTACTTTTGGGGGCTCCAAAATCACTGCAGATGGTGGCTGTAGCCATGAAATTAAAAGACGCTTACTCCTTGGAAGGAAAGTTATGACCAACCTAGATAGCATATCTAATCTAGGTTGGTCTTAACTAGCACATCTAGATAGCATATTCAAAACCAGAGACATTACTTTGCCAACAAAGGTTCGTCTAGTCAAGGCTATGGTTTTTCTGGTGGTCATGTATGGATGTGAGAGTTGGACTGTGAAGAAGGCTGAGCACCAAAGAATTGATGCTTTTGAACTGTGGTGTTGGAGGAGACTCTTCAGAGTCCCTTGGATTTCAAGGAGATCCAACCAGTCCATTCTGAAGGAGATCAGCCCTGGGTGTTCTTTGGAAGGAATGAGGCTAAAGCTGAAACTCCAGTACTTTGGCCACCTCATGGGAAGAGTTGACTCATTGTAAAAGACTCTGATGCTGAGAGGGATTGGGGGCAGGAGGAAAAGTGGACGACAGAGGATTAGATGGCTGGATGGCATCACGGACTCAATGGATGTGAGTTTGAGTGAAGTCCAGTAGATGGCGATGGACAGGGAGGCCTGGCGTGCTGTGATTCATGGGGTCGCAAAGAGTTGGACACGACTGAGTGACTGAACTGAACCTAAGAATCTCATCTTTTGTATTAATTTTCACTTAGGGATTTGATTACCAGCTTGATTGCTCTGCCTCTTTGAGTCTACCTATTCTCCTGCAGGTCACCTCTATCTTCCTCCTCTCTCTTCTCTTTTCTTTCTGAGTGTTCTCTCTGAATCTCTCTGGGTATTCCTGACTGTGGAGAATTTTTCAACCATAAACCAAGATTTTTTTTTTTAATATTATATGATGTATGGATGGAGAAGTCTTCAGGCTACTGTAAGAGAAGGACCAAGAGCCAGAGGCAAGAGTCTTAACTCCAAAACTTTAGAACATCAGAGAATTCCAGACTCTAGGGAATCTTAATATACAAGAGCTCACACAGAAGTCTCTTTCTGGTGACGAAAGAGCCACCCAAGAGCCCACAAGATCAAGTGCAAGACACACGACACTAATCCTCCAGCAGAACAGGAACACAATCATAAACATTAAATATGGGATGCCCAAAACTATGCTAAACCCATTGACACCCCGAAGTTCACTACTGGATGCTTCATTGCACTCTAGGGACAAGAAATTCAGTTTGACACACCATAATGCAGACACAAGCTCCCCTACCCAGGAAACCTTGAAAAGTCATTTGTCCAATCCAACCTATGTGGAGCAGACGCCACAATTAATTAAGAAGAACCTACTGAAAGGGCACCCTAAATACAGCAATATAAACAAAGTGAAAGGCAGAGAAATATTCAGCAGGTGAAGGAACATTATAAAAAATGCACCAAAACAAACAAAAGAGAACGAGATAGGGAGTCTACCTGAAAAAGAATTCGGAATAACTATAGTGAAGATGATCCAGAATCTGGAAAAGCAGATGGAGCTACAGATAAATAGACTAGAGACAACAATTGAAAAGATACAAGAAATGCTTGTCAAGGACCTAGAAAAAATAAAGAAGAATCAATCAATAATGAATAATGCAATAACTGAGATCAAAACCACTTAGGAGGGGACCAAGTGTAGAATAACTGAGGCAGAAGAGAGGATAAGTGAGGTGGGAGATAGAATGGTGGGAATAAATGAATCAGAGAGGCAAAAAGAATTCAAAGAAATGAGGACAAAGTCAGAGGCCTCTGGGAAATTGTAAAATGCCCCAACATTCAAATCAATGGTCTCCCAGAAGCAGAAGGCAAAAAGAAAGGGCATAAGAAATACTTAAAGACATAACAATGAAAGCATGCCTTATACACAGAAGGAAATTACCACCCAAGTCCAAGAAACCCAGTGAGTACCAAACAGGATAAGGCCAAGGTGAAACACCTGAAGACCCCATATTAATCAAACTAACAAAGACCAAACACAAAGAGCAAATATTAAAGGCAGCAAGGGAAAAGCAACAAATAATACAAAAGGGGATCCCCACAAGGAAAACAGCTGAGCTACCAACAGAAACTCTCCAGGCCAGAAGGGAATGCAGGGACATACTTAAAGTGATGAAAGAGAAAAACCTACAACCAAGATTGCTCTACCCAGCAAGGATCTTGTTCAAATAAGAAAGATAAATCAAAAGCTTTACAATCAAGAGCTGAGAAAATTTCAGCGTCACCAAACCAGCTTTTCAACAAATACTAAAGGACCTTCTCTAGACAGGAAACACAGTGAAGCTTTATAAAAAAGAACTCAAAATAACAAAGTAAATGGTAACAGGCTCTTACTTATAAATAATTATTTTAAAGGTAAATGGATTAAATGTTCCAACAAAAAGACAGACTGGCTGAATGGATACCAAGGCAAGACCTCAATATATGCTGTCTAATAGAGACCCATATAAACACTAGGGCCATACACAGACTGAAAATAAAGGACTGGAAAAAAAGTGTTTCATGAAAATGGGGACCAAAATAAAGAAGGATTAGCAATACTCATATCAGATAAAATAAACTTTCCAATAAAGACTGTGATAAGAGACAAAGAAGGACTGTACATAATAATCAAAGGATCAATCTTAGTAGAAGATATAATGATTATAAATATATATTAATCCGACATAGAAGTACCTCAGTATGTAAGGCAAATGCTAACAAGTATGCGTGCTGCAACTCATAGGGTCGAAAAGAGTCGGATATGACTGAGCGACTGAACTGAACTGATGAAAGGGGAAATTAACAGTAACAGTAATAGTGGGGTTGATTAATAAGCCACGCATACCTATGGATAGATCAGTTCAGTTCAGTTTAGTTCAGGCGCTCAGTCTTGTCTGACTCTTTGTGACCCCATAAACCACAGCACGCCAGGTTTCCCTGTCCATCACCAACTCCTGGAGTCCACCCAAACCCATGTCCATTGAGTCGGTGATGCCATCCAACAATCTCATCCTCTGTCATCCCCCTCTCCTCCTCCCTCAATCTTTCCCAGCATCAGGGTCTTTTCAAATGAGTCATCTCTTCGCATCAGGTGGCCAAGGTATTGGAGTTTCAGCTTCAACATCAGTCCTACCAATAAACACCCAGGACTGATCTCTTTGGAATGCACTGGTTGGATCTCCTTGCAGACCAAGGGACTCTCAAGAGTCTTCTATTCCTGCTTTCTGGAGGTTTTTTGTTTGTTTGTTTTTTTAATCATAAATGGATGTTGAATTTTATCAAAGGCTTTCTCTGCATCTATTGAGATAATCATATGGTTTTTAGTTTTCACTTTGTTAATGTGGTGTATTATATTGATTGATTTGCAGATATTGAAGAATTCTTGCATCCCTAGGATAAAGCCTGCTTGGTCATGATGTATGGCCTTCTTAATATGTTGTTGGATTCTGTTTGCTAGAAAAATTAGGAAACAATTCCATTCACCGTTGCAATGAAAAGAATAATATGCTTAGGAACATATCTACCTAAAGAAACATGACCTATATATAGAAAACTATAAAACACTGGTGAAAGAAATCAAAGAGGACACAATAGATGGAGAAACATACTGTTTGCTAGAATTTTTTTAAGGATTTTTGCATCTATGTTCATCAGTGATATTGGCCTGTAGTTTTTGTTTCTGTTTTTGTGGCTTCTTTATCTAGTTTTGGTATTAGGGTGATGGTGGCCTCATAGAATGAGTTTGGAAGTTTACTTTCCTCTGCAATTTGCTGGAAGACTTTCAGTAGAATAGGTATTAGCTCTTCTCTGAATTTTTGATAGAATTCAGCTGTGAAGCCATCTGGTCCTGAGCTTTTGTTTCCTGGAAGATTTCTGATTACAATTTCCGTGCTTGTGATGGGTCTGTTAAGATTTTCTATTTCTTCCTTGTTCAGTTTTGCAAAGTTGTTCTTTTTTAAGAATTTGTCCAAGTTGTTCATTTTATTGGCATATAGTTGCTGATAATAGTCTCTTATGATACTTTGTATTTCTGTGTTGTCATGATCTCTCCATTTTCATTTCTAATTTTATTGATTTGATTTTTATCCCTTTAATCTTGATTTGTCCGACTAATCATTTGTCAATTTTATCTTCTCAAAGAACCAGCTTTTGGCTTTGTTGATTTTGGCTATGGTCTTTTTGTTTTGTTTCTTTGGCATTTATTTCTACCTTAATTTTTAAGGTTGTTTTCCTTCTACAAACCCTGGGGTTCTTCATTTCTTCATTTTCTAGTTGTTTAGGTGTAGAGTTAGATTATTTATTTGACTTTTTCTTGTTTTTTGAGGTATGCCTGTATTGTTATGAACCTTCCCGTTAGCACTGCTTTTACAGAGTTCCACAGGTTTTGCATTGTTGTGTCTTATTCTTACAGTAGTCTCAAGACTTCTCCATCTATACAGCACTAATGATAATATATCTAGTTTAATGATGAAAACTTCTCCAGAGAGGTTCACAGAGTTACATGGAGAAGAGAAGAGAGAGGAGGGAGATAGAGGTGATCAGGAGGACAAAAGGCAGAACCAAAAGGGGAGAGAGCAAGCTAGGCAATAATCAATTCTCTAGGTGCTCTCCATAGTCTGAATCCCTCAAAAATGTTCATAGTGTTACACAGAGAAGAGAAGAGGGAGGAAGGAGACAAAGGTGGCAGGCGGACAAAAGGGGGATCAAAAGGAGAGAGACAGATCTAGCCAATAATCAGCACCCCAAGTGTTCTCCACAGTCCGCAACCCACCCTGAGTTTCACCGAGTTGGTAGAGAAGAGAAGGGGGAGGGAGGAGATAGAGGCAACCTGGTGGAGAGAAAGGAGTGTCCAAAGTGGGAGAGAGCAGTCAAGCCAGTAATCTCACTCCCAAGTAAAAATTGGTACTGAAGATTGGTTCTTAATGGTACAAAATTGATAATAAATACTAAAAACCAAAGATTAAAAATCTAGAGGTTGGATTCTCAAAAATACAATATTAAAGAAAGAAACAAGGTCACAAAAATTATAAAATATATGTATATATAAAGTTTGCTTTTAAAAATAAGGTCTTTTTTTTTTTTTTGCCAAGTAATAGTAGGTTATTAAAGTGAAAATTAAAGGAGTAATAGAGGACTTAAAAATAAAAATAAGATTTTTTTAATTAAAAAAATGATAATAGTAAAATATATCTAGGACTTTCTCTGGTCGTGTTGTGGACAATGTGGGATCAGTTCATTTTCAGATAGTTCCTTGATCCAGCTTATACTTCTCAAGATCTATAGGCCCCTTCCTATGTAATCAGTACTAACTACAGGGTTTTAATCTATTAAACCTGTCACTTGCATGGTGGTTCCCTCTGTTTGTTTTAGCTTCTTCTGTTTGCTGGTCTCTTCTTGCTGGTCTAATTTCCACCCTGATACAAGGGGGCGGTTGTTGTCACTTTTTTACACTTATTCAGTTTTGCTGTAGGGAGGGAGGAATACTGCAAAGAAATACCATTGGCCTGTGCTCACAGTGTCTTGGCCACAGTGGGTTTGTCCCTGCTCATGGAGTGGGTGTTTTCCCTGTCTACACTGCTTAGGCTCTAGGTTGCTCTGCCAGGAACATCTGAGGAGGGCCCTGAGTTGTATGCACTTCCCAGGTCTAAGCTGCTCAGGTTCAGGTTCTTGGGTACTGCGCAGAGGTTCAGACTTGGTTGAGCCTGCGTTTTGTGCCCTTCTCAGAACAGAGCAACTCAGATGACCAGGTGCTTGGCAAGCGCAGTCACCCCCAGGTGGAGGCTGTGACTTATCCTTGTTGCTTATCCTTGTTGCTCAGATTTTCTGGGTGTACAACCAGAGCGCCTTTTCTGGTGTGCCATGTGTCTCTTCTGGGGAGCTGATCTCTAACTGTGAGACCCTCCCAGCATATGTTGACTGTCCAGAATCCCAAGAAGTCTTGGTTAGCAATGAAGCCTGCTTGCAGTTTGGTAGATGATGCCTCTATGGGGCCTTGACTGCCCACTTCTGGCTCTGGAGCAGACCCCCCCCGCACCCCCCGCCTCGCCCCATCACATTGCCTGTCTCCAGCAGGGGATGGGCCGGTCCACAGCTGTCTAGCACTGCTCAGTGCTTTGCTCTGTGAGTGGGCCTGACAGTGTCTTAGGTTAGCGATTTTTGCCAGATAGCTATCCCACAGTCTGGGGTGCTATCTCAAGTTAGTTCCCTCAGATTGCCCTCGGGGCTTTCAGGCCCGGTCCTTACTCTAAGTGGTGCAGCCCATGCCTCCCTGTCCGGCCCCAGTTTGCCTGTGGTGGATGTGTGGCTTCTCCACTGGGAGTTGCCATTAGGCACGCAATCTCTGAGTTTTAATTATTTATTTATCTTTTCTCCCAGTTATGTTGCCTTCTGAGGTTCCAAGGCTCACCAAGACTCACCAGTCAAAGTGTTTCCTGGGGTTTGGAAACTTATTTCTTTTTAAAGACTCCCTTCCCAGGATGGATCTCCATCCCTACCTCTTCTGCCTCTCTTTTTATCTTTTATATTTTTCCTACCTCAATTTGAAGACAATGGGCTTCCTTTCTGTGTGCCTGATGTCCTCTACCAGCATTCAGAAGTTGTATTCTGGAATATACTCAGATTTCAAATGTTCTTTCCATGAATTTGTGAGGGAGAAAGTGGTCTCCTGGTCCTATTCCTCTGCCATCTTAGGACAACCTTGTCTTTCCTTTTTAATATGCTGTCTAGGTTGGTCATAACTTTCCATCCAAGGACTAAGTGTCTTTTATTTCATGGCTGAAGTCACCATCTTCAGTCTGCAGTGATTTTGGAGCCCAGAAAAATAAATCAGAAAATGTTTCCACTCTTCCCCATTTATTTGCCATGAAGTGATGGAACCGGATGCCATGATCTTGGTTTTCTGAATGTGGAGATTTAAGCCAATTTCACTTTCATCAAGAGGCTCTTTAGTTCTTCTTCACTTTCTGCCATAAGGGTGGTGTCATTTGCATCTCTGAGGTTATTGATATTTCTCCCAGCAATCTTGATTTCAGCTTGTGCTTCCTCCAGCCCAGCGTTTCTCATGATGTACTCTGTATATAAATTAAATATGCAGGGTGACAACATACAGCCTTGATGTACTACATTTCCTATTTGGAACCAGTCTGTTGTTCCCATGTCCAGCACCAACTGTCGCTTCCTTACTTGCATACACATTTCTCAAGAGGTAGGTCAGGTGGTCTGGTATTCTCATCTCTTTAACAATTTCCCACAGTTTATTGTGATCCACACAGGCAAAGGTTTTGGAATAGTCAGTAAAGCAGAAATAGATGTTTTTCTGGAATTTCCTTGCCTTTTTGATGATCCAGTGGTGGTTGGCAATTTGATCTCTGGTTCCTCTGCCTGTTTTAAAGCCAGCTTGAACACCCAGAATTTCATGGTTCATGTATTGCTGAAGTCTGGCTTGGAGAATTTTAAGAATCACTTTACTAGCATGTGAGATGAATGCAATTGTGCAATAGTCTGAGCATTGAGTATTCCAAATGTGTTAGCATATTGAGTACAGCACTTTCAGAATGTCATCTTTCAGGAGTTGAAATAGCTCAACTGGAATTCCATCACCTCCATTAGCTTTGTTCATAGTGATGCTTTCTAAGGCCCACTTGACTTCACATTCCAGGATGTCTGACTCTAGGTGAGTGATCACACCATTGTGATTATCTGGGTCGTGAAGATCTTTTTTGTACAGTTCTTCTGTGTATTCTTGCCACCTCTTCTTATGTTCTGCTTCTGTTAAGTCCATACCATCTCTGTCCTTTATTGAGCCCATCTTTGGATGAAATGTTCCCCTGGTATTTCTAATTTTCTTGAAGAAATCTCTAGTGTTTCCCATTCTATTGTTTTCCTCTATTTCTTTGCACTGATCACTGATGAAGGCTTTCTTATCTCTCCTGGATATTCTTTGGACTCTGCATTCAAATGGGTATATCCTTCCTTTTCACCTTTGCTTTTTGCTTCCCTTCTTTTCACAGCTATTTTTGAGGCCTCCTCAGACAGTCATTTTACTTTTTTCCATTTCTTTTTCTTGGGGACGGTCTTGATTCCTGTCTCCTGTACAGTGTCAGAAATTTCCATCCATAGATGCACCAAACAGAAAGTTAACAAGGAAACACAAGGTCTAAATGATACAATGGACAAGTTAGACCTAATTGATATCTGTAGGGCACTTCACCCAAAAACAGTGGAATTCACATTTTCCTTAAGTGCACATAGAACATTCTCCAGGATAGATCACATTCTTGGACCATAAATGGAGCCTTTGTCAATTGAAAAAAAAAAAAAAAACAAAACTGAAATCATTTCAAGTGTCTTTTGCAATCACAGTGTGGTAAGATTAGATGTCAATTACAGGGGGGAAAAAACTATTAAAATACAAACTCATACAAGCTAAACTACACACTTCTGGATAACCAACAGATCACAGAAGTGTTTAAGAAGGAAATCAAAATATGCACAGAAACATATGAGAACATGACAACCCCAAACCTATGGAGTTCAGTAAAAGCAGTGCTAAGAGGGAGATTCAAAGGAAGGCTTTCTTATCTCTCCTTGCTATTCTTTGGACTCTGCATTTGTAAGCCTACTTCAAGAAACAAGAGAAACATCAAATAAACATAACTTTACAACTAAGCAACTAAAAAAACAGAAACAAACAAACAAAACCCAAAGTTAGCAGATGGAAAAAAGATCATAAGACTCAGAGCAGAAATAAATGAAAAACAATTGAAGAAGACTATAGCAAAAACCAACAAAACTAAAGTTGGTTCTTTGAGATGATAAATAAAATAGACAAACCATTAGCCAGACTCATCAAGAGAAAAAGGGTAAATAATCTTTAATCCTGGGAGAACTGGTCAACCACCTGTAGAACATGAAACTAGGGCACTTTTTATCACCATAAATAAAAATAAACTCAAAATGGATTAAATACCTTAATGTAAGACCAGAAACTATAAAACTCTTAGAGGAAAACATAGGCAGAACACACTCTGACATAAATCTCAGCAAGATCCTCTATGATTTACTTCCCAGAATAAGGGAAATGAAAACAAAAATAAACAAATGAAAACTAATTAAACATAAAACTTTTGTACAATGAAGGAAACTATAAGCAAGGTGAAAAGGCAGCCTTCAGAACTGGAGAACGTAATAGCAAATGAAGCAACTGACAAAGAATTTATATAAAAAATAAACAAGCAAATCATGGAGCTCAATACTGGAAACATAAAAGACTCAATCAAAAAATAGGCCGAAGAACTAAACAGATATTTATACAAAAATACATACAAATGGCTAACAAACACATGAAAAGATTCTCAATATCCTTCATTAGGAGAGAAATGCAAACAAAATCACAATGATGTACTATCCCACGCTCATCAGAATGGTGCTATCAAAAACTTTACAAAAAATATATGCTGGAGATGGTGTGGGTAAAGGGAACACTATTACACTGTTTGTAGGAATGCAAATTTGTACAGCTAGTGTGGAGATTCCTTTAAAAACTGGTAAGAGAATGGCCATATGACTCAGCAATTCTACTGCTGGGTATACATACCAAGAAATAAGAATTGAAAGAGTCACATGTACCCCAATGTTCATTGCAGCACTGTTTACAAGAGCTAGGACTGGAAAGAAACCTAGATGTCCTTCACAGGCCAATGGATAAACAAGTTTTTGCACATATACACAATGGAATATTCAGTTCAGTTCAATAGCTCAGTCCTGTCTGATTCTTTCCAATCCCATCACTCCAGGCCTCCCTGTCCATTGAGTCGGTGATGCCAAACATCTCATGCTCTGTCATCCCCTTCTACTCCTGACCTCATTCTTTCCCAGCATCAAGGTCTTTTCAAATGAGTCAGCTCTTCACATCAGGTGGCCAAAGTATTGGAATTTCAGCTTCAATATCAGTCCTTCCAATGAACACCCAGGACTGACCTCCTTTAGGATGGACTGGTTGGATCTCCTCACAGACCAAGGAACTCTCAAGAGTCTTCTCCAACACCACAATTCGAAAGCATCAATCCTTCGGCACTCAGCTTTCTTTATAGTTCAACTCTCACATCCATACATGAGTACTGGAAAATCCATACCCTTGACTATACGGAACTTTGTTGATTAAGTCATGTCTCTGCTTTTCAATATGCTGTCTAGGTTGGTCATAACTTTCCCTCTAAGGAGTAAGCGTCTTTTCATTTCATGGCTGCAATCACTATCTGCAGTGATTTTGGAGCCCAGAAAAATAAAATCAGCCACTGTTTCCCCATCTATTTGCCATGAAAGTATGGGACTGCATGCCATGATCTTTGTTTTCTGAATGGTGAACTTTAAGCCAACTTTTTCACTCTCCACTTTCACTTTCATCCAGAGACTCTAATTCTTCTTTGCTTTCTTCCATAAGGATGGTATCATCTGCATATATAAGGTTATTGATATTTCTCCCAGCAATCTTGATTCCAGCTTGTGCTTCTTCCAGCTTAGCATTTCTCATGATGTACTCTGCATGTAAGTTAAATAAGCAGGGTGACAATATACAGCCTTGACTTTCTCCTTTTCCTATTTGGAACCAGTCTGTTGTTCCATGTCCAGTTTTAACTGTCCCTTCCTGACCTGCATACAGGTTTCTCAAGAAACAGGTAGGTGGTCTGGTATTCCAGTCTCCAGAATTTTCCACAGTTTATTGTGATCCACACAGTCAAAGGCTTTAGCATAGTCAATAAACCAGAAATAGATGTGTTTCTGGAACTCTTGTGCTTTTTTGATGATCCAGCGGATGTTGGTAATTTGATCTGTGGTTCTTCTGTCTTTTCTAAACCCAGCTTGAACATCTGGAAGTTCATAGTTCATGTATTGCTGAAGCCTGGCTTGGAGAATTTTAAGCATTACTTTACTAGTGTGTGAGATGAATGCAATTTTGCAGTAGTTTGGGCATTCTTTGGTATTGCCTTTCTTTGGGATTGGAATGAAAATTGACCTTTTCCAGTCCTGTGGCCACTGCTGAGTTTTCCACATTTGCTGGCATATTGAGTGCAGCACTTTCACAGCATCATCTTTCAGGATTTGAAATAGCTCAACTAGAATTCCTTCACCTCCACTAGCTTTGTAATGATGTTTCCTAAGGGCCACTTGACTTCACATTCCAGAATGTCTGGTTCTAGGTGAGTCTGAGTGATCATGCCATCGTGATTACCTGGATCATGAAGATCTTTTTTGTATAGTTCTTCTGTGTATTCTTGCCATCTATTTTTAATATCTTCTGCTTCTCTCAGGTCCATACCATTTCTGTCATTTATTGAGCCCATTTGCACAAAATTTTCCCTTGATACCTCAACTTTCTTGAAGAGATCTCTAGTCTTTCCCATTCTATTATGTTGCTCTATTTGTGTGCATAGATCACTGAGAAAGGTTTTCTTATCTCTCCTTGCTATTCTTTGGAATTCTGCATTCAAATGGGTATAAAAAATTTTCCTTTTCTCATTTTCTTTTCATTTCTCTTCTTTTCATAGCTCTTTGTAAGGCCTCCTCAGACAGGCATTTTGCTTTTTTGCATTTCTCTTTCTTGAGGATGGTATCATCTGTGTCTTCTGTACAGTGTCACAAACCTCTGTTTAGTTCATCTGGCATTCTGTCTATCAGATCTAGGCCCTTAAATCTATTTCTCACCTACACTGTAAAATCATAAGGTATTTAATTAAGTCATACCTGAATGTTCTAGTAGTTTACCCAGTTTCTTCAATTTAAGTCTGAATTTGGCAATAAGGTGTTCATGATCTGAGTCACAGACAGCTCCCTGTCTTGTTTTTGCTGAGTGTATAGAGCTTCTCCATCTTTGGCTGCAAAGAATATAATCAATCTGATTTCAGTGTCAACCATCTGGTGATGTCCATATGTAGAGTCTTCTCTTGTGTTGTTGAAAGAGAGTGTTTGCTACGATCAGTGTGCTCTCTTGGCAAAACTCTGTTAGCCTTTGCCCTGATTCATTCCGTATTCCAAGGCCAAATTTGTCTGCTACTCCAGGTGTTTCTTGACTTCCGACTTTTGTATTCCAGTCCCCTGTAATGAAAAGGATATCTTTTTTGGATGTTCGTTCTAAAAGGTATTGTAGGTCTTCATAGAACCGTTCAGCTTCAGCTTCTTCAGCGTTACTGGTTGGGGCATAGGCTTGGATTATTGTGATTTTGAATGGTTTGCCTTGGAAACGAATAGAGATCATTCTGTCCTTTCTGAGATTGCATCCCAATATTGCATTTTGGACTCTTTTGTTGACTATGATGGCTACTCAATTTCTTCTAAGGGATGCCTGCCCACAGAAGTAGATATAATGGTTATCTGAGTTAAATTCACCAATTCCAGTCCATCTTAGTTCACTGATTCCTAGAGTGTCGATGTTCACTCTTGTCATCTCCTGTTTGACCACTTCCAATTTGCCTTGATCCATGGACCTAATATTCCAGGTTCCTATGCAATACTGCTCTTTACAGCATCAGACCTTGCTTCTATCACCAATCGCATCCATAATGGCTTGTTGTTTTTGCTTTGTCTCCATCCCTTCACTCTCTGGAGTTATTTCTCCACTGATCTCCAGTAGTATATTGGGCACCTACTGACCTGCAGAGTTAATCTTTAACTGTCCTATTTTTTTGCCTTTTCATACTGTTCATGGGATTCTCAAGGCAAGAATACTGAAGTGCTTTGCCATTTCCTTCTCCAGTGGACCACATTCTATCAGACCTCTCCACTATGACCTTTCTGTCTTAGATGGCTCCACACGTCATGCCTTAATTTCATTGAGTTAGACAAGCTGTGCATGTGATCAGATTGGCGTGTTGTCTGTGAATGTGGTATCAGCCTGCCTGGCCTCTGAGACCTTCTCTCAGTGCCTAGCGTCTTACTTGGGCTTCTCTTACCTTGGACATGGGTTATCTCTTCACAGCTGTTTCAGCAAAGTGCATCTGATGCTCTTTACATTGAATATGGGGTAGCTCCTCTTGGCTGCTTTCGCACCATGCAGCCGCCACTCCTGCACTGCACAGCCACTGCTGGCCTGGATGAAGCACAAGCTGGGATCAAGATTGCTTGGAGAAATATCAATAATCTCAGATATGTGGATGACACCACCCTTATGGCAGAAAGTGAAGAACTCAAGAGCCTCTTGATGAAAGAAAGAGGAGAGTGAATAAGTTGGCTTAAAGCTTGACATTCAGAAAACTAATATCGTGGCATCTCATCCCATTACTTCATGGCATATAGATGGGGGAACAGTGGAAACAGTGGCTGACTTTGTTTTTTGGAGCTTCAAAATCACTGCAGATGGTGACTTCAATAATGAAATAAAAGATATTTACTCCTTAGAAGGGAAGTTATGACCAAACTACATAGCATATTAAAAAGCAGAGACATGACTTTGCCAACAAAGGTCCGTCTTCAAGGCTGGGTTTATCTAGTAGTCATGTATGGATGAGAGAGTTAGACTATAAAGAAAGCTGAGTGCAAGAATTATTTCTTTTAAACTGCATTGTTGGAGAAGACTCTTGAGAGTTCCTTGGACTGCAAGGCGATCCAACCAGTCCATCCTAAAGGAGATCAGTCCTGGGTGTTCATTGGAAGGACTGATGTTGAAGCTGAAACTCCAATACTTTGGCTACCTGATGTGAAGAACTGACTCATTTGAAAAGACCCTGATGCTGGGAAAGATTGAGAGCAGGAGGAGAAGGGGACAACAGAGTAGTAGATCATTGGATGGCATCACTGACTCAATGGACATGAGTTTAGGTAAACTCCGGTGTCGGTGACGGACAAGGAGGCCTGGTGTGCTGTGGTTCATGGGGTTGCAAAGAATCGGACATGACTTAGTTACTGAACTGAACTGAATATTTCTCCACTCTTCTAACAGTTTGTTCAGTTTTTCCATGTTGTACACTACTTTGGCATATACTTGCTTACAGTCATCAAATATGGAGAAGGACATGGCAACCCAGTCCAGTATTCTGTCTAGAGAATCCTATGGACAGAAGAGCCTGGTGGGCTGTTGTCCATAGGGTTGTACAGAGTTGGACACAACTGACACAACTTAGCATGCATGCATTCATTGTAGAAGGAAAGGCAATCCACTCCAATATTCTTGCCTTGGGAATCCCAGGGACAGAGTAGCCTGTTGGGCTTTCTTCTGTGAGGTTGCACATAGTCAGACACTACTGAAGCAACTTAGCAGCAGCAGCTGCAATCGTCTAATGATCTTTTGTATTCCTTTTTTTTAAATGTTTTGTTTATTTATTATTATTTTTTATTTTATTTTTAAACTTTACATAATTGTATTAGTTTTGCCAAATATCAAAATGAATCCGCCACAGGTATACATGTGTTCCCCATCCTGAACCCTCCTCCCTCCTCCCTCCCCATACCATCCCTCTGGGTCGTCCCAGTGCACTAGCCCCAAGCATCCAGTATCGTGCATCGAACCTGGACTGGCAACTCGTTTCTTACATGATATTTTACATGTTTCAATGTCATTCTCCCAAATCTTCCCACCCTTTCCCTCTCCCACAGAGGCCATAAGACTGTTCTATACATCAATGTCTCTTTTGCTGTCTCGTACACTGGGTTATTGTCACCATCTTTCTAAATTCCATATATATGCGTTAGTATACTGTATTGATGTTTTTCCTTCTGGCTTACTTCACTCTGTATAATTGGCTCCAGTTTCATCACCTCATTTGAACTGACTCAAATGTATTCTTTTTAATGGCTGAGTAATACTCCATTGTGTATATGTACCACAGCTTTCTTATCCATTCATCTGCTGATGGACATCTAGGTTGCTTCCATGTCCTGGCTATTATAAACAGTGCTGCGATGAACATTGGGGTACACGTGTCTCTTTCCCTTCTGGTTTCCTCAGTGTGTATGCCCAGCAGTGGGATTGCTGGATCATAAGGCGGTTCTCTTTCCAGTTTTTTAAGGAATCTCCACACTGTTCTCCATAGTGGCTGTACTAGTCTGCATTCCCACCAACAGTGTAAGAGGGTTCCCTTTTCTCCACACCCTCTCCAGCATTTATTATTTGTAGACTTTTGGATCGCAGCCATTCTGACTGGTGTGAAATGGTACCTCATAGTGGTTTTGATTTGCATTTCTCTGATAATGAGTGATGTTGAGCATCTTTTCATGTGTTTGTTAGCCATCTGTATGTCTTCTTTGGAGAGATGTCTATTTAGTTCTTTGGCCCATTTTTTGATTGGGTCGTTTATTTTTCTGGAGTTGAGCTGTAGGAATTGCTTGTATATTTTTGAGATTAGTTGTTTGTCAGTTGCTTCATTTGCTATTATTTTCTCCCATTCTGAAAGCTGTCTTTTCACCTTGCTAATAGTTTCCTTTGATGTGCAGAAGCTCTTCACAGAGCTAGAACAAATAATTTCACAATTTGTATGGAAAAACAAAAAACCTCAAATAGCCAAAGCGGTCTTGAGAAAGAAGAATGGAACTGGAGGAATCAACCTACCTGACTTCAGGCTCTACTACAAAGCCACAGTTATCAAGACGGTATGGTACTGGCACAAAGACAGATATATAGATCAATGGAATAAAATAGAAAGCCCAGAGATAAATCCACGCACATATGGACACCTTATCTTTGACAAAGGAGGCAAGAATATACAATGGATTAAAGACAATCTCTTTAACAAGTGGTGCTGGGAAATCTGGTCAACCACTTATAAAAGAATGAAACTAGACCACTTTCTAACACCATACACAAAAATAAACTCAAAATGGATTAAAGATCTCAACATAAGACCAGAAACTATAAAACTCCTAGAGGAGAACATAGGAAAAACACTCTCTGACATACATCACAGCAGGATCCTCTATGACCCACTTCCCAGAATATTGGAAATAAAATCAAAAATAAACAAATGGGACCTAATTAACCTTAAAAGCTTCTGCACATCAAAGGAAACTAATTTTATTTATTTTTTAAGGGATGTTTGCAACAAAACCGAACAATATTTTTATTTTTTATTTTTTTAAATTTTATTTTATTTTTAAACTTTACATAATTATATTAGTTTTGCCAAATATCAAAATGAATCCGCCACAGGTATACATGTGTTCCCCATCCTGAACCCTCCTCCCTCCTCCCTCCCCATACCATCCCTCTGGGTCATCCCAGTGCACTAGCCCCAAGCATCCCTTTTTTTTTTTAATATAAATTTATTTATTTTAATTGGAGGCTAATTACTTTACAATATTGTATTGGTTTTGCCATACATTGACATGAATCTGCCACGGGTGTATGTAATCCCCATCATGAACCCCCCTGCCACTGCCCTCCCCATAGCATCCCTCTGGGTCATCCCAGTTCACCAGTCCCGACCATCCTGTATCATGCATCAAACCTGGACTGGCAATTCGTTTTACATATGATATATATGTTTCAATGCCATTCGCCCAAATCATCCCACTCTCGCCCTCTCCCCCAGAGTCCAAAAGACTGTTCTATACATTTGTGTCTTTTTTGCTGTCTCCCATACAGGGTTATCATTACCATCTTTCTAAATTTCATATATATATGTTAGTATACTGTATTGGTATTTTTCTTTCTGGCTTACTTCATTCTGTAATATAGGCTCCAGTTTCATCCACCTCATTAGAACTGATTCAAATGCATTCTTTTTAATGGCTGAGTAATACTCCATTGTGTATATGTACCACAGCTTCCTTATCCATTCGTCTGCTGATGGACATCTAGATTGATTCCATGTCCTGGCTATTATGAACAGTGCTGTGATGAACACTGGGGTACACGTGTCTCTTTCAATTCTGGTTCCTCAGTGTGTATGTCCAGCAGTGGGTTTGCTTGGTCGTATGGCAGTACTATTTCCAGTTTTTTAAGGAAACTCCACACTGTTCTCCATAGTGGCTGTACTAGTTTGCATTTCTAGCAGCAGTGTAACAGGGTTGCCTTTTCTCCACACCCTGTCAAGCATAAGAAAGGTGAAAAGACAGCCTTCAGAATGGGAGAAAATAATAGCAAATGAAGCAACTGACAAAGAATTAATCTCAAAAATATACAAGCAACTCCTGCAGCTCAATTCCAAAGAAATAAATGACCCAATCAAAAAAAAAAAAAATTGGCCAAAGAACTAAACAGACATTTCTCCAAAGAAGACATACAGATGATGAACAAAGCCATGAAAAGATGCTCAACATCACTCACTATCAGAGAAATGCAAATCAAAACCACAATGAGGTACCATTTCATGCCAGTCAGAATGGCTGCTATCCTAAGTCTACTAGCAATAAATGCTGGAGAGGGTGTGATTTTTTATATTTTTGTGTCATCTGTTGTTATTTCTCCTAATTTGCATTCCTAATTTTATTGATTTGATTCTTCTTAAAAAAAAAAAAAAACAAAGTGATGAGCTTGACTAATACTTTGTCTATTTTGTATGTCTTGTCAAAGAACCAGCTTTAATTGATCTTTTTGTTGATTTTTGCTATGGTTTCCTTCATTTTTCCCCCATTTATTTCTGTTCTGATTTTTATGATTCCTTTCCCTCTACTAATTTTGGATTTTGTTGTTGTTGTTCTTTTCCTTGCTGCTTTAGTTGTAAAGTTAGGCTTTTTATCTGATGTTTCATTTGTTTCTTGTGTTAGGCCTGTATTGCTCTGCACTTCCCTCTTATCACTTCTTTCACTGAATCCCATAGGTTTGGGGTAGTTGTTTCCATTATCACTTTTTCTACATATTTTTATATCTTCCATGACTTGTTGGCTATTCAGAAACATGTTGTTTTACTTCTGTATGTTTTTACATTTTATAGTTTTTTTCCCTTGTAGTTATTATCAAATCTTACCACAATGTGATCAGAAAAGATGCTTAAAATGATTTGTTTTTTTTAATTTGCCAAAGATAGATTTGTGGGCCAAGATGTGATCTACCATGAAGAATGCTCTCTGTGCACTTTACAGAAAGGTGAAATTATTTGTTCTGGAGATAAATTCCCTGCATATATCAGTTACATTTAATTCTTCCATTGTATCATTTAAAGTTTGTGTTTCCTTGTTAATTTTGGTTTTTTAATATATTCTTACGTGTGCATGGAATTTAAATCACCCCATTATTATTGCACTGTTAATTTCTCATTTTGACCTTGTTAGTATTGCCTTACTTATTGAGCTGCTCATAATATATATATATATATATATATATATTTATATTTATTTATTTATTTATTTATATTTGTTTTATTTATATATATGTTACATACATTTATAACTGTTATATCTTCCTCTTGGATTGAAACCTTGATTATTATATAGTGTTATTCTTGGTCTCTTTTTAAAGTCTTTATTTCAAAGTCTGTTTAATCTGAGTATTGCTACTCCACTTTCTTTTGGTATTTATTTGCATGGGATATCTTATTCCAGTCCCTCAGTTTCTGTCTGTATATGACTCTAGATTGAGGAGGCTGCAACTACAGTTCTTGCCCTCTGGAATATTTGTCTCAACACTACTAAGCCTGAGTTCTAGAACAAAGATCTTACCACTGCTGAGGATGAATTCTAGATCAGCTATATCAGAGCTACTGAGCAGGTACTCTAGATCAAGCTTCCTGCTTTTATGAGCCAATATTTTATAGGATATGTGCTACAAATACTGCTATAGTACCCTGAAATATTTGTTCTACCATTATTGAGCCCATGCTCTAGAACAGTTGTGCCTCAACTATTGAGATACACTATGGAATACACATCTTGCCAGTACAGACTCTGTTGTATGGTGTATTTCACCCATACAACAACTACTGAACTCTTACTCTACAGTCAAAGTGCCTCTACTTCTGAGCTTGCACTCTGGAGCAAGTGTCATGCCATTAGTTGTGCATCCATGCTTCAGCCACTGTTCTTGCACTCTAGATTACATGTCCCACTACTAATGACCCCATGGTTTAGCGCAGTCAGGCCACAACTACCAAGAGTATCAGTTCAGTTCAGTCACTCAGTTGTGTCCAACTATTTGCGACCCCATGAATCGATGCACGCCAGGCCTCCCTGTCCATCACCAAAACCCAGAGTTCACTCAGACTCACATCCATCGAGTCAGTGATGGCATCCAGCCATCTCATCCTCTGTCGTCCCCTTCTCCTCCTGCCCTCAATCCCTCCCATCATCAGAGGCTTTTCCAATGAGTCAACTTTTCGCATGAGGTGGCCAAAGTACTGGAGTTTCAGCTTTAACATCATTCCTTTCAAAGAAATCCGAGGGCTGATCTCCTTCAGAATGGACTGGTTGGATCTCCTTGCAGTCCAAGGACTCTCAGGGGTCTTCTCCAACACCACAGTTCAAAAGCATCAATTCTTCGGGACTCAGCTTTCTTCACAGTCCAACTCTCACATCCATACATGACCACTGGAAAAACCATAGCCTTGACTAGACAGACCTTTGTTGGCAAAGTAATGTCTCTGCTTTTCAATATGCTATCTAGGTTGGTCATAACTTTTCTTCCAAGGAGTAAGTGTCTTTTAATTTCATGGCTGCAGTCACCATCTGCAGTGATTTTGGAGTCCCAAAAAATAAAGTCTGACACTGTTTCCACTGTTTCCCCGTCTATTTCCCACAAAGTGATGGGACCAGATGCCATGATCTTCGTTAAGCTATACTATGCAGTAAATGTTTCCCAATAATTTATCCATGCACTTGAGCCTGCATTTCACAACTTTTATTTTTTTGCGTTCTAGGAGTTGTATCCTGGCCCTACTGAGCTGATGTTCAAGAGCACTTGTTAAGGATCTACAGAACCCCTGCCCTGAAGTAGCCATGCTACAACTACTGAGCCTGGTCTCTGAAGCATGCACCTCACATGAATGTTCCCATGATCCATATCATGTAACATGCACTCCTGAGGCTGCACTGTGCCAGACTATTGAGCCTGACTTGTAAGACAGGCATCTGACCACAGCTAAGCCTGCATTTGAGTCATCAGCCCATCAGTACAGGGCTAAAATTCTCAGGAAGGTGTCCTACAACTAAGGAGTTTGCGCCCAGGAGCCAGTTTCATGCCACTAGTGAGCCTTTGTTTCATAGCATGCATGCTGCAACTACTGTGCTTGACATGTGGAATACAAGTCCTACCAGTACTGAACATATGCTGAAGAACTGTTGTGCCACAACTACTGAGATTTCTCCATGGTATGCATGTCTTTCAACTACTGAGCTTACACTCTCTTTAACATGTGCTGCAACTACTCAGACCCTGCTCTATAGTAGACATACCACCACTCATGAGCTTGCACTTTAGAACACATGTCACACCACTACAGGTCCTGCACTCTAGAGCACAGATGCACCTATTCAGCTTGTATTCTACTGCACACACCCAACCATTATAGCAAGCTATCTAAAGCATACTTGTCATTACTAAGCTTGAAGTAGGAGCCCACATTCTGCCACATCTGAGCTTGCCCTGTTGAACAGGCCTGGCAGAATTCATGAATTTGAACTATAAGACTAGCCTATTGCCCCTACTGAGTTTTGAGCTAGAGCACAGGTGCTGCAACTAATGGGATTTCTCTCCAGTGCACATGCCCTGAGGCAGTTGAGCCTGCACCCTTAAGCATGCCTCTTGCCACTACTGGACATGTGCTCTAAAGTATGTTTGCCTGAGTTTGAAATCAAGACCATGCATCTCATGACTACTGTGCTCATGCTCTAGTGCAGGGGGTCCACAAACTCTGATCAGTAAACAAAGACATGCATCCTATCACTGTTGGAGCTCCAATCTAGAGTAGGTCACCCACAACTAGTGAGTTTGCACTCTGGATATTGCATTTCTGCAATACTGAGCCCATGCTATGGAGCACACATGCTGAAAATTCTAAACTTTCACTCTGGAGCAGGACCATACCTCTACTGACCTTGTACATTAGAACTGGCACCCTGAGACTCCTGAGCATGCAGTCTGAAGCATGCATGGTGCCAATACTGAATCCATGCTCTAGTGCACGTGAGCAGCAAGTTCTGAGGTTACACTTTGAAGGACACATCCTGAAAATATTGAGATTGTCCTCTAGGGCATGCGTGCCAGAAAACTGAACTTGCACTCTGGAATGAGAATATCTACACTACTGAATGGGTACTTGTTAGGGAAAGAAAACAGTAGTCTTGTTGAGGCTTCAGAGGCAAAAGAGTTAGCAGGCCTCTGGCCTTGCTTCTGACCTACCTGGATACTGCTCTAACTACAGCTATGGGTGTCAGTCACACTACTGTGAAAGTTGGAAGAGAAGCACAATAGATAAATAGGAAGTGGATCTTGGAAATTTTTGAATTTGCTAAGTCTCTGAAGGCATTCTGGCTAAACACTCCAAGATTTACAGAACAAAGCAAGCAATGTTAGCATGAAACCAGAGCTGCGACTTGTTCATAGATTGATAATGATGATAGTTTGCATTCTGGGATTATAAGCCAGAATCTAGAATTTCTATATTTGAAATGTCACCCACAGAGCAGACATGCTGCCTGGGATTTTTTCCCAACTGAGACTCCAAATGTGCTGTGACAAGGACTTCCCTGTGTTTTTTAATTCTGGATGTTTGTCAAAATCCAGTTTGATGATGTACCATCTGCTCTTTTATTTCTCTCTCTCTTTTTTTTAATGTTAGTATATTGAAAGAAAGCTATATAATTCTCTAACAAATATTTGTATTATATATTTGTATATAACAAATGGTTTATTATGTTAACAAATCCTTTGAACCTGAGATGGAAGTGAAAACTTTCAGCAAAACAGTGCTATTGAGTACTCTTGGTACAATTATTGTGTGTCCACACAACCTTGTACCCTAGAGTATGTCTACTGTGACCACTAAGCTTGAAGTCTGTAACATGTACCTCATCACTACTGAACCTTCATTCTAAAGCACAGTGCTGCAGCCTCTAACTTGTACTCTGAAGCCTGCATCCCACAAGTGTTAATCCTGCACTCAAGAACACATAGGCCACAACTACTGAAATGATTCTCTTGGGCATTCATTTTGCCACAACTATGGCTACAGTCCAGAGCATGCATGGTATAAGAGCTATCTTGAAGTCTGGACCACACATCCCATTAGGAAGAACCCACAGTATGGAGGAGGCTTGCAGAAACTATAATCTTGCACTCTGGAGCATTCATTCTGCCACTTTTGAGCCCACAACCTAGAGGAGGTATTCCATAGCTACTTACTGCACTATAGGGCCTACCAGCTGCATTTCTGAGAAGGAATTCTAGAGCATGCATATCACAACTAATGAGCATGCATTCTGGAGCTCATAATACCCCATGATTGGTCTCATGTTCTAGTGCATTTATTTGTAACTGCTGAGCATATAATATTCAGCAAGAAACCTGCCAGTTATGAACCCCATACCCTGGAGCCCACATATTCAAATTTCCAAGCTTTCACTCAGGAGAAAGCTTCTCATCACTACAGAGCTTGTGTTCCATAGCATGTGAGGCAGCACTCCGACACTGCTCTCAAACAGACATGCTGCAACTGTTAAGCTTGCACTCTGGAGCACACATTCCCCCACTACTGAGTCCACCTTTTATGGGCTTCTTAATGGCTTAGCAGGTAAATAATTTGCCTGAAATGCTTCATACAAAGGAGATACAGGCTGGATCACTCAGAGGGGAAAATCTCCTGGAGGAAGGCATGGCCCCCACTCCAGTATTCTTTCCTGGAGAATCTCATGGATAGAGTAGCTTGGGGGGCTACAGCCCATTGGGTTGCAAAAAATCAGAGATGACTGAAGTGACTGAGTATGCACTGAGTATTTACTGCACTTTTGTTGCAATAAGCAACAAAAATATATTCAGGCTTTTCTGGTGGCTCAGACAGTAAAGAATGTTTCTGTAATCTAGTAGATCTTGGTGCAATATTAGGGTTAAGAAAATCGCCTGAAAATGGGAATGGCTATCCACTTCAGCATTCTGGCCTGGAGAATTTCACTGGCAGAGGGGCCTCTTGGAAATACAGACCATGGGGTCACAAAGAGTCAAACATGTCTAGGTAGCTAACATACTAACTCTACAGTAAGCTTCTCACAATTGCTGAGCCCGACTCTAAGTACATGTGCTGCATGATTGAAATTACACTCTGGAGGATGTGTCCTGCCACTATTAGTGCATGATACAGTGCACGTTTGCACATTTACTAAACTTGCACACTGGTAAATGCATTCCTTGACTTGACGGCATGCTCTAGAAAAAAGGTCCCACAGCTACTAAACTTGTACTATAGAGTCCACTAAAATGAGTTCCACTTTTTAGTGCACATGTGTTGCAACTACTGAGCTTACATTACACTCCAGGGCACAGATCTTGAGACAACTGAGCCTTCATCCAGAGTATATATCCTGCCACTACTGATCCTTCAGTCTAGAACAGCTATCCGCAAATACTTAACAACACTCTGCCTTGTGTATCATCACTACAAGGACCACACTCCAGAACAGGTGTAGCACAACTATTAAGCTTGCAAAAGGGGCATGCATCCTGGAAATACTGAGCCCATGCTACAGAACAACTATGCCACAACTTTTGAGCTTACACTCTGGAACACATGCCCTCTGTGATTCAGAGTATGTGTTGCATAGTTACTGTGCTTGCACTCTGAAGCTTGCTTCTGCCGCTACTGACTCCATAATTTAGAGTAGGCATGCTGAAATGATTGAGCTGCTTTATGAAGAAAATGCTGTTAAGCTAAATTACTAACATGCTTTCTAGCTAACTTGTGCAAATATTTTTCAGCTGGCACTCTGGAGCACAGTTCTTGTGACTAGTGAACTTATTCTCTAGAGCAAGCATGCTGCAAGTAGTGTGCTTATAATCTGCAGCCTATGTACTTCTATTAGTAACTCGACTACTGCAGTCTCTACCACAAATACTAAGATTTGACTCTGGAGCAGGCCCCTGTCTCACCACTGCAGATGCTGTACTCTAGAGCATACTTGCTGCAACTACTGATTGTGCCCTCTGGATCATTTATCCTGAACCTCTTGAACCTGGGTTCTTGAAGGCATATCTTGCCACTATTGATCCTGTATTCTAGAGCAGGCATGTCACAACTGAGCATGCCCCCTAGAATAGGTTTTCTGTCTCTACTGAGCATCCTGCAACTAATGACCTTGCACTGGGGAATGCATTTTCTGCCCTTACTTTGCCCATGCTCTATAGAAGTCATGCCTCCACTGTCAAACTTTTATTATGGAATACACATGTTGCCAGTATGAAGCCCACGCTTTATTACATCAGTACCACAACTATTGAACTTCTCCTCTAGAATTGATATGGGGACTTCTGAATTTGCACTCTGGAGCAAATGTCCTGCCGTGATTTTGCCAGTTTTAAAGCATACTTGCTACAAATACTGGGTTTGTACTCTGGAATATATATCCCACCTGAACAGAGCCCATATTTTAGGGCAGTCAGCTCACAACTACTGACAGCTCACTATGGACTACCTGTCTTCTGATAATTTACCTCTGCACTTGAGAGTGAATTCTGAAGCTGCTAAGTTTGCACTCTAGGGGATGCATTCTGGCTCTTGAGCTATTGTTCTGCAACACGTGTTAAAAAACTTTTAAAATCCTGCTCTAGAGCTGGTATGCTGCAACAACTGAGCTTGCTCTCAGGAGAATGCTCTTTGCACTAGGGAGCCCATGTATCATGCATCCTGCCACTCCTGAACCTGCACTCTAAGCATGTGTGTGGCAACTAGTGAGATAGAACTCTACAGCAATTGTGCCAAGACTACTGAGGTCGAATTCTTGGACTTGTATCTTATTACTGCTGAGTCTGCATTTAAGAGTCATCTCTACCACTACTAGGTTCACTCTCTGGAGAAAGCATGCCACAATTAATGAACTTGCTCTCCAAAGCAAGTGTCCCACCATAGTAAGCCTTTTCCTATAGTATACTTGCTGCAACTACTGTACTTGCACTCTATAATACATTTCCCTCCACTACTGAACACATGCTTAAGAGATGTTGTGCCACAACTACTGAGATCACGCTGCAGAAGCAGGTCATGTGACAACCAGGCCACTGCTGTAGTTCACTTATGCTACAAGTACTAAATGCTTGCCCTATAGTAGGCATGGTCTCACTAGTCAGTTTGCTCTTTGAACCATGAATCCCGCCACTCATCCCGGGCCCTATAACACAATGCCACTATTTAGCTTGCCGTCTGGAACACACAGCCTGCCACAACAGCACTCAATCAAAAGCATACTTGTGACTAACAAACTTTGGAACAAGTGTTCTGCCACAATTGAGCTTGCTCAATTGAGATCAAGCATTAGACCAGTATCGGTGGCATGAGTTCTTCAGAATGCAATCTCTGTAGTTGTAAGATTCCACAGCTAGAGTACAGGGTCAGTAGTGGCATGATATTTGCTTTAGAGTGCAAGCTCAGTAGTTGTGGAAAGCTACTGTACAGTGTGGTCCCAACAGTGATGGGATTGCTACAATTGCTCAACTTATCTAGAGCTTGCCCTCTAGAGTGGGCATGGCTCAGATACTGAACTTGCATGATAGAGCAGTCTCCTGTCACTACTGAGATCCCATTCTAGAGCAGGTTTGTTGAAACTACTGAGCTTGATTTTCAGGGCACAGGCCCCGAGACTACTGAGCCTTCATCCTCAAGCATGCTTCTTGCCACTTCTGGGCACGTGCTGTAAAGTAGGTGTTCCACAACCAATGAGCTTGAACTCAGAAGCATGCATCCCACTACTGTTGTGCCTATGCTTTTGTGCAGGTGGTCTGCAAATATTGAACAACACTCAGGTGTTGAGACTACACTCTATAGTAGCATTCCCACAACTACTGAGCTTGCAGTCTGGAGAAAACATCATGCCACTACTGACCCTTCACTCTAGAAGTGGAATCTTACAACTAAATAACTTGCATTCTGAAGAATGCATTACAGTACTAGTACTGTACTAGGGAGCCTGAACTATAAAGACCAGCTTCCACAACTGTAATGCTGTAAATACTGATTTCATGCCCTTGTGCACCAGAGCTGTAACTTTGGAGTTTGCACTCAGGAGGACCTTCCCTGCCATTTATTGAGTTAGTGTCATAGAGCAGGTGTGCCAGAAATACTTCGCTTGCACTCTATAACACACATATTTGCACTACTGAACCTATCCTACTATGTGTTCAGCTGCTCAGTTGTGGTCAACTCTTTGTGACTCCATGGACTATAGCCCACAAGTCTCCTCTGTCCATGAAATTTTCAAGTAAGAATCCTGGATTGGATTGACATTTCCTTCTCCAGTGCTACTGAGTACCCATTGCACAATTTTTGAGTTTGCACTCCTGAGTAGCCATCATGCCACTATAGACCACCTCCCCCACCCCGACCCCCGCCCTGCTCTAGAGCAGGTGTACTGCAACTACTGACTTTGCTGTCTAGAACATGCAACTGTTCTAGATACTGAGCCCTCACTCTAGAGCACCAGTGTTGCAACTACTAATTTGAACTCAAGAGCATATATTCCACAAATACTGATCCTGCACTGTAAAGCATGGAGGCCACAACTACTGAGATGGCTGTTTGGAACATTTGTGCCACCACTATTGATCCTGCACTCTAGAGCATATATGCCATAACTACTGATTTGAACTCTGGAGGAGAGGACCTGTACTAGTGAGCCTGAACTATAAATACCAGCTTCCACAACTAGTGGGGCTTCCCTGATAGTTCAGTTGATAAAGAATCCACCTGCAATGCAGGAGACCCCCGTTCGATTCCTGAATCAGGAAGATCCCCTGGAGAAGTCATAGGCTACCCACTCCAGTATTCTTGGGCTTCTCTTGTGGCTCAACTCATAAAGAACCCACCTGCAATGCGGGAGGCCTAGGTTTGATCCCTGTATTGGGAAGACCCCGAAGAGAAGGGGAAGGCTACCCAATCCAGTATTCTGGCTTGGATAGTTTCAGGGACTGCATAGACCATGGGATCACAAAGAGTCAGACACAACTGAGTGACTACTTTCGCTTTCACACAACTAGTAAGCTTACACTCTGGGGCACATGTCTGGCCACACTGAGCATGAGCTCTGTAGCACAAATTCTGCCACTATTGGCCCACACTCCAGAGCATGTATGTACTGTAACTACTGAGATTGAACTCTGGAGTACATATCCACCACTACGTGCCCACTACATAAAAGACACTTTGTGTAACTACTAAATTTGCACTCTGGAATATGTGCACTACCACCATTGAGCCTACAATAAAAGCCTAGAGCAGGCATTTAAATACCTAGAGCAGGCATTTTAAAAGTATTAAACTTGCATTTTGGGGTCTGCCAACAGCCACTACTGAGTCTGGACCCATAGAACATGGGCCAAAGCTAATGAGCATGCACCCTGGAGCTCTCCTCCTGCTGTTATTGACCAGTGTTCCAATGTATCCATTGGAAACTATTTTGTTTGCCCACTTGAGTACATGCCTGGCCCAATGAACCCATTCTCTGGAGTCTACATGATGGAAATAATAAGCTTGAACTCAGGTGTATGTTTCCCATCACTACTGAGTTTTATTCTATAACACAAATTGAGGTTCTCCTGGGCCTTGTTCACCAGCTGCCATGTCACAACTACTGAGCTTGCACACTGAGCCATGTGTTCCACCACTAATAGACCCACCTTCTATAGTGTGTTCTAGAGTGCATGTCCCAAAGATACTGGGCAGGATCTTAAGTATGTGTCCACCTAATAGTGGGACCAGCCCAAGAACAGGAATACAACACCTACTGAGTTTGCAGTATGGAGTGCATCTAAGAAATACTGAATTCAATCTTTAGAGCACTTTTGTGGAAATTTCTGAGTTTGCACTCTGAAGCATGCTAGTGAAGTAATGCTCAAAATTCTCCAAGCCAGGCTTCAGCAATACATTAACCACGAACTTCCTGATGTTCAAGCTGGTTTTAGAAGAGGCAGAGGAACCAGAGATCAAATTGCCAACATCTACTGGATCATCGAAAAAGCAAGAGAGTTCCAGAAAAACATCTATTTCTGCTTTATTGACTATGCCAAAGCCTTTGACTGTGTGGGTCACAACAAACTGTGTAAAATTCTGAAAGAGATGGGAATACCAGAACACCTGACCTGCCTCTTGAGAAATCTGTATGGAGGTCAGTAAGCAACAGTTAGAACTGAACATGGAACAACAGACTAGTTCCAAATAGGAAAAGGAGTACATCAAGACCGTATAATACAAACACATATATATGGGCTTCCCTGGTGGTTCAGTGATAATAAAAGAACCCTCCTACCAATGCAGCAGAGATGGGTTTGATCCCTGGATGGGGAAGGTCCCCTTGGAGGAGGAAACGGCAATCCATTCCAATATTCTTGCCTGGGAATCCCATGGACAGAGGAGACTTGTGAGCTATAGTACATGGGGTCACAAAGAGTCTGACATGACTGAGTGACTAAAACGGCAACAAAAATACATACACACACACACACACACACACACACACGTTATTCATTCATCTGTCAATGGACTTTGAGGTTGCTTCCATGTCCTAACTCTTGTAAATACTGCTGGTGTGTAGACACTGGGGTGTGGGTATCTTTTCAAATCAGTTTTCTGCAGAAGTGGGATTGCCGTATCACATGAGGGGATCTGTTTTAGTTTTTTTAAAGAACTTCCATACTCTTCTTCGTAGTGGTTGCACCAAATTATACCCCCAACTATAGTGGAGGAGAGTTCCATGTTCTCCACACTCTCTCCAGAATTTATTTGTAGACATTGTGAAGATGGCCATTCTGACAAGACTGAGATGATACCTCATGCTCATTTTCATTTGTATTTCTCTAATAGTTATCAGTGCTGAGCATATTTTCATTTACCTGTTGACCATCTGTGTGTCCTCTTTGCAGAAATGTCTGCGTTGGTCTTCTGTGCATTGTTTGATTGGGTTGGTTTTCTGTTGTTGTTGAGTTGTATGAGCTGTTTAATCTTCCCTGGTAGCTCAGTCAGTAAAGAATCTGCCTGCAATGCAGGAGACCCGGGTTCAATTCCTGGGTTGGGAAGATCCTCTGGAGAAGGAAATGGCAACCCACTCCAGTATTCTTGCCTGGAGAGTCTCCATGGACAGAGGAGCCTCTAAGGTTACAGTCCATGGGGTTGCAAAGAGTCGGAAACGACTTAGCGACTAAACCACCACCACATGCCATATTTATGTATTTTGGAGATCAAGCCTTTGTTGGTATGATCGTTTACAGACATTTTTCTCACATTTATTAGGTTTTCTTTTCATTTTGTTGATGGTTCCTTTTGCTGTGCAAAAACTTGTAAGTTCTATTAGGTCCCATTTGTTTATATTTGCTTTTATTTCCACTTGCTTTTATTTCTATTTTTAGGTGAGACTGACCTAAAGAAACATTGATATGATTTATGTCAGAGAATGTTTTGCCTATACTTTCTTCTTGTAGTTTGTGATATTTCATGTCTTATATTTACCTTCAGTAATAAAAAATGCTTATATTTAAACACTTCATAAATTTTCCAGGGTTAGTACTTTGGCCACCTCATGTGAAGAGTTGACTCATTGGAAAAGACTCTGATGCTGGGAGGGATTGGGGCAGGAGGAGAAGGGGACAACAGAGGATGAGATGGCTGGATGGCATCACTGACCCAATGGACGTGAGTCTGAGTGAACTTCGGGAGTTGGTGATGGACAGGGAGGCCTGGCATGCTGCGATTCATGGGGTCACAAAGAATTGGACACGACTAAGCGACTGAACTGAACTGAGATTAACATATAATGAACAATAAAAAGTGTGGGTGTGGTTATGTGGCAACGTATAGTGCCCTTGTACCTTTGACTAATTTTGGATAACATTTGTGGAAGGCCATTTGCAATTATATAATAAAAAGCCTTTGCTGCTGCTGCTACTGCTAAGTCGCTTCAGTCGTGTCCAACTCTGTGCGACCCCAGAGACGGCAGCCCACCAGGCTCCCCCGTCCCTGGGATTCTCCAGGCAAGAATACTGGAGTGGGTTGCCATTTCCTTCTCCAATGCATGAAAGTAAAAAGTGAAAGTGAAGTTGCTCAGTCATGTCTGACTCTTAGAGACCCCATGGACTGCAGCCTACCAGGCTCCTCCATCCACGGATTTTCCAGGCAACAGTACCTGAGTGGGGTGCCATTGCCGCCTTTAAAAGGTCTTAAATTCATCTCTGTAAACATAATTTTAGAAACTTAACCCAAAGGAAAATCGCCCACCAGTGGGAAGATGCATAATCCCAAGGAAGAGTATCGTAAACAATTGCATCATGAATTACTTCCCCAAGGTAGATATTGGTTAATTATGACCCAGCCATATGAAAGAATACTATATCTGATTATGAACAAAGACATAACCACACATATTGTTTAGTGACTGGAAAACTAAACCCTTAGTTAAGTTTTCTAGTTCCCTTCGCTGGTGTGGAATAATGGCTGACTTTTTTTGAAAATTGTTTAATCAAGATTTTTCTAAGTTTTCTCCAACTAAAACATTATATATACATGTATATATGTATATGTCCAGGCACAAGTCCATCCTTTCATTGTTCTTCAGATTTGCTTCAAGTATTTTTCTCATAATTTTAAAAATTAAATTAGGGACTTACCTGGTGATTCAGTGGTTAAGACTTTGCCTTCCAGCGCAAGGGGTACAGGTTGACTCCCTTGTTGAGGAGTTAACATTCCACATGTCTCGTGGCCAAAAATCCAAAATATACAATAAAAGCAATATTGTTACAAATTTAGTAAAGACTTTTCAAAAAATTATAAAAATGGAATTAGACTGTATTTCCA
Source organism: Bos taurus (assembly GCF_002263795.3). NCBI lineage: Eukaryota > Metazoa > Chordata > Mammalia > Artiodactyla > Bovidae > Bos > Bos taurus. The sequence goes on along the minus strand of NC_082638.1, from coordinate 8,483,489 downwards.
TGTATAATTTGTATGTATACCTATTTATATAATCTCTCTAGACATCAATGCAGAGACAAGCCTGTGTATCTTGAAAGTCAAAAATAATAACATGAAAGTTCTACTTAGTAATATGGAGAATCAAAGTGTCTTTTCTTTGTTTTTGTAAACCATTTACTTATATTTCTATTCTGTGTGTTGCCCAGTATGGAGGAAATGCACAAAAATAGCAAAGTTGCACAAATCACAGAAATAACTGCATTTCCAGTTAATTTTATCCTGGATTGAGTCTCATCATGAGATAATGTATGTGAAATGGCTTTGAGAGTTGTAGAACAAGAGGAAACTGTGAGTGATTATGGAGAGTGATTTGGCCCTGGAAAAAACACTCATGGTATTTTCCATTCATCTACATAATCCACTTCACTGAAAATCACCCCAGATAACTTATAAATGGAAACGTTTCCTCTTTGGCTTCTGTAGGAGAAAATAGAAGCAGGGAAATTATTTCCCCAAGCACACATACTGAGTGCCAGGCCTGATTAAAATTGAAGCCTGGAACCAGCAAAATGAATATGTCTTCCAGGATGACGGATGAGGGTAGACTACCAGTGTTCAACATTTGATTAAATGAAATATGTGGAGACCACTGAGCAAAGCCAATGGTCTTTATATAAATATATATAAATATAAATAAATATAAAGCCAGTGGTCTTTATATAAATATATTAAATATGTTAAATATTAAATATATTAAATATTTAATCAATTGATTAATTAAAATTTAATATATTAAAATTAAATGTTAATGTTAAATAAATATATTAAATATAAATATATTTATACATAAATAAAGACCACTTTCCTTTATTTTCAATACCCACTTCTTTTTTTATATTATGATCTACATTACTTTTATTTTTCATGAAAGCCACAAGACTCTTGTGTATACCATAGAATATAAACTTACTGAGTGAATTTATCTAAATCCCAAATCTCTTAAAAAGAAACCTGAACCTACTTGTCAGTGAAATGAAACCTCTGAGAGAAGTGTGAATTACATCAAGGGAGTTTTTAGGTAAAAATTTATCAGCAGAACTACCTAGAATAAATCATTGCATTTTTTTCCACCTCCAAGCATCTCAAAATTCCTGAATATCTATTGATTCTGCAGCAGACTTAATTCAAGAGAGCATACAGGTCCCTGAACAAATATAACTCCACTACCCAATCTGAAAAAAAAAAAAAAATAGAATAGGTATCCATAATGAATATCTTGCACAGTGTTTTCTTTCTTAATTTGTTTATTTTTAATTGAAGAATAATTGCAGCATTGTGTTGGTCTCTGCCATACATCAACATGGATAAGCCATAGGTACGCACACGTCCCTTCCCTCTTGAACCTCCCTCCCACCTCCCAGACCCTCTAGGTTGTCTCAGAGTCCCTCAAAATCAAACCTGGTTTGAGTTCCCTGAGTCATACAGCAAATCCCCACTGCCTACCTTTTTAACATGTTAATGTGTATGTTTCCATGCTACTTTCTTTCCTTTCCCCTCCCCGCCCCCACCTGGCTGTGTCCATAAGTCCATTGTCTATATCTGCATCTCCATTGTTGCCCTGCAGGTAGGGTCAACAGTACCATCTTTTGAGAATCTATGCACAATTTATATACAATGTTTGTTATTCTCTTTCTGACTTACTTCATTCTGTGTAATAGGCTCTAGGTTCATCACTTCATTGCAATGGACTCAAATGTGTTCCATTTTAAGGCTGAGTAATATTCCACTGTATATATGTACCTCAGCTTCTTTACCCATTCATTTGTTGTGGACATCTAAGTTGCTTCCATGTCCTAGCTATCATAGTGTTGCAGTGAACATTGGGGTCCATGTGTCTTTTTCCATTTTGGTTTTCTCAGTCTATATGCTCAGTATTGGAACTGTTGGGTCATATGGTAGTTGTATTCCTGTTTTGTTTTTAAGGAATCACCATCCTGTCTTCCCTAGTGGCTGTATCAATTTCCATTCCCACCAGCAGTGCATGAGGGTCCCCTTTTCTCCACACCCTCTCCAGCATTTGTTTGTAGATTTTTTTGATGGCCATTCTGACCAGTGTGAGTTGATATCTCGTTGTAGTTTTTGTTTGCATCTCTCTAATACTGAGCGATGTTGAGTATGTTTTCATCTGTTTCTTAGCCATCTGTTTGTCTACTTTGGAGAAACGTCTATTTGGGTCATTTGCCCAATAGAGTAAAAATCAGTGTGCATACTGAGACCCTTCTGGAATTCTCCATCATCTTGTTGGACCATCTCTTGATTTTGAGGTCAGCTGCTCCCCCACCCCCACCATAATCCTTAAATGGAAGCCTCTGTTGACAAATTGCATGTCAAACATGCCTGATGTAACTTTATGTTTTGTGATGCTTCAACATTCTGAAGTCTGTGCCATATCACATTAAACATGACAAACTGTAAGTGAGCCCCAGCCCAGAGCATGGGCCTCCTTTCTGCCCTGTGCCCTCATCAGAGTTGCCACATGTGCAGAACTGAACTCAAAGATCCAGAAGACAGTTTCCTCTTTAGGACTGGAGACTTAAGCAAGGAAACTGGACTCACTCTCCTGAGTCACACCCTCAGGTCTTGTGCACTAATGAGATAAGACTCTTTTCCACGGAGGAGGCAATAAGAGCTCCAAGTAGTAAGTAGTAGGGTCTACATTTCTGTTGACAAACCTCATATATTCAAAAACCAAAAGCTCTCAAAACTATGTCCGGTAAATTGTCTCCAAGAAACCCAGTTATCCTTTCTTACACAATCCTCTTTCCTATCAAATTTCCCATCTTTAAGACTCCTGGTATGTGCAATTCAGGCCAGTTATATGGAGAATAATAGAAGATGGAACAATATAGTGACAGTGAAATGTCTGTTCCACTTGCAAATTAAGGGAATTCACTTTATCATCTACCCTTTTTGGCTGTCTTTTCCCAGTGATTTATTCTTTTTCTCATTCATTGGGCACTTTAATTTATCATTTTTATCACTGAGCAAATTTTGGAGGAGGATTTCTGCTGTCTTCTCCAAATCTTCTCCCCTTTAATCCATTGATAACTTTGAGTCTTCTTTTAAATAAGATGTTTAAAATTTTAGTTTTTATTGGAGTATAGTTGCTTTACAATGTTGTGTTAGTTTTGGCTGTTCATTAAAGTGAATCAGCCATATGAAGCCACACGTAGACATTTAAATGTGTGTGCTTAGTTGCTCAGTCATGTCCGACTTTTTGTGACACCATGAACTGCAACCAAATGTCCATGGGATTTCCCAGGCAAGAATACTGGAGTGGGTTGCCATTTCCTTCTCCAGGGGATCTTCCTGACCCAGGTATCAAACTCAAGACTCTTGCATCTCCTGCATTGGTGGGTGGACCACTGAGTCACCTGAGAAGCCCATGTATACAAGTATCCCCTCCTTTTTGGATTTCCTTCCCATCTAAGCCACCATAGAGGACTGAGTAGAGTTCCCTGTGCTGCACAGGAGGTTCTCATTAGTTATCTACTTTAAAATAGTATCAGTAGTGCATATCTGTCCATCCACCATGAGTTCTCCTGAAAAGAGTTCTTGTCCTCAGAATGTTCACCACCTGGGATGAGAGGCAGAGAAATGAAAAGATGCTAAAATGAAAACCAACTTGTGTCACAACAAAGAATACAACTCTCATCGGTGGTTTCAATGCTCAAGTCAAAAGTGGGCTCATCACAGAGTAGAAACAAAACTTCTGTACCAGGATAACCAGATGTGCAAAAATACTGTGTGGTCAACATCAAGGTAAATCTGGGGGAAAGAGACTAATCTGGAAAAGGCCAGAGCATTTCCAAAGTATTGGGCAACTGTGAAAGACCAGTGGGTCCATTTCCTGCATTCATTGTGAATGCTGAGTTGAGGGCACTAGACAGTCAGTGATTCCAGGAAGATGTCTCTCAGGTAATTTTACTTAACTGCTTGAAATAGTGGAGCCACCATACTGTTCTTGGACACGAGGTTCACTCCCCACTCCCAGTTTCTATTTTTCCTCTGCTGTTTCCCTGTCTTTCACAGTCTGCCTCTGGATCTTTATTCAGAAGACTGTCTCAGGGAACCTTCCAAGATTTTCCTTCCACCATTCAACATATCATGCCCACTTCCCATGCCTTATGTTTCTTTCAAGAGGATAATTTCTTTATGGTGTTGTGTTGGTTTCTGCTGTACAATGAAGTGAATCAGACATATGTATACATATACCCCCTCCCTCTTGATTCACATCTCATCTCACCCCTCTGGATCATTACAGAGCCCCACGCTGAGCTCCCTGTGCTATTCAGCAGCTTCCCACTAGCCATCTATTTTACACATGGAGGTGTATAGATGTTCAGCACTACCCTCTCAACTCATCCCACCTTCCCATCCCCCCACTGCACACACAAGTCAGTTCTCTACGTCTGCATCTCTATTCCTGCCCTACAAATAGGTTCAACTGTACTATTTTTCTAGATTCCATATATGTTAATACACAATGTTTGTTTTTCCCTTTCTGATTTACTTCACTCTGTATGGCAGGCTCTGGGTCCAGGCACAATACTGCAAATGACCAGTTTCATTCCTTTTGATGGCTGAAAAGTACTCCCTTGTATCTATGTACCACATCTTTTTTATCCATTCCTCTGTTGATGGACACAAAGATTGTTTCCATGTGGTGGCTATTGCAAAGAGTGCTGCAATGAACATTGGGATGCATGTGGGTTTTGTTTTGTTTTTTTAATTATGGTTTTCTCATGGTATACATTCAGTGGTAGGATGCTGGGTCATGTGGTAGTTCCCATGCTTTTCTTGTGTTGATCCTTAGGACTTGTCTCTTTCCAACATACTCTAGAATAGTCTATGTCATATGTATTTTCTTTTTTAGTCTGTACAAGTAGGTTTGCCAGCTTAAATTTAGAGCGTCAGTTCAGTTCAGTTCAGTCGCTCAGTCGTGTCCAATTCTTTGCAACCCCATGAATCGTAGCACACCAGGCCTCCCTGTCCAACACCAACTCCCGGAGTTGACTCAGACTTATGTCCATCGAGCCAGTGATGCCATCCAGCCATCTCATCCTCTGTCGTCCCCTTCTCCTCCTGCTTCCAATCCCTCCCAGCATCAGAGTCTTTTCCAATGAGTCAATGAGTCAACTCTTTGCATGAGGTGGCCAAAGTACTGGAGTTTCAGTATCATTCCTTCCAAAGAAATCCCAGGGCTGATCTTCAGAACGTACTTGTTGGATCTCCTTGCAGTCCAAGGGACTCTCAAGAGTCTTCTCCATCACCACAGTACAAAAGCATCAATTCTTCAGTGCTCAGCCTTCTTCACAAACCAACTCTCACATCCATACATGACCACAGGAAAAACAATAGCCTTGACTAGACGGACCTTTGTTGGCAAAGTAATATCTCTGCTTTTCGATATGCTATCTAGGGTGGGAGAAGGCAATGGCACCCCACTCCAGTACTCTTGCCTGGAAAATCCCATGGACAGAGGAGCCTGGTGGGCTGCAGTCCATGGGGTCGCTGGGAGTCGGGCACGAATGAGCGACTTCATTTTCACTTTTCACTTTCATGCATTGGAGAAGGAAATGGCAACCCACTCCAGTGTTCTTGCCTGGAGAATCCCAGGGACGGTGGAGCCTGGTGGGCTGCTGTCTCTGGGGTCGCACAGAGTCGGACATGACTGAAGCGACTTAGCAGCAGTAGCAGCAGCATCTAGGTTGATCATAACTTTCCTTCCAAGGAGTAAGCATCTTTTAATTTCATGGCTTCAGTCACTATCTACAGTGATTTTGGAGCCCAGAAAAACAAAGTCTGACACTGTTTCCACTGTTTCCCCATCTATTTCCCATGAAGTGATGGGACCGGATGCCATGATCTTTGTTTTCTGAATGTTGAGCTTTAAGCCAACTTTTTCACTCTCCACTTTCACCTTCATCAAGAGGCTTTTGAGTTCCTCTTCACTTTCTGCCATAAGGGTGGTTTCATCTGCATATCTGAGGTTATTGATATTTCTCCTGGCAATCTTGATTCTAGCTTGTGTTTCTTCCAGTCCTGCATTTCTCATGATGTACACTGCATAGAAGTTAAATAAACAGGGTGACAATATACAGCCTTGACGAACTCCTTTTCCTATTTGGAACCAGTCTGTTGTTCCATGTCCATTTCTAACTGTTGCTTCCTGACCTGCATACAGATTTCTCAAGAGGCAGGTCAGGTGGTCTGGTATTCCCATCTCTTTCAGAATTTTCCACAGTTTATTGTGATCCACACAGTCAAAGGATTTGGCATAGTCAATAAAGCAGAAGTAGATGTTTTTCTGGAACTCTCTTGCTTTTTCCATGATCCAGCAGATGTTGGCAATTTGATCTCTGGTTCCTCTGCCTTTTCTAAAACCAGCTTGAACATCAGGAAGTTCACAGTTCCTGTATTGCTGAAGCCTGGCTTGGAGAATAGCTTTGAGAATTTAGATCATAGTTGAGCAAATTTAGAGCATAGACCTGCCCAACAATGCATATAGAGTCAGTTCTGTTAGACTCAAGGAAATAGTACTGCCTGTTGTTTTATAATATGGATTGGTTTTGTTTTCCATTTTTAAAAAGTAATATAATTTTACTGCAAAAAGTTTTCAATAATGTAGAAAAGTTAAAAAAAAGAATAATTCAGACTCTTTGTTATTTTCCCTTCCCAAGGATGAACATGCGGCTGATGCTAAGTCTCTTCAGTTGTGTCTGACTCTGTGCAACCCCATAGACAGCAGCCCACCAGGCTACCCCATCCCTGGGATTCTCCAGGCAAGAACACTGGAGTGGGTTGCCATTTCCTTCTCCAAAGCATGAGCATGGTACATGTTTATTTAAATTATTTATATAATGCATATTTAAATATGATATGTGATATATGCATCTCATGAAATGTTTGCAAACTTAGGATCATAGTGTATATATAATTTTGCAGCCTGCTTTAAAAATATAATTCTGTGCTTTAAAAACTTCCAGTGTGATACATATTTTAATCTGAATTTTAATGGCTGATTAGTACCATGGAATTTATTAAACTAATTTCATTTTGTTGAGCATTTGCGCTTGTTTCCAATTTTCACTACTGTAAGTAAAATTATAGTAAACATCCTTATATACAAATCTTTCTCTAAATTTTATTATTTCTCAAGGATAAATTCCATATAATGGAATTGTGATGATTTTTAAATTGTCTTCTTTTCTTTTCCTGAGTCTATGACAGACTTTACTCAGCCCTAATAACAACATGCTTTTTCATTTTCTTGGTATTTTTAGACATCCCTGAGGAATTTAGAGAGTAACTAGTTATTTTCTTCAGCTAGAGTACTTATCTTCATTTAAAAACTCAAATTCAGCATTGATCCAGTTTTCCAAACAAGCAGTGTGTTTATGTATCTGCATTATTTAAGCATCATTTATCTGTAGGCAAGATTCCAGTTTAAATGATTAGACACATTGATGAAATGTTTAGAACTCTTGCTCCCTTGGAAATATGCATTTATTTTGCCATCCGTAATGATCAATAGTCATCTTAATTGCTTAATTTTCCAACAGAAACATTGATGCTTGCATGACTATTAGGTAACTCAAATAAATCTTAATTACTGTAGTCTAGACTAATCACATTGGTTGTTAAGACCTTACATGAGGGGAAGAAAAAAAACATGTGTTTGGAAGGTGACACTCTCCTCCAGAACTTGACCTCAGAACTTCCCCCAAACCATGGAATGCCCATCAGCATTTATTGAATCACTGATTCACTTTAAACTCAGTGCTAAATGCAAGGCATGCTTCATGCTAACACATATTCTAAATATTCATGAAAAATATAAATGAAGAACTCCATTCAATAGAATCAAGTATGTAAGGAAATGATTCAAAATTATGTGTACATATCAGATGGAAAATGAGAGAGGACAGTAACTTGGAAATTAGTCTAGATTGGATTGAAGAAGAGAGAGAGAGAGAGGTATTGAACTAGCTGGTACTCCTCAAATACAGATTTGCTTATTTAATTTCAAGGAGGAATCGATTCCATTTCAAATGAAGAAGGATATTTTGTGTGCAGAATGGCAAATTGGCTTCCAAAGCTAATTCTGCTGGAAATAAGGGGTCTTGGGATTTGTGCACAAGAAGAATTCAAATTAAGCTTGTAAACTCTTAAGAAGGGATATATCTACTGTATAGCCCAGATAACTCTACTCCATGCTCTATGATGACCTAAATGGAAAAACAGTCAAAAAAAGAGGAGATATATGTATACATTTAGCTGATTGACTCTGCTGTATAGCAGAAACTAACACAGCATTATAAAGCAACTGTATTCCAATAAAAAGTAATTTAAAAAATGATCATTAGGTGTGAAAAGTCAAGCTTTTACAGACTTTCTTTAAGATAAACCATTTAAATGAAAAAACTCCAGCACAATATGATAAAGTGAAAGTTGCTCAGTCATGTCTGACTCTTTGTGACCCCGTGGACTATACAGGCCATGGAATTCTCCAGGCCAGGACACTGGAGTGGGTAGCCATTCCCTTCTCCAGGGATCTTCCTAACCCAGGGATTGAACCCAGGACTCCTGCACTGCAGGTGGATTCTTTACCAGCTGAGCCACCAGGGAAGCCCTACAATATGATAAGGACATTTTTAAAATTTCCTTCACCTGTCTCAAAAAGTAAACCTTTGTCTTCAGGGAAACCAAGAAGTGATGACAAGTGCAGACCAGTAAACAAACTGCTTCCTGGCTGAGTGGGCAGTCTGGCCAAGGAGAGGAAGCCACCAACACGCCATCGTCTATCAGAATAAATAGCTCCTAGGTGAAGAGTGTGAGAGACCTGAAAGCCATCTCCAGTAATTAGAGAGGAATGCAAACGGGCTAGTGTGAATCCTTCTCGACAGAGTCTGTCGGCCTGTCTGTACCGCTCGCTCCAGAATCCCATTTGCAACCTTGAAATCTGACTGTAAACTTCTCTTCGCTTCATCTAGCAGAGACACACTTAGGACAGGCTCAGGATCCAATTAGGCTGATGGGGGGGGGGGGGGGATGAGAAACACACACACACACACACACACACACACACAAATGAGAACAACATTTCAGATTTCTAAAAAGCTGTCACCCCTGTCGCTTCCATAGATCTTAGACTCCTAACTCTATGATTGCCACTGGAAGTGAAGCAAGTTGAGATTGCATCCTTAGTTTGACATTTACAATCGTATCTAGAGGCTATGGGATGAGATCTTCCTGTATTCTATACCAGGCCTCCCAGACCTATGGGATGAGACCTTCCTGTATTCTATACCAGGCCTCTCTCAGAATCCACAGAATCCACCTGCCAATGCAGGAGACGCAAGAGATGTAGGTTCGATCCCTGGGTCTGGAAGATCCCCTGAAGGAGAGCATGGAAATCCACTCTGGTATTCTTGCCTGGAGAATCCCATGGACAGAGGAGCCTGGCATGTTACAGTCCATGGGGTTGCAAAGAATTGGATGACTAAGTAACTAAACAACAACAACAAATTTCCCCTAGTTCCTTAACTCCAAGTACAATGTTCATCCAAGAAAGAAACTTTAGTTTTTAAACAACAACAACAACAACAACAACAACACATGCACTTTTGTGAATACTCACCTTCTGCTTCGTTACTCTGAATTCTCTCTACTCAGGTATCTCTCTGTGTGTCATCAGAGCCATCACTCTGACAATGTCCAGCTTTATTACATAAAAATCAAAGCAGACCATTTTAGCTCTCTTTGCTTCATATGGAACATGATGGTCTGACTCCCAGAAATCAACAAACAGCTTTGAGACCATCTGGTTCATGGGAGTTGGAGTTTAACACCTGAGATCTTTGTGATCAAAGACCTGTGAATACAAGGGTCAAACTGTGGGTCTTGAAAATTTGGATTCTCACCCAAAACCATAGACTGGGTTGCCCAGAACTTGGATTGCAAGGAGATCAAACCAGTCAAAGCTAAAGGAAATCAATCCTGAATATTCTTAGGAAGGATTGATGCTGAAGCTGAATCTCCAATATTTTGGCCACTTGATGCAAAGAGCCAACTCATTGGAAAAGACCCTGATGCTGGGAAAGATTGAAGACAAGAGGAGAAGGGGATGACAGAGGCTGAGATGGTTGGATGGCATCACTGATTCAATGGACATGAGCTTGAACAAGCCTCTGGGAGATGGTAAAGGAAAGGGAAACCTGGTATGCTGCAGTCTTTGGGGTTTAAAAGAGTCAGACATGAGTGAGAAACTGAACACCAGCACCATAGGTTTTCCAATTTTCCAACCCTGTAAGAATTGTTTTTTTCTATACTCATTGAAATCGACCATCTACAGAAAGTGTCACTGTGCCATAATGCCAGGGTGGGGAAGGTGGAGGGGGAAGGAATTCATTCAAATACAAGCAAATCTCTACAGAAATCATCTTACCTTCACAAGCACCAATGTAGGTTCTTAGGAATATTAATTATCTTTTCTCCTATTTTTCATTCTTCTCCTTTGTCCCATCATAGGAAGAGAATATCTAGCTGAGTTGATACCTGTTTAATTTACTGGGTTTTCTTTTACATGGCTAGAGAAAAGCAGACATGAAATGTTTGTATATTCATACGTATTCAGCCCACCTTTATGGTGATTCATTAAGGTAAGATGAAGGCTACATACATGCATTAAATCCAAGCCCAAGCTGTGTATTTTCATCTGACATGGGCATTTTAAGGGGCTGTGATGGATACGTCATTAAAAGAATTAGATTTGAGCCTGTTAGTTATTGAACCACCTCCAGGATGAGGTTTTCTATCGTGTGTGAGACAGGACAGGAGAATCTGCCATTCTACATAAATCAGATTATCTACCCCAGGGCTGTTCAGCTTCCAACACCAGGAGAATGGTTGTCTTGGAAAGAGATTAGAGAGCATTTCACAAAAGGGCCTTTTCAATTTTATAAAATTGCAAGGAAGTTCATTTCCACCATGAAGGAACTGCTCTAGCAGCTTGGGTGAATGTTAAGAGCCCAGTAACTGTAGACCCAGGAAGAGCAATCATCATGAGTTTTGTTTCTTGGCACCCTTAGATCTCTATGTGATGAAGCTATCTTGGACCACCTTCAATGATACACGTTCAGATAACACCTTGTCAGGTTTAAAAAAAAAAAAAAGGAGACAGGGATCAAGACCATTTCCATAGAAAAGAAATGCAAAAAACCAAAATGGCTGTCTGGTGAGGTCTTACAAATAGCTGTGAAAAGAAGAGAAGTGAAAAGCAAAGGAGAAAAGGAAAGATATAAACATCTGAATGCAGAGTTCCAAAGAATAGTAAGAAGAGATAAGAAAGCTTTCTTCAGCAATCAATGCAAAGAAATAGAGGAAAACAAAAGAATGGGAAAGACTAGGGATCTCTTCAAGAAAATCAGAGATACCAAAGGAACATTTCATGCAAAAATGAGCTCAATAAAGGACAGAAATGGTATGGACCTAACAGAAGCAGAAGATATTAAGAAGAGATGGCAAGAATACACAGAAGAACTGTACAAAAAAGATCTTCACGACCCAGATAATCATGATGGTGTGATCACTGACCTAGAGCCAGACATCCTGGAATGTGAAGTCAAATGGCCCTTAGAAAGCGTCACTACGAACAAAGCTAGTGGAGGTGATGGAATTCCAGTTGAGCTATTCCAAATCCTGAAAGATGATGCTGTGAAAGTGCTGCACTCAATACACCAGCAAATGTGGAAAACTCAGCAGTGGCCACAGGACTGGAAAAGGTCAGTTTTCATTCCAAACCCAAAGAAAGGCAATGCCAAAGAATGCTCAAACTATTGCACAATTGCACTCATCTCACATGCTAGTAAAGTAATGCTCAAAATTCTCCAAGCCAGGCTTCAGCAATACGTGAACCGTGAACTTCCTGATGTTCAAGCTGGTTTTAGAAAAGGCAGAGGAACCAGAGATCAAATTGCCAACATCCACTGGATCATGGAAAAAGCAAGAGAATTCCAGAAAAACATCTATTTCTGCTTTATTGACTATACCAAAGCCTTTGACTGTGTGGATCACAATAAACTGTGGAAAATTCTGAAAGAGATGGGAATACCAGAACACATGATCTGCCTCTTGAGAAATTTGTATGCTGGTCAGGAAGCAACAGTTAGAACTGGACATGGAACAACAGACTGGTTCCAAATAGGAAAAGGAGTTCGTCAAGGCTGTATATTGTCACCCTGTTTATTTAACTTCTATGCGGAGTACATCATGAGAAATGCTGGACTGGAAGAAACACAAGCTAGAATCAAGATTGCCAGGAGAAATATCAATAACCTCAGATATGCAGATGAAACCACCCTTTGGCCGAAAGTGAAGAGGAACTAAAAAGCCTCTTGATGAAAGTGAAAGTGCAGAGTGAAAAGTTGGCTTAAAGCTCAACATTCAGAAAACAAAGATCATGGCATCCAGTCCCACCACTTCGTGGGAAATAGATGGGGAAACAGTGGAAACAGTGTCAGACTTTATTTTTGGGGGCTCCAAAATCACTGCAGATGGTGACTGCAGCCATGAAATTAAAGGATGCTTACTCCTTGGAAGGAAAGTTATGCCCAACTTAGATAGCATATTGAAAAGCAGAGACATTATTTTGCCAACAAAGGTTCGTCTTGTCAAGGCTATGGTTTTTCCTGTGGTCATGTATGGATGTGAGAGTTGGACTGTGAAGAAGGCTGAGCGCTGAAGAATTGATGCTTTTGAACTGTGGTGTTGGAGAAGACTCTTGAGAGTCCCTTGGACTGCAAGGAGATCCAACCAGTCCATTCTGAAGGAGATCAGCCCTGGGATTTCTTTGGAAGAAATGATGCTAAAGCTGAAACTCCAGTACTTTGGCCACCTCATGCGAAGGGTTGACTCATTGGAAAAGACTCTGACGCTGGGAGGGATTGGGGGCAGGAGGAGAAGGGGACGACAAAGGATGAGATGGCTGGATGGCATCACAGACTCTATGGACATGAGTCTGAGTGAAATCCGGGAGTTGGTGATGGACAGGGAGGCCTAGTGTGCTGTGATTCATGGGGTCACAAAGAGTCGGACATGAGTGAGTGACTGAACTGAACTGAACTGAACAATCCACTGTTTTTAAACAGTGAATTTATTAACTCAAGATGATCAATTAAGAAAGAATTAGTTCAAAGGAGACATCACTTGGATTTATGGTGATGAGGAAAATATCATTTTCTGGAAATTATACAATATGGAAGGCTTGAGTGAGTTCATCTGTAATATTTCACTGAAGTACATGCTCAAGGGCTTGCAGCAGTATGCTCAAATAATGACTAAAAACAATGAAGAGAAGGAACTCAAAGTGTTCAGAATTTGATTGGAATCTTTCCTGAATTATTTGGAAATGAATACTAGCTAGCTTAAAGCTACAATGAATGTGCCCATAAAAGGTAAATATTTTTTCAAAAATAATCTAAATAACCTTGTCAGTGAATAGCTTAATTTGTTAATCAAAATATCAACAGTTAAAAAAATTTTTTTATCTACTTATTTGCCTACGTCAGATCTCAGTTGCAACATGCAGGCTTATCCCGTGACATGTAGTGTGTGAGACCTAATTCCCTGACCAGGAATCAAACATGCATGCCCCAAATTACATGACAGATTCTTAACCACTGGACCACCAGGGAAGTTCCCAAAATATCACTGGTTTTAAATCATCAGGGACTCCATGTGAGGAAAATACAGGACCATTCAGAACACAAAAGCAAATACCAGCTCTATTCTTCAACTGTGTCATTTTGAGCAAGACATTTATCCTCTCCCAAATTCAATGTATTCAGCTGTAAAATGAGAAGAAAAAAAAAAAATGATGCCCACAATAAGGATGTCATGAGCAAACAGTGTTAAACACGCTAATTAAACACATGAAATACTTAGTGTAGCAGCCAGCATACATTTTCATTCATGGGAGATGTTATTGTCATAGATTTATCACAAGAGTTGGCCAGTTTTCAACATCAATCAAAAACTAGGATCATGGCATCTGGTCCTATCACTGCATGATAAATAGATGGGGAAAGAGTGGAAACTGACAGATTCATTTTCTTGGGCTCCAAAATCTCTGTGACTGGTGACTGCAGCCATGAAATGTAAGTTTGCTTCCTCTTGAAAGAAAAGCTATGACAAACCTGCTGCTGTGAAGTCACTTCAGTCATGTCCAACTCTGTGCGACCCCATAGATGGCAGCCCACCAGGCTCCCCCATTCCTGGGATTCTCCAGGCAAGAACATTGGAATGGGTTGCCATTTCCTTCTCCAATGCATGATAGTGAAAAGTGAAAGTGAAGTCACTCAGTGTCGGATTCTTCATGACACCATGGACTGCAGCCTTCCAGGCTCCTCCATCCATGGGATTTTCCAGGCAAGTGTACTAGAGTGGGTTGTCATTGCCTTCTCCAATGACAAACCTAGACAGCGTATTAAAAAGCAGAGGTGTCACTTTGGCAACAAAGGTCCATTTAGTCAAAGCTGTGGTTTTTCCAGTAGTCATGTACAGATATAAGAGTTGGACAGTAAAGAAGTCTGAGTGCTGAAGAACTGTTGCTTTTGAACTGTGGTGTTGAAGAAGACTCTTCTGAGTCCCTTGGACTGCAAGGAGATCCAACCAGTCCATCCTAAATGAAATCAGTCTTGGGTGTTCATTGGAAGGACTGATGCTGAAGATGAAACTCCAATCCTTTAGCCACCTGTTGTGAAGAACTGACTCATTGGAAAAGACCCTGATGCTGGGAAAGATTAGGGGCAAGAGGAGAAAGGAACAACAAAGGATGAGATTGTTGGATGGCATCACCGCCTCGATGGACATGAGTTTGAGTAAACTCTGGGAGATGGTAAAGGACTGGGAAGCCTGGTGTGCTGCAGTCTGTGGATCACAAAAAGTCAGACACAACTGAGCAACTGAACAACAACATGAAATAACATGCTGCTTAAAAGGATTTCCTCCTGCTGGAGGAAGAACCAGGGAGCCAAGAAAAGGAGCCAGGGCAAATGGCTGTAAAAGGAGGGAACTTTGAAAGTGTTCATGGGAGACCTGTTCTATAGACAGGAGAGTAAAACAAAGTGGGGGTCTTATAGCTGTTTCCTCTAGGATGTGTGTGTGTGAGTGAGAGAGATTGTGTAGCAGTATGTTCATGCCTGTTTCCTGCAATCAGATAAAATCGAAGCTATTAGGGAATACATAGAACCCAGGGGAGCAACTGGTGTTGATCTCCAAAAATTGATTTTTTTTTTAATTTTTAATTTTTATTGGAATTTGGTTGGTTTACAATGTTGTATTGGTTTCTGCTGTACTGAAAAGTGATTCAGTCACACATATACATACATCCTCTCTTTTTTTTGTGGGGGGGGGGGGGGTGGGGGTTCCTTCCCATTTAGATCCCCAGGGAGCAGTGAATAGAGTTCCCTGTGCTGCACAGAAGGTTATTCTTCGTTACCTATTTTATGCGTGCATATTAAGTTGCTCCAGTCATGTCTGACTCTTTGCAACCCTATGGACCTTAACCAGGCAGGCTCCTCTGTCCATGTGGATTCTCCAACCAAGAATAATAGAGTGGGTTGCCATGCCCTTCTCCAGGAGATCTTCCTGATCTATGGATAGAACCTGAGTCTCATGTCTCCTGCATTGGCAGGCAGGTTCTTTTTACCACTAGTGCTACCTAGGAAGCAGTGCATATATATCAATCTCAATCTCCCAGTTCATCCCATCTGTTTCCCCCACTTGCTGTCCATACCTTTGTTGTCTGTGTCTGTGCCTCTATTTCTGCTTTTCCCATATGTTCATCTCCATCATTTTTCAAGAGTCCACACATATGTATTAATACATGATACCTATTTTTCTCTTTCTGACTTACTTCACTCTCTCTGACAGTGTCTAGGTCTGGTGGCATCTTGTTCCTTTTCACAGCTAAGTAATATTCCATCATGTGTCTGTCCCACATCCAGACAGAGGTAGGACCTTCAGACCTTACAGGGAGGGTGGAGTGTCTTCACCTATGGATGGACCGTGGAAAAGGTGTCAGGTTTAGTCTCAGTCCTTTCCAGCTGCTGTAACAAATACCATGCATTGGGTGGCTCATGAAAAGTATAAATATATTTCTCTCAGTCCTAGAGGTTGGCCCAAGATGAAGGCTAGGACAGACACACTGTCTGGTGAGATCCCATTTCCTGGTTCATTGACAGCTGTCTTCTCACTGTGTCTTCCCAGGGTGGAAGGGGTAATGGAGGCTCCATGGGGTCTCTTCTTCGAGAACGCTAATCCCACTTATGGGCTTCCCAGGTGGCACTAGCATTAAAGAACCCACCTGCCAATGCAAGAGACATAAGAGGGGCAGGTTCGATCCCTGGGTCAGGAAGATTCCCCTGGAGGAGAGCAAGGCAACCCACTTCAGTATTCTTGCCTGGAGAATCCCATAGACAAGGGAGCCTGGTGGGCTACAGTCCATGGGGTCACAAAAGAGTCAGACATGACTGAGTGACTAAACTGAAGTGATTAATATATGCAGGCATTTATTCACTTCCAGAGCTCACCACAATAATGTGATGGCCGTGGAAGTTCACAAGGACTGTTCTGAAAACATTATGCATTCAGTTTTCATTGAAAAGCGCTTCTTTATTGTTTTTAATTGTGGGCCATGGTTTTCTTTTTTCTTTATATATCATAGACTTCCTAAATTCTCCCTAGGATCTGACCTGCAGTAACAATGCCCTTCCACTAAAAACATAAATAATGTTTAAAGAAAATAATTTGCTATTTGAAAATGGAATATTGTAGTTGATGTGTGGGTTGGTAGTTCTACTGTATGCTTGGGGGGAAATACCTTGAAACATGAAATTGGAAAGCAAGATCTCTCATCTTTGAGGACCTTCAAACATCAAGGCTTATAAATACAATCCACAGTGGAAAATAGCTTAATATGAAGCCCCAAACCACTTTCTTATGGTTTCAAATAATAAACTCAAAGGCAGAGTGTTACACAAGTTTGTATAAAATCACTTAGAAATTAGAGAGAAAAAATAAAGCCTTAGGAAAAATGTTCCATTACAGGGCTCTAATAAAAGTGTGAAAGTGTTCATTACTCAGTCGTGTCTGACTCTTTGTGACCTCGGCCTGGACTCACCTCTGTCCATGGGATTCTCCAGGCAAGAATACTGGAGTGGGTTGCCATTCCCTTCTCCAGGGTATCTTCCCAACCCAGGGATCAAATCCAGGTCTCCTGCATTGCAGGCAGAGTTTTTACTGCCCAAACCATCCAGGAAGCCCATAGGGCTGTAGTGAATGAATACAAAAATACACAACAGCATGCACTATTTACAGGAAAAAATAAACCAAAAGCATGAAACTAAACTGAGAAACTCCTTACAGAGTGCTGGCCTCAGTAAATATCCACCTGGTCTCTGTGTTTGTGAGTTGAATCATAAATTATGATTCTTACTTCTTCCTGGAACATTATACCTGTGACCACACCCTCTCTTTATGAGGGGTCATTTGCTTTTATATGACCACACAGGCACAGTTCTTGGGCAGTGATCTCAGTGAGTCAGGATAAGCTTATCATGGACAGATACAGTTTGGTTCTCAGATTATGGAAAAGTTGAAATGGTCTACATTTTTTCAAGGTGGCTGGATTTAATTGTCACCCAAAGGTGACATTTCCATATGTGCTGTCCCTACTCCTCCCAAACTTCCAGGGGCCACATACATTTCCAAGGACACTAAATTCCACATATATGTATGAAGCCTTCATGGTTTCCCATCTAGAAAATATTGCTTTTGTTCTCCAATATGCAGATTATCCAGTTTTTTTTTAAATTTATTGGAGTAGAATTGCTTTACAATGTTATATTAGTTTTTGCTATATAGCAAAGTGAGTCCATAGTACATGTACATATGATCACTCTTTTTTAGATTCTATTCCCATGTAGGTCATTACAGAGTACTGAGTAGAGTTCCATGTGCTACATATAGAGTAGGTCCTTATTGTTGTTGTTGTTCAGTTGCTCAGTTGTATCTGACTGTTTGCAACCCCATGAACCACAGCACTACAGGCCTCCCTGTCCATCACCAACTCCCGGAGTCCACCCAAATCCATGTCCATTGAGTTGATGATGCCATCTAACCATCTCATCCTCTGTCATTCCCTTCTCCTCCTGCCCTCAATCTTTCCCAGCATTAGAGTCTTTTCCAGTGAGTCAGCTCTTCACACCAAGTGGCCAAAATGTGGAGCTTCATCTTCAGCATCAGTCCTTCCAATGAACACCCAGGACTTATCTTCTTTAGGATGGACTGGTTGGATCTCCTTGCAGTCCTAGGGACTCTCAAGAGTCTTCTTCAACACCACAGCTCAAAAGCATCAATTCTTAGGTGCTCAGCTTTGTCTATGGTCCAAGTCTCACATCCATATATGACTACTGGAAAAACCATGACTTTGACTAGAGGGACTTTTGCCAGCAAAATAATAATGTTACTGCTTTTTAACATGCTGTCTAGATTTGTCATAGCTTTTCTTCCAAGAAGCAAGTATCTTTTAATTTTGTGGCTGCAGTCACCATCTGCAGTGATTTTGGAGCCCAAGAAAATAAAGTCTGCCACTGTTTCTGTTGTTTCGCCATTTATTTGCATGAAGTGATGGGACCAGATGCCATGATCTTCATTTTTTGTGAATATTGAATTTTAAACCAGCTGTTTCACTTTAAAAAAGAAAGGTCCTTATTAGTTATCTGCTTTGTATATAGTAGTAAAAAAAAAAAAAAAAACTTGTATGGTGTAAACACATGTTTTAACATGCCTCCCATCCCAACAATTTTGTAGAAATTTTGGTGGTATTTTTGTTAGTGAACTGTGTCTTCTTTTCTGAAATTGTGAGTTGGTAATGGTCGTAACTGGCCATGTGTAGGGAAAGGAAAAGCCACTTACTGACATCAGAACAGACTTACAGACAGAGGATAGAGGAAGCTGTACAGTAGAAAAATAGTGAAATGTGATATTATCTTCTCTTCAGGTTGACTCACCATCTTTGAGAAAGCAAAAGACACACTTAGAAAATTGCATAACCACAGCATAGCAGGGGCTGTGTGCTTGAGAGGGATACCCCTGGGGTGTGGAGGGAGGCAAAAGACTAGGTTTTAGGGAAGCAAGTAGAAGTTCGAAGGAAGCCTTCAAAGAAGACATTGATTTTCAACCTGCTACCCTATCTCACGGAGAAGGCAATGGCACCCCACTCCAGTACTCTTGCCTAGAAAATCCCGTGGAGGGAGGAGCCTGGTAGGCTGCGGTCCATGGGGTCGCTACAGTCGGACCCGACTGGGCGACTTCACTTTCACTTTTCACTTTCATGCATTGGAGAAGGAAATGACAACCCACTCCAGTGTTCTTGCCTGGAGAATCCCAGGGACGGAGAAGCCTGGTAGGCTGCAGTCCATGGGATCACACAGAGTCAGACACGACTGACGTGACTTAGCAGCAGCAGCAACCCTATCTCAAAGTTTCATTGTCCTATTTCCTTTTTTTCCCCACAATGGTTTTGCGTATAGTTGCTATACAATGCTACCTAAGTTATAGTTCTATAATATGATGATTCCTAATTTTTAAAATTGCACTCCATCTAAAGTTATTATAACATATTGGCTGTACAATACATCCTTGTAGCTTATTTTATATCTAAAACTTTGTATCTCTTATGCAGGTTTGATTCCTGGGTCAGGAAGTTCCCGTGGAGAAGGGAATGACAACCCGCTCCAGTATTCTTGCCTAGAGAATCCCATGGACAGAGGAGCCTGGTGGGCTACAGTCTAAGCAGTCCCGAAGAGTCAGACTCAACTGAAAGACTAACACTCGTATAAGGAACATATTCTTGCAATATCTCAAACTCTGTCACCGTGATGATACTTGTGATCGGTCATCTGTGATGTTGCTGTTGTGACTCAGTGAAGGCTCAAGTCGATGACATTTCTTAGCAATAAAACATTTTAAAATTAAGATCTGTGTATTGTTTTTAGACATGCTTATTGCAGTCTTCATTGCCTGCAGTATGATACAAATGTTACATTTATATGCACTGGGTTTGTTGTCTTTTTTAGATTCAACACTTATCACAAAATATTTCTCTTTCTCTGTCTGAGGCCTCTAAGTCTATCCATGTTGCTTCAGATGGCAGATTTTCAGTCTGTTTATGGCTGAATAGTATTCTATTGTATGTATATTGTTACATCTATATATATATGTGTGTGTGTGTGTGATATGTATATATGACATCTTCCTTAACTATTTATCTGTTGATGGACACATAGGTTCTTCCATATGTTGGCTATTGTAAACAGTACTCCTATGAACTTTGGGTGTATACATCTTTTAGAATGATTGTTTTTATTTTTTCTAGATATATGCCCAAAAGAGTGGATTTGCTGGGTCATACGGTACTTCCAGTTTTAGTTTTTTGAGAGACCTCTATTCTTCTCAACCATGTTTGAACCAAGTTACATTCCCTTCAGTAATGTACAAGGGTTCCCTTTTCTCTACATCCTCACTGACACTTGTTATTTGTGTGTGTAGTTTTTTTTTTTGTTTTGTTTTGTTTTTGATGATAGCCATTGTGACAGGTTCTCATCATGAGATGACATCTCAGGGTTGATTTTCTTTAGGACTGACTGGTCAAGCTTGTGTGAGAGTAAGTTTTAACAGTGGCTGATAAAACTCAGAGCAATCTTGCCTCCACCCCACCAGAGAAATCACTGTGGCCAACCTTGTCATGTCAGTTTCAAGAGATTTGTTTTCTTTAGGTCCATTCTTTATGAAATTCTTAGATAGTACAGTGATTCTCATATTAGGCTTTTGAGGTGTGTGGATAATAAACCATTGTCATTCTTCTTTTTTTTTTTCAAATGTGATTTGAGAGTGAAAAATGATGTTGTGTATTCCATCACATTCACCCCTCCACTTTTCCAGGTAAGGAATGGCTTTGTTAAATAGACCATCTGTTCTGAGTGGGTGATATCTTTAGGAATGCCACAAGTGTGGCAAACATAATAATTTAGGAACAAACCACTGTTGCAGTTCTTTCAGCATTTTCCAGAGTTCAGCATCCAGATGGTCTCCTCAGAAGCATTTGTGAACAGTAGCCAAAACACTAGCCATAGACTTAATAATTAGTTACATGGGCACCAATTGACTTCTGTGTTGATGCAGAATACACCATAATATACCCTATACACCTTATCTGTCAGTAAATTAAAGATGTGTAATATCTGTTGACTATATGAAGTCACGTACCTTATAGCTCGTGTGTTTCTTACTGCCTGGATTCAGACCTTTGCCATCAGATTATCATCTCAGAGAAGAATAGGACAACAGAGGATGAGACGGTTGGATGGCATCAGTGACTCAATGGACATGAGCTTGAGCAAGGTCTGGGAGTTGATGATGGACAGGGAGGCCTAGCATGCTGCGGTCCATGGGGTCACAAAGGGTCAGACATGACTGAGCCAGTGAACTGAACTGAACTCCTCTATGAGATAAAATGCACTGTGTGAATGCAGATAATGACTTCATGTCTGGTTGGAGGTTTGCAGTGATCATCATCCAGTGAGATTCGACACATTTAAATAGCATTAATTTCTCTAGTACATGGACATCACAGGGTATTTTAAGGACTGAGTTTCAGCCCTTGTTATCTCAATCTAACTGACAAGGTTGCAGTGTTTTGTAAAAATCACAATAAAAGAAACCTTAATCCTGAGTTGTATTTGCAGAGTGTCAGATTATAGAAAATTGTGCCCACAGTGAGACATCAATCTCATTTTAAAGACTGTGATATTTGCTTGGAGAGTCCATGCATTGCAAACAAGCAGTCTTTTCTGAGTTATGTTTATTAATATCTTTAATATCTCAGTGTCTCTTTCCTGAAAGATTCCAAAATTAATTTTTATACCATAGTATAATTTTCTCACACAGAGAAAAAAAGAAACCACAGACACCCAGCCATGTACTGGCCACAGAAAAAAAAAAAAAAGTCACAATTTTTCTTGGAAAGCTCACCCTAGGAATGATTCATTTGCTTAGAGTATTCCATCAAACACTCGAGGAGCAGTGCATTCAGACCAACTGCGTTTTCACTCTTAGAGAACACAGATTTATTTTTCAGCCATTCAAACACGACTTGAATGTGTTTTATCATTGTATGCTAAGAACCATTATCATGACCATTATCTGATTAGACCATCCAAGATACTAGATAATAAGAGTTAGCCAAAATCAAGGTCTAATATCACATATCTCAAAAGTCTATCATTTCTGCTTTTTATAATTGCACACATGACAGGAATACCTAAATTTGCTTTCAAATTGCAGTGCCTGACCAGTGCAGAAAGTGTGTTAGTTGCTCAGTCATGTCCCATTCTTTGTGACCCCATGGACTGTAACCCACCAGGCTCCTCTGTCCATGGGATTCTCCAGGCAAGAATACTGGAGCGTGTTGCCATTTCCTTCTCTGGGGGATCTTCCCAACCCAGGGATTGAACCTAGGTCTCCTGCATTGTGGGCAGATTCTTTACCCAATGAACCATAGGGATGCCCAACTGCTATCCAGTGTAGAGCATGGTATTATTTCTGAGTGATCCCCAAAGCATGTTGCAGATACATAGATTGGATCATTTCTGAAATCTCCTATTTCAGCTGTATACCAGAAGCCTTCGGTCACTGCCTTTTCCATGGAGTTTTCCAGAAAACTTTTCATTTTCTTTAGAAAGCAGAAGAAAAAGTTGTTTTCTCATTGAAGAGACCTTATATGCTGGGATGAGGCATCCGTCTGTGTTAATAGAAGCTGCAGCCTTTCTTCTGTGAAGGGTCTTTGCACCTTACAGATGGACTAGAAAGCATGTGTGTTCAGTTGCTCAGTCGTGTCCAAGCCTCTGTGACCCGGTGGACTGTGGCTCACCAGATTCCTCTGTCCATGCGATTTCCCAGGCAAGAAAACCAGAGTGCGTTGTCATTTCCTTCTCCAGAACAGAAAGTGAGGAAATTGGAAAAAGATAGATCAGAAGTACATGGGGGGCAAAAAATAAACCAAGTCAGGCTTCACTAATTGAGAAGTCATTATTACCCCATAGCAAGAGCCAATATGGAGGACTAAAAACAGAGCATGAATTACATGGGGCTTTATTTGAAGAGATTGTACATTTTTTCAGAATAGCAAGTAATTATATTGTTTTCAAGATTCACACTTAACCTTGTTTTTGTTTTTTTCTTAAATAATTATCTTCTATAAATCTGTAACAGGGCTAGTTATGTGGGTCACAAATTTGCACACATACTCACTCATTTTTTTTATCTCTAATGAGCACATAAGATCAAATTCATTTTCCTCAAATTACCCCATGATTGTTAAAGATATTAACTCTAATAATGTTTGCTTCTAAGGACATTTTAATTAATCTCTTTTTGACCTACTATTGATGGCTGGGCTACATCATCAACTCAATGGACATGAATCTGAGGAAACTCCAGGAGACAGTGAAGGACAGGGAAGACCGACCCGCTGCAGTCCATGAAGTCACAAACAGTCAGATATGACTTAGAGACTGAACAACAAATTAGATTCTTTGGTGCATATATCCACCCTACAGATTTCTGCCTTTAATTCTGTGTTTAAAAAACCAGGAGTAATAGAGGTCGAAGCTTGCCATTATGTAACCATTGAACCTCTGTATACTAATTAGTGGTTAAATATGTAGCTACAAGATTTCATGACATCCTAGGAGCAGGAAATCAGTTTGTATTATAATATCTGTATTTTAGCTCCATTATTGCAGGACCACCTAGTTCTGCTAACATAGTTCCTGAATAATGATGAAAAGCAAGGAATAATACAAATACTGTTTCTATATTTTACAGTATAGAGGCCTCCACCATGAGATGTTTGTAAAACTTCAGAGTTAACAATCTCCCTTATATACGATTTTCAGATGTAAATACAGATGATTAGGTTGCTTTTTCTATTTGACCCTTAAGCCAATGCAGGAAATGCAAGATATGTGGGTTCTATCCCTGGGTCAGGAAGATCCCCTGGAGAAGGACATGGCAACCCACTCCAGTATTCTTGCCTGGAGAATCTTATGGACAGAGGAGTCTGGTGGGTTACAGTCCATGGGGCCACAAAGAGTTGGATACAACTGAGTGCTCGTGCACACACATGCACACACACACACTTAAGCTCCAACTGAAACAAACAATGATGGTGATCAAACAACAACAGCTGTTATTGTCCCATAAATGGAGAAAATCAGAATCAGTCATGATGACTCGTTCCCCTACACACACACTATGCTGAGAAATAGACCTCAATAGGTGACTCCCAACCTCAGGTAGAGAGGCAGCTAGCCTGTGAACTCAGCTTCGATTTTGAATGTAGGGAGACCACTCTGTGGTGGTCCAAACCTCATCCTCCTGCTTGTTATACTCATTGGGATTATTGCCAGTAGGCTTCCCAGCTAGCCCTACAAGAAAAGAATCCATATGCTAAGGCAAGAGATGTAAAAGATGCAGGTTCGACCCATGGGTCAGGAAGATCCCCTGGAGAAGGACAGGGGAACCCACTCCAGTACTCTTGCCTGGAGAATCCCATGGACAAAAGAGCCTGGCAAGCTGTAGTCCATGGAGTTGCACAGAGTTAAACACAACTGAAGCTTCTGAGCACACATTATTGCCATCAGCAAGAGAGTCTATTCAGGCTGTGCTGCGTACCACGCCTTTCCCCACATTCCCTTACCTGATGTGAAAGTCATGGCTTTCATTTCTGTCTTCAGAACCTTGCCAATAAAATGGAAGCATGAGTTGGAACTCACAAACAAGCAAGGAACAGGAGTTTAAGTGATGTGTGTGTGTGTGCGCGCGTGCGTGTATGTGTGTGTGTGCTCTGTCACTTCAGTCATGTTTGTATCTCTGAAACCCCATGGACTGTAGCCCACCAGGCTCCTCTGTCCATGGGATGCTCCAGGCAAGAACAGCCAAGTGGGTTGGCATTTCCTCCTCCAGGGGATGTTCCCCACCCTGGAATCGAACCTGTGTTTCCAGCACCTCCTGCATCACAGGCAAATTCTTTACCATGGAGCCACTGGGGAAGTCCAAAGTGATGTGTAGCTACACTATATTAAGTTTTAGAGTGAGACAGATGCTGTGCATTTGTATTGGAGAAAACCCTCCAGACATCAGACACAAACTTCTTGGAGGGTGTTGAAATGTGTTCACCAGTTCAGCAAACACTGGCTGGCCACTTGCTTTTTTTTTTTTTTTTTTCATACTTAGATTACCCTTGATGAGGCACACAGGTGTATGACATAAAAGCTCTGTCCTTGGTGTGATGGTTAATTTTATGTGTCAATTTGGCTCCCTATAATTAGTAGAAACACTTCCCTTCAGGGTGGGCATCCTGTTAGCTAAGTGGTAAGATAGTATAATTTCCATTTGCAGATTGCTAAAACTGCAGTCCAAAATCACTGCAGATGGTGACTGCAGCCATGAAATTAAAAGACGCTTACTCCTTGGAAGAAAAGTTATGACCAACCTAGATAGCATATTGAAAAGAAGAGACATTACTTTGCCAATAAAGGTTCATCTAGTCAAGGCTATGGTTTTTCCAGTGGTCATGTATGGATGCAAGAGTTCGACTGTGAAGAAAGCTGAGTGCCAAGAAATGGATGCTTTTGAACTGTGGTGATGGAGAAGACTCTTGAGAGTCCCTTGGGCTGCAAGGAGATCCAACCAGTCCATTTTAAAGGAGATCAGTCCTGGGTGTTCTTTGGAAGGAATGATGCTAAAGCTGAAACTCCAGTACTTTGGCCACATGATGCGAAGAGTTGACTCATTGGAAAAGACTCTGATGTTGGGAGGGATTGGGGGCAGGAGGAAAAGGGGACGACAGAGGATGAGATGGCTGGATGGCATCACCAACTCAATGGACATGAGTTTGAGTGAACTCCAGAGATGGTGATGGACAGGGAGGCCTGGTGTGCTGCAATTCATGGGGTCGCAAAGAGTCAGACACGACTGAGTGACTGAACTGAACTGAACTGAAAACTGCAGTCCAGTAATGTTTTTATTAAAGTATGTTTCCCTATCGTCCAACTCTAAGTCTTATTTTGTTATACTAAAATATCCACTAGTAGACTTGATTGGCAGCTGTATAATATTGAGAAAAATGCCCAAGGGAAATGCTGGCCAATTCTAGAGAGGCGTGTTTGGTTGTTTGTTCATTTGTTTTTGGAATGGCATTAGTCCCATATCTTAATTTGAGAGATAAGAGTTGTAAATTGGGATAAGAAAGATTTGTCACCTATGAATTTAATGAGCCCTTAGTAATGAAACTTTATATTAAGTGAAATAGGAATATAAAAATTTCATTAATCTTTTGGACACAATATTATTATGACGTTCTCATTTAAAACAGAGACATACACACACACACAAAAATAGAGCTAATACTTAGAGAATTTAGTGTATTCCTTCAATTGCATGTTTTTTCTCCTTATTTACTAAAATTTCATTCTATAGTTATTCTATCTTATTTCTCTCTCCCATGCATGACAAGTTTTCAGAGGGGTTATGTCTTGCCCATAGAGGTTGAGTTTTTTCCTCTGTGTTTGTTAATTTTTTTTTTTTTACTTTCACATTTTTAAAAATTTTTTTAAATTAATTTTATTTTATTTTTAAACTTTACATAATTGTATTAGTTTTGCCAAATATCAAAATGAATCCACCACAGGTATACATGTTTCGTTGATTTATAATGCTGCATCAATTTCTGCTGTATAGGAAAGTGGCTCAGTTATACACATAGATATGTT
This sequence comes from Bos taurus, assembly GCF_002263795.3. Lineage (NCBI taxonomy): Eukaryota > Metazoa > Chordata > Mammalia > Artiodactyla > Bovidae > Bos > Bos taurus. The sequence goes on along the minus strand of NC_082638.1, from coordinate 8,456,550 downwards.
TTTTATATTCTTTTCCATTATGGTTTAGAACAGAATGTTGAATATAGTTTCCCTGTGCTATATCATACCACCTTGTTGTTCATTTCCCTATGTTTTTGTATACAGCAGGCACTTAATCAATGTTTACTACAAGTATTTCCACTGAATCCCTGATATTGTCATGCTAAAGCATAACCCTTTGGGATAAGGTCAGGAATTCAAAGAGCTGTGAAAAAAAAGAGAAGAGAAAAGCAAAGGAGAAAAGGAAAAATATAAAAATCTAAAGGCAGAGTTCCAAAGAATAGCAAGAAGAGATAAAAAAGCCTTCCTCAGTGATCAATGCAAAGAAATAGAGGAAAACAACAGAATGGGAAAGACTAGAGACCTCTTCAAGAAAATTAGAAATACCAAGAGAACATTTCATGCAAAGATGGGCTTGATAAAGGACAGAAATGGTATGGACCTAACAGAAGCAGAAGATATTAAGAAGAGGTGGCAAGAATATACAGAAGAGCTATACAAAAAAGATCTTCATGGCCCAGATAATCACAATGGTGTGATCACACAGCTAGAGCCAGACATCCTGGAATGTGAAGTCAATTGGGCCTTAGAAAGCATCAGTATGAACAAAGCTAGTGGAGGTGATGGAATTCCAGTTGAGCTATTTCAAATCCTGAAAGATGATGCTGTGAAAGTGCTGCACTCAATACACCAGCAAATGTGGAAAACTCAGCAGTGGCCACAGAACTGGAAAAGGTCAGTTTTCATTCCAAACCCAAAGAAAGGCAATGCCAAAGAATGCTCAAACTATTGCACAATTGCACTCATCTCACATGCTAGTAAAGTAATGCTCAAAATTCTCCAAGCCAGGCTTCAGCAATACGTGAACCGTGAACTTCCTGATGTTCAAGCTGGTTTTAGAAAAGGCAGAGGAACCAGAGATCAAATTGCCAACATCCGCTGGATCATGGGAAAAGCAAGAGAGTTCCAGAAAAACATCTATTTCTGCTTTATTGACTATGCCAAAGCCTTTGACTGTGTGGATCACTATAAACTGTGGAAAATTCTGAAAGAGATGGGAATACCAGACCACCTGATCTGCCCCTTGAGAAATCTGTATGCAGGTCAGGAAGCAACAGTTAGAACTGGACATGGAACAACGGACTGGTTCCAAATAGGAAAAGGAGTACGTCAAGGCTGTATATTGTCACCCTGCTTATTTAACTTCTATGCAGAGTACATCATGAGAAATGCTGGACTGGAAGAAGCACAAGCTAGAATCAAGATTGCCAGGAGAAATATCAGTAACCTCAGATATGTAGATGACACCACCCTTATGGCAGAAAGTGAAGAGGAACTCAAAAGCCTCTTGATGAAAGTGAAAGTAGAGAGTGAAAATTTGACTTAAAGCTCAACATTCAGAAAACGAAGATCATGGCATTCTGTTCCATCACTTCATGGGAAATAGATGGGGAAACAGTGGAAACAGTGTCAGACTTTATTTTGGGGGGCTCCAAAATCACTGCAGATGGTGACTGCAGCCATGAAATTAACATGCTTACTCCTGGGAAGGAAAGTTATGCCCAACCTAGATAGCATATTGAAAAGCAGAGACATTACTTTGCCAACAAAGGTTCATCTAATCAAGGACATGGTTTTTCCTGTGGTCATGTATGGATGTGAGAGTTGGACTGTGAAGAAAGCTGAGTGCCAAAGAATTCATGCTTCTGAACTGTGGTGTTGGAGAAGACTGTTGAGAGTCCCCTGGACTGCAAGGAGATCCAACCAGTCCATTCTGAAGGAGACCAGCCCTGGGGTTTCTTTGGAAGGAATGATGCTAAAACTGAAACTCCAGTACTTTGGCCACCTCATGCGAAAAGTTGACTCATTGGAAAAGACTCTGATGCTGGGAGGGATTGGGGGCAGGAGGAGAAGGGGACGACAGGGGATGAGATGGCTGGATGGCATCACTGACTCGATGGAAGTGAGTCTGAGTGAACTCCGGAAGTTGGTGATGGACAGGGAGGTCTGGAGTGCTGCGATTCATGGGGTCACAAAGAGTCAGACACGACTGAGCGACTGAACTTAGCTGAACTGAAACCCACCTGGGTACATAACCCATCTCCTTGCCTTACTTATGTCTGAACTCCAAGTAACTATTTTACACCTCTATGCTTCAACTTAGACAACACCTGGACAGCATATTAAAAAGCAGATTCATCACTTTAACAACAAAGATCCGACTAGTCAAAGCTATGGTTTTCCAGTAGTCACACACAGATGTGAGAGTTGGCCCATAAGGAAGGCTGAGGGCCGGAGAACTGATGTTTTCAAACTGTGGTGCTAGAGAAGATTCTTGAGAATCTTTGGACAGAAAGGAGATCCAACCAGTCAATCCTAAAGGAAATCAGTCCTGAATATTCATCTGAAGGACTGACGCTGAAGCTGAAGCTCCAATACTTTGGCCACCTGATGTGAAGAACTGACTCATTGGAAAAGACTCTGATGCTGGGAAAGATGGAAGGCAGGAGGAGAAAGGGATGACAGAGGATGAAATGCTTGGATGGCATCACCGACTCGATGGACATGAGTTTGAGCAAACTCTGGCAGATGGTGAAGGATGGGGAAGCCTGGTGGGCTGCAGCCTATGGGGTTGCAAAGAGTGAGACACGACTGAGTGACTAAGCCACAACAACAGTGGTTCAGTTCCCTTATATGCAAAGCAGAGATAATTGCTGCAGTCTGTTTGCATGGAGGTGTGAGTATTCAGTACATTAAAAGGTCCAGAAACTGGCCAGGCATCATCATGGTCTTTATACTAAATTTGGTGATAGCGTTATGTATTTGGAGGGTCTGTTTAATTGTCTCTTTAATGCAGCAGTGTAGCAAACTAACATTAGGCTGTTTATTCTCCATCTATTTATTTTTACAATTAGCATGTTGAATACCAGTGTTTCCAGACAAGGGGCTTAGAGCTTTGAAACCCTGCAGAGCAAGTCATGGGGAGAATTTCTGTGTTGCTCATTTCATGAGGAAAATGTTCCTTTGGCTGCTACCATCATTTTAAATATTCATGCAGACTACATTTAAATACAGTTAAAGAGGCATTTCCTCATGCTCAAATGAAACATAAATTCCAAAGAAAGCATCAGAATGTTCGCTGCAGCAGTGAAGTATTACCTCCCACCCCCATTTACCTTTAGAAGTGGGTCTTCTCACTGAGCTCTGATTCTCTCTATGTAACATCCAGAGAGAAAATATTCCAAGGCACTATTAATGAAAAGCTTTCAACTGTGAATACCATATCGAAAATAGTACTCTGCACTGATTAACACACACTACTTCAATGGTCTTCAGATTAGATTGAGCTGTGTTTATTCATCAGGATAAAAATTTGCAGACTTCACTGATGGCTCAGATGGAAAAACCCACCTGCCAATGCAGGAGACACAGGTTCGATCCCTGGTTTGGGAAGACCCCCTAGAGAGGGAAATGGCAACCTTCTTCAGTATTCTTGCCTGAGGAAATCCCATGAACAGAGGAGCCTGATGGACTATGGTCCATGGGGTTTGCAGAAAAGTCGGACACCACTGAGCAACTAAACTACAACAACATAAATAAAAATCTTCACTTTTGGAGCCCAGCACAAAACAAGCTAACTGCCATCCAATGGCAATGGATTAACTGCCTGGTCCCTCTTTAGAAACTCATCTCTAAAGTGGAGATGAAAGGAGATGGCCCAGAAATCTTATACTGAAGGGGTCTTAAATCCCAGTGCCTTCTTAGAGAAGAGGGTTTATAGGAATTATTATTTCACTGTGAAAGGCTTCTTGAAAAGTATTCAATATTTGCAGGAGAAAGTCAGTTCAGCTGATACAAAGGATGAAAAACTGATCTTAGCATTAGGGGTCAGTTCAGTTCAGTTCAGTCACTCAGTCGTGTCTGACTCTTTGCGACCCCATGAATAGCAGCATGCTATGCCCTCCCTGTCCATCACCAACTCCCAGAGTTCACTCAGACTCATGTCCATTGAGTCAATGATGCCATCCAGCCATCTCATCCCCTGTCATCCCCTTTTTCTCCTGCCCCCAATCCCTCCCAGCATCAGAGTCTTTTCCAATGAGTCAACTCTTTGCATGAAGTGGCCAAAGTACTGGAGTTTCAGCTTAAGCATCATTCCTTCCAAAGAAATCCCAGGGCTGATCTCCTTCAGAATGGACTGGTTGGATCTCCTTGCAGTCCAGGGAACTCTCAAAGGTCTTCTCCAACACCACAATTCAAAAGCATCAATTCTTTGGCACTCAGCTTTCTTCACAGTCCAAATCTCACATCCATACATGACCACTGGAAAATCATAGCCTTGACTAGACAGACCTTTGTTGGCAAAGCAATGTCTCTGCTTTTCAATATGCTATCTAGGTTGGTCATAACTTTTCTTCCAAGGAGTAAGCATCTTTTAATTTCATGGCTGCAGTCACCATCTGGAGTGATTTTGGAGCCCCCAAAAAATAAAGTCTGATACTGTTTCCACTGTTTCCCCTTCTATTTCCCATGAAGTGATGGGACCAGATGCCCTGATCTTCATTTTCTGAATGCTGAGCTTTAAGTCAACTTTTTAACTCTCCACTTTCACTTTCATCAAGAAACAATGCTAAAACTGACAGGATGAATCACTTTAAGCCTCCAGGTCTCTTTCCAAGGACACAAGAATATGTTGTCTTAGGAAGTGAACATTCCAACAGATTTTAAGGAATATGCTTGACCACCTTGTTTCGATGCTATAAGATTCTTGCCCCCACCCCACCCGACCCCATCCCTGATAAATTGAATTATTTCAAGAAGCTGACCTGTCACATACTTTTTTTAAAAATAATTTTATTTTATTTTTAAACTTTACATAATTGTATTAGTTTTGCCAAATATCAAAATGAATCCGCCAAAGGTATACATGTGTTTCCCATCCTGAACCCTCCTCCCTCCTCCCTCCCCATACCATCCCTCTGGGTCATCCCAGTGCACTAGCCCCAAGCATCCAGTATCGTGCATCGAACCTGGACTGGCAACTCGTTTCATACATGATATTTTACATGTTTCAATGCCATTCTCCCAGATCTTCCCACCCTCTCCCTCTCCCACAGAGTCCATAAGACTGTTCTATACATCAGTGTCTCTTTTGCTGTCTCGTACACTGGGTTATTGTTACCATCTTTCTAAATTCCATATATATGCGTTAGTATACTGTATTGGTGTTTTTCTTTCTGGCTTACTTCACTCTGTATAATAGGCTCCAGTTTCATCACCTCATTAGAACTGATTCAAATGTATTCTTTTTAATGGCTGAGTAATACTCCATTGTGTATATGTACCACAGCTTTCTTATCCATTCATCTGCTGATGGACATCTAGGTTGCTTCCATGTCCTGGCTATTATAAACAGTGCTGCGATGAACATTGGGGTACACGTGTCTCTTTCCCTTCTGGTTTCCTCAGTGTGTATGCCCAGCAGTGGGATTGCTGGATCATAAGGCAGTTCTCTTTCCAGTTTTTTAAGGAATCTCCACAGTGTTCTCCATAGTGGCTGTACTAGTCTGCATTCCCACCAACAGTGTAAGAGGGTTCCCTTTTCTCCACACCCTCTCCAGCATTTATTATTTGTAGACTTTTGGATCGCAGCCATTCTGACTGGTGTGAAATGGTACCTTATAGTGGTTTTGATTTGCATTTCTTTGATAATGAGTGATGCTGAGCGTCTTTTCATGTGTTTGTTAGCCATCTGGATGTCTTCTTTGGAGAAATGTCTATTTAGTTCTTTGGCCCATTTTTTGATTGGGTCATTTATTGTTCTGGAGTTGAGCTGTAGGAGTTGCTTGTATATTTTTGAGATTAGTTGTTTGTCGGTTGCTTCACTTGCTATTATTTTCTCCCATTCTGAAGGCTGTCTTTTCACCTTGCTGATAGTTTCCTTTGATGTGCAGAAGCTTTTAAGGTTAATTAGGTCCCATTTGTTTATTTTTGCTTTTATTTCCAATATTCTGGGAGGTGGGTCATAGAGGATCCTGCTGTGATGTATGTAGGAGAGTGTTTTGCCTATGTTCTCCTCTAGGAGTTTTATAGTTTCTGGTCTTACGTTGAGATCTTTAATCCATTTTGAGTTTATTTTTGTGTATGGTGTTAGAAAGTGTTCTAGTTTCATTCTTTTACAAGTGGTAGACCAGATTTCCCAGCACCACTTGTTAAAGAGATTGTCTTTAATCCATTGTATATTCTTGCCTCCTTTGTCAAAGATAAGGTGTCCATATGTGCGTGGATTTATCTCTGGGCTTTCTATTTTGTTCCATTGATCAATATGTCTGTCTTTGTGCCAGTACCATACTGTCTTGATAACTGTGGCTTTGTTTTAGAGCCTGAAGTCAGGTAGGTTGATTCCTCCAGTTCCATTCTTCTTTCTCAAGACCGCTTTGGCTATTCGAGGTTTTTTGTATTTCCATACAAATTGTGAAATTATTTGTTCTAGCTCTGTGAAGAATACTGTTGGTAGCTTGACAGGGATTGCATTGAATCCATAAATTGCTTTGGGTAGTATACTCATTTTCACTATATTGATTCTTTCAATCCATGAACATGGTATATTTCTCCATCTATTAGTGTCCTCTTTGATTTCTTTCACCAATGTTTTATAGTTTTCTATATATAGGTCTTTAGTTTCTTTAGGTAGATATATTCCTAAGTATTTTATTCTTTCCATTGCAATAGTGAATGGAATTGTTTCCTTAATTTCTCTTTCTGTTTCCTCATTATTAGTGTATAGGAATGCAAGGGATTTCTGTGTGTTTATTTTATATCCTGCAACTTTACTATAATCATTGATTAGTTCTAGTAATTTTCTGGTGGAGGCTTTAGGGTTTTCCATGTAGAGGATCGTGTCATCTGCAAATAGTGAGAGTTTTACTTCTTCTTTTCCAAATTGGATTCATTTTATTTCTGTTTCTGCTCTGATTGCTGTGGCCAAAACTTCCAAAACTATGTTGAATAGTAATGGTGAAAGTAGGCACCCTTGTCTTGTTCCTGACTTTAGAGGAAATGCTTTCAATTTTTCACCATTGAGGATAATGTTTGCTGTGGGTTTGTCATATATAGCTTTTATTATGTTGAGGTATGTTCTTTCTATTTCTGCTTTCTGGAGAGTTTTTATCATAAATGGATGTTGAATTTCGTCAAAGGCTTTCTCTGCATCTATTGAGATAATCATATGGTTTTTATTTTTCAATTTGTTAATGTGGTGTATTACATTGATTGATTTGTGGATATTGAAGAATCCTTGAATCCCTGGGATAAAGCCCACTTGGTCATGGTGTATGATCTTTTTAATGTGTTGTTGGATTCTGATTGCTAGAATTTTGTTAAGGATTTTTGCATGTATGTTCATCAGTGATATTGGCCTGTAGTTTTCTTTTTTTGTGGGATCTTTGTCAGGTTTTGGTATTAGGGTGATGGTGGCCTCATAGAATGAGTTTGGAAGTTTACCTTCCTCTGCAATTTTCTGGAAGAGTTTGAGCAAGATAGGTGTTAGCTCTTCTCTAAATTTTTGGTAGAATTCAGCTGCGAAGCTGTCTGGACCAGGGCTTTTGTTTGCTGGAAGATTTTTGATTACAGTTTCAATTTCCGTGCTTGTGATGGGTCTGTTAAGATTTTCTATTTCTTCCTGGTCGAGTTTTGGAAAGTTGTACTTTTCTAAGAATTTGTCCATTTCTTCCACGTTGTCCATTTTATTGGCATATGATTGTTGATAGTAGTCTCATGATCCTTTGTATTTCTGTGTTGTCTGTTGAGATCTCTCCATTTTCGTTTCTAATTTTATTGATTTGATTTTTCTCCCTTTGTTTCTTGATGAGTTTGGCTAATGGTTAGTCAATTTTATTTATCGTTTCAAAGAACCAGCTTTTGGTTTTGGTGATTTTGGCTATGGTCTCTTTTGTTTCTTTTGCATTTATTTCTGCTCTAATTTTTAAGATTTCTTTCCTTCTATTAACCCTGGGGTTCTTCATTTCTTCCTTTTCTAGTTGCTTTAGGTGTAGAGTTAGGTTATTTATTTGACTTTTTTCTTGTTTCTTGAGGTGTGCCTGTATTGCTATGAACTTTCCCCTTAGGACTGCTTTTACCGTGTCCCACAAGTTTTGGGTTGTTGTGTTTTCATTTTCATTCGTTTCTATGCAAATTTTGATTTCTTTTTTGATTTCTTCTGTGATTTGTTGGTTATTCAGCAGCGTGTTGTTCAGCCCCCATATGTTGGAATTTTTAATAGTTTTTCTCCCGTAATTGAGATCTAATCTTACTGCATTGTGGTCAGAAAAGATGCTTGGAAAGATTTCTATTTTTTTGAACTTACCAAGGCTAGCTTTATGGCCCAGGATGTGATCTATCCTGGAGAAGGTTCCATGTGCGCTTGAGAAAAAGATGAAATTCATTGTTTTGGGGTGAAATGTCCTATAGATATCAATTAGGTCTAACTGGTCTATTGTATCATTTAAAGTTTGTGTTTCCTTGTTAATTTTCTGTTTAGTTGATCTATCCATAGGTGTGAGTGGTGTATTAAAGTCTCCCACTATTATTGTGTTATTGTTAATTTCTCCTTTCATACTTGTTAGCATTTGTCTTACATACTGCGGTGCTCCCGTGTTGGGTGCGTATATATTTATAATTATTATATCTTCTTCTTGGATTGATCCTTTGATCATTATATAGTGACCTTCTTTGTCTCTTTTCACAGCCTTTGTTTTAAAGTCTACTTTATCTGATATGAGTATTGCTACTCCTGCTTTCTTTTGGTCCCTATTTGCATGGAAAATCTTTTTCCAGCCCTTCACTTTCAGTCTGTATGTGTCCCCTGTTTTGAGGTGGGTCTCTTGTAGACAACATATGTAGGGGTCTTGTTTTTGTATCCATTCAGCCAGTCTTTGTCTTTTGGTTGGGGCATTCAACCCATTTACCATTTAAGGTAATTACTGATAAGTATGATCCCGTTGCCATTTACTTTATTGTTTTGGGTTCGAATTTATACACCGTTTTTGTGTTTCCTGTCTAGAGAATATCCTTTAGTATTTGTTGGAGAGCTGGTTTGGTGGTGCAGAATTCTCTCAGCTTTTGCGTGTCTGAAAAGCTTTTGATTTCTCCTTCATACTTGAATGAGATCCTTGCTGGGTACAGTAATCTGGGCTGTAGGCTATTTTCTTTCATCATTTTAAGTATGTCTTGCCATTCTCTCCTGGCTTGAAGAGTTTCTATTGAAAGATCAGCTGTTATCCTTATGGGAATTCCCTTGTGTGTTATTTGTTTCTTTTTCCCTTGCTGCTTTTAATATTTGTTCTTTGTGTTTGATCTTTGTTAATTTGATTAATATGTGTCTTGGGGTGTTTCGCCTTGGGTTTATCCTGTTTGGGATTCTCTGGGTTTCTTGGACTTGGGCAATTATTTCCTTCCCCATTTTAGGAAGTTTTCAACTATTATCTCCTCAAGTATTTTCTCATGGTCTTTCTTTTTGTCTTCTTCTTCTGGAACCCCTATGATTCGAATGTTGTAGTGTTTAATATTGTCCTGGAGGTCTCTGAGATTGGCCTCATTTCTTTTAATTCATTTTTCTTTTATCCTCTCTGATTCATTTATTTCTAACATTCTATCTTCTAATTCACTAATCCTATCTTCTGCCTCTGTTATTCTACTATTTGTTGCCTCCAGAGTGTTTTTAATTTCATTTATTGCATTATTCATTATATATTGACTCTTTGTTATTTCTTCTAGGTCCTTGTTAAACCTTTCTTGCATCTTCTCAATCCTTGTCTCCACGCTATTTATCTGTGATTCCATTTTAATTTCAAGATTTTGGATCAATTTCACTATCATTATTCAGAATTCTTTATCAGGTAGATTCCCTATCTCTCCCTCTTTTGTTTGGTTTGGTGGGCATTTATCCTGTTCCTTTATCTGCTGCGTATTCCTCTGTCTCTTCATCTTGTTTAAATTGCTGAGTTTGGGGTGTCCTTTCTGTATTCTGGCAGTTTGTGTAGTTCTCTTTATTGTGGCGTTTCCTCGCTGTGTGTGGGTTTGTACAGGTGGCTAATAAGGTTTCCAGTTTAGGGAAGCTTGTGTCGGTGTTCTGGTGGGTGGAGCTGTATTTCTTCTCTCTGGAGTGCAATGAAATGTCCAGTAATGAGTTATGAGATGTCTATGGTTTTGAGGTGACTTTGGGCAGTCTTATCTTGAAGCTCAGGGCTGTGCTCCTTTGTTGCTGGAGAATTTGCTTGGTATGTCTTGCCCTGGAACTTGTTGGCCCTTGTGTGGTGCTTGGTTTCAGTGTCGGTATGGAGGCGTTTGATGAGCTCCTGTCAATTAATGTTCCTTGGAGTCAGGAGTTCCCTGGAGTCAGGGTTTGGACTTAAGCCTCCTGCTTCCCATTATTGGTCTTATTGTTACAGTAGTTTCAAAACTTCTCCTTCTATACAGCACTATTGATAAAACATCTACGTTAAAGATGAAGTTTCTCTACTGTGAGGGTCACTCAGAGAGGTTCACAGTGTTACAAGGAGAAGAGAAGAGGGAGGAGGGAGTTAGAGGTGACCCAAATGAGATGAGGTGGAATCAATAGTGGAGAGAGTGGGCTAGCCAGTAGTCACTTCCTTATGTGCACTCCTCAACTGGACCACTCAGAGATGTTCAGAGAGTTACACAGAGAAGAGAAGAAGGAGGAAGGAGACAGAGGTGGCCAGAAGGATAAAAGGGGAGAATGAAAAGGAGGGAGACAGATCCAGCCAGTAATCAGTTCCCTAAGTGTTCTCTACTGTCTGGAACACACAGAAATTCACAGAGTTGGGTAGAGTAGAGAGGGGTTAGGGAGGAGACACAGGCGACCAGGTGGAGAAAAAGGAGAGTCCAAAGGAAGAGAGAGCAGTCAAGCCAGTAATCTCACTCCCTAGTGAAAAATGGGTCCTGAAGATTGGGTTCTTAAAGGTACAAAATTGGTAACAAATACATAAAAGCAAAAATTAAAAATCTAGAGTAGAGTTTGGAATTTCAAAAATATGATTTTAAAGAAAAGAAGAAGGAAAAGAAAGAGAGAAAAAACAAACAAAGAAAAACAAAAAAGGTCGCGAAAATTATAAAGAAAATACAGGTACAAAATTGATAGCTAAAATGAAAAAGCAGAAATTAAAAATCTAGAGTAGAGTTTGGAATTTCAAAAATACAATGCTAAAAAAAAGGAAGAAGAAAAATAAAGAGAGAAAACAAACAAACAAAAACAATGACGCAAAGATTATAAAGAAAATACAGGTACAAAATTGATATCAAATACCAAAAAGCACAAATTAAAAATCTAGAGTAGAGTTTGGAATTTCAGATATACAATGTTATATAAAAGAAGAAGAGAAAGAAACAGAGAAAGGAAAAAAAAGTCACAAATTATTAAAAAAAAAATAAACTATAGGTACAAAATTGATAACATATACCAAAAACCTAAAATTAAAAATCTAGAGTAGAGTTTGGAATTTCAAAAATACAATGTTAAAGAAAAGAAGAAAAAAAAAAAAAGGTCAAAAAATTATAAAATATATGTATATGAAGTTTGCTGAAGAAGAAAAAAATAGGGTCTTTTTTTTTTTTTTGCAAAGTAATAGGTTATAAAAGTGAAAATTATAGGAACAGTAGAGGACTTAAATTTTTTTTAATAAAAAAAAAAAGAATGATCGTAAAAATAATAAAAATATATCTAGGACTTTCTCTGGTTTTGTTGTGAGTATTGTGGGTTCAGTTCATTTTTGGCTAGTTCCTTGGTCCGACTTATATTTCTCAAGATCTATAGGCCCCTTCCTATGTAGTCCGTAGTAACCACAGGGTTTTACTCTATTGCCTGTAGCTTCCAAGGCGTTTCCCTCTGTTATAGCTTCTTCTGTTTGCTGGTCTCTTCAGTGTCTGGTTTCCACCTGACACAAAGGGGAGGGTGGAGGACACTTTTTTTTTTTTTTTTTAGGCTCACTTGTTCAGTTGCGCTGTGGGGAGGGAGGGAGGGATGCTGCAAACAAATAACACTGGCGTGCGCTCGCAGTGCCTCAGCCACACTGGGTCTGCCCCCGCTCACTGCCCGTGTAGCCTCCCTGCCCACACTGCTTGGGCTCTAGGTTGTTCCGCTGGGAACAATCCGAGGCCAGCCCTGGGCTGCATGTACCTCCCAGGTCCAAGCCCCTCAGGTTCAGGCACTCGGGTAGTCCTCAGAGGCACAGACTCAGTTGGGCCTGCATTTTGTACTCTTCCCAGGTCTGAGCAGCTCAGGTGATGAGGTGTTTGGCAAGCGCCAATGCTGCGACTTATCGCGTCCCCGCCACTCAGTTATCTGGGTGTAAAACCGGCGCACCTTCTCAGGCAGATGTTGACCATCCAGACCCCCAAGAAGTTTTAGTTAGCAAAGAAGCCTGCTTACAGTTTTATAGATAATGTCTCTCTGGGGCTGCGATTGCCCCCTTCTGGCTCTGGCTGCCTGTCACCAGAGGGGGAAGGTCTGCAGCCGGCTTTCTCTGTTCAGTCCTTTGTTCCGTGTGCAGGCCTGGCGGTGTCTTAGGTTAGGGCTGGCTTTTCACATGGTAGATATCCCACAGTCTGGTTTGCTAGCCCAAATTATTTCGCTCAGATAGTGCTCAGGGTATTCAGGCCAGATTCTTCCTCTAAGCGATGCAGCCCACACCGCGCCTCCCTGCCCAGCCCCCACTTGCTAATGGCGTGTGCAGGCGTCTGCGCTGCTTCTCCGCTAGGGGGGTTACCGTAGGGCTTGCAATCTGTGAGTTTTAATTGTTTATTTATTTTTTCTCCCTGTTATGTTGCCCTCTGTGCTTCCAAAGCTTGGCAGTAAGAAGGTTTCCTGGTGTTTGGAAACTTCTCTCTTTTTAAGACTCCCTTCCCGGGACAGAACTCCGTCCCTCCCTCTTTTGTCTCTTTTTTTGTCTTTTATATTTTTTCCTACCTCCTTTCAAAGAGTTGGGTTGCTTTTCTGGGTGCCTGATGTCCTCTGCTGGCATTCAGAAGTTGTTTTGTGGAATTTACTCGATGTTTAAATGCTCTTTTGATGAATTTGTGGGGGAGAAAGTGTTCTCCCCGTCCTACTCTTCCTCCATCTTGGCTCCTCCCCCTGTCACATTCTGAAAGTAACTACATGTGTTAGACTCATTCACAGAAGCATTTTGCATACAAAATTGGAGACATGTGATGCTCTTTCAAAGGGAGGTTTTCCCTTAACAAGAATTTATCTAGTCTTTTTCCTAAGTCCATTCATTTTATTTGATTAGGAAAGTAATTGCTTTACCCTCTAATTCAGTGTAAACTCTTTGCATGACTGTTGACTACATCAGTGAGCATGCACATGCAGAGTACCTGCAGGAATGCAGGCGGACAGAAGTAGAGAGGCAGACAGAATCTCAGGATGAATTTTTTGAGGGAAAAAGAGAAAGCAAAGAACTATTCAGTTGATCAGTTGTGTCTGACTCTTTGAGACCCCATGTACTGCAGCATGCCAGGCTTCCCTGTCCTTCACTATCTCCAGGAGCTTGCTCAAACTCATGTCCATCGAACTGGTGATGCCATCCAACTGTCTAATCCTCTGTCATCCCCTTCTCCTCCTGCCTTCAAACTTTACCAACATCAAGGTCTTTTCCAACGAATAGGCTCTTCACATCAAGTGGCCAAAGTATTGAAGCTTCAGCTTCAGCATCAGTCTTTCCACTACATATTCAGGATTGATTTCCTCTAAGGTTGACTGGTTTGATCTCCTTGCTAACCAAGAGTCTTCTCCAGCTCCAAGTTCAAAAGCATCCATCCTAATCACAGCCCTCCTTGTAGAAGATAGTCCCCAGGAAGAGCTGCACTATTAGGACACTCCTTGCCCTCCATTTTGCCTTTGCCATTAAAACAAACAAACAAACAAAATCACCAAAACTCAATTCTGACTTTTTCTTTACCTGTTAAGGAAGGGTGCTTAGACAGAGCTTTGGTACATTGTAGATACATGGCATCCCATAAGTGGGAGCAATCACATTGTCAAAGTGTAAATTTCACCTGGTCTCAATAGTCATACAAGAGCATTTGGGAGGATCCATAATTTTTTTTTTCATAGAAAGCATTTGCTTCCATTTATTTGCTTTCACCTCCCAGCCATTTGAAGTTACAGCCTGTCGATGCCATGTTCTAGAAGATGAATCTGGTTTGGAAAGATGTTCAACTTGTGTGCAGGGATACACAGATTTCAGGTGAGGCAGCAACATTTCCACCTCCAAAACCTGTGTGTTTGACATGTTTTGTTTGGTTCACCTCTGCCAAGCTGACTTCTATGATGAAGTCATTTTTCTTTCTTTAAAAAAAAAAAGATATTTATTATGTGTTTATTTATTTAGCTGCACAGGGTCTCCTAGTTGCTGCATAGAGTTGTCTTCTATCTTAGTTGAGGCATGCAGGATCTAGTTCTGTGACCGGGGATGGAACCTGGGCTCCTTGTATTGGGAGCTTAGAGTCTCAGCCTCTGGACCAACTTGGAAGTCCTCGAAATCACTTTTCTCTTAATAGCCTATTGCTGTGGTTTATGAAGATCAGTTTAAGGTTGTCACTTTTTTTGTGTTGAAATCCCATGAAGAGATGCCTCCTCATCTCTGGTGCCTAACCAGCCCCTTACCACGAGGTTGCACAAGTGTTCACACCCAAAGTCAAGGATGAGTGGAGGACTCAGTCACACAAGTGTTAGCATACCAAGTCAAGGAGGACTTGCATGCAGGGAGGATTCAGGCAGGCTCCCAGAGGATTTCCTCAAAAACAGCTAGGGCAGCAAGGTGCCTTTCACACCTGAGTGCTTCATGGTCCTCGACTCGTCCATTTGTCATCTAGAAAGAAACGTGGCCAAGGAGCAAGGAGCAGGCAGGCAGTGAGGTCCCGATAAACTGTCACCCATAAGTAGCTCCCAGTGGGGAACCAAGCCATGGTCATAGTCTTTGAGAGCAGCATATTGCTGTTGTTCAGTCGCTCAGTCATGTCCAACTCTTTGCGACCCCATGGACTGCAGTGCACCAGGCTTCCCTGTTCATCACCACCTCCCAGAGCTGGCTCAAACTCATGTCCATCGAGTCAGTGATGCCATCCAACCATCTCGTCCTCTGTCGTCCCACGATAGGAAATCCATTCATCCATCCTTTGTGGCTCAGTATATTCTTTCTCCTGCATCAGGTCATGGAGAAACCCAATATGTTTCTCTGTGACTGGGTTGCAAGTCTCGATCGTATCTTGTGGATAAGTAAGTGTTACAATGCTTGACCTCTGGTTGAATGCCTTTTCTTTTCTTTTCTTTTTTAATGTGGCTGCACTGGGGTCTTGGTTATGCCTCGTGAGATCTTCATTGCATCTTGTGGGTTCTTCCCTTCTGACGCTAGGGCTCAGTAGTTGCAGCACAGGGGCTTAGCTCTCCACGGCATGTGGGATCTTAGTTCCCAGACCAGGGATCGAACTCGGGCCCCCTTCATTGTGAGGCAGATTCCTAAACACTGGATCACCAGAAAAAGTCTCTTGATTAGATGCTTGTCCACCGCTGGCACTACAAAGAGCAAAACGCATGTGTAATTTTCAGCTCCCTCAAAACATTTCGGTTCACCATTTGACATAAAGAAGCTACTCAGATTTTTTTATTTTAAGTCTCTAGAGTGAGTTTCCCCTAACAGACAGCTCTGTCCCAGAGACAGGTAGACAGTGACTTGTACTTAGGCATATGAGACAACGGCCATTGGAAGGTCAACTACCCCTACTACAAGTTTTCAACCTTGCAGGTCAGGTGGCCTCTCTCTCAGACGCTCAGTTCGTCTACTGTGGCTCAGAAGCAGCCTCGGGTGGTGTGGAAATGAATCAACTGTGACCGTCTTCCAATTCAACTTTATTTACAGACACTGGTATTTGAATTTCATATGGTTTTTAGTGGCCACTTTTTAGAGAGTGTTGAGAATCACAGAAAAATTGAATGGAAGGAGTGGAGATGCTCTGTGTCTCTTTTGTCCCCGTATACACACAGCTGCTCCCATTAGCAGTATCCCCCATCAGTCTGTTCTATTGTGGCTATTGTTCAGTCACTCAGTTATGTCTGAATCTTTGTGACCCCCCTGGACTGCAGCATGCCAGGCTTCCCTGTCCTTGTTATGATAACAAGGAGAGTTTGTTATCACTCAAACTCATGTCCATGGAGTCGGTGATGCCATCCAACTCTCTCATCCTCTGTCATCCCCTTCTCCTGCCTTCAATCTTTCCCAGCATCAGTGACTTTTCCAGTGAGTCAGCTCTTTGCATCAGGTGGACAAAGGATTGGAGTTTCAGCTTCAGCATCAGTCCTTCCAATGAATATCCAGGACTGATTTCCTTTAAGATGGACTGGTTTGATCTCCTTGCAGTCCAAGCGACTCTCAAGAGTCTTCTCCACAGTTCAAAACTATCAGTTCTTGAGTGCTCAGCCTTATTTATGGTCCAGTTCTCACATCCATCCAGGACTACTAGAAAAACCATAGCTTTGACTATACAGACTTCTGTCAGCAAAGTGATGTCTCTGATTTTTAAAACACTGTCTAGGTTTCATTCCAAGAAGCAACTGTCTTAATTTACTTTAACCAGTGTATTACCATTGATGAACTTACAATGATACATCACCATCACACAAAACCTATAGTTTACATTAGGGTTCATTGTTGGTGTAGTATATTCTGTGGGTTTGGACAAACGTATAATGACATGTATTCATCATTATATCACACAAGGTAT
Organism: Bos taurus; assembly: GCF_002263795.3. Classification (NCBI taxonomy): domain Eukaryota; kingdom Metazoa; phylum Chordata; class Mammalia; order Artiodactyla; family Bovidae; genus Bos; species Bos taurus. The sequence goes on along the minus strand of NC_082638.1, from coordinate 8,439,756 downwards.
ATTTCCACTACCCTAAACTTCCCCTATGAGCCACTTATTCAACCCACCACTGACAATCATTGAACTTTCATCATCTCCACAATTCTGCTTTTTCCAGAATGTCATAGAATTGGAATCATAGAACATGTGGTCTTTTCAGATCAACTTCTTATACTTAGTCATATGCATTTAAATTTCCTCACTCTCTTTTCATGGCTTGGTAGCTCATTTCTCTATTTCACTGAATAATATCCCATTGTCTAAAGTTCCAATTTACTTATCTTGAAGGACATCTGAATTGCTTCTATGTTTTGGCAATTATGAATAAACTTGCTATAAACATGCATCTGCAGCATTTTGTGTCGTTAAGTTTTCACCTCCTTTGAGTAAGTACTCAAAGTATTGAGTAAAGGTTATGATTGCCAATTACCTAGTGAGTGTAGAGTTTCATATATTTTTCACGCCATAAAACTATCCTTATTTTGGCTTTTTCAAACTATTAAAAATATTTTAAGTAAAGATTTTCTTTTACCTCCTTAGGTTGGTTTACTCCTAGGTCTTCTGTTCTTTTTGATGCAGTGGTTAATGGGGTTATTTGTTTTCTCTTTCTGATAGTTCATTGTTAGCATATAGAAATGTAGCAGATTTCTGTATATTACTTGTGTCTCTTGTGAATTTAATGAATTTCTTGAGGAGCTCTAGTAGTTGTCTGGCCACATCTTTAAAATTTTTGATGTATAGTAACATGTCATCTACAAACAGTGACAGTTTCACTTCTTCCTTTCCAGTTTGGATTTCTTCTATTTATTTTTCTCCTCTGATTGACATGGCTGGGACTTCCTAAGCTGTGTTGATTAACAGTAGGGACAGTAGACATCTTTGCTTTTTCCTGATCTTGGAAATACTTTCATTTTTTCACCATTAAGAATGACAATATGGGTTTGTCATATTATATAGCCTTTATTATGTTGGGGTAGGTTCCCTCTATGCCCACTTTCTGCAAAGTTTTTATCACAGATGGGTTTTGAATTTGGTCGAAAGTTTTCTCTGCATCTACTGAGATTAGCATATGATTTCTGTGTTTCAGTTAGTCAGTATGCTGTATCACATTGATTTGTGTATATTGAAGAGGCCTTGAGTCCCTGGGATAAACCTCACTTGATCATGATATATGGTCTTTTTAATGTGCTGTTGGATTCAGTTTGTTAGTGTTTTGAGCGGCATATTGTTGTTGTTATTCAGTGAGAAAGTCATGTCTAACTCTTTGCAACCACATGGACTGCAGCATGACAGGCCTCCCTGTCCATCACCAACTCCTGGAGCTTGCTCAAACTCATATTCATTGAGTCAGTGATGCCATCCAACCATTTCATCCTCGGTCATCCCCTTTTCCTCCCACCTTGCATCTGTCCTTCCAATGAATACCCAGGCCTGATCTGCTTTAGGATGGACTGGTTGGATCTCCTTGCAGTCCAAGGGACTCTCAAGAGTCTTCTCCAGCACCACAGTGGATGTATGTATGTCTATAACTGAATCACTTTGCTGAACAGTAAAAACTAACACAATTCTGTGAATCAACTGTACTACAATTAAAAAAAGAATTTGTCCATTTCTTCTAGGTTGCCCAATCTATTGGTATATGCTTGTTAATGATAATCTGCTATGATTCTTTATGGGCTTCCTAGGTGGCACTAGTGATAAAAAAAAAAAAAAAAAAAAAAAAAAACCTGCGTGCCAGTGCTGGAGATGTAAGAGAAATGGGTTCAATCCCTGGGTCAGGAAGATCCCCTGGAGGAGGTCATGGCAACTCACTCCAGTGTTCTTGCCTGGAGAATCCCATGGACAGAGGAGACTGGCAGGCTATAATCTATAGGGTTGCATCAAGTCAAACATGACTGAAGTGACTTAGCACACACTCACACGATCCTTCATATTTTTGTGGTGACAGTTGTAACTTCTCCTTTTTCTTTATGATTTTATTGATTTGGATCTACTCCCTTTTTTTTGTCAATGAGACTGGCTAAAGATCTATTGATCTGTCTTATCTTTTTAAATAACTACCTTTTAGTTTCAAAAAATATATATTTTACAGGTCAGACAATGCAGGCAGCAGACTGAAAATAGCCTTCCAATCCTTATCTACATCCTGCTCTGTAAATATTTCTTACTGTATTACTTGTCTGTCTTTAAGACTCTTAAGAGTTTTGTAGTACGTGTTGCCATTTCATGAGTGCCTAGCATAGTCTAAAGAGTAAAACTTGGAGTAAAAAAAAAAAAAAATCTGCATTCTCATCACTGATTATGATTCAAAAAGACCTTGAACAGCCACAAATTTCTCCCATGACAGAGTCAAAAATACATTCCAGCACCACCATACATCAGACATATCCACACATAAATAGCCTGAGGGGTATTCAAGATTGAAGTTTGGGTCCCTCCCAGCGACAAATCAGTGTCTCAATGAGGCATTAAAATCCACCACATCACAAGAATTGATGTGAGCTTCCCCACACGGAAGCCATGCCAGCGGATTCCAGAGAAGGTGGGGCTCCTCGTCTTACTCTGCCTTCCTTTTTTGCCAACGTGTTTATGGAAGTGCAGATGAGTTTAGAAAGAACCCCTCTGAGTCCGGAGGCCTGATGCAAATTAATGAATTAATTCAGCTTACCGTGAAACAGCTATATCAAAGGGCCACAGCAGTGCCAGAGCCGTCCATGTTTAAAACATGAGTCTCTGGTCGCATTTTACTTTTAGAGCGTCATTTTCAAGGACTGACTCTTTTGACCTTCTCTGCCATGCTGCCTTGCAGGTTGGCGTCAGGATCTTAACATTGATGGTCTGTAGGTGGGAGGGGTCAGAGCCTTCTGAGTCTTTCTCAGGACGTTAAAATAAGTCCCAAAGAAGACATTTCCAGGAACTTTTGGTGATGAAAGGAAGCCAGATCCATCCCCAGTGGCTCCGACCTTTACCCTGCCACGTGGCTGCCCTTGAGTTTGCACGTTCAGACATTCCTCATTTCTCCTCCTCATCACCTTGTTCTTATGTTTCCACTTCAGGTGGAAAGATTGGAAAGGCTCCTTGACCTTCCAATTCAGTCTTGTCCCCTGCTTTGACCTCTGTTCCCACTTTGATAACTGGGTTTTAGCTCAAGAAGCAGCCTCCATTTACACTCCAAGCCTGGTGACCATTCCCTGGGCCTGAGGCCTGTTTACTCTGCTTATACTGTGGAACCATCAAGACCAGGGTCCTGGGGCTTCCCTGGTGTCTCAGTGGTAAAGAATCTTCCTTCCAGTGCAGGGGGCACGGGTTCGATCCCTGGTCCAGAAAGATCCCCTGTGCCTTGGGGCAACAAACCCCATGTGCCACAGCTACTGAGCCTGTGGCCTACAACCTGGGAGCCACAACTACTGAAGCTTGTGTGTCCTAGAGCCTGTGCTTTACAACAGGAGACATCACCACAATGAGAAGACCTCACACCACAACCAGAGAGTAGCCCCCCTCACCACAACTAGGGAAAAGCTCATGCAGCAATAAAGACCCAACACAGCCAAAAATATGTACAAGTGATAAAATAATCCATGACAAACTTTGTTTTCTTGGGCTCCAAAATCACTGCTGATGGTGACTGCAGCCATGAAAGTAAAAGACGTTTGCTCCTTGGAAGAAAAGCTATGACCAACCTAGACAACATATTGAAAAGGAGAGACATTGTTTTGCTGACAAAGGTCCATGTAGTCAAGGCTATGGTTTTTCCAGTAGTCATATATTGATGTGAGAGTTGGACCATAAAGAAAGCTGAGTGCTGAAGAATTGATGCTTTTGAACTGTGGTGTTGGAGAAGATTCCCGAGAGCCCCTTGGACAGCAAGGAGATCCAACCACCCCATCCTAAAGGAAATCAGTCCTTAATATTCATTGGAAGGACTGATGCTGAAGCTGAAACCCCAATCCTTTGTCACCTGATGTGAAGAACTGACTCCTTGGAAAAGACCTTGATGCTGGGAAAGATTAAAGGAAGGAGAAGGGGAGACAGATGGTTAGATGGCATTACTGACTCAATGTACACGAGTCTGAGTAAACTCCGGGAGTTGGTGATGGACAGGGAGGCCTGACGTGCTGCAGTCCATGAGGTCACAAAGAGTCAGACACAACTGAATGACTGAACCAAACTGAATAAAATAACTAATAAAATTATTAAAAAAAAAAAAAAGACAGGGCCCTACCTCGATGTTTCAATTCAACTCATGACAACCGAGTTTGGGTCTTGGATACAGACTATTGCCTATAGCACTGCTAAAGCCCAGCATGCATGGCATCCAGAGTAGAGGTCCTACTGGGTTTTTGAATGCACTTTATGTGAGGTCTGAAAGCCTGGCCTCCTCCCTGTTTCTGGAGTCATGCTCCTTGGTGATACTGACAAGAGTCCCTCTGCTCCAGGCCTCCAATCTCTTCCCAGTCTGCCAGGCCCCCAGGTCTACACCTGCCCAGCCCTCCAGTGTGAGAAGGGTCTAACTCATAACAGCTCACCTCTTACCTGTACTCCTTGGTCAGCTGCCAAAACAAGCTCACTAGCCCTCCCAGTCCTACTTGTGATGATGTTCACCCAGTGATGAAGCATGGCTTGACATAATGAATTTAGGGTTCCTGTTTATACCATTTGTTCACGTTTTCTGAGACTGTCATCTCAGTGAGCGATTACCACATGGAATGGGTTGAACTGTGTCTCCTTTCCCCCTCACTTCAAATTTTTAAGTCCTAACCTCTGACACGTGCAAATAGGTCCTTTAAGGCAAATGGGTCTTTGCAGATATGTGTGTGTGTGCAGGTCAAGTTGCTTCAGTCATGTCTAACTCTTTGCAACCCCATGGACTGTAGCCCACCAGGTTCCTCCAGCCCTGGGGTTATCCAGGCAAGAATCCTGGAATGGGTGGCCATTTCCTTCTCCAGGGGATCTTCCCAACCCAGGGATGGAAGTCACATCTCTTATGTCTCCTGCATTGCCAGGTGGATTCTTTACCACTAGAGCCTCCTGGAAAGCCCCTCTTTATGGATGTAATTAAGGTAAAATAATACTGGATTACTGTCAGTCCTTAGTTCAACAAGGGCTTCCCTGGTGACTCAGTTGTAAAGAATCTGTCTGAAATTAAGGAGACCCAGGTTCAATCTCTCAGTCGGGAAGATTCCTTGGAGGAGAAAATGACAACCCACTCCAGTATTCTTGTCTGGAGAATCCTATGGACAGAGGAGCCTGGCGTGCTACAGTACACAGGGTTGTAAAGAGTCAGAGACGACTGAGTGACTGACACTTTTAGTTTAATGAAGAGCATCTTCATAGAAGAAAGTAGAGGGAGATCTGGATACAGAGACACAGATAGAACAGACCAAGGACTGTGACAGAGATGAGATTGGAGTGATCACATATTGATACAAGCCAAGGGGCATCAAACACTGACAGTGACCACCAGAATCTGGGGGAGATACATGCTATAGGTCCTCCCTTAGAAGCTCCAGAAGGAGCCAGACCTGCATTTACCTTCATGTTAAGGGCACTTGTGATGGCAGCCTTGGGACTTCGGACACTAGGGAAAATGACTGTGGTCCTCACACATCAAAGAGGTCCCTGTGCAGACAGACCCATCATTTCAATTCCCAGACAAGACAGTCCCTTGGGGAAGCCTTGATTCTCTGATGCCCAGCTCTATTCAAGTTTCAGCCTCAAGTTTCTCTGCCAATCACAGGTTTATCCTTACCATTTCTCACAAATGTAGGAACTATTTACATCTTTGCCAGATGAGTTATCACAGGGGCCAACGGCTTCAAATAGCATCTCTCTGGGATGACAACCAAATTTGGAGGCCTGTCCTGTGCCTCCCATCAAGATGCAGACACATGGATCCAACAGCCTTCTAGTAGTTAATATTTATTAGAGTTAATGAGTAGTTTAAAAAATTAACTAGTTTATAGCAGCCCCATGACTCCATGGACTGTAGCCCACCAGGCTCCTCTGTCCCTGGGATCTCCCAGGCAAGAATACTGGAGTGTGTTGCCATTTCCTTCTCCAGGGGATCTTCTCAACCCAGGGATCGAACCCTTCTCTCCTGGGGCTCCTGCATTGGCAGACACACTCTTCATGGCTGAGTCCTGGGGATATTTTCCCCCAAATCATGCAGTTTAGTGTGAACCACTGTTAACTAACCAGCAGCATGTGTAAAGGCTTCTTAACTCAACAGCTCAAGGCATACATGGGCCACTTCGGTCTCCCTTTCACTTCATGAACTTGGAAGGTGGAGATATTCTTATATCTACTCCATCATGCAAGAAGTTGTATATCTATCAGGTATCAAGAACTTGTCAGCATTATCACAGTGATTGTCATCATCATTTAGATGATATTAACAACAATCGTCTTTTTTTTACTTTGCTCTTGGTCTTTGTTGCTGTGCTTGGGTTTTCTCTAGTCACAGTGTAGGGCTTTTTGTTTCAGTGGCTTGACTTGTTTTGGAGCGTGGGCTTTAGGTGCATCAGCTCTGTAGCTGCAGCTTGTGGTCGCCATGCTTTATAAATACCAGCAATGAGTTCACAAACATCCAGGTGCTCAGGTATTTATCTGACCTTGGGCTGCCAACATGGCATAGCTCGGTACAAGCAGGCTCTCCCTCCAAACTCCTTCTCTTCTCAAGTAATTGTAATTTCCAAGTATCCATAAGGAATCCACAGAGTACCATGAGGACTCATACAAAAAGGTCCTTTATTTCAAAGAGCTGTCCATCTTTAAAGATTGTTCTAAAACCTCTGTTGGGTATGTGGCTTCAAATAGAATGCACAGAAGCATTTACAGGTAGCCTTACATGAATAAAAAGGGAGGATTTTTATGGTGCTTTGAAGCTCTTGGCCATCTGTTGTTTAGTCACTAAGTCATGTCTGAGTCTTTGCAACCTCATGGACTGCACATGCCAGGCTTCCCTGTCCATCACCAACTCCCAGAGTTTACTCAAATTCATGTTCATCACATTAGTGATGCCATCCAACTATCTCATTTTCTGTCACCCCCTTCTTCTGTCATCATTCTTTCCCAGCATCAGAGTCTTTTCCCATCAGCTGGACAATATATTGGAATTTCAGCTTAAACATCAGTCCTTCTAATGAATTTTCTGGGTTGGTTTCTTTAGGATTGTCTTGGCCACCCAGTAAACAGTAAACACCCAGGCTGCACTAATGAGCTCTGAAGGGAAGTTTTTTCCTTCTTATCAAAAGCACTGACTGTGTCTGTATCAGTAAGTGATTTCCACAGCTTGAAAACTCTTACTCAACTTTGTTTTAAAGGAAGATCAGGTCTGAACACAATCAACTGGTAACCAAGAGTTTGGGAGTCTCTAGGGGGCATAATCCATCATTAATGATGAAAACTGGCAGGGCACTTTTGGAAATCTGTCGGGTCATGGAACCAGATCCACAAAGAAGACAGATCTATCTCCAGCAATTACATTTCTCTGTTGGTTGACATCCTTAGTATAAATGGTGATGTTCATCTCTTTCATCCTGTATTTAGTAGGTAATTATTCCTTCATAGAAATTAATCATCATAAATATCACCTCAACAAGAAATCAACATGCCGTTTGTAATACCCTTAATCAGCATACATAATCTTGAGGAAATCACATCATGAAAAAAATCATAATATTATTGTCTAGACGAGAGCCATTCAGCTGGACTGTCTGTGAGGATAGAGAAGTTCTACATCTCTGTGGTCCACGATTAAGCCCACCACACACATGTACCCTGGAGGGCTTGAACAGTGGCAGGTACCTCCAAGGAACTGAATTTTAAGCTTTAATTGTAGCTAATCCTGATTTCTTGCCAAGAAAATGCACTGGTCATAGCATACACTCTCTTCCAACAACACAAGAGAAGATTCTACACATAGACATCACCAGATGGTCAACACTGAAATCATATTGATTATGTTCTTTGCAGCCAAAGATGGAGAAGCTCTATACAGTCAACAAAAACAAGACCTGGAGCTAACTGTGGCTCAGATCATGAACTCCTTATTACCAAATTCAAACTTAAACTGAAGAAAGTAGGGAAAACCACTAGACCATTCAGGTATGACCTAAATCAAATCCCTTATGATTATACAGTGGAAGTGAGAAATAGATTTAAAGGCCTAGATCTAATAGACAGAGTGCATGATGAACTATGGAATGAGGTTCATGACATTGTACAGGAGACAGGGGTCAAGACCATCCCATGGAAAAGAAATGCAGAAAAGCAAAATGGCTGTCTGGGGACCCCTTACAAATAGCTGTGAAAAGAAGAGAAGCAAAAAGCAAGGAGAAAAGGAAAGATATAAGCATCTGAATGCAGAGTTCCAAAGAATAGCAAGAAGAGATAAGAAAGCCTTCCTCAGTGATCAACGCAAAGAAATAGAGGAAAACAACAGAATGGGAAAGACTAGAGATCTCTTCAAGAAAGTCAAAGACACCAAGGGGATATTTCATGCAAAGATGGGCTCGATAAAGGACAGAAATGGTATGGACCTAACAGAAGCAGAAGATATTAAGAAGAGATGGCAAGAATACACAGAAGAGCTATACAAAAAAGATCTCATGGTCCAGATAATCACAATCATGTGATCACTCAGCTAGAGCCAGACATCCTGGAATGTGAAGTCAAGTGGACCTTAGAAAGCATCACTACAAACAAAGCAGGTGGAGGTGATGGAATTCCAGTTGAGCTCTTTCAAATCCTGAAAGATGATGCTGTGAAAGTGCTGCACTCAATATGCCAGCAAATTTGGAAAACTCAACAGTGGCCACAGGACTGGGAAAGATCAGATTTCATTACAATCTCAAAGAAAGTCAATGCCAAAGAATGCTCAAACTACCGCACAGTTGCACTCATCTCACATGCTAGTAAAGTAATGCTCAAAATTTTCCAAGCCGGGCTTCAGCAATACGTGAACCGTGAATTTCCTGATGTTCAAGCTGGTTTTAGAAAAGGCAGAGGAACCAGAGATCAAATTGCCAACATCCGCTAGATCATGGAAAAAGCAAGAGGGTTCCAGAAAAACATCTATTTTTGCTTCATTGACTATGCAAAAGCCTTTGACTGTGTGGATCACTATAAACTGGAAAATTCTGAAAGAGATGGGAATACCAGACCACCTGATCTGCCCCTTGAGAAATCTGTATGCAGGTCAGGAAGCAACAGTTAGAACTGGACATGGAGCAACAGACTGGTTCCAAATAGGAAAAGGAGTACGTCAAGGCTGCATATTGTCACCCTGCTTATTTAACTTCTATGCAGAGTACATCATGAGAAACGCTGGGCTGGAAGAAACACAAACTGAAATCAAGATTGCCAGGAGAAATATCAATAACCTCAGATATGCAGATGACACCACCCTTATGGCAGAAAGTGAAGAGGAACTAAAAAGCCTCTTGATGAAAGTGAAAATGGAGAGTGAAAAAGCTTAAAGCTCAACATTCAGAAAAAGATCATGACATCCGGTCCCATCACTTCATGGGAAATAGATAGGGAAACAGTGGCAACAGTGTCAGACTTTATTCTTTTGAGCTCTAAAATCACTGCAGATGGTGACTGCAGCCATGAAATTAAAAGACACTTACTCCTTGGAAGGAAAGTTATGCCCAACCTAGATAGCATATTGAAAAGCAGAGACATTACTTTGCCAACAAAGGTTCGTCTAGTCAAGGCTATGGTGTTTCCTGTGGTCATGTATGGATATGAAAGTTGGACTGTGAAGAAGGCTGAGAGCCAAAGAATTTATTCTTTTGAACTGTGGTATTGGAGAAGACTCTTGAGAGTCCCTTGGACTGCAAGGAGATCCAACCAGTCCTTTCTGAAGGAGATCAGCCCTGGGATTTCTTTGCAGGGAATGATACTGAAGCTGAAACTTCAGTACTTTGGCCACCCCATGTGAAAAGTTGACTCATTGGAAAAGACTCTGATGCTGGGAGGGATTGGGGGCAGGAGGAGAAGGGGACAACACAGGATGAGATGGCTGGATGGCATCACTGACTCAATGAACGTGAGTCTGAGTGAACTCCAGGAGTTGGTGATGGACAGGGAGGCCTGGCGTGCTGCAATTCATGGGGTCACGAAGAGTCAGACACAACTGAGTGACTGAAATGAACTGAATCCTGGTTTTAGCTTAAATTGTCCCATGTAGCTAATACTGTTGTATTGGGCACAGGAATCTCTTTACTGGATGTTATCAACCTGAATAATAATGTGAAAGTTATACTATTTAAAAGCAAACAGAATAACACAAGAGTGGTTTTATATATCCAAGATATCCAAGGTCAGGGATGGTTTCATTATGAGCCAGAGTTGGACAGGCATGTAGTATGTATATGCACAATTGTGTCTTGATTCTTTGGGATTCCATGCACTGTAGCCCATCAGGTTCCTCTGTCCATGGGATTCTCCAGGAAGAATATTGGAGTGGGTTGCCATTTTTTCCTCCAGGGGCTCTTCCTGACCCAGGAATCGAACCCACGTCTCCTGTATCTCCTGCACTGGCAGGCTGAGCCACCTAGGAAGCCCTGAATTGGCACATGGCAGATGTAAATCACAGAGTGACCTCCCATTAGAAGGTTCAGGACCTCCTTGATGATGAACTCCAAGAAGAAGCCTTCCTGAGTTTCCTGAAGCAGTCTGTGAAAACTTGTATTGTTGTTTCAGAACAATGTCAAGAGCACCTGGGCTTCATTTCTCACTGTATACCCAACTCTGTGTTAGTTTTCAAGAGATCAACTCTCTGCAAGGCTAAGGAAGGCCCCCTGCCAATGTCCACATCATAATCCTTGGAACCTCTGGGTGTGTTCTATCACAGGGTTGTTAGAAATGGAACTCTGTTCTCACCCAGAATCACATCTTGAAGTACTAAACCCCAGGACCTCAGAATTTGACTGTGTTTTGATGCAAGCATCTTTAAAGAAGGGATGAAAGTGAAATGAGGTCCCTAGGGTGGGCCCTGACCCCATAGGACAGCGGTCCTTATAAGAAGAGGAGATCAGGTCACAGACACACACAGAGGGACAGCCACATGAGGATACAGGGAGCAGATGGCTGTTGACACACCCAGGAGGGAGGCCTTAATCTTGGGCTTCCAGCCTCCAGACAGTGAGACCACCCATTTCTATCCTCAAGCCACTCCACATGAAATACTTTGGGGTGGCAGCTCTGCCAAGCTAATCCAATGATGAAATGACAGAGGGGTGTATTTGTAGATGGCAGTGAGGCATGGACCTCAGGATGCAGAGATTACCCCGCCTTGTCTGAGTGAGCTCATAGCCTGGTGAGACCTGCTCCTGGCTGTGTTTAGAGAAATGCTGCAGAGAAAAAAAAAAAAGGCAGGGAGATTTGAAGCATGAAACAGTAGGTCAGCTGCGCTGCTTTGGAGAAGGAGGAAGTGGGTTATGAGCCAAGGAATCTAGGGCAGAGTGACTCCAGATTCTTAGAACAATTGTCCGTTGGTAGTAAAGATGAAAAGGGGACTGCAGCTCTACACAAGGACATGCATTTTGCCAGCACCTTTAAGGAGCTTGAAAACCAACTTATCTCCAGAACCTGCAGGTAAGAGGCCCATCTGACTACCACCTTGATTTCATCCATGGGGAACCCAGGGCAGAGAATTTGGTTGAACAGCAAGCACTGCATACAGAACTATGAAATCAGTGATGGAGCTTACAAGAGAGGTAAGACAACATAGCTGTCCATTGACAGAGGGATGGATAAACAAGATGCGATACATCTACACAGTGGAATATTACTTGGCCATAAAAAATAATGAAATAATGCCATTTGCAGCAATGTGGGTGGACCTAGGAGATGATCATATTAAGTAAGGTAAGTCAGGCAAAGACAAATATCATATGATAACACTCATCTGTCTAATCTAAAATATGACATAAATGAACATATCTGTGAAACAGAAATAGACTCACAAACATGGAGAAGAGACTTGTGGTCTCTAAGGCAGAGGAGAAGTGGGGGAGGGATGGACTGGAAATTTGGAGTTAGCAGATGTGAAGTATTATATGTAGGATGGAGAAACAATAAAGTCTTGCTGTATAGCATGGGGGACTATATTCAATATCCTGTGATAAACCATAGTGGAAAAGGATATAAAAAAAGAATATATATATAAAACACACATATATATGGTTTTTCCAGTAGTAGTGTATGGATGTGAGAGCTGGACCATAAACCTGAGTGCCAAAGAATTGATGCTTTTGAACTGCGGTGTTCAAGAAGATTCTTAAGAGTCCCACAGACTGCAAGGAGATCCAACCAGTCCATCATAAAAGAGGTCAGTCCTGGGTGTTCATTGGAAGGACTGATGCTGAAGCTGAAACTCCAATCCTTTGGCCACCTAATGCGAAGACCTGACTCATTTGAGTAGACCCTGATGCTGGGGAAGATTGAGGCCAGGAGGAGAAGGGGACAGACAGAGGATAAGATGGTTGGATGGCATCACCGACTCGATGGACATGAGTATGAGCAAGCTCCGGGAGCTGGTGATGGACAGGGAAAACTGGCATGCTGCGGTCTATGGGATTGTGAAGAGTTGGACATGACCAAGTGACTGAACTGAAGCAGAAATTAATATGAAATTGCAAATCAACTATACTACAATACAATTTTAAAATAGGAATGGGGTTTACTACAAGCTGCTAAGTTTGTGGTTATTTCTTAAAGCATTGACAGAGAATAGACACACACGTATATAATCTTTATCATTCATTAATTATCATACCCAGTACCCACAGTCTATGAAGCCCTTAAACTAATTAGTAGACAAGCTCTAGAATACTTTGGGTCCAAAACCATGGATATTTCCTTCTCATACTTTGTCACTGCTCTTGCTGTCACTAAGTCGTGTCTGACTCTGTGACTCCATGGACTGCAGCACACCAGTCTCTTCTGTCCTTCACTATGTCCCAGAGTTTGCCCAGTCATGTCCATTGAGTCGGTGATGCCATCCAGCCATCTCATCCTCTGTAGCCCCCTTCTCCTCATGCCCACAATGTTTCCCAGCATCAGGGTCTTTTACAGTGAGACAGGTCTTCCCAGCATATGGCCAAAGTATTGTAGCTTCAGCTTTAGCATCAGTCCTTCCAGTGAATATACAGGGTTGATTTTCTTTAGGATGGACTGATTGGATCTCCTTGCAATCCATGGGACTCTCAAGAGTTTTCTTATGATTTAAGCAGGTATAAAGGTGAGCAAAGGCCAGTATACGGAGCAATTGTGAAGGCACTTATGGTGTTTTGTGCAATGCTAAGCACCTCTTCAGGGTAAAATACTTGGTTGCTTCAAGGGTCTGACTTGAAACCCCCTGCCATGACTACAGGGAGAATTTCCAAAACCTGATTTACCCACACAGCCTTTGTGGTCATGTGTGTTGTAAATGTCTTCAACTCTTAAAGGTCTGAGCCTCCAGTGGCAGTGTCCTTTGTTCTTGGAGTTGTCACTATTTCTTTGTACTTGTTACAGCAAATTAACTGCAACTTAGGCAGAGACTTAGCCCTTTAACATACCATATATATTTGAGTCTAATTGTATTTTTCTGCCCTTTTTAATCCGTGGAATTGTTTACCTCTAAAGAAACGTGTTAAACATTTGGTTGGTTATGAAACCACTGGATACCCAATATAATAATTGTGTGTGTGTGTGTGTGTGTGTGTGTGTGTCTGTCTGTCTGTCTGTGTGTTAGTCACCAAATCATGTCCAGCTCTGTGATTCTATGAACTGTACCTGGCCAGACCACTCTGTTCATGGGATTCTACAGGAAAGAAGACTGGAGTGGGTTGCCATTTCCTCTTCCAGGGGATCTTCCTGACCCAGGGATGGACTCCACATCTCCTGCATTGAATGAAAGTGGTTTCACGTATCAGCACAACACCTTCATTGGAAGGACTGATGCTGAAGCTGAAACTCCAATCCTTTGGCCACCTGATGCGAAGAGCTGACTCATTTGAAAAGAACCTGATGCTGGGAAAGATTGAGGCCAGGAAGAGAAGGGGATGACAGAGGATGAGATGGTTGGATGGCATCACTGACTCAATGGACGTCGGTTTGGGTGGACTCTGGGAGTTGGTGGTGGACAGGGAGGCCTGGTGTGCTGCACTTCATGGGATCACAAAGAGTCAGACACGACTGAGGGACTGAACTGAACTGAACTGATAATATATAAAGGCACATGGATAATGTGTATATATATTTTATTTCATGTCTCACGAATGGATCCTTTGACCATATAACGTGTAGAGAGAGCTATATATTTAAAATATTAATCTATTTCTTAAATATTTGTTAAACAAATATCTTTATTTAAAAAGATTAAATATTAAAATATTTATTAAGCATGAGTGAATATAATTGTTAATATGTTTAAATAATAAATAATATATTTACTTAAAATATATTAAAAATCGGGTCAGCACACCAGCAACAGAATGATTTTTGAAGAAACGGAAGTCAAAATGGAGTTAATGGGGAATGTGCCAATTGCAACACTGTCCCAAAATCTGTGTTTTTAGGAAGGTATTTCCACAGTCCTGAGAGCATTCAAATTCAAATTTGTGGAAACCAAAGTCGGAATAACACTGCACCTGTCACTCCTTGTTCAGCCTGCTAATTTCCACATCTGTCTCCTCCACAAAATCACTTTTCATTGACTGATTTTCTTAAACCACCCTTAGAGATTTAAACTGAAAAATAAAGGTGCAGACAAAATACCATATTTCCTACTTTACATATTGAGCATGTGAAGTGGATTCGTTTTTCAGCCTGAGAAAAATTGAGAAAGTCACACACTGTCAGTGTCAGGCAGGTTTTCCAGAGAAGGAGTGGTCCGGGCTCCTGTCAACAGTTTATTCCAAGACCACAACAGCAAGTGCTCAGCTCTGCTTGTCATAGCAGTTAGAGCATGGTTTAACCTGAGGCCCTGCAGAGTCGTGGGCACTATAAACTTCTTTCATAAGCTTTGGAGGTGTGTACCTTGCAGGTGTTAGTACATCGAGTAACCGACTGCTGAAAATAAATAAAATAAAATCAGACAATTTTCTACTTGCAGTGTTCCACTTACATTATCTCAGAGGTTGCTTTTGGTAAGCTTTTTACAGTAGGAACTTTCTTGAGATAAAATCCACAAGTAATGCAATTCACCAATGCAAAGTATACAGCCTCATGGCTTCTAGAATATTTTCTAAGTCGTAACCACTAGCGCTGTCAAAAAAAATTTTTTTTATTTATTTATATTTGATTGTGCTGGGTGTTCATTGCTGCTCACAGGTTTCTTCAGTTGTGGGGAGCTGGGAGCTACAGTCTAGTTGAAATGCACAGGCTTCTCACTGTGGTGGCCTTTCCTGTTGCAGAGCACAGGCTCTAGATGTGTGTGCTTTGGTAGTTGCTACATGTTGGCTCAATAGTTGTAGCTCATGGGTTTACTTGCCCTGCAGCATGTGGGAATCTTCCCGGACCCAAGAGGGAACCTGTGTCCTCCACATTGGCATGTGGATTCTGAACCACTAAACCCACCATGAACTCTTGCCATCAATTAGCATTTTTATTACCTCCTTTTGTTCCTTTCCTAATCTCCCCCATGCACCCCAACCCTCAGCAACTACTAATCAACTCCCTATGTCTACATGTATTTGCCTGTTCTAAACATTTCACGTACATGTCATCATACAATACTGTCCATTTATGGTTGAGTTCCTTCACCTAGAATGATGTGTTTTTTTTTTTAATTTACAATATTGTATTAGTTTTGCCAAATATCGAAATGAATCTGCCACAGGTATACCTGTGTTCCCCATCCTGAACCCTCCTCCCTCCTCCCTCCCCATACCCTCCCTCTGGGTCGTCCCAGTGCACCAGCCCCAAGCATCCAGTATCGTGCATCGAACCTGGACTGGCAACTCGTTTCATACATGATATTATACATGTTTCAATTCCATTCTCCCAAATCTCCCCACCCTCTCCCTCTCCCACAGAGTCCATAAGACTGATCTATACATCAGTGTCTCTTTTGCTGTCTCATACACAGGGTTATTGTCACCATCTTTCTAAATTCTATATATATGCATTAGTATACTGTATTGGTGTTTTTCTTTCTGGCTTACTTCACTCTGTATAATAGGTTCCAGTTTCATCCATCTCATTAGAACTGATTCAAATGTATTCTTTTTAATGGCTGAGCAACCTAGATGCCCATCAGCAGATGAATGGATAAGAAAGCTGTGGTACATATACACAATGGAGTATTACTCAGCCATTAGAATGATGTTTTTAAAGTCCATCCCTGTCCATAGCATATGCCAATACTTCAGTGCTTTTTAAAGATTAATTTCTTTGGCCATGTGCAGTCTCAGTTGCAGCCCTTGGGGGTCTTCCTTGCTGCAAGTGATATCTTTGGTTGCTGAGCACGGACTTCTTTCTAGTTGTGGCGTGGGGACACCAGAGAACAAGCCCTCAGTAATTGGCACACTTGGGTTTAGTTGCTTCATGATACGTTTGATCTTAGCTCCCCAATCAAGGATCGAACCCACATCTCCTGCACTGGAAGGAATCTTCTTAACAACAGGACCACCAGGGAAGTCCCAGTCCTTCATCCCTTTTTATGAGCAAATAATATTCCATTGCACATATACACCATACTGTTTATCCATTCATCAGCCAATGGACATCTACCTATGCATCTCTGACAATGAATTTGTTTGGTAGAAGTTTCTCCCTGCTGCCATGAATCTGCTATGCCTGACTTTCCTGCCATGGTTTCCCCTTCAGTCTCAGGAAAACCCAGAGTAGGCAGATAATACAAAAGTCATGGAGATTTCCAAGTCAGTTGTCTATGAATTGTTAACATGGGTCCATAAGACCTCTCTCAAGGAAGGCAACATCACAGCCATAGTGGGAAGAGGGCTCTCTGCATATGGGCAGTTAGAACTAGATAGCAAGAATAGAACTTGGAGAGCGTTGCATACAGGAGTCAGACTGGGTGATGTAAAATAGGACAGAAGGAGAAAGTTAATAAAATATACTGCATCTGCTTCATAGATATTTATGAAAATAGAGGTGCACAAAGAAAAACATAAACATTAGTTAGATTTGGGGAAGAGTGTGGCTGTATTTGGCACATCTAGTTTTTTTTGGGTTTTTTCCCCATAATAATAGTAATTTATTGTTATAGAAATATATATTGATATATAATATAAAAGTAATTTATTGATATGAAGACACAGCCAGGGCCTTCAAAATATTTATGTAATATTTGAAAGTTGTATGTTTCATTTTTTAAAATTATAAAAGTATTTTTTAATAATTTTTATTGGGATATAGTTGATTTACAATGGTGTTTATGTTTTTCTTGGTGCACCTCTATTTTCATAAATATCTATGAAGCAGACACAATATATTTTATTAACTTTCTCCTTCTATCCTATTTTACATCACCCAGTCTGACTCCTGTATGCAACACTCTCCAAGTTCTATTCTTGGTATCTAGTTCTAACTGCCCATATTTTCTGCAGTACATTTTTTTTTTAATTGAAGTGAAGTGTTGTCTTAATTTCTGTTATACAACAAAATGGTTCAGCTATTCATATATATACATTCTTCTTCAGCTTGTTTCCCATTATGGTTTATCACAGGATATTGAGAATAGTTCCTCATGTTACACAATAAGGCTTCATTGTTAATCCATCCTACACACAATCATTTGCATCGGCTAATCCCACCATACTTGTATTCTGATTTCAAAAAACTAAAAGTTAAGTCTGTTTTTTTGTGAAAAAAATTTTATTGGAGTTTAGTTGGTGTTACAACCCCATCAAAAATTGAGCACAAGACCTAAATAGACATTTCTCCAAAGAAGACATACAGATGGCCCGGAGGCACATGAAAAGTTAAAACTTAAGGTTCAAGGGTAGAGGAATTATTGATAATTATGGGAAAACTGTGCTTAGAAAAGTAACTAATGATTATGAAAATGGTATTATCACCCTAAAGGGGGTTTTTCTGCAGAAATCTTAGGATGGCCTGCCAATTACCCAAATAGCTTCCAGGTACATATTTTCTCTTTAAAATCTCATCATCCACCCAAATGTACCCACTGAAGGTCACACATTTATTCTACATCAAATGAATCACTGTTTGCTTGTATTTAATTTCACCTCCCTTCACTTCATGAATATCCCACTTCTTAGCAATGTCTAGAAAATTGCTTGGTGCTTTTATCGTGGTGAACATAAGTACCTACATTCACACAAATGTAATTCTACAAAAATGCATGATGGATCACTTAATTTAAATATTTTAAAATAATGGACCCAACCCATGAATGCAAGTGTTATTTATCAGTGTTTGTTGTCATTAACCCACTATTTTTGTGGGTTTCTTTGCTATAAATTGTTTACAAAAGAAAACATATGAGGTACCCAAAGCAATCAGTTTAATTGCTTTAAAGGTACAAATTCCAGTTAAAAGATAAACAAAGGCTATAGGTATAATATGCTACTAAGTCACTTCAGTCATGTCCAACTCTGGGTGACCCCATAGACGGCAGACCACAAGGCTCCGCCATCCCTGGGGTTCTCCAGGCAAGAACACTGGAGTGGGTTGCCATTTCCTTCTCCAATGCATGAAAGTGAAAAGTGAAAATAAAGTCACTCAGTTGTGCCCGACTCTTTGCAATCCCATGGACTGCCGCCTACCAGGCTCCTCCATCCATTGGATTCTCCAGGCAAGAGTACTGGAGTGGGGTGCCATTGCCTTCTCCAATAGGTATAATATATAGCATGGTAAATATAATTAACACTGTTGTGTGTTGTATATGAAATTCGATAAGGGAGTTAATCCAAAGAGCTTTCATCACAAAGGAAAAGAATTTCTATTTGTTTAACTTTCTGTCTATATATAATCATTTCTTGATTGTGTGTGAGTCAAACCATTATACCATACACCTTAAACTTACACAGTCAAACATATCTCAATTCAACTGGAAGAAGATTCCACATGGATGCATTAATATACAATACTTGGTTTTCTCTTTCTGACTTACTTCAAGTTGTATGACAGATTCTGGGGCTTCTCTGGTAGCTCAGCTCTAGTAAAGAATCTACCTGCAATGCCGGAGACCCCAGTTCAATTCCAGGGTTGGGAAACTGCCCTGAAGAAGGAAAGACTACCCAGTCCAGTATTCATGGGCTTCCTTGGTGGCTCAGACAGTAAAGAATCCACCTGCAATGTGGGTGACCTTAGTGCAATCCGTTGAAGATCCCCTAGAGGAGGACATGGCCACCCACTCCAGGATTCTTGCCTGGAGAATCCTCATGGACAGAGGAGCCTGGAGGGGCTACAGTCCATGCGGTTGCAGAGTCGGACATGACTGAGCCACTAAGCACATATGATAGACTCTAGGTCCAACCAGTTCAGTTCAGTTCAGGTGCTCAGTCATGTATGACTCTTTGTGACCCCATGAACCGCAGCACGCCAGGCCTCCCTGTCCATCACCAACTTCGAGGCAAAAAAAAAAAAATCATTGGGGACAGAAACATAATGAGTCACTACCTCTGCAAACAATTGCAGTTGCATTGAAATATATGGGGCATATGGTGTACCCAGAGTACAGAGTGCAGAGAGCAGCTGCTACAGAAAGTCTTCATTAACTTTTACTTACATTTTGGTCCATGAGTGTCAGACCTGCCTTCCATCCCCTCCCCCACATTTTTGTTTTGAAAAACTTTGAAAGTACAGAAAAGTTGTAATGATGATATGATGACCACCTGTATACCCTTCCTTGGGACTAATATTTATCATTTTCCCACATTTGCTTTCTACCATTCTTGCTTACACACACTCTTATACATTCATATATAGTATACATATAAACATCTATAACTCATGTATGTATAATATATATATTTATAACAATATTACATATAATATTATATGTGACTTAATATATATAACATATTATATTATAATATGTTGTATATGTGGTTTAGTCTCTCTGTCATATCCAACTCTTTGCAGCCCCATGGACTATAGCCCGCCAGGCTCCTCTGTCCATTGGATTCTCCAGGCAAGAATATTGGAGTGGGTTGCCATTTCCTCCTCCAGGAAATCTTCCCAACCCAGGAATTGAACCTGGGTCTCCTGCATATCAGGCAGATTCTTTACTGACTGAGCCACCAGGGAAGCCCATAATACATGTGTACATACATCTATGGATTCTTCTTAATCATTTACAAGCAATGACATTTTACTGATAGATATTTTTGGTGGGACTTTCCAGTGGTAAGGAACCCAACTGCCAATACAAGAGACACAGAAGACATGGGTTTTATCCCTGGGTGGGGAAGATCCCTTGGAGAAGTAAATGGCAACCCACTCCAGTATTCTTGCCTGGAGAACTCCATGGACAGAGGATCCTGGTGGGCTACAGTCCATAGGATCACAAAGAGTTGGACAGTACTGAGTAACTGAGTGCAAACACACACAAACTTTGTTGTGAGTCTCTTAAGAACAAAGACCTTCTCCAAAGTAAGTATAATACCATGATCGCATCTAAGACATTTAATATGGATACAATAATATCTAAAATTTAAAATTTCCAGGTATCACAAAATATCATATATATGATACATATTATATATATCTAAATAATATATATTTATGTGTATCCATATAAAAGCCCACATTTCAGTTAATAGTTAGGCTTGGTGCTTGGCACTTGGCTGTTGTCAGTACCACATGACACAGCCATCCCACTCCGGGACATATATCCAAAGAAAACTATAATTCAAAAAGAGAACGCACCCCTATGTTCATAGTAGTGTTACTCACAGTAGCCGATACGAGTATACAACCTACGTATTCATCAACAGATGAATGGATAAAGAAGATGTGGTACATACACACAATGGAATATTACTCAGCTGTAAAAAAAAAAAAAAAAAAAGAGTGAAATAATGCCATTTGCAGCATTATGGATGGGCCTAGAAATTGTCATCCTAAGAGTAGGAAGTCAAACACAGAAAGAGAAATATCATATCACTTCTATGTGGAATCTAAAATATGCACAGATGAGCTTACATGCAAAACAAAAACAGACTCGCAGTCAGAGAATAGGCTGATGTGGTTGACAAAAGGGACATGGGTGGAAGAGGTATACACTGGGGGTTTCGGATTAGCAGATGCTAACCTCTGGTGGTCCAGAGGTTAAGGTGGGTGGTGGGGTGGGGCTTCCACTGCAGAGAGGAGGGGTTTGATCTCTGATTACAAACAAAGATTCTGTTCTTTGTTAACCGACAAGGACCTACTGTAGAGCACAGGGAACTATAGTCAATACTCTGGGATAAACCATAATGGGAAAGAATTTGAAAAAAGTGTGTGTGTATGTATATCTATATATACATTCAGTTCAGTTCAGTTCAGTCACTCAGTCATGTCCGACTCTTGGTGAACCCATGGACTGCAACACTCTAGGTCTCCCTGTCCATCACCAACTCCCAGAGTTCACTCAAACTCATGTCCATCGAGTCGGTGATGCCATCCAACCATCTCATCCTCTGTCATCCCCTTCTTTTCCCACCTTCAATCTTTCCCAGCATCGGGGTCTTTTCCAATGAGTCAACTTTTCACATCAGGTGGCCAAAATATTGGAGTTTCAGCTTCAGCATCAGTCCTTCCAATGAATATTCAGGACTTATTTCCTTTAGAATGGACTGGTTGGATCTCCTTGCAGTCCAAGGGACTTCCTCTCCAACACCACAGTTCAAAAGCATCAATTCTTTGGCACTCAGCTTTCTTTCTAGTCCAACTCTCACATCCATATATGACTACTGGAAAAAACATAGCCTTGACAAGACAGACCTTTGTTGACAAAATAATGCCTCTGCTTTTTAATATGCTGTCTAGGTTGGTCATAACTTTCCTTCCAAGGAGTAAGTGTCTTTTAATTTCATGGCTGCAATCACCATCTGCAGTGATACATACATTCATATGTGTTATATATATATATATATATATATATATATATATATATATATATATATAAATGAATGAATCCCTTTGCTGTATAGTAGAAGTCAACACAATATTGTACATCAACTACTGTTTAATAAAACAAATTATTTTTAAAAAGACAACATCAGAAAGCTTAACTCTTAGGTAAAGTTTAGACTTTAAGTCTTCTGGGCCAATAATCTATTTTGTAGCTTTATTAGTAAGACAAATATGGTAAACCCAATTAATGTTGCCAGCATAACGTCTGTAGCTCTCTGTTTCCTTCTTTGGAAAAAAAAATTAAAAGATGGGCTTCCCAATGCCCATAAATGCATGCTAAAATGGAGAAATTCCTACAAGTTAAAAGTTATAACAATTTGTGTGTGTGATATCTTCTTCCTAAATACTTACCACCCTGCCTTTATTTCCACAGCCAATTTTTAACTCACAGATTATCAGGCATTCTTTTAAGTCACATATTAAAACTTCCTCTGGACAGTAGATAGCACTAGCTGAACTATTAAAGAGACTGGGAAACAGAAAATATATTCTTTCTAAAGGTCATTTCTCATGTCACAGCCTTCAGCATGTGATAATTTTAAGTCTTCCTTTCCTCGATGATTTCCTCCTGGGAAAATGGTGAAATAGTTGAACACAATGGGCTCAGCAGTCCTTGTTCAATAATTTCTTTTCTTCATGCACTAGTGCTTGTGATGTGTTTTGTGTTTTTTTTCTGTATTATTTGATTTTCTGATGGCACTCAGGCAATGGGGTTTTGCATTCTAATTGAAAGTCACCTTCATTCGAGAATACAATAGCCAAGGTAGGTTTCAGCATCCTCCCATTTTCAAGAACACTATTTTTCAAGTCAGGAGATTGGTGTTAGCTTTTGGTCTCTAAGCCCTAGGTCTTTATCCTACATCAGTTCAGTTCAGCTAAGTTCAGTTCAGTTCAGTCGCTCAGTCATGTCTGACTCTTTGCGACCCCATGAATCACACCACACCAGGACTCCGTCCTTTACCAACTCCCGGAGTTCACTTAGACTCACGTCCATCGAGTCAGTGATGCCATCCAGCTATCTCATCCTCTGTCATCCCCTTCTCCTCCTGCCCCCAATCCCTCCCAGCATCAGAGTCTTTTCCAATGAGTCAACTCTTCGCATGAGGTGGCCAAAGTACTGGAGTTTCAGCTTCAGCATCATTCCCTCCAAAGAAATCCCAGGGCTGATCTCCTTCAGAATGGACTAGTTGGATCTCCTTGCAGTCCAGGGGACTCTCAAGAGTCTTCTCCAACACCACAGTTCAAAAGCATCAATTCTTCAGGGCTCAGCTTTCTTCAGAGTCCAACTCTCACATCCATACATGACCCCTGGAAAACATATAGCCTTGACTAGATGGACCTTTGTTGGCAAAGTAATGTCTCTGCTTTTGAATATGCTATCTAGGTTGGTGATAACTTTCCTTCCAAAGAGTAAGCATCTTTTAATTTCATGGCTGCAGTTACAGTAAATTGATGAAGGATGGAATGACCTTCCTAGCATGGAATCTTTTCCTGAGGTAGAAGCCCGTTGTTTCGCTCATGGGGAAAATACATTCTCCTCCTTTCTAGAAGCCTTATGATACCCATAATTTGTTTCCATGTTGGAATTATTTATTTCTTTTCTTTTCTTCTTTTAATTTTGCTTTTTAGCCATGACACGTGGCACACAGGATCTTTGTCCCTAATCAGAGATCAAACCCATCTCATCTGCAGTGGAAGCACCCCCCCACCCCCATCCCACTTAACGTCTGGACCACCAGGGAAGTCCCTTCGTATATTTAGGCTGCAATTTTTTTTTCAGGTAGGTCTAAGCTAATGCTTTCATCAACTAGTACAAAGCCCTCTTTGCTCTATATTAATGTAATTTTTTTCATTTGTGAGTTCTCAAATTTAGCTGTTAAAGAATGGTTTTTTCTCTGCTAATGCCATCATTAAGGAATAATTCTGCACAAAAGTAGAATTTTCTATGGGCTGAAACCTACCCTTAGAAAATCTTAAGGAGACTTTCAGGGGTGTCATTGTGGTAATTCCTCCCAATAGTGTCTTCATCTGAAGCCTAGTTCCTTATGCTGAGAATTCAGATTCTTGTCCCCTTGCAGACTTAAACCTCTGATTGTATCTCAACACAGATCTTGGCTTCAACCATACTGGTCAAGTCAAACTTCCATATTCTTTGAGTTACCTCCTGCCCCATGTATTCTATCAGTGCCCCCAAACCCTCATATTCTATTTCTCACGATTTGGGTAAATTGGTTTCTATATTGATTCCACTCGACCAAGTTGCTGAAAGCCAGCTAAGATAGGAATATCACCCCATCTGGTGCAACTGACCATCTCTTGTGCTTCGTTTCCCTGCATGTGTGTGTGTGCACGCACGAGTGTGCACTCTGTGTGTATAGCATGCATCTATTTGCACAACCACACACACGTATGTTCCCCACCACCTCGAAGCCACATGACATTATGCAAATCACAAAGCTTCTTGAATCAAGCAAGTCAGACTCTGAATCATAATTCAGTCAATATGGATGTGTGGCTCCTTCATTTTCTCACCTCTAAAAAGTGCACCACTACACCAGCATTCTGAGATTGCTGTAGATGTGAATCAAACATATGTAAAATTTTTAAAAAATAATTAATTGTTGTGTACAAAATATTGTCTCCATTCTTCTTCCCCAACAGAATAAGCCACACTCACCTTTATATTTTGCACATTGGTGTGATGTTGGAAGGGACTTGATAATTACATGTTCCCACATCCACTGACTTTTTCAAAAAATTGATTAAACATCAACCCAGTAGTTTATGCCTCCTCAGTTTTCAGATTGTGGAGAAGGAAATGTCAATCTGTCATCTCCTTTATCAATTGTAAAACCTGGGTTCTTAACGAACACAGTACAGCATTTACAATATCTTTAAACAATTCCTTTAAAAGTCCTTAAATCAGTAAAAGCCAAGTAATGTGTCCTGTCTCTTCTCCCACACCCATATGTCAGATTGCTGGGGAATTCTGAGGATGTCTGAGACAATGCTGGCTTTAACCTCTTCCTTGGATTAATCACCCCCTTCCCCCTTTTGCCATCAAGCTTCGTTGTTCCTCTAGGTTAAAAGCTAGTCAAGGGAGGAGAAAAGAATTTGATTCCAGTACATGGAAGCCCTGGGTGGGTAGTAAGGCTGCGAGATTCTCAGGAGTGTGTGCAAATAAATTAGTTCACCTTGCTGTTGTAGAAACGGTCTGGGAAGCTTGCTTTTTCATCAGCTGGGGAGAGACAGTTAATTTCAGCTCATTGAATTGAGTATTGGATCTTGATAAGTGATGAAACAAAGCCAAGCCAACTAGCTTTCGGAACACATAATTCTCAAACAGAAACAGCAGGTAATTGTGTTGCCATCGATGGGGGTGTCAGACCAGAGCTGCCAGAGATCGGATATCTGCTTTATTTTCCCCATAGTGGAAACCAAATGAGTGATGAATTCCCCACATATCCATCCTGGTATTTGGGGTCCCGCCTTCCATATTAAGGACACTTGTTAATATCACACTTATGTATGGAATTATATTTGCTTCCATCCTTTACTGTGAAATAAGGGAGGGCATCTTACCTTGTTTTGTTTAGTTTTGTTTTGTTTTGTTTGTTTTGCATAGAATGCTTCAGAAAATTAGCCGTAACAGTATTTTTATGGTAGGCTCAGAAACTTCTTGTGTGTGGATCGCAGTCCAATTCTAGTTTTCACCTTTAATAACAATAGATTCTTAATTAGTCACCCTCTTTAAGTCTTAGTTTCCACTGTGCATTTTTATGACTGATATCCTTGTAAAATGTATGTACTTCAAATAAAGAATCAATATTTTAATGCAACAAAGCCAATTAAAGAGTGTGCCATGACAGTTTAAAATCTTAAAAGACAGCTGTGGAAATCCATGGAAAATATCTTCTTTTAACCCTAGCAATTTCATTAAAAGTCCATGTGGACTTTTGTCATAGTGACTTTTGTATATATTGTCTATATCATCTCTAAGAGTTGGACACAACTACTTAGTGACTGAATAACAACAGTGGCCAATCTTGTTTTCTCTTTATTTTTTTAATTATTAAAAAATATGTATAGATCAGTCTTATGGACTCTGTGGGAGAGGGAGAGGGTGGGAAGATTTGGGAGAATGGCAATGAAACATGTAAAATATCATGTAGGAAACGAGTTGCCAGTCCAGGTTCGATGCATGATGCTGGATGCTGGGGGCTGGTGCACTGGGACGGCCCAGAGGGATGGTATGGGGAGGGAGGAGGGAGGAGGGTTCGGGATGGGGAGCACATGTATACCTGTGGCGGATTCATTTTGATATTTGGCAAAACTAATACAATTATGTAAAGTTTAAAAATAAAATAAAATTAGAGAGAAAAAAAAATATGCATTTTTTAGCTGTGCCACACCTTAGTTGCTCTTAGTTGCTGCATGTGGTATCTAGTTCCTTGCGTAGGTGTTGAACCCCTTTCCTCTGCATTGAGAACATGGAGTTTTAGCCACTGAACTGCCAGGGAAGTTCCTTATTTTTTTTTTTTTTATTAGAGTAAGACTTGCTCAAGGATATTTGCAAAAATAGATATACCTTCAAATGTATAGGCACTTAATTAATAACATCTAGATCAGTTCAGTTCAGTCGCTCAGTCGTGTCTGACGCTTTGTGACCCCATGAGTCACAGCACACCAGGACTCCCTGTCCATCACCAATTCCTGGAGTTCACTCAGACTCACGTCCATCAAGTCAGTGATGCCATCCAGCTATCTCATCCTCCGTCACCCCCATCTCCTCCTGCCCCCAATCCCTCCCAGCATCAGAGTCTTTTCCAATGAGTCAACTCTTCGCATGAGGTGGCCAAAGTACTGGAGTTTCAGCTTTAGCATCATTCCTTCCAAAGAGACCACAAACTAGACATCTAGATCAGTGATCATCAAACTGTGGCCTGCACCTTGTTTTTATAAATAAAGTTTTATTGGAACACAGCCACAGTCATTTCTTCGCATATCATATATGGCTGCTTTCACACGATGATGCCCCTATTGATTAATTCTAACAGAGACCGTAAGTCCTACAATACCTAAAATACTGACTTTCAAGGTCATTCCAGAGAAGGCATGCCAAACCCAGATCTAGTACACAGACAAGTTTTTAGCGTCAAGATGTTTTTCGCCTGATGGAAATACTGTGGAACACTGAAACTTTCAGAAAAGGAAAATAGCATAAAGCTAAGGTAAATTATTATGATTGCTACTCACAACAAATCTCTTCCAATTATGGAGACCAAAATGCCACAGTGTAGATGTAGCCTAGAACCTAAGTAATTGGACAGACAGAAAGAGGAGACTCAATGAAATGGCAGATAAAAACCAACCACAGTGCACATTTATCTCATCCAACTTGGTATCATTTTTGCTGCATCCAAATGAATGGCATTTGACCATAACCTGCGGCTTAATGCTAGAGCAGGGAATCCAAGAAGTCAACATTTTAGATAGAAAACTTATCTCTGATGGATGATTGTCCTTAAGACATGTATTCTGGATGTTTAGACTCATAGGTCCTGGATTCAGATAAAATATATTTATAGGTTTTTTAAATAAATAAAATAATTAAAATATTTTATTTTTGGGAGGGGAGTTGATAGAAGTATAGTTGCTATATAGTATTATATGAGTTCCAAGTGTACAATGTACTGATTCATGATTTTATAGATTATAGTCCATTCATAGTTATTATAAAATATTGGCTATGTTACCCATGTTGGATGGTATATCATTGTAGCTTATTTCATACCTAATAGTTTGTGCTTTTGACCCTCCTCCCCTCTATTTTGCCCCTCCCATCCCTCCTCTCCCTACTGGGAACCACTAACTTGTGCTGTGTATCTGTGAGTATGTTTTTGTTGTTGTTGTTATATTCATCAGTTTGTTGTATTTTTTAGATTTCACATACAAGTGATATCATACAGTGTGTCTTTGTCTGACTACCTTCACTTAACATAATACCTTCCAAGTCCATCCGTGTTGTGGCAAATGGCATTATTTCATTCTTTTTATGGCTGAGTCACATTCCATAGTATATGTGCACTACATTTTCTTTATTCCTCTACTGATGGACCCTTAGGTTGTTTCCATGTCCTGGGTATTGTAAATAGTGCTGCTATGAACATTGGGGTGAGTGTGTCTTTTCTAATTAGTTGTTTGTTGTTGTTCAGTTACTCAGTCGTGTCCAACTCTTTGTGTCCCCATGGACTGCAGCATGCCTGGCTTTCCTGTTCTTTGCTATCTACTGGAGTTTGCTCAAATTCATGTGCATTAAGTCAGTTGTGTTTTTTTTTCATTTATTTCCACATATATATGCAAGAGAGGAATTGCTGAGTCATACAGTAGCTCTGTTTTCTAGTTTTTTAAAGGAATCTCCCTACTGTTTTCCATAATGACTAGACCAACTTACATTGCTACCAACCATGTGGGAGGGTTCCCTTTCCTCTACATTCTCACCAGCATTCATTCTTTCTGTTGTTTTTGATGAGAACCATTCTTACAGGTAGGAGGTGACATCTCATTGTGGTTTGATTTGCATTTCCCTGATGATTAGCCATGTTGAGCATCTTTTCATGTGCCTCCTGGCCATCCATGTCTCTGCTTTGGGGAAAATGTCACAGTTATTTTTAGTCTTCTTACAAAATATGAAATGTTTCTAAACTGTTTTCATAAAGGGCACAGAGATTTCTGCAATCTAGCTTCCTGGAATCCTTTTTCTCATTTTGTCTGAGTTCTCTGACTTTGAATTTCCATCATGCTGCATTTGCTAATCACTGGGTATCTTTGTCTCCCATGAGGTTCTCTGTCCCACATTTCCTGCTCTGTTGTACATTGTAGGGAGGTTGGGATATTTTCCAGAGTCCATGCCTCCAGGCTTCCTCTTACAAGAGATAGGAGGCAGTGGGAATCCAGTGTATTTTCTAAGCCTTTTCCTGCCCCTTCCATGGCTGTGTCCTCCACTGGGATCATCAGCACCCCTCCTTACCTTTGAGCCTTCAGCCTCAGGGTGCTCACAGCTTTCTCTTGTTACTAGTACCTGAGTTTCCTCCCCATCCTTCCTGTGTTACAAATCCCCTCTATTCAATTCCTCTGTGATACACACTGTTCCTCATTGGCTTCTGATTGATCTGCCACCATGCTCTAGGGACAGTCATTTGGAAGATTTCCTAGTTATATGGGATGCTGAGCACCGAATAATTGATGCTTTTGAAGGGTGGTGTTGGAGAAGACTCTTGAGAGTCCCTTGGACTGCAAGGAGATCCAACCAGTCCACCATAAAGGAGATCAGTCTTGGGTGTTCATTGGAAGTACTGATGCTGAAGCTAAAACTCTAATCCTTTAGCCACCTGATGCGTATAACTGACTCATTTGAACAGACCCTGATGCTGGGAAAGATTGAGGGCAGGAAAAGAAGGGGACAATAGAGGATGAGATGGTTGGATGGCATCATCCACTTGATGAACATGAGTTTGAGCAAGCTCCAGGCATTGGTGATGCACAGGGAAGCCTGGTGTGCTGCAGTCCATGGGGTCACAAAGAGTTGGACATGACTGAGCGATTGAACTGATATGGGTTTATTTATTTCCAGGTATATGTGCAAGAGATGACTTGCTAAGTCATATGGTAACTCTATTTTCTAGTTTTATTTTGTTTTTGTCTTGTTTTGTTTGTTTAAGGAACCTCTATACTGTTTTCCATAGTGAAAAGCATCTTGAGGGCATAATCAGTGTCTGGTCGTCTTTGACTATCCCACTGCGTCTACTACAGAGCTTGGCATACAGTAGACATGCCATAGTCATCTGCTGTATTCTGTTGAGATGCTGATGCTGTTTCATCCACACCATCTATCACAATTAGCCTGGCTTCATCACTCACCTAGTGGATGGCCAAGACATGGAACAGAGCCCAGAATACACTACATGTGTGGATGGTAGCCTGCTGTGAAAAGGCTACACAGCTCAGTATGGTGTGGCTTGTGGTGTTCAGTTTCCTCCCCATCTCCAACTTCAGGATAGGTAGATAAAGAAGCATGAAGAATGATATTCATGTCTAGTTGGCTGATGCAAAACCCGACTTCTCTCCCTATCACCATGGAGAGAAATTCTTACATTATTTATTGGCTACTTTCCTAATTTTACTCTTTTAAGGCAGACACCTTGTAATATCAAGCAGAAGAGAGTGAACAAGGTTTTCTGCTTCTCTTTCTAGTAAAGGACCTGAATAATTTTTTTAATATTCATAAAAATATGTATCTCATGTACCAGTTACTAATTGAGTTTTCTTTATGATTCCATCAGAGTCTTTCCTTTTAGGGGGTTCATTTAGCCTATTCATGGAAACGTGCATGCTCAGTCACAACCAACTCCAGGATTCTTGCCTGGGAAATTCCATGGATAGAGGAGCCTGGCAGGGTTGCAAAGAGTCCATAGGGTTGCAAAGAATCAGACACAACTGAGCATGCATACACATCCATGGAACAAAATACCTCAACCCTAAAAAGGAAAGAACGATCGATATATGCAACAACATATAAGGATAAATTTCCAAAACATTTTGCTAAGTAAAAGAAGCCAGTCACGAAAGAGTATGAACTAAATGATTTGGGACATTCTATGACAGACAAATCTAATTTTTAGTGACAGAAGGTAGATTAGTAATTGCTTCCGGGTAGAGAGAGGATTAACTAGGAAGAGTGATAAGGAATTACCTGATGATGGAAATTTTTGTATTTTGATAGTGGCTTGAGTTACACAAGCATATGTTATTACCAAAACTGATCAAACAGAGTATTTAGACTTATACATATCAGTCTGTGAAAACTAGACTTCAACCTTAAAAATGTAAAATAAAAGTCACCTTGCTGCTTGCAAATAAAAAGATGATATATGCAGGGGGTGGGGAGCTTCCCTGGTGGTCCAGTGTTTAAGAATCTGCCTTCTGATGCAAGGGACACCAGGTCGATTCAGGGTCCCAAGAGCCATGTGTTGGAACTGCTGAAGCTTGTGAGCCCTAGAGCCCATGCTCTGCAACAAGAGAAATCATTGTTATGAGAAATCCACACACCACAAAGAAGAGTATCCCCCACTCTAGAGTATCCCACCACAACTAGAGAAAACCCAGCAAAGCAAGGAAGACCCACTATAGCAAAAATAAATAAATAAATAAACCTTAAGAAAAGATAATGTGTGTAAATACCTGCTTTTTTTTTATGGTTAGGTCTATGGAACAACTTTGGGGCTTCCCTGAGCCAACAAATTTGGTGTCTCAGATGGTAAAGAAATCTGCCTGCACTGTGGGAGACTTGGGTTTGATCCCTGGGTTGGGAAGATCCCCTGGAAAAGGGTATCGCATTCCACTTTAGTATTTTTTGCCTGAGAATCCCATGGACAGAGGAGCCTGGTGGGCTACAGTCCATGGGGTTGCAAAGAGTCCAACAGGACTGAGTGACCAACACATACACTATAGAACAATTTAATTGCACAGGATCTGTGACCACACTTTAGATGGCAATATTTGGTGACATTCTTTGCTTTCTACTCTACGGTCATTTAATTAAAAAAAAAATGATGCTTAAAGATGAGATTTTTTTCACCATTGAAAATATTGCTGTATTTGATAATTTTCAGACCCTCACTCTTGAATGCTCATTAGAGTTAAAAAAAAAAAACCCTTTGAAGTATTTGTATGTTCAGTTCAGTTCAGTCGCTCAGTCGTGTCTGACTCTTTGCGACCCCATGAATCACAGCATGCCAGGACTCCCTGTCCATCACCAACACCCTGAGTTCACTCAGACTCATGTGCATTGAGTCAGTGATGCCATCCAGCCATCTCATCCTCTGTCACCCCCTTCTCCTCCTGCCCCCAATCCCTCCCAGCATCAGAGTCTTTTCCAGTGAGTCAACTTTTCACATGAGGTGGCCAAGTACTGGAGTTTCAGCTTTAGCATCATTCCCTCCAAAGAAATCCCAGGGCTGATCTCCTTCAGAATGGACTGGTTGGACCTCCTTGCAGTCCAAGGGACTCTCAAGAGTCTTCTCCAACACCACAGTTCAAAAGCATCTATTCTTTGGTGCTCAGCTTTCTTCACAGTCCAAATCTCACATCCATACACAACCACTGGAAAAACCATAGCCTTGACTAGACAGACGTTTTTTGGCAAAGTAACGTCTCTGTTTTTCAATATGCTATCTAGGTTGGCCATAACTTTTCTTCCAAGGAGGAAGCATCTTTTAATTTCATGGCTGCAGTCACCATCTGCAGTGATTTTGGAGCCCCAAAAAATAAAATCTGACACTGTTTCCACTGTTTCGCCATCTATTTCCCATGAAGTGATGGGACTGGATGTCATGATCTTCATTTTCTGAATGTGAGTTTTAAGCCAACTTTTTCACTCTCTTCTTTTACCTTCTTCAAGAGGCTTTTTAGTTCCTCTTCACTTTCTGCCATAAGGGTGGTGTCATCTGCATATCTGAGGTTATTGATATTTCTCCTGGAAATCTTGATTCCAGCTTGTGCTTCTTCCAGCCCAGGGTTTCTCATGATGTACGCATATGAGTTAAATAAGCACGGTGACAATATACAGCCTTGACATACTCCTTTTTCTATGTGGAACCAGTCTGTTGTTCCATGTCCAGTTCTAACTGTTGCTTCCTGACCTGCATACAAATTTATTAAGAGGCAGGTCAGGTGGTCTGGTATTCCCATCTGTTTCAGAATTTTCCACAGTTTATTGTGATCCACACAGTCAAAGGCTTTGGTATAGTCAATAAAGCATATTCGTATGTTAGCTTTTGCTGTTTTGGTCAACGACTGTGAAATTTCATGGCTTAAAAAAGACACTATTAATCTTGCTCATGGTTCTTGGGCCAGAAATCGGCTCTGGGCTCAGGCAGGTGCTTCTTCTGGCCTTGCTGGGCTCAGCTGTGCAGAGCAGTTACCTTCCTGCTTGTAAAGACTGAGTTAGCCACGCATGCCATCAGCAGTTGTAATATCTGAAGAAGGGCTAAGGTTGTGGGGATCCAAAACAGGCAGGACCAATTGGCAGTTTATTCTACTGTCTTCTGCAACCCCACATTTTCCATCTTGAAAAGGGCTCCCTTCTCAGTTTGCTTCTTCTGTGGAGTAGGGCTGGAGATCCTTCTGACAGTAAAAGTTAGCTGGTTTGTCCTCCTCAGCACTAAAGTAGCAGAAAGGCAAGCTTGATATATTTTAGAAAATATGCAAGATTTTCAAAGAAGATGCAAGCCCAAAGCTAACAGGGATGCTGTTTAATCACCAGGCTGTCTTTGAGTCTTTGCAACCGCATGGACTGCAGTATGCTAAGCTTCTCTGTCCTTCACCATCACCCGGAGTTTGCCCAAGTTCATATTTATTGAATTTGGTGATGTCAACCAACCATCTCATCCTCTGTCATCCCCTTCTCCTCCCGCCTTCAATCTTTCCCAGCGTCAGGCTCTTTTCCAAACAGGGCTGCAGAAAACTTAAGATGATGCTACAACAGAATAAGAGCAATCCACTGTGCTTTTTTTTTTTTTTTTTGGTATATGCTTTTTTTTTTTTTTTTTATCATCACAGAACCAAGAAGAACAGACAGATTTAAACGGTTGAAATAAATAAATAAATAAAATGAAATGGTTGAGATGAAGCATCATTCCAATGTCAGGTTTTAAGAAGTCACAGTAAGAAGGAAACTGTGATGTTTCCTTGTTAAAAACAGAAATTATCTACCTGAATTCTTAGAAGAAAAGGAAAATTAGAAGCAGAAGTAAGCATTTTTTTAACATTAAGTTGGTTTCTTTTTATCATTTACCAATTATATGTAATATTGACATTATCCTATCATTTACCTATTATATGTAATACTGAGTTTCCCATCTATTAAGTAGAAGCAAATTATGTTAAAATAGAAATCTATCCAAGACTAAGAGAGATAGTAACAGAGTCATTTCAACCTTGCATATGTGTATTAAATTATAATGCCAAAAGCTAAGAATCTTGTTCCTTGGAAGAAAAGCTACGACCAACCTAGACAGCATATTAAAAAGCAGAGACATTACTTTGCCAACAAAGGTCCATCCTAGTCAAAGCTATGGTTTTTTCCAGTAGTTGTGTATGTATATAAGTGTTGGACCATAAAGAAAGCTGAGTACCAAAGAATTGATCCTTTTGAACTGTGGTGTTGGAGAAGACTCTTGAGAGTCCCTTGGACTGCAAGGAGATACAACCAGTCCATCCTAAAGGAAATCAGTCCTAAATATTCACTGGAAGGACTAATGTTGAAGCTGAAACTCCAATACTTTGATCACCTGATGGGAAGAGGTGACTCTTTGGAAAACCCCTGATGCTGGGAAAGATTGAAAATGGGAGGAGAAAGGGATGACAGAGGATGAGATGGTTGTATGGTATCACCGACTCAATGGACATGGGCTTGAACAAGCTCCGGGAGATAGTGAAAACAGAGAATCCTGCATTCCATGGGGTTGCAAAAAGTTGGACACAACTGAGCAACTGAAAAACAGCAATCTGACATTCAAATTTCACGTGTAGTTACAAAAAGATATTTTATCTTTGGGGGCAGGGCAACTTTTTTTTTTTTATTTTTTTTTTGACGATGAACAAATAATCATCTGAGTAAAATGGTTCTTCCGAGAGTCATTTATCCTTTAAAAAAAGCTGTAATAGACACTCATGTAGCAGGGTGTGAATATTCCTTTGCCACAGGGGCAATGGTGCAGACACAGGAACAGAGAAGGAGAAATAAAGATTGGGCCATCCCTGGCCCGACTGAGAATCAATATTTAATCTTTTCTGCTTTAGAAGTCTGATCCAGTTAGTCAGGTAATTGAGACTGTGATGTGGTCCTCTGAGTTCCCTATTTTCATCTCTCTTTTTTTTCAACAAAGATATTATTTTCTAAAGGGTTGGGTTTCTGAGTTGTAGAGCAATTGATTTA
The DNA here is from genome assembly GCF_002263795.3 of Bos taurus. Classification (NCBI taxonomy): domain Eukaryota; kingdom Metazoa; phylum Chordata; class Mammalia; order Artiodactyla; family Bovidae; genus Bos; species Bos taurus. The sequence continues at coordinate 8,404,676 of NC_082638.1, read as the reverse complement.
GCTTTCATGTGTTATATTTATGAATCAAATGAAAACAAAAACAAAAACAAAAACCTTAGTTATATCTTTTTTGTGCCTTTTCACAGGGGATGACAGAGGATAAGATGGTTGGATGGCATCACCAACTTGATGGACATAAGTTTTTTTTTTTTTTATTTTAAAAAATGCATGTTATTGGAATGATACATATAATGATTACGATAATTCAGTTTTTGTATTAAAAAGCCCTGTGCGTATGTATGTTAGGAGATGTATATAGATTTTATGTTTTTTTTTTTTTTTAACTTTACATAATTGTATTAGTTTTGCCAAATATCAAAATGAATCCACCACAGGTATACATGTGTTCCCCATCCTGAACCCTCCTCCCTCCTCCCTCCCCATACCATCCCTCTGGGTCGTCCCAGTGCACTAGCCCCAAGCATCCAGTATCGTGCATTGAACCTGGACTGGCATCTCGTTTCATACATGATATTTTACATGTTTCAATGCCATTCTCCCAAATCTTCCCACCCTCTCCCTCTCCCACAAAGTCCATAAGACTGTTCTATACGTCAGTGTCTCTTTTGCTGTCTCGTATACAGGGTTATCGTTACCATCTTTCTAAATTCCATATATATGCGTTAGTACACTGTATTGGTGTTTTTCCTTCTGGCTTACTTCACTCTGTATAATAGGCTCCAGTTTCATCCACCTCATTAGAACTGATTCAAATGTATTCTTTTTAATGGCTGAGTAATACTCCATTGTGTATATGTACCACAGCTTTCTTATCCATTCATCTGCTGATGGACATCTAGGTTGCTTCCATGTCCTAGCTATTATAAACAGTGCTGCAATGAACATTGGGGTACACGTGTCTCTTTCCCTTCTGGTTTCCTCAGTGTGTATGCCCAGCAGTGGGATTGCTGGATCATAAGGCAGTTCTATTTCCAGTTTTTTAAGGAATCTCCACACTGTTCTCCATAGTGGCTGTACTAGTTTGCATTCCCACCAACAGTGTAAGAGGGTTCCCTTTTCTCCACCCCCTTGCCAGCATTTATTATTTGTAGACTTTTGGATTGCAGCCATTCTGACTGGTGTGAAATGGTACCTCATAGTGGTTTTGATTTGCATTTCTCTGATAATGAGTGATGTTGAGCATCTTTTCATGTGTTTGTTAGCCATCTGTATGTCTTCTTTGGAGAAATGTCTATTTAGATCTTTGGCCCATTTTTTGATTGGGTCATTTATTTTTCTGGAGTTGAGCTGTAGGAGTTGCTTGTATATTTTTGAGATTAGTTGTTTGTCGGTTGCTTCATTTGCTATTATTTTCTCCCATTCTGAAGGCTGTCTTTTCACCTTGCTAATAGTTTCCTTTGATGTGCAGAAGCTTTTAAGTTTAATTAGGTCCCATTTGTTTATTTTTGCTTTTATTTCCAATATTCTGGGAGGTGGGTCATAGAGGATCCTGCTGTGATGTATTTCAGAGAGTGTTTTGCCTATGTTCTCCTCTAGGAGTTTTATAGTTTCTGGTCTTACGTTGAGATCTTTAATCCATTTTGAGTTTATTTTTGTATATGGTGTTAGAAAGTGTTCTAGTTTCATTCTTTTACAAGTGGTTGACCAGATTTCCCAGCACCACTTGTTAAAGAGATTGTCTTTAATCCATTGTATATTCTTGCCTCCTTTGTCAAAGATAAGGTGTCCATATGTGCGTGGATTTATCTCTGGGCTTTCTATTTTGTTCCATTGATCAATATTTCTGTCTTTGTGCCAGTACCATACTGTCTTGATAACTGTGGCTTTGTAGTAGAGCCTGAAGTCAGGTAGGTTGATTCCTTCAGTTCCATGTTTCTTTCTAAAGATCGCTTTGGCTATTTGAGGTTTTTTGTTTTTCCATACAAATTGTGAAATTATTTGTTCTAGCTCTGTGAAGAATACTGTTGGTAGCTTGATAGGGATTGCATTGAATCCATAAATTGCTTTGGGTAGTATACTCATTTTCACTATATTGATTCTTCCAATCCATGAACATGGTATATTTCTCCATCTATTAGTGTCCTCTTTGATTTCTTTCACCAGTGTTTTATAGTTTTCTATATATAGGTCTTTAGTTTCTTTAGGTAGATATATTCCTAAGTATTTTATTCTTTCCGTTGCAATGGTGAATGGAATTGTTTCCTTAATTTCTCTTTCTGTCTTCTCATTATTAGTGTATAGGAATGCAAGGGATTTCTGTGTGTTGATTTTATATCCTGCAACTTTACTATAATCATTGATTAGTTCTAGTAATTTTCTGGTAGAGACTTTAGGGTTTTCTATGTAGAGGATCATGTCATATGCAAATAGTGAGAGTTTTACTTCTTTTTTTCCAATTTGGATTCCTTTTATTTCTTTTTCTGCTCTGATTGCTGTGGCCAAAACTTCCAAAACTATGTTGAATAGTAATGGTGAAAGTGGGCACCCTTGTCTTGTTCCTGACTTTAGAGGAAATGCTTTCAATTTTTCACCATTGAGGATAATGTTCGCTGTGGGTTTGTCATATATAGCTTTTATTATGTTGAGGTATGTTCCTTCTATTCCTGCTTTCTGGAGAGTTTTTATCATAAATGGGTGTTGAATTTTGTCAAAGGCTTTCTCTGCATCTATTGAGATAATCATATGGTTTTCATTTTACAATTTGTTAATGTGGTGTATTACATTGATTTGCGGATATTGAAGAATCCTTGAATCCCTGGGATAAAGCTCACTTGGTCATGGTGTATGATCTTTTTAATGTGTTGTTGGATTCTGATTGCTAGAATTTTGTTTAGGATTTTTGCATCTATGTTCATCAGTGATATTGGCCTGTAGTTTTCTTTTTTTGTGGGATCTTTGTCAGGTTTTGGTATTAGGGTGATGGTGGCCTCGTAGAATGAGTTTGGAAGTTTACCTTCCTCTGCAATTTTCTGGAAGAGTTTGACCAGGATAGGTGTTAGCCCTTCTCTAAATTTTTGGTAGAATTCAGCTGTGAAGCCGTCTGGACCTGGGCTTTTGTTTGCTGGAAGATTTTTGATTACAGTTTCAATTTCCGTGCTTGTGATGGGTCTGTTAAGGTTTTCTATTTCTTCCTGGTCGAGTTTTGGAAAGTTGTACTTTTCTACGAATTTGTACATTTCTTCCTCGTTGTCCATTTTATTGGCATGTAATTGTTGATAATAGTCTCTTATGATCCTTTGTATTTCTGTGTTGTCTGTTGTAATCTCCCCATTTTCCTTTCTAATTTTATTGATTTGATTTTTCTCCCTTTGTTTCTTGATGAGTCTGGCTAATGGTTTGTCGATTTTATTTATCCTTTCAAAGAACCAGCTTTTGGTTTTGGTGATTTTGGCTATGGTCTCTTTTGTTTCTTTTGCATTTATTTCTGCTCTAATTTTTAAGATTTCCTTCCTTCTACTAACCCTGGGGTTCTTCATTTCTTCCTTTTCTAGTTGCTTTAGGTGTAGAGTTAGGTTATTTATTTGACTTTTTTCTTGTTTCTTGAGGTGTGCCTGTATTGCTATGAACTTTCCCCTTAGGACTGCTTTTACTGTGTCCCACAGGTTTTGGGTTGTTGTGTTTTCATTTTCATTCGTTTCTATGCAAATTTTGATTTCTTTTTTGATTTCTTCTGTGATTTGTTGGTTATTCAGCAGCGTGTTGTTCAGCCTCCATATGTTGGAATTTTTAATAGTTTTTCTCCTGTAATTGAGATCTAATCTTACTGCATTATGGTCAGAAAAGATGCTTGGAATGATTTCTATTTTTTGAATTTACCAAGGCTAGCTTTATGGCCCAGGATGTGATCTATCCTGGAGAAGGTTCCATGTGCGCTTGAGAAAAAGGTGAAATTCATTGTTTTGGGATGAAATGTCCTATAGATATCAATTAGGTCTAACTGATCTATTGTATCGTTTAAAGTTTGTGTTTCCTTGTTAATTTTCTGTTTAGTTGATCTATCCATAGGTGTGAGTGGGGTATTAAAGTCTCCCACTATTATTGTGTTATTGTTAATTTCTCCTTTCATACTTGTTAGCATTTGTCTTACATACTGCGGTGCTCCTGTGTTGGGTGCATATATATTTATAATTGTTATATCTTCTTCTTGGATTGATCCTTTGATCATTATATAGTGACCTTCTTTGTCTCTTTTCACAGCCTTTGTTTTAAAGTCTATTTTATCTGATGAGTATTGCTACTCCTGCTTTCTTTTGGTCCCTATTTGCATGGAAAATCTTTTTCCAGCCCTTCACTTTCAGTCTGTATGTGTCCCCTTTTAAGGTGGGTCTCTTGTAGACAACATATGTAGGGGTCTTGTTTTTGTATCCATTCAGCCAGTCTTTGTCTTTTGGTTGGGGCATTCAACCCATTTACATTTAAGGTAATTACTGATAAGTATGATCCCGTTGCCATTTACTTTATTGTTTTGGGTTCGAATTTATACACCATTTTTGTGTTTCCTGTCTAGAGAATATCCTTTAGTATTTGTTGGAGAGCTGGTTTGGTGGTGCAGAATTCTCTCAGCTTTTGCTTGTCTGAGAAGCTTTTGATTTCTCCTTCATACTTGAATGAAATCCTTGCTGGGTACAATAATCTGGGCTGTAGGTTATTTTCTTTCATCATTTTAAGTATGTCTTGCCATTCCCTCCTGGCTTGAAGAGTTTCTATTGAAAGATCAGCTGTTATCCTCATGGGAATTCCCTTGTGTGTTATTTGTTGTTTTTCCCTTGCTGCTTTTAATATTTGTTCTTTGTGTTTGATCTTTGTTAATTTGATTAATATGTGTCTTGGGGTGTTTCGCCTTGGGTTTATCCTGTTTGGGATTCTCTGGGTTTCTTGGACTTGGGTGATTTTTTCCTTCCCCAGTTTAGGGAAGTTTTCAACTATTATCTCCTCAAGTATTTTCTCATGGTCTTTCTTTTTGTCTTCTTCTTCTAGAACCCCTATGATTCGAATGTTGTAGCGTTTAATATTGTCCTGGAGGTCTCTGAGATTGTCCTCATTTCTTTTAATTCGTTTTTCTTTTATTCTCTCTGATTCATTTATTTCTACCATTCTATCTTCTAATTCACTAATCCTATCTTCTGCCTCTGTTATTCTACTATTTGTTGCCTCCAGAGTATTTTTAATTTCATTTATTGCATTATTCATTATATATTGACTCTTTTTTATTTCTTCTAGGTCCTTGTTAAACCTTTCTTGCATCTTCTCAATCCTTGTCTCCAAGCTATTTATCTGTGATTCCATTTTAATTTCAAGATTTTGGATCAATTTCACTATCATTATTCGGAATTCTTTATCAGGTAGATTCCCTATCTCTTCCTCTTTTGTTTGGTTTGGTGGGCATTTATCCTGTTCCTTTATCTGCTGGGTATTCCTCTGTCTCTTCATCTTGTTTAAATTGCTGAGTTTGGGGTGTCCTTTCTGTATTCTGGCAGTTTGTGGAGTTCTCTTTATTGTGGCTTTTCCTCGCTGTGTGTGGGTTTGTACAGGTGTCTTGTCAAGGTTTCCTGGTTAGGGAAGCTTGTGTTGGTGTTCTGATGGGTGGAGCTGTATTTCTTCTCTTTGTTCAGTCGTGCTGTGGGGAAGGAGGGAGGGATGCTGCAAACAAATAACACTGGCGTGCACTCGCAGTGCCTCAGCCACACTGGGTCTGCGCCCGCTCACGGCGCGTGTAGCCTCCCTGCCCACATTGCTCGGGCTCTAGGTTGTTCCGCCAGGAACAATCCGAGGCTGGCCCTGGGCTGCATGTACCTCCCAGGTCCAAGCCGCTCAGGTTCAGGCACTCGGGCAGTCCTCAGAGGCGCAGATTCAGTTGGGCCTGAGTTTTGTGCTCTTCCCAGGTCCGAGCAGCTCAAGTGATGAGGTATTTGGCGAGCGCCAATGCTGCGACTTATCGCCTCCCCGCCACTCAGTTATCTGGATGTAAAACCGGCGCACCTTCTCAGGCAGATGTTAACCATCCAGACCCCCAAGAAGTTTTAGTTAGCAAAGAAGCCTGCTTACAGTTTTATAGATAATGTCTCTCTGGGGCTGCGATTGCCCCCTTCCGGCTCTGGCTGCCTGTCACCAGAGGGGGAAGGTCTGCAGCCAGCTATCTCTGTTCAGTTCTTTGTTCTGTGCGTGGGCCTGGCTGTGTCTTAGGTTGGGGCTGGCTTTTCGCGTGGTAGATATCCCACAGTCTGGTTTGCTAGCCCAAATTATTTCGCTCAGATAGTGCTCAGGGTATTCAGGCCAGATTCTTACTCTAAGCGATGCAGCCCGCGCTGCGCCTCCCTGCCCAGCCCCTGCTTGCTAATGGCGCGTGCAGGCGTCTGCGCTGCTTCTCCGCTGGGGGAGTTACCGTAGGACTCGCAATCTGTGAGTTTTAATTGTTTATTTATTTTTTCTCCCTGTTATGTTGCCCTCTGTGCTTCCAAAGCTCGGCACAGATTCGGCAGTGAGAAGGTTTCCTGGTGTTTGGAAACTTCTCTCTTATTAAGACTCCCTTCCCGGGATGGAACTCTGTCCCTCCCTCTTTTGTCTCTTTTTTTGTCTTTTATATTTTTTCCTACCTCCTTTCAAAGAGTTGGGTTGCTTTTCTGGGTGCCTGATGTCCTCTGCCGGCATTCAGAAGTTGTTTTGTGGAATTTACTCGACGTTTAAATGCTCTTTTGTTGAATTTGTGGGGGAGAAAGTGTTCTCCCCGTCCTACTCCTCCGCCATCTTGGCTCCTCCTCTGGACATAAGTTTAAGCAAGCTCCTGGAGTTGGTGATGGACAGGGAAACCAGGTGTCCTGCAGTCCATGGGGTAGCAAAGAGTCAGACATGCCTGAGAGACTGAACTGAAAATTATATCTACTTTGGGGCCTGAATTCCACCATCGAGGGTCCCTGGTGCTTGTCAGACATGCACACTGTTTAGACCATGGTCAACAACAGTCTGTGAACTCCCATGACCACCAGCTAAAAAGTCCATGCTCTATCTGGCCACATTGTTGTTATTTAAAAATTTTAGTTGATCCAAGTCTTTGTCTATAGTTTTCCAGTAGTTACATACAGATGTGAGAATTGGACCATAAAGAAGGTCGAGAGCTGAAGAACTGATGCTTTCAAACTGTGGTGCTAGAGAAGACTCTTGAGAGTCTCTTGGACAGCAAGGAAATCAAACCAGTCAATCCTAAAGGAGGTCAACAATTACTATTCATTGGAAGGACAGACGCTAAAGCTGAAGTTTCAATACTTTGGCCACCTGATGCAGAGCCTACTCATCGTAAAAGACCCTGATGCTGGAAAAGATTGAAGGCAGGAGAAGGGGATAACAGAGGATGAAATGGTTGGATGTCATCACTGAAACAATGGACATGAGTTTGAGGAAGCTTCAGGAAATGGTGAAAGACAGGGAAGCCTGGCATGCTGCAGTCCATCAGGTATCAAAGACTGGAACAAAATTTAGCAGCTGAAAAACAATGAAAAGTCCTCTTCATGCCTACAGTTGGGCTCCAAGTCCGAAAACTATCTAGATCTGGGTTGCTTCTACGCAGACCCCGAGACAGGGTCTGAGTTCAGGCAACAGGCTGATGTGTGAGCAAATCTGGGAGGCAGCTTGGCAGACTGAGGAAATGAGAAAGTGAAGTGAAGGCAGACAATGAAGGGAGTCTTACCAAGCCTGTGAGTATGAGTGCCATGGGCAGAGGAAGGCCCACCTCCCTGGGGCCCTGAGGGAGCTGGTATAGCTCAGAAGCTCTCCTTTTATAGGAAAAGGGAGCTGGGGTTATTTATACTCTGGCTCCCAGAGCTGTGTGCTGAGCACTGCTATTGGGAGCCAGGTGCCAGTGGCATCCGCTCCCCCCATCATGGCGAGTAAAAATGTCTCCAGACAGGGCCCAATGTTCCCCATGGGTAAAATCACTTAGGTTGAGAACTCCACTGCAGAAGGAAGTGAGGATGGACTTTGACACGCAGCTCAAAGGCACCATCCCTTGCCTGAAAAATGGGTTTCTTCCCTGTATCCAGGAAAACTTTCCTTTGAAATAATTATTTATTTTTTGGCTGAGCTGGATCTTTGTTGCTGTGTGACAAAGATGCCAGGCATGGGGGCTGCTCCCTAGTTGTGGGGCTCAGGCTTGTCATCGAAGTGGCTTCTCTTGTGGAGCATTGGCTCCAGGGCACGTAGGCTCAGTAACTGTGGTGCACAGGCTTAATTGGCCTGTGGTGTGTGGGATCTTCCTGGACCAGGGATCAAACCCATGTCCGCTGCACTGGCAGGCAGATTCTTCAACACTGTGGACATTCAGCGAAGCCCAACTCTTCCTTTCTTATTCAAGGTCCAGCCGTGGTGCTATTATTTCCAGGTCTGACACCCCTCTAGTCTTGATGGGAGCTGTTGTGTGATGTTTTGCCACTACTTCTGATCTTGTCAGCTCCACGTCTGGGGCACCCTCTTGGAGAGTCTGTGAACTACTTACCATTCCCTAATAAATTCATTTTCTGTTTAAACTAGAGAGGGAAGGCCTGTGGTTCACAACTAAGAACCCAGGCTGATACAATCAGCCTCATTAAGATTCACCCACGATCCCCTTCTAAATTTAACTTAGGTCTTTTGTTCTTCAGGTTCAGAAGTCAAGCAGGTATTCCAGGAAGAGCTCACAAAGGCCAGTTCCCATGCCTGAGACCCATGAGAACACGTCAATTTCCACGTGAACATTTAGGTTCAATGCTGTCTCCGTTATCTTTTTTTTTTCTTTCCTCCCCATTTCAGGACTAGTTGAGAAAGTGTGTAGAAATCAAAATTCCATCTGATCTCTACACATTTATGCTTTTTGTCCTCTGGATTCCAAACACAGTCTACCCTAAACCGCCCCACTTTCCTTGTTGCCCTTTCTCCCCACTGGAGTGATTCTTTTATTTTTAACTCTCCCAAGCTTCTTCTGTCTCCTTATTCTTCTGACCCAATCTCTTTTCCACCTAATCTTGTTTGTTTTTAAACTAATTAATTAATTAATTTGGCTGCAGTCATGTACTGCGTGTGGTAGCAAGACTTAAAATAGTCACTGATGATCCTTGCCTCCTGGGGTTCACAACCTTGCCTCACGTCCTCCTTTGTTGATATGGCTGTCCTCCATGGCCAAAAGAATACTGAGAAAATGATGGTGTGTGACTTTGGAGGGCTGGGTCACAACAAACATTCCAGGGTCCTCTTTGGAGTCTTGGATCGCTCACACTATGGGGGAGCCAACCGTCCCTGTTGTGAGGAAGCTCAAGCTGTCATACTGGGGTCCTGTTTGGAGTCTTGGGTCACTCACTCTAGGGAAGTCAGTGACCACAGTGTGAGGAACCTCAAGCTGTCCTTTCGGGGTCCTCTTTGGAATCTTGGGTCACTCACTCTAGGGGGAGCCAGCCACCACATTGTGAGGAAGCTCAAGCTGTCCTTTTGGGTCCTCTTTGGAGTCTTGAGTCACTCACTCTAGGGGGAGCCAGTCACCACATTGTGAGGAAGCTCAAGCTATCCTGTTGGGGTACTCTTTGGAGTCTTGGGTTGTTCACTCTAGGGGGAGCCATATGCCATGTGAGGAAGCTCAAGCTGTCTTGCTGGGGTCCTCTTTGAAATCTAGGGTCACTCACTCTAGGGGGGCCACCCACCACATTTTGAGTGAGCTCAAGCTGTCCTTTCGGGGTCCTCTTTGGAGTTTTGGGTTGCTCACTCTAGGGGAGACAGCTGCCATGTTGTGAGGAAACTCAAGCTGTCCTTTTGGAATCCTCTTTGGAGTATTGGGTTGCTCACTCTAGGGGAGACAGCTGCCATGTGAGGAAGCTCAAGGTGTCCTGTGCAGAGGGACTGTGAGGACATCACATGGAGAGGAACTGAGACACTGCATGGAGGGGCCCCTCCAGCCTCCACTCTTTAGATACTGTGGTCTCCAGCCTCTAAGTCTTCCTGCAGAAGGCCAAACACTGTGAATTCAGGACAAGCTGTCCCTTCTGTGCCCTGTCTGGATTCCTGATCCAAAGGAACTCTGACATGTAATAAATGTTTATGACTGTTTTAATCACTGGATTAGGGAAGGACTTATATGCAGCAATACACAATTAATGTACAGCCTTTCCCAAGGACGGGAGACATCACCCTGCACTCAGTTTGTTGTTCTGTTCAGCTGCTCAGTTGTGTCTGACTGTGACCCCATGGACTGCAGCACACCAGGCTTCCCTGTCCTTCCCTATCTCCCAGAGTTTGCTCAAACTCATATCCATTGAGTCAGTGATGCCATCCAACCATCTCATCCTCTGTCATCCCCTTTTCCTCCTGCCTTCAATCTTTTCCAGCATCAGGGTCTTTTCCAAAGAATTGACCCTTCCCAACAGGCAGCCAAAGTATTGGAGTTTCAGCTTCGGCATCAACCCTTCCAGTGAATATTCAGGTTTGAGTTCCTCTAGGATGGACTGGTTTGTTCTCCTGCTGAAGTGTGAACTTGGATACCCTAATCTCTTGACCAAGTCTGACAGCACACTGCTGCAGGAGCACAGATGAGGGCTTGGGAGCTGATGAAAGGACTCACATGCTGGGTGCTAGGTGGCTGGTGGCTAATGTGAAATAGACAGGGAACCTTGAAAGGTTATCTATGGCTGAAGATATAGAAAGTTTCAAAGCCCCAGTTAGTTACAGATCTGCAACACTTTGGAGAGTGTCTCCAGTGGAAGACGTGATGACTTCCTCCTAGAATACCTTCTTCTTCAGATTGTCGCCCAATCTACAAGATGAGTGGCCAACAGCTCCCTTCCTACATGTGGTTTCCTCATCTACAGGACATACTTCCCACACTCAGAAATAGTTCTGATTCACTCGTTTGCGTTGCCTGCAAATAAGCTTTTCAGGTTCCCTGTTCCATTTTAATCTGTCCTTCACTTCACTGAAGTAAATCTGTTCCCAATTGGCTTCTGGACATATCCATAACTTAAAAGACAGCTCTTGTCATGGCAGTAAACTAAAGACAACATGGAAATGAGAAGACACTCGCTCTGCCTCAGGTTCCCTCCCCAACAGTCAAAATGAATAGAAAAATCCCACTGGCTTTTTATAATATCTTAGATAGTAAACCAATGCACGCCCACGAGCTCAGTCCTGTGCAACTCATTGAGACCCCACGGATTGCAGCCTGCGCCAGGCTCCTCTGTCCATGGGATTCTCCAGGCAAGAGTACTGGAGTGGGTTGCCATGCCCTCCTCCAGGGGATCTTCCTGTCCCAGGAATCAAATCCATGTCTCTCCAGCCACCTGCATTGGCAGGCAGGACCTTTACCAGCTGAAACACAAGGGAAGCCAAGTAAACCAATGCCAACCCAGAAATGTGGAAATCTGAGTGCCTTGGCAAGGATTCTGGCAGCTGGAGAGGCAGACTATTCTAAATTTAATGGTTGAAGGAACTCAGCACTCGAATCACTGTCTCCACTTACCTCTGAGTCCCAGAGAGCATTCCAATACCTCATGTCAGGAACAATTTGAGACAAGGGCTAGGTACATTCATCAAGAAAGGTCCCCTCGGAAGCATCATTGGGAACCTGGGATTTCTAAGTGGTCCAGGGACATGGCTGAAAGGTGATTTCCTTGATTCAAGTGATTGGGGTGGGGAAAGGTCAATCATGACCACATCAGCAGTGAGACAAGTCAGGGGCTTGACAGCTCCTGGAAGAAACATTTTAAAGCAAAATACCCTCCCGCCTGTGACTTCCTTGGCCTCGAAGACTCAGAAAGGGTGTGTTGTTGTGCGGTTGCTAAGACGTGTCTGACTCTTAGTGACCCCATGGTCTGCAGCATGCCAGGCTTCCCTATCCATCACCATCTCCTGGAGTTTGCACAAACTCAAGTGCATTTTGTCAGTGATGCCATCCAACCATCTCATCTTATGTCGTCCTTCTCTCCTCCTGCCTTCAATCTTTCCCAGCATCAGGGTCTTTTCCAATTAGTTGGCTCTTTGCATCAGGTAACCAAAGTATTGGAGTTTCAGCTTCAGCATAAGTCCTTCCAATGAATATTCAGGACACATTTCCCTTAGGATTAACTGATTGGATTTCCTTGCTGTCCAAGGGACTCTCAAGAGTCTTCTCCAACACCACAGCAAGAGTGTTCTAGAGCATGCAGCATCATTCTCTGCCTTGCACACCATCAGTGAGGACATGGAACCTGCTTGTGTGTTCTTTCCACTAGAGAGGAAAAGCCAACCATAGTACACATGACATACACACGCTCTACACGCATCTGTTTAGTACACTCTCTGTTTCAGATACGCATCACCGTGATAAATGTTCGACACATTTGGATATAACAAAAGACACGACAGAGAGTCCTAAATTAAATTCAGGGAGTCCCCAGGGTTTGCAGGTGAGAAAACCAAACTGAAAATCATTCACATCAAACATGAAATATTTGAAAAAAAAAAAAGTACACATCTGTACGGCTTGCCTCATAGCTCAGTTGGTAAAGAATCTGCCTGCAATGCAGGAGACCCAAGTTCGATTCCTGGATCAGGAAGATCCCCTGGAATAGGAAATGGCAATCCACTCCAGTATTCTTGCCTGGACAATCCTATTGACAGAGGAGCCTGGCGGGCTACAGTCCACAGGGTCGCAAGAGTCGAACACAACTTAGCCACTAAACCAACCACCACACAGCCCTATGGGTATCTTCATGCATGTTATTTTAGCAACCATTTGAATACTAAGCCCTTGCTCCATAATCACATCAAGGAATTGGACTCAATTTAGTGACTGAACAACAGTATCTCTTTACTTTTGCTGGCCTGCTGGAAACATCATCACAAAAAGAATCTCAACCCATGGAGGTTTCATTAGTATGCAGCAAAATGCACAGGTGTTAGGTGTGCTGTTGGCTGGGTTTTGACATCTTTACACCCTAAATCCTGGTTGAGAATATTTCCAGCACATCTTCGGCTCCTTCAGGCAAATGCAGATGGGAGGCTGTTAAAAACCGTGTGTTGTGAAAACACGTCAGACTCAACCTTGATCAATTTCTGCGTGTGTCCTCCTTCCTGCACTTCATGCTGCTGGCTGGTTATCTTACAGCCTCCTTGTCCCACCCTTTCCCATCAATTCTCAACCCATGGTTCCCGCTCTGGGTGCTCCCCACACCACTCAAACAGGCAGTCAATACAGGCTGTTTCATGGAACTTAAAAATTTAGGAGGTGGGAGTGGGGGTGGTGATTGGAGGATAAGAGCTCGAAATCATCAGTAAATCCTTGTAGTGAAATGACTGAAAATAAAGTTCATTCTATTCTAGGATGAGGATGGAATTAGGGCCACCAAGCTCATGTGAAGGGAAGGAAGAGACTGCTCTTAGACCTGAAACAAGCACTGCTTCACTCAGAATGTGATGAAAAGATGCAAAGGCATGGCAGAGAAGGAGACGTGGCTACAAGCACCAGAGTATGTAAGTATGGAAGGAATCAAGTGTCCTGGGGCACTTGCATTTCCAGAGAAGCTGTCAAAAGGCTGGTTGCTTCTGTTACAACAAAAGAGAAAGACAAGACGAAATAGATGCTTCTTTCTCTGCCTCTTAACACGCTTCCATCAATCCTGTTGTATGGAAACTGGAGATGTGACAACCCATAAAACTAGAGACAACTCTGCTCACCTTTCCCTGAGCTGTCTTCCTGTCCATCTATGAAGCAACTTGAAGAGTCGTGCTGTCTGGGCTGGAACTCAGAATGGTGGCCAGCTCATCTGAGGTCCATCTTCAGGGGTCCTGGCCCCACTGATGACACCTGATCTTCCTAGGGAACCTCCCAGAAGGAGAACTCATGGTGACTAGCTTGGGATCTGACTCCAGAGCCTAAGCCCATCTACCCCACCTTGCGGAGGTCTCGTATCTACCCTGCAAGCAAAGTCAGGCCAGCAACATGCAGGGACCCCCAGTGGATGTAGGCAGGCAGCCTCCTGATTCTCAAGAGTTATCCAGCATCATCTGATCCTGCGGTGGCTTGCGTGGGAGGCTTCCAAACTTGTTGAATTTTTTTTTTTTTTTCCTGTGAGCATCTACTAGCTGTCCTCATGTAACTAGGATTTCAGCAATTTTTTTCACCTGAAAATTAATGGTTTTTTTTTTTTTTTCTTTTCCTTTCAGGTTTTCCACAGATGAACATCAAATACAGCAAATGCAGGAACCTACCTGCGGGAGCTGACATGCTTGGTTTTCCTCATTTTCTTTGACATCTTTGATCATCAGTCTTTGGCCATCAATGGCTGTAAGGTCAGGTTTTTTCAGTCTTGGCATTATTCTTTTAAAACCTTATTTATTTATTGGGCTGCCTCAGGTCCTAGTTGTGGCATGTGGGATCTTCATCTCATCGTGCAAATCTTTTGCCATAGCTGACAAACTCTCTAGTTGTGGCTGGCGGACATCTTAGTCCCCAGACCAGGGATCAACTCTGTATTCTCTGCAATGCAAGATCAGTTCTCAACCCCTGGACCACCAGGGAAGTCCCATCAGCCTTGGCATTACTGACATTTCTGATTGGATGGCTCTTGGTTGTAGGGTTTCCCTGGTAGCTCAGTTGGTTTAAGAACTAGCCTGCAATGCAAGAGACCTCAGTTTGATTCCTGGGTCAGGAAGTTCCCCTGGGGAAGGGATAAGCTCCCTATCCCAGTATTCTTGGGCTTCCCTGGTGGCTCAGATGGTAAAGTATCCACCTGCAATGTGGGAGACCTGGGTTCAACCCCTGAGTTGGAAAGATCCCCCTGGAGAAGGGAACGACAAACCCATTCCATCTTCCTGCTTGGAGAATCCCATGGGCAGAGGAGCCCAGAGGGTTACAGTCCATGGCGGGGGGGTGGGGGGGGGGTCACAGACAATTGGCCCTTGGTTTTGGGGTGCCCTGCACACCCAAGGATGGTTAGCAGCACCCCTAGTCTCTACCTACTTGACACCAGGATCACCCCTCCTTCCCGGGTGTGCTGGCCAAAAATGTCTCCAGACATTGCCAAGCATTCCCTGGGGAGCAAAAGCACTCCAGTCAAGAACTGCTGCTATAGGGGAAACAGACTGGGAAGTCAGGGGCAGATGTTTTCTTTTAAGGTGGTCATTTCTGCTGCAAAGCTGTTTAGAAAGCAAGGACACACTTGCCTCTCCCTTATAACACCCGCTTCCTCATCCTCTCTGAAGTGGGAACCATGTGACACCAAGCAAGGAGGGAGACAGGCATTTTTCCTGTAGACTTGCCCCAACAGGTCTCGAAGGAATTTTCCCAGACCTGAGGTCAGTGAGGACCCGGTGAGTAGTCTCCAGAAAAGTTTGTTCATTTGTTCAGTCACCCATTGGAACAAGACTCCTCTCTGACAGTTCACCATTGTGTCTTGTATGCCTAGAAAAGACTTCCCTGGTGGCTCAGCAGTTAAGAGTCCACCAGCAATGCAGGAGCCACAGGAGATGTGGGTTTGATCCCTGGGTCAGGAAGATCCCCAGGAGAAGGAAATGGCAACCCAGTTTAGGATTTTTGCCTGGAGAATCCCATGGACAGAGGAGCCTGACGAGCTACAGTCCATGGGGTCGCAAAGAGTCATACGTGACTGAAGCGAATGAGGCTCAATAAATGTTTGTTGAATGGGTTTACTTACTTCTCAAAAGCATTAGGTCAATGACTATTACTTAAGGCATCTTGGGCTTCCCTTGTGGCTCAGCTAGTAAAGAATCCGTCTGCAGTGCAAGAGACCTGGGTTTGATCCCTGAGTTGGGAAGATCGCCTGGAGAAGGGAGAGGCTACCCATGCCAGTGTTCTGGCCTGGAGAATTCCATGGACTGTATAGTCCATGGGGTTGCAAAGAGTCAGATACGACTGAGCAACTTTCACTTCACTCTCAGGTGAAGGGCATCTTGTGTGTTCTGTGGTGGTATAGGCAGAATGAATGAATGAATGAATGATTCCTTGGGGCGGCGGTGATTTTCTAGTGTAGGAAATCACCATTTTCATATTAGTGGTTGTGGTAGGCAGGATTCTAAGACCCCTGGAGTTCTTTATCCCTGGGATACACACACCTTCTCTGAGTGATTAAGTCACACACTAAAACCTAGCTGTAAGGGGACTTTTGCAGATGGAACTAAATCCCTATGGTCCTTACCCACCTCCCTCATGTTCTGACTGCCTTTTTGTCTGTGGAAAACTTTGGTCAAGGAATAAGCTCAATCAGAGAAGCGAGAACATGCAAAAACAAGGGAAAACAGTTAACAAAGCAAGTTATAATAATGTACTGTACATTATGATACAATAAACTAAATCATCAGGTTTAACCTGATCATTAAACATAGTCAAGGACTTTGAGTTCTTTCTCAAGGGCTATAGATAACATTGTGAGCCATGCCCTGTGAGCTGTCTTACAGATATTGAAACCCCCAGTCAGTTCAGTTCAGTCACTCAGTCGTGTCCGACTCTTTGGGACCCGGTGAATCCCAGCACACCAGGCCTCCCTGTCCATCACCAACTCCCAGAGTTCACTCAAACTTACGTCCATTGAGCCAGTGATGCCTCGTCCCCTTCTCCTCCGGCCCCCAATCCCTCCCAGCATCAGAGTCTTTTCCAATGAGTCAACTATTCCCATGAGGTGGCCAAAGTATTGGAGTTTCAGCTTTAGCATCAGTCCTTCCAAAGAACACCCAGGCTGATCTCCTTTAGAATGGACCGGTTGGATCTCCTTGCAGTCCAAGGGACGCTCAAGAGTCTTCTCCAACACCACAGTTCAAAAGAATAAATTCTTCGGGGCTCAGCTTTCTTCACAGTCCAACTCTCACATTCATACATGACTACTGGAAAAACCATAGCCTTGACTAGACAGACCTTTGTTGGCAAAGTAATGTCTCTGCTTTTCAATATGCTGTCTAAGTTGGGCATTCTTTCCTTCCAAGGAGTAAGCGTCTTTTAATTTTATGGCTGCAATCACCAACTGCTGTGATTTCTAAGCCCCCCAAAATAAAGTCTGACACTGTTTCCACTGTTTCCCCATCTATTTCCCATGAAGTGATGGAACAGAATGCCATGATCTTAGCTTTCTGAATGTTGAGCTTTAACCCAACTTTTTCACTCTCCTCTTTCACTTTCATCAAGAGGCTTTTTAGTTCCTCTTCACTTTCTGCCATAAGGTTAGTGTCATCTGCATATCTTAGGTTATTGATATTTCTCCTGGAAATCTTGATTCCAGCTTGGCTTCTTCCAGCCCAGCACTTCTCATGGTGTACTCTGTATATAAGTTCAATAAGCAGGGTGACAATATACAGCCTTGACATACTCCTTTTCCTATTTGGAACCAGTCTCTTTTTCCATGTCCAGTTCTAACTGTTGCTTCCTGACCTGTATACAGGTTTCTCAAGAGGCAGGTCTGGTAGTCTGGTATTCCCATCTCTTTCAGAATTTTCCACAGTTTATTGTGATCCACACAGTCAAAGGCTTTGGCATAGTCAATAAAGCAGAAGTAAACCCCCAGTCGGAGAAGTTAACTACATGATGACTAGACTGCACCTACAACATAAGCTGCCAGGATTCTGAGAACTAGCCTCAAAGAAATGGAAACGAACTGACCCTACAACTGTAGAGGATTCACTTCAGTTCAGTCTCTCAATCGTGTCCAACTCATTGTAACCCCACGGACTGCAGCACGCCAGGCCTTCCTGTCCATCACCAGCTCCTGGAGCTTGCACCAACTCACATCCATCGAGTCAGTGATACCATCCAACCATCTTGTGTATCTAAAACAGTCAAGATTACACTGGTCAGACCAATTTGAAGAAGCCTGTCACAGCTAACTGTGCTGTTTCTGTGTTTTGTCCCCTACCCTCTGTTTATAAAAGCTCTTCCCCACTGATTGTCAGTGGGGAATGTCGACCTTTGGAGTGATGTCTGCCCTCCCTGCCCATTGCCAACATCTCAAATAAAGCAAGATTTCCACCAACTCAGCCTGTTTGTCGGCTTTTGGGTGGCAAGCAGCTGAGCCCTACCTTTCGGGAATAGCAACACACACACAAATATTTCATTCCTTGTCCATCCTGAAGGCAGTGCTGCGTGCTGCTCTGACTTCATCTTCCTTTGAATTAGAACAAGGCCTTTAGGACTGATTTCTATCTAATGGCCCGGGTATACAGTCTGGAGGGCTTCCCAGGTGGCTCAGTGGTAAAGAATCTGCCAGCAATGCAGGAGACCTGGGTTCTATCCCTGGGTCGGGAAGATCCCCTGGAGTGGGGCATGGCAACTCACTCCAGTATTCTTGCATGGAGAATCCCAGGGACAGAGGAACATGGCGGGCTATAGTCCAGGGGATGGCAAAGAGTTTTACTCTACTGAATCCACAGCACACACGCACACTGTGGAATGGGAATTATTTTTTTAAAAACAACTGTAAGCAAAATATTTTTTTTTTAAGAAAACATTTTTAATCTTACAATATGGTACCTTGAAAGGTATAGTAGTACAGTACAACAGCTGGCATACAGAGGCTGGCATTGAGTGAAGGCAGGAAGAGTTACTGACTGGAGGAGGGAGACGAGGTCAGAGATGGCAGAGTTGAACGATCATTAGCAATAGAAGGTGAAGGGCAAGCTGCAATTTCATTCATGCCTGACATTGATGACACAGAGTCTATTTCCTTGTTGGTTTCAAGTCTATTTACCCTCAAAAAAATGACCAAGTGGTGTCTGGGTAGTACTTTTCTTTTCCTGTCACAGATGACAGAGTAGTGCAAGACTGCATTCTGAACATCTGTGGCAACCCTCGTGTATCATTCTACATTCAAGTTTCATGCCTCAAAAACTAACAATGCCTCCTCAAATAAAGCCCCGTTGCCACTTTCTGCATTGTGAATCTCTTCGGTTCTTCAGTTACTTCTTCCTCCTGTCTCTCTTCATCCTTTCTCTGGACCTCCAAATCCATCAGGTCTTCATTAGCAAGTTCCTCATGTTGCACAGCAAGGAGGTCAATGAGGTCATCCTCTTGCAGATCTAGCTCCAGTTTTTTCCTAAGGGTCACTAAGAGACTGACTCCTAGTTAGTCTTGGACTCTTCATCCACCTTCTCAAATCCATGAAAATCATGAACAAACTGTGGGTAAAGGTTCCTCCAAATCCCATTCATGGTGACAACTATAAGGTCACACTAAGCAAAGTCAATGTTTTTTATGGACTGGCATATGTTACAGCCCTTCCAAAACTGTTGCAAGTTTGTTCCTGATTTGTCACTCACCTTTATTACCTGACAAAAAATGTAATGTGAATAATATTTCTTGAAAGTTGCTATAACTCCCTGGTTCATAGGCTGGATGATCAACATAGTATTTGGTGGCAGATACAGTACTTTGGGATTGGGATGAAAGTCATCCATGAATGGAGGGTGGCCCAGAGTATTGTTGAACAGCAGAAGAATGTTGAATGGGATGTCCTTCTTTAAGCAATATTTCTCTACCTCTGAAGTAAAGTGGTGGAAAAACCAGTCCTGGAAAATGGCCTGTGTAACCAGGCTTTGGGTCTAATATTCCACACAACAGGAAGAGAGCCCCTGGCTGTGTTTTTGGTTTTTCTGGATGATAAACTAAGAGAGGATTGGCTTATGCTTATATTAATTAAAGATATACCTACATTTTAATTCAAAATATTATATAGCCACAAGAGATACATGTATATGTATGGATGAGTCCCTTTGTTACCTACCACAAACTATCACAACATTTGCTTTTTGTTTTTTTACATTTTATTTTTAATCTGTTAGTCACTCAGTCGTGTCTGACTCTTTGTGACCCCACGGACTGTAGCCTGCCAGGATCCTCTGTCCTTGGGATTCTCCAGGCAAGAACACTGGAGTAGGTTGCCATGCCCTTCTCCAGGGTGAATAATTGCAACATTGTGACAACAATGTGCAACATTTCTTGGAAGTGGCACTTTCAATGAAGTCCTGAAGATTTTCTGCTCCTCGTCATTCACTTCTTTCATGAAATCAGGTTTTGGAACGCTTAATCTTGATTGAGGTGTGTTCTGACTACTTGAGAACATATGGTATTGTAAGTGCTTTTCAAAATTAGGTCAGATGCTGTCTTTTTAGGGTGGTGAGATTATGAAAATCAAAGACAGATGCCCCAGTGGCATGAGCCCCTTGAGCTCTAGAGAAAGCAATGTCAGCAATAGAGTCCTTGATGGTTTTTCTTCTGCTTCATGGTATCAGTAACTCAGTCATGTCTGACTCTGTGACACCATGGACTGCAGCCCTCCAGGTTCCTCTGTCCATGGGATGCTCCAGGCAAGGATCCTGGAGTGGGATGCCATGCCCTCCTCCAGGGGATCGTCCAGACCCAGGGATTGAACCTGGGTCTCCTGCATTGCAGGCAGGTTCTTTACCATCTGAGCCACCAGGGAAGAGTTTCCCCTGATTAATTCTTCATCTTGGCTTTGTTGCCCTAGAGCTGTTTTAGGAGTGGTTTCCCAGACTTACATCCAAGTGGGAAACCACTTGGGTATGATGGTGGGCAGTCCACTTTGGTAGCTGCATGATGTGAACTGATAAGTATTGGGACCTCAAAGGTAATGTTTCCAAGGTGGGGGCAGGGGGGTTCGGATTAAAAAGTGCTGCGGGTAATCGGTCTCTTTTAAGTCATGCTTTTACCCTTGGTCTTTTTAGCAGTTACTCAAATTATAAGACTTGCCACTCATTTCTGCTTAACAGTCTTGCTTTGAAACTCAGGAAGTGCCCCACACACAGTTTTGTCAACAGAGAATCATTAATGCTGAGCAGACAAAATGTATATGCTTAATTGTTTTTAATGAAATAAGTGCCCAGGGTGCCCCCTGCAATTTAATCAGGGCACACAGTTTCACAAGGAGGTGAGTCACAGCTGCCATCTTCCATTATTGACTTTTGCACTTCAAGTAGAGAAAGAGGCTTGCTTTTATGAGACAGGGAATTTCATCTTTTTGATTTTAAGCCCTGCCCCATCCGAGCTTATTTCCCAAGTAAAAGGAGGTGGATTAACAGAGGAGGAATGAAGACACGTGAGATCTTCTTTGTTAGCACTTATTTACTCCCCATTGGAGAACTGGTGTTTCAAGGAAAATTAAGATGCTGACAAAGCTTTTTTAGAGTTCTATTCGAATGTTAGTCAGGCTGTGGGACACTCCTGTTTTACAGGAAAAAACTGGAAGCCAGGTCTTCACAGGGCTCAGAAATGTGTATTCTGGCACCTTCTCTTGAGCTGTGAGAAGACAGCAATGTCAGCTTAATTGTCAGTGAAATCACTGCAGATGGTGACTGCAGCCATGATATTAAAATACACTTACTCCTTGGACGAAAAGTTATGACCAACCTAGGCAGAAATTACTTTGTCAACAAAAGTCTGTCTAGTCAAGGCTATGGTTTTTCCAGTACTCATGTGTGGATGTGAGAGTTGTACCATAAAGAAAGCTAAGCACCCAAGAATTGATGCTTTTGAACTGTGGTGCTGTAGAAGACTCTTGAGAGTCCCTTGGACCCCAAGGAGATCCAACCACTCCATCCTAAAGGAGATCAGTCCTGGGTGTTCATTGGAAGGACTGATGTTGAAACTAAAACTCCAATATTTTGGCCACCTGATGTGAAAAGCCGACTCATTTGAAATGACCCTGATCCTGGGAAAGATTGAAGACGGGGAGGAGAAGGGAATGACAGAGGATGAGATGGTTGGATGACATCTCTGAATCAATGGACATGAGTTTAAGTAAACTCCAGGAGTTAATGGACAGGGAGGCCTGGCATGTTGTGGTTCATGGGGTTGTAAAGAGTTGGACACGACTGAGAGACTGAACTGAACTGAAGAGCTCTATCTCTACAATGCCATATGTGATTTTCCACTGCTACAGGAGACTGGCAATTATTTCACCAAGCAAGAAAACAGGCAGCTTTGGGAGCAATTTAAGAAACTAATGATGTTCAAGGTAATATATTCAGGACAGATATGTAGCCAGATTTCTCAAAGTTTAAAAACAATGTCCATTCAGGATATTCTATTCGGGACTTGTGTCAAAGGAGATTCCAATGGAGATGTCTGGTTTTCAATTCTTTTGCCCTATTCTTTTTGAAGTTTCAAAAATCCCACATAAGAGAATATGATTAGGAAAACAGAAACAAATACTACTGCAGATTGTAAGAACCGGCCACTATCCCTCACTGGTTACCTGCATGCATGCCCATTTGCAGTATGACTCTGTGATGACCCCCATCAGTAGGTCACATCTATTTTCACTTCCTTTTGAATCTGGCCTGGCCTTGTAACTTGCTTTGGTCCTCAGAATGTGATAGCATGGACAATGTGTGAGTTCCAGGCATAGACATCAAGAGCCTTATACTCCTCTTCCCTCTGTGAAGTCTGTGTAGTCTGCTGAAGGGGTGAGGGGGGCGGGGTTAGGGGTGGGGGTGGTGGCAGACCAGGTATAGCAGAGACAAGTCATCTCCTGAACAGTCAGTCTTCAGTGCCCCTGGAAGCCAACTACAGATTCGTGACTGAGCTCAAATAAGACTGAGTCCGGCCACTGAGCTCATGGAATCATGAGCAAAGTACATGGTGGCTGTTTTCAGTCATTACGTTTTGGGCAATATTTGTTATGCAGAAAAAGCTGACTGATACAAACATCCGAACAGGGTCTAAAGTTTTAATCTAGTGAGCAGCCAAGAGTAGTCACCCGAAAATTATTTTCTAGCTACTCCGAAGCAGCAGTTTTTAGAGGATTTTTAAAAATTCTTCATTAAAAAAAAAAAAATGCCTTTAGCAATTGCAGTAGTCTTTTTGGGGGAGTAATCAGAATTGTTAACCTTTGCCCTGTGAATACGAGTCTATGCATTTCTCCTTAGTCGGGAGCAACTGGATTGGGAATATTGAGGAGAAAGAAAAGTGGCCTCTGACAAGGACTTCCATTACTAGAAAATAAGACAAAGCAACAAAATATCACAACCCCAAACAATGTTACTGTCTCCTAGGATTTGCATTCTGTAAGCCAACAGAGAAGAAAGAGTGTGCAGAAGTTCTAGTGGAGGATTTTCCTTCAATAAAAATTGACAGTCTATATTGATCAAGCCTTTCTATATCTTTCTAAATAAGAGAAATTTCTAAGTAAGATATTTCTATACCTTATATATTTACAAACATTAAGTGAAATATGTGTAAAAAAGCTAATCAGAGTGTACCGAAGCTCTAGTGGAGGATTTTCCTTCAATAAAAATTGACAGTCTATATTGATCAAGCCTTTATATATCTTTCTAAATAAGAGAAATTTCTAAGTAAGAGATATTTCTATACCTTACATATTTACAAACACTAAGTGAAATATGTGTAAAAAATCTAATCAGAATGGCTATTGGAGCAAAACCTTTCATGCTGGAATACAGGAAACTCATCTTAGATTGTTTCTATATCATGAATTATATTAAAATTGTTCTGGGTTGTTTGAATGGTATGTCTTCACAAAGACACACTTTGTGCCCAGTTATGCTGAACATGATCAATTGACAGGAGACTGATCGAAAGAGGCAGATACAATCGATTTTGAGGAAGCCAGTTCACATCTACTAAATGTGCAGTCTGGTCTTTGAGAACCCAGGCAATCTTACGTTCGCCTGTGAAAGCATTTCTGTCCATTCTGGGGGGCAGGGGAGATAGTTGGGTGTGCAGGGGTCTCATGATTTTCCTAGCTAGGACTGGAAAATGCATTCTGCTTTAATCAACATGCATGGGAAATTAAAATGTCTAAGGACAATACATGTGCTCATCAAAGCCCACTACTGTTTCTGTTTTCTTCAGGGTATGAAGGGAGATGGCATTCCGGTGTCTCCCTTGCAGTTGGATGATGCCAGCTGCCAATCCTGGGGGATATGGGGGAAGGGGTGAGCTACAAAGCTATTGGGCTTCCCTGGTGGCTCAGATGGAAAGAATCTGCCTGCCATGCAGGAGACCTGGGATTGTGTCCCTGGGTCGGGAAGATCCCCTGGAGAAGGAAATAGCAACCCACTCCAGCATTCCTGCCTGGGGAATCCCATGGACAGAGAGGAGCCTGGTGGGCTCTGGTCCATGGGGTTACAAAGAGTCGGACACGACTGAGTGATTAATATTATGGATGCTATACTCTGGGCTCTGGGAACCCCCATCTGACAGGCCTATGCCTGCTCACCCCTCCTGTTAAGCTGTAAAATGCAGATGCTGGCAGACGGCCCAGCCCTGAGATGCAAGAGGTCAGCATCTGGAAATGATGACCCTGTATGCAAGACAGCAAAAGAGACACAGATGTAAAGAACAGACTTCTGGACTCTGGGAGAAGGCGAGGGTGGGATGATTTGAGAGAACAGCATTGAAACATGTATACTACCATGTGTGAAATAGAGCAAGTTCGATGCATGAAGTAGGGCACTCAAAGCCAATGCTCTGGGATAACCCAGAGGGATGAGGTAGGGAAGAAGGTGGGAGGGGGGTTTGGGATGGAGGGGAGACACATACACCTGTGGCTGATTCATGTCGCTGTATGGCAAAGACCACCACAATATTGTAAAGTAATTAGCCTCCTATCAAAATAAATGAAAGTGAAAGTTGCTCAGTCCTGTCTGACTCTTTACGACCCCAGAGAGTATACAGTCCATGGCATTCTCCAAACTAGAAAACTGTAGTGGGCAGCCTTTCCTTTATCCAAGGGGATCTTCACAGCCCAGGGATTAAACCCAGGTCTCTCGCATTGCAGGGAGATTCTTTACCAGCTGAGCCACCAGGGAAGCCCAAGAATATGAGTGGATACCCTTTCCCTTCTCCAGGGGATCACCCTCCCCCCCAGGAATTGAACTGGGGTCTCCTGCATTGCAGGCAGATTCTTTACCAACTGAGCTATCAGGGACGCCCAAAAATAATTTGAAAAAGAAAGAAAGAAAGAAACATCAGCGTCCTTATGTGCCTGTGTGAGGCACAACCTCCCCTCCCTCACTCCAGAGACTCAGTAAATGGCCTCTCTGGTGATGCTCACTGGGCTGGATTAGTGGTCTTCTTGCACCGGTGGTTCTCTACTGGCGATGCATGTTTCTATGGTGTGCCTTCCTTGCAGCTAGCTGGACTGCAGCCCCATTCACATTCCAGTTGATTAACCAGTCCCTTAGAAATCTTCCTGCTGGGTGTTTCATCACCTAGCCTCCTCCTTGGCATGCATGGGTTAATGGGAGTGACTGGGGTCCTTTTATGACGGTCTTGCAATTTCTCCGCAGCCCTGGAAGTCAGCTCTTTTTAGCAGCTTTCCTTGGTTTACACTCCCCCTGCATCTTCAGATCCTTATGAGAAGTGACTCTGCATGCGGAGACAACCAGCTGGTGCAGGCCTGGACATAGTGGAGAGCTTGGGGCCAAACCAAGCCACAAAAAACCCCATCTGCCTGACCTTGAATTAGTTGACTCTGTGTGTCTTTCTTCTCCCAGGGATCTCCAGAGAGTCCTTTGCTCTCAGCAGCGCACCCTCAAATCAAACAAAGATTTCTGAGTAGCAGAGATGTTGCTGTTTTAGCTCATGTACTGAGGTGAGGTGAGGTGTTAGTTGCTCATTCGTGTCCGACTCTGCAACCCCACAGACTGTAGCCCACCAGGCTCCTCTGTCAATGGGACTCTCCAGGCAAGAATACTGGAGTGGGTTGCCATTCTCTTCTCCAGGGGATCTGCCCAACCCAGGGATCGAATCCAGGTCTCTTTCATGGCAGGCCAATGCTTTACACTGAACCACCAGGGAAGCTTTGTAGCTTATCCGGTGAATATTCAGGATTGATGCTGAAGCTCCAACACTTTGGCCACCTGATGCAAAGAGCTGACTCACTGGAAAAGACTCTGATGCTGGGAAAGATTGAGGGCAGGAAGAAAAGGGGACTACAGAGGACGAGACAGTTGGATGGCATCACCGACTCAATGGACATGAGTTTGAGCAAACTCTGGGAGATGGTGAAGGGCAGGGAATCCTGGCTTGCTGCGGTCCATGGAGTCGCAGAGTCAGACACAATGTGGTGACTGAACAACAACCTATCGGAAGTGTTCCTGCAGAATCCTGTGACCTTTCCTCTTTGCTGACTCATAATAGGGGAGAAGGCAATAGCACCCCACTCCAGTACTCTTGCCTGGAAAATCCCATGGACGGAGAAGCCTGGTAGGCTGCAGTCCATGGGGTCGCTAAGAGTCAGACATGACTGAGTGACTTCACTTTCACTTTTCACTTTCATGCATTGGAGAAGGAAATGGCAACCCACTCCAGTGTTCTTGCCTGGAGAATCCCAGGGACGGGGGAGCCTGGTGGGCTGCCGTCCATGGGGTCACACAGAGTCGGACACAACTGAAGTGACTTAGCAGCAGCAGCAGCAGTAACACTGGGGGAACAAGAAACCAGTGGGGATAAGGAAGAAGAAAGCACAGCCACTCAGCAACTCTGGGAAAGAGTCAAGTTTTTTCCTGCAAGTCTTTGTTTGCTTGGTTCAAAGCTTTGTCCCACTAGACTTTCCAGGCCAGGAGATCTTTAGCTACCAGGTGGGACAGAGGGGTAAGGGGATCCCCTCCAGGAAGTGTGTGGGTTACAAAGTGTCTGTGGGGACCCCAAAGTCTTGAGGGACTTCACATGCTGAAACGCTGGCTCCTGTGATGAATGCAGTGGGTTTCACTTCCTGCAGGCTTCCCTGAAACACTTGCCAGCTTGTCGACCATTATCACCATGCTGCATGATTTAGGAAGGCTTCTCAGAAGCTATCTGAGTAATCTTTTTATTCATTGTCTATTTTACCCTAATTTTTTTTTTTTCCTTTCACACCTAGGACTCCTGGGTGATTTTTACAATGTTTTCCATAGTTTAAATGGAACAACTAATCTCCTGCGGCAAAAAAAAAAAAAAAAAAAAAAAAAACCCCGGGAAAGAAGACAAAGTTTTTCCACATGGGATCTTTCCAGAAACAAATGGGCTGCTACAAAGAGGGCCAGTTCCTTCTCCCGAGTGTCGTGGAGGTAAGGGATGGACGTCTAGGAGAAGAGATATGACAGGAAGACCTTGTTCTAGACGCTCAGAGATAGAGGCTGATGTCCACTCTGGTCCAGTGCAAATTAATCAACCCTATCCCCCCAAACCAGTGCATCGTAATGGAGATCAGTCTTGAGTGTTCATTGGAAGGACTGATTTTGAAGTTGAAACTCCAATCCTTTGGCCACCTAGTCCGAAGAACTGACTCATTGGAAAAATCCTGACGCTGGGAAAGATTGAAGGCAGGAGGAGAAGGGGACGACAGAGGATGAGATGGTTTGATGTCATCACCAACTCAATGGACATGAGTTTGAGTAAACTCCAGGAGTTGGTGATGGATGGGGAGGCCTGGTGTGCTGCAGTCTCTTGGGTTGCAAAGAGTCGGACATGACTGAGCAACTGAATTGAACGAACCGATGCCCCCAAGTACAGAGAGCACACCGTGTTTAAGAAAAACTCCACCAGGCTTCCCTGGTGGTCCAGTGGTTCAGAATACACCTGGTCATGCCAGGGGACATCGGTTCGATCCCTGCTTCAGGTAGATTCCAAGGACAAACTACTGAGCCTATGCGCTGCAAGCAGAGAGTGGCCTGAGCAATGAAGACCCAGTGCAGTCAATAAGAAATATGAATAATTCCCCAATCTGGTGGATTTCTGTCTCAAGAGTATAACAAAAACATCTTACAGGTGGAGGATTTCTTCAAGTGAGGAAAAGAGTGAAGTCACTCAGTCATGTCCAACACTTTGTGACCCCACAGACTGCAGCCCACCGGGCTCCTCTGTCCATGAGGATTCTCCAGGCAAGGATACTGGAGTGGGTTGCCATACCCTCCAGGAGAATCTTTTAGATCCAGGGATCGAACCCAGGTCTCTCCCATTGCAGGCAGTTACTGTCTGAGCCACCAGGGAAGCTCAAGTTAAGAAAGTTACATGCTAAGAAGACAGGGGTGTGTTTTCCGAGCATCAGATGCCTGCCTTTCCAGTCTTCCCTCCTATCAGATGTGGGATTGTCACCAGGGAGCACAGAGAGTGTGTCTGTGCGTTTCACCGCCTGGCTTGGGAGACAGAGAAGCTATATACACAGCAGAGTCAGGAGCTTCTGAACGTGTACCTTGAATCCAGCGTGGCTGGAGAGGACACTTTAGGGCACCCACATCCTCAGAATTTTGCTGCTTGACTCATTGTTTCTGTGGCATTTCGAGATGCCTTTAGATGCCATGTTTTGTTGGACTGGCCTTCCCGCCAAGGACGTCCAAGACCCAAGCATGGCAGCAAGAACACGAGAGGGCTCACCCTGCTTCTGGGGGAAGCTAGACTCATGAGAGTCCCCTGGACTGCAGGGAGATTCAACCGGTCCATCCTAAAGGAGATCAGTCCTGGATGTTCATTGGAAGGACTGATGCTGAGGCTGAAACTCTAATCCCCTGGCTACCTGATGCAAAGAGCTGACTCATTTGAAAAACCCTGATGCTGAGAAAGATTGAAGGTGGGAAGAAAAGGGGATGACAGAAGATGAGATGGTTGAATGGCATCACCCACTCGATGGATATGAGTTTGAGTAAACTCTAGGAGTTGGTGATGGACAGGGAGGCCTGGCATGCTGAGGTCCATGGAAATTGCAAAGAGTCAGACACGACTGAGAGGCTGACGTGAACTGAACTGAGTGTGGTTCACGATTGCCTGGGACTTGAGACAGCCACGATGTTCAATTGGGCCAGTGTGTCAGCCACCTGGGGTGTCAGTCACAAAGGCAGATGCCCAGGATGTCCACCTGGGAGCTGTGGTCCTCAGGGCTGGGCAGATTTCCGCACAAGGTCTCTCTGCCAAGGAACCCTGGCTGACAAATGACAGATTCTGGTGACAATGCTTTCCAACCACGCTTTCCAACCTAATCTACACTGCAGAGGCCAACGCCAGACAAGTGACTTCAAGACCTTTTGAGCAAGGGACAACCTGAGTTCCGTGAAATGTACATATTCTGCCCACAACAGATCCTTACTTCTTTTTTTGGATGTTTTGCAATTAGTCAAGAGCTATATGGCAGACTAGAAAAATAAGGAGGCTGATTTAAAAAAAAAAAAAAATACACTGCATGTTTTCCCTGTACAGACACTAACAGTGTGAGAAGGGAATTTGGTGACTGAGAAAAGCCAAAGCATTTGAAATGCTTATTCTGATAGAATGAATTATTTGGGTACCTGGTTATTGCAACATCTTGTGATTGGGAAAATGTCTTCTTTATTTCTTTCCTTAGCTAGATAAAAGACTGAACGATGTTGGGCTTACCTGGTGACTCAGACAGTAAAGAATCTACGTGCAATGTGGGAGACCCGGGTTCAATCCCCAGGGAGGGAAGATCCCTTGGAGGAGGGCCTGGCAACCCACTGCAGTATTCTTGCCTTCAGAATCCCATGGATAGAGGAGCCTGGCTACAATCCATGGGGTTGCAAAGAGTCGGACACGACTGAGCGACTAACAGGCACACAGAAGGCCGGGGCAGGAAGGGGAGCCCCCTGTCGGAAGGCCAGAGGTGGATGTGAGTGGAGAAGCCATCTGGTAGGAGGCGGGACCAGGATGGGATGCTCACTTACGACTGCCAAGGTGCACAGAGATGGGGTCGTCAGGCCCAGGTCCCTCCTCTGGGTGAGACCGGGTGTGTGCAGAGTGGGCCTCCATTTCTAGAACACCTCGACCTGCAGCTAAAGGAGGCGACCTCAGGCCCACATAACAAAGACCCACACTCCCCTGGGGACCAAGCCACTTGTGGAGGAAGCTGATTCAGCTGGGTAGGTTGAATGGGGTTCACCAGGGAACTATGCTCTTTTTACACGAGTGAGGATGAGCCAAAGCCAAAGTGTGAGTCACTCAAGTCAAGTCCGACTCATTGAGAACCCCCATGGACTGTAGACCTTGCCAGGCTCCTCTGTGGGATTTCTCCGGGCAAGAATACTGTGGAGTGGGTTGCCGATTCCTCCTCCAGGGGGTCTTCCCCACCCAGGGATCAAATCCATGTCTCTTATGTTTCCTGCACTGGCTGGTAAATTTCTTTACCAATAGTGTCACCGGGGAAGACCCAGGTCTGTGTTAGGGGTGCCTTTTCACCTACAGTGCCTGAGAAAATTGCATTATACTAGTGCGTTAAAAAAAAAAAAAAAAAGTTTTATTGAGATACAGTTTACATGCCATAGGGCTTCCCTGGTGGCTCAGATGGTAAAGAATCCACCTGCAATGCGAGAGACGGGGGTTCCAATCCCTGGGTTGGGAAGATCCTCTGGAGAAGGGAAAGGCTACCCACTCCAGGATTCTGGCCTGGAGAATTCCATGGACTGTATAGTCTATGGGGTTGCAAAGAGTCAGACATGGCTGAGTGTCTTTTGCTTCACTTTACTTTACATACCATAAAACTCACCCACTGTAAAATGTACAAATCAGTGTTATTTCTGTATACTTTGATGTGTCTTTAATTTAATTTTAAATGTATTTATTTGTTTATTTATTTTTGTCTGTTCTAGGGTCTTCGTTGCTATGTACAGGCTTTCTCTAGTCATGGTGATTTCTCTGGTTGAGGCGATTTCTCCAGTTGGGCTACTCTCTAGTTGCAGTACTCAGGATTTTCTTGGCAGTGACTTCTCTTGGAGCAGAGCACGGGCTCCAAAGTGCACAGGCTTCAGTAGTTGTGGTACATGGGCCTTGCTGTCTCTTGTCACATGAGAGCTTCCCAATCCAGGGATCAAACCTGTGTCCCCTGTTGTGGCACTTGGATTCTTCACCCCTGGGAAACCAGGGAAGTGCTTTCAGTATATTTCTTTCTTTCTTCTTCTTTTTTTTTTTAATATTTATTTTATGTATTTATTTGGCTGTGCTGACTCTTCACTGCAGCACATGGGATCAATCTTTGCGTACCATCTCTCATTTTCAGCTTGTGGATCCAGTTCCCCAATGAGGGATGAAACCCAGCCCCCTGCATTGAGAGCACGGAGGAACTTAGCCACTGGATCACCTGGGAAGTCCAAGTTTCAGTGCATTTTGAGTTGTGCAACCATAACTCCACGTCTAGTTTCAGACATCTTTCATCACCCCCAACAGAGCTGACAACCACCTAGAACAGTCCCCTCCTAGAGCTGACAACCACCATTTGGCTACCTCCTGTCTCTGTAGATTAATCCATCCTGGACATTTCACAGAAACGGCCTCAAACTACAGTCAGCCTTTGGTGTCCCAGAACAACATGGTTGGATGGCATCACTGACTCAATGGACATGAGTTTGAGCAAACTCTGGGAGTTGGTGATGGTCAGGGAGGCCTGACGTGCTGTAGTCCATGAGGTCCCAAAGAGTCGGACACAACTGAGTGAATGAACTGAACTGAACTGATAACATATCTGAGTTGCTACCGCTTTGCAGACCTACCAATACCTCTTTTTCCGGCTGACTCAGATTCTGTTCTGTGGACAGATCACTTCCTGTTTATCCAACATCTGTTGATGAACATCCAGGATGTTTCCACTTTTTGACTTCTGCGAATAATGCTGCTGTGGAAACTCATGGAGGAGTTCGTGTGGACATGTGTCTTCTTTTCTCCGGGTATTCAGATAGACTCTGTCACTCTGTAATATCGATGCTGTTGACACAAAGAACAGAAAACTAACTATATGAGGGTACTGTGGAGATACAAGGACAGCCCTGGCATGAGTTCTCCACTGCAGACCAGAAGCTGAGGGGTGGAGCTTTGTGAAATGCAAACCTCTGTTTCTTTCTCTCATCTCTTCTTTTCACAGTCCACGTCAAACTGTGCTAAAATGCAACTCAGGGAAACGCTTTGCTCACCAAGTCTGTGTGACAGGCTCCAAAGAGGGACTCATTCCAGTTCATCATCCTGATGTTTGGAGAAGGAAATGGCGACTCACTGCAGTATTCTTGCCATGGAAACTCCCATGGACAGAGGGGCCTGGCAGGCTACAGTCCATGGGGGTGCAAAGAGTTGGACACGACTGAGTGAGTGAGCTTAGTAATCTAAGTAATGTGGAGAAAGAAATGGCAACCCACTTTTTGCCTTCTTGCCTGGAGAATCCCATGGATAGAGGGGCCTGGTGGGGTACAGTCCACGGGGTCACAAAGAGTTGGACTCGACTGAGCAACTCAGCACCCTGTGACGCTTGTCATTAACCAGGGAACACACACACACACACAGATGTCTTTTTGTTGTGGTGCCTCCCTCTCTTGCTGCATAATTTGGGGCATTCAAAGTCATTCAATTTACAGAGAAGCAGTCATTTGCGCCATGCCCCTAAAATGTGTACCTGTCTATGAACACCAAAAGTGTGTATCTAACAGAATACAACAGAGGGAAAATTTTCACTCCTCACATGAAGATTTCAGGTTTAACAGATGTCCCAGGAAATACGGCAGGCGGAGCTTTCAGTTCACTTCAGGTCAGTTCAGTACAGTTCAGTCGCTCAGTCATGTCTGACTCTTTCCGACCCCATGAATTGCAGCATGCCAGGCCTCCCTGTTCATCACCAACTCCCGGAGTTCACTCAGACTCACGTCCGTCGAGTCAGTGATGCCATCCAGCCATCTCATCCTCTGTCATCCCCTTCTCCTCCTGCCCACAATCCCTCCCAGCATCAGTCTTTTCCAATGAGTCAACTCTTTGCATGAGGTGGCCAAAGTACTGGACTTTCAGCTTTAGCATCAGTTCTTCTAAAGAACACCCAGGACTGGTCTCCTTTAGAATGGACATGTTGGATCTCCTTGTAGTCCAAGGGACTCTCAGGAATCTTCTCCAACACCACCGTGCAAAAGCATCAATTCTTCAGTGCTCAGCTTTCTTCACAGTCCAACTCTCACATCCACACATGACTACTGGAAAAGCCATAGCCTTGACTAGATTGACCTTTGCTGGCAAAGTAATGTCTCTGCTTTTCAATATGCTATCTAGGTTGGTCATAACTTTTCTTCCAAGGAGTAAGTGTCTTTTAATTTCATGGCTGCAATCACCATCTGCAGTGATTTTGGAGCCCCCCAAAATAAAGTCTGACACTGTTTCCCCTGTTTCCCCCTCTATTTCCCATGAAGTGATGGGACCAGATGCCATAATCTTAGTTTTCTAAATGTTGAGCTTTAAGCCAACTTTCTGCGGTGCTTTAGGACTTTCAAATCCTGGATCCTCCCAAGACTAGGGTATTCAGGTATCTCTGGTTCTCTCCACTCATCTAGGGTGTCCTTTCTACCCCCTTTCAAGCCAATCTCTTCTCTCATCTGAGGTCTCCAAGGACAGGAAGCTCCTCTTGGCTTGGAACGGTGGCCCAACTTTTTCCTACCTTTAACACTGACTGGGCTGGCTTCTTAAGTTGCTGAGTTGTGTCTGACTCCTGAGACCCCCTGACTGTAGCCCACCAGGCTCCTCTGTCCATGGGATTTCCCAGAGAAGAATGCTGGAGTGGGTTTCCACGTCCTTCATCAGGGGATCTTCCTCCTTTGTTAGGGGAAGCACACTTACTGAAACTGCCCACCTTCATCAGGCAACATAGTAACCATTTGTGCCAGCTTTTACAACACAAGAGGGCTTCCCTGGTGGCTCAGCTGGTAAAGACACTGCTTGAAATGTGGGAGACCCAGGTTCCATCCCTGGGTTGGGAAGATCCTCTGGAGAAGGGATAGGCTACCCACTGCAGTATTCTTGGGCTTCCCTGGTAGCTCAGCTGGTAAAGAATCTGCCTGCAACGCAAGAAACCTAGGTTCAGTCCTTGGGTTGGGAAGAACCCCTGGAGAAGGGACCGACTACCCACTCCAGTTTTCTGGCTTGGAGCATTCCATGGACTAAATAGTCCACGGGGTTGCAAAGAGTCAGTTGTGACTGACTTTCACTTTCACTTTACGACAGAAGGTCCCAGTAAGGAACCGAGAGCTAATAAGCCACCAAGCAGAAGAGTTCGGTAAAGCTCAGAAGGAGACACCACGTGTCAGACCACCCTCCCGGATTGTTCTTGCTGGCATCCACCTTGGCTGAGCAACGCGTACACTACCAGGAAGGACCTTGAGTTAGTTAGCGATTGCCCAGACACAAAACCCAGAAACAAATCCTATCACCATGAAACCCAAGACTGCGAGCCATGTGGCAAAGCAGTCCTCCTGGGTTCCCTTCCCTGGTTGCTCTCTGCCCGGGTACCCCTTTAAAATCTCTTACTTTGTCAACTCATGTGTCTCCTCAGACAGTTCATTTCCAAGGGTTAGAGCCCACTTTCATGGGCCCTGGAAGGGGTCCCCCTTTATGCAGCAGATCCAGGGATTGAACCCAGGCCTCCTGCGCTGCAGGTCGATTCTTTACACTGCTGCTGCTGCTAAGTCACTTCAGTCGTGTCCGACTCTGTGTGACCCCATAGTCAGCAGCCCACCAGGCTCCCCATCCCTGGGATTCTCCAGTCAAGAACACTGGAGTGGGTTGCAATTTCCTTCTCCAATGCATTAAAGTGAAAAGTGAAAATGAAGTCGCTCAGTCGTGTCCAACCCTCAGTGAATCCATGGACTGCAGCCTTCCAGGCTCCTCCGTTCTTTATACTGGAGAGCTTCAAACAGGAACCCCACCAACTCAAGGCATGCAATCTACACAGTTGTCCATGGCAGGAGAAACTGTATCCATTTTTTTTTTTTTCCTGCACATAAAAAAGTTACTGTATAACTACACAAGGGGATCATTTAAGATACTATATTTCTTTCAGTTCAGTTCAGTTCAGTCCCTCAGTCCTGTCTGACTCTTTGCAACCCCATGAATCGCAACACGAAAGGCCTCCCTGTCCAACACCAACTCCCGGAGTTCACTCAGACTCACGTCCATTGAGTCAGTGATGCCATCCAGCCATCTCATCCTCTGTCATCCCCTTCTCCTCCTGCCCCCAATCCCTCCCAGCATCAGAGTCATTTCCAATGAGTCAACTCTTCCCATGAGGTGGCCAAACTACTGGAGTTTCAGCTTCAGCATCAGTCCTTCCAAAGAAATCCCAGGGCTGATCTCCTTCAGAATGGACTGGTTGGATCTCCTTGCAGTCCAAGGGACTCTCAAGAGTCTTCACCAACACCACAGTTCAAAAGGATAAATTCTTCGGCGCTCAGCCTTCTTCACAGTCAAACTCTCACATCCATTCATGACCACTGGAAAAAAAACCATAGCTGTTTCTTTAGGGTTAAACAAAAAGAACTTTCTGCCCTGTGGAATGGTTAGTACACTTCTGGCATTTGAAACTAGGGAATGTGGAATGTTAAAAAGCATGCCTTTGAAAAATATTTAGTGACCTAGAAAAAATATTTTTTAATTTATTTATTTTAATTAGAGGCTAATCACTTTACAATATTGTATTGGTTTTGCCATGCATCAACATGAATCCGCCATGGGTGTACACGTGTTCCCCATCCTGAATCCCCCTCCATCCCTCTGAGTCATCCCAGTGCACCAGCCCCAAGCATCCTGTATCCTGCATTGAACCTGGACTGGCGATTCGCTAAGGGTCGGACACGACTGAAGTGACTTCACTCTCACTTTTCACTTTCATGCATTGGAGAAGGAAATGGCAGCCCACTCCAGTGTTCTTGTCTGGAGAATCCCAGGGACGGGGGACCCTGGTGGGCTGCCGTCTATGGGGTCGCACAGAGTTGGACACGACTGAAGCGACTTAGCAGGAGCAGCAGCAGCATACATGTTTCAATGTCATTCTCCCAAATCATCTCCCCTCCCTCTCCCACAGAGTCCAAAAGACTGTTTTATACATCTGTGTCTCTTTTGCTGTCTCGCACACAGGGTTATCTTTACCATCTTTCTAAATTCCATCTATATGCGTTAGTATACTGCATTGGTGTTTTTCTTTCTGGCTTACTTCACTCTGGATAATAGGCTCCAGTTTCATCCAGCTCATTAGAACGGATTCAAATGCATTCTTTTTAATGGCTGAGTAATACTCCATTGTGTATATGTAACACAGCTTTCTTATCCATTCATCTGCTGATGGACATTTAGGTTGCTTCCATGTCCTGGCTATTATGAACAGTGCTGTGATGAACATTGGGGTACACGTGTCTCTTTCAATTCTGGTTTCCTCGGTGTGTATGTCCAGCAGTGGGATTGCTGGGTCATAAGGCAGTTCTCTTTCCAGTTTTTTAAGGAATCTCCACACTGTTCTCCATAGTGGCTGTACTAGTTTGCATTCCCACCAACAGTGTGAGAGGGTTCCCTTTTCTCCACATCCTCTCCAGCATGTATTGCTTGTAGACTTTTGGATCGCAGCCATTCAGACTGGTGTGAAATGGTACCTCATCGTGGTTTTGATTTGCATTTCTCTGATAATGAGTGATGTTGAGCATCTTTTCATGTGTTTGGTAGCCATCTGTATGTCTTCTTTGGAGAAATGTCTATTTAGTTCTTTGGCCCATTTTTTGATTGGGTCATTTATTTGTCTGGAATTAAGCTGCAGGAGTTGCTTGTATATTTTTGAGATTAGTTGCTTGTCAGTTGCTTCATTTGCTATCATTTTCTCCCATTCTGAAGGCTGTCTTTTCACCTTGCTTATAGTTTCTTTTGTTGTGCAGAAGCTTTTAATTTTAATTATATCCCATTTGTTTATTTTTGCTTTTATTTCCAATATTCTGGGAGGTGGGTCACAGAGGATCCTGCTGTGATTTATGTCGGAGAGTGTTTTGCCTATGTTCTCTTCTGAGAGTTTTACAGTTTCTGGTCTTATGTTTAGATCTTTAATCCATCTTGAGTTCATTTCTGTGTATGGTGTTAGAAAGTGTTCTAGTTTCATTCTTTTACAAGTGGTTGACTAGTTTTCCCAGCGCCAATTGTTAAAGAGATTGTCTTTAATCCATTGTATATTCTTGCCTCCTTTGTTAAAGATAAGGTGTCCGTAGGTGCATGGGTTTACCTCTGGGCTTTCTATTTTGTTCCATTGATCTATATTTCTGCCTTTGTGCCAGTACCATACTGTCTTGATGACTGTGGCTTTGTAGTAGAGCCTGAGGTCAAGCAGGTTGATTCCTCCAGCTCCATTCTTCTTTCTCAAGATCGCTTTGGCTATTCGAGGTTTCTTGTATTTCCATACAAATTGTGAAATTATTTGAACTAGCTCTGTGAAAAATACCGTTGGTAGCTTGATAGGGATTGCATTGAATCTATAGATTGCTTTGGGTAGTATACTCATTTTCCCTATATTGATTCTTCCGATCCATGAACATGGTATATTTATCCGTCTATTAGTGTCCTCTTTGATTTCTTTCACCAGTGTTTTATAGTTTTCTATATATAGGTCTTTAGTTTCTTTAGGTAGATATATTTCTAAGTATTTTATTCTTTTCTTTGCAATGCTGAATGGGATTGTTTCCTTAATTTCTCTTTCTATTTCCTCATTATTATTGTATAGGAATGCAAGGGATTTCTGTGTTGATTTTATATCCTGCAACTTTACTATATTCATTGATTAGCTCTAGTAATTTTCCGGTGGAGTCTTTAGGGTTTTCTATGTAGAGGATCATGTCATCTGCAAACAGTGAGAGTTTTACTTCTTCTTTTCCAATTTGGATTCCTTTTTATTTCTTTTTCTGCTGACTGCTGTGGCCAAAACTTCCAAAACTATGTTGAATAGTAGTGGTGAAAGTGGGCACCCTTGTCTTGTTCCTGACTTTAGGGGAAATGCTTTCAATTTTTCACCATTGAGCATAATGTTTGCTGCGGGTTTGTCGTGTATAGCTTTTATTATCTTGAGGTATGTTCCTTCTATTCCAGCTTTCTGGAGAGGTTTTTTGTTTGTCTGTTTGTTTGTTTTATCATAAATGGATGTTGAATTTTGTCAAAGGCTTTCTCTTCATCTATTGAGATAATCATATGGCTTTTATTTTTCAATTTGTTAATGTGGTGTATTACATTGATTGATTTGCGGATATTGAAGAATTCTTGCATCCCTGGGATAAAGCCCACTTGGTCATGGTGTATGATCTTTTTAATGTGTTGTTGGATTCTGATTGCTAGAATTTTGTTAAGGATTTTTGCATCTATGGTCATCAGTGATATCGGCCTGTAGTTTTCTTTTTTTGTGACATTTTTGTCAGGTTTTGGTATTAGGGTGATGGTGGCCTCATAGAATGAGTTTGGAAGTTTACTTTCCTCTGCAATTTTCTGGAAGAGTTTGAGTAGGATAGGTGTTGGCTCTTCTCTGAATTTCTGGTAGAATTCAGCTGTGAAGCCGTCTGGACCTGGGCTTTTGTTTGCTGGAAGATTTCTGATTACAGTTCCAATTTCCGTGCTTGTGATAGGTCTGTTAAGATTTTCTATTTCTTCCTGGTTCAGTTTTGGAAAGTTGTACTTTTCTAAGAATTTGTCCATTTCTTCCACATTGTCCATTTTGTGGGCATATAACTGCTCATAGTAGTCTCTTATGGTCCTTTGTATTTGTGTGTTGTCTGTTGTGATCTCCCCATTTTCCTTTCTAATTTTATTGATTTGATTTTTCTCCCTTTGTTTCTTGATGAGTCTGGCTAATGGTTTGTCTACTTTATTTATCCTTTCAAAGAACCAGCTTTTGGCTTTGTTGGTTTTGGCTATGGTTTCCTTTGTTTCTTTTGCCTTTATTTCTGCCCTAATTTTTAAGATTTATTTCCTTCTGCTAACCCTGGGGTTCTTCATTTCTTCCTTTTCTAGTTGCTTTAGGTGTAGAGTGAGGTTATTTATTTGACTTTTTTCTTGTTTCTTGAGGTGTGCCTGTATTGCTATGAACTTTCCCCTTAGCACTGCTTTTACAGTGTCCCATAGGTTTTGGATTGTTGTGTTTTCATTTTCCTTCATTTCTACGCATATTTTTATTTCTTCTGTGATTTGTTGGTTCTTCAGCAGCGTGTTGTTCAGCCCCCATATGTTGGAATGTTTAATAGTTTTTCTCCTGTAATTGAGATCTAATCTTACTGCCTTGTGGTCAGAAAAGATGCTTGGAATGGTTTCCATTTTTTTGAATTTACCAAGGCTAGATTTATGGCCCAGGACGTGATCTATCCTGGAGAAGGTTCTGTGTGTGCTTGAGAAAAAGGTGAAATTCATTGTTTTGGGGTGAAATGTCCTATAGATATCAATTAGGTCTAACTGGCCTATTGTATTGTTTAAAGTTTGTGTTTCCTTGTTAATTTTCTGTTTAGTTGATCTATCCATAGGTGTGAGTGGGGTATTAAAGTCTCCCACTATTATTGTGTTATTGTTAATTTCCCATTTCATACTTGTTAGCGTTTGTCTTACATATTGTGGTGCTCCTATGTTGGGTGCATATATATTTATAATTGTTATATCTTCCTCTTGGATTGATCCTTTGATCATTATGTAGTGTCCTTCTTTGTCTCTTTTCACAGCCTTTGTTTTAAAGTCTATTTTATCTCATGTGAGTATTGCTACTCCTGTTTTCCTTTGATCTCTATTTGCATGGAATATCTTTTTCCAGCCCTTCACTTTCAGTCTGTATGTGTCCCTTATTTTGAGGTGGGTCTCTTGTAGACAACATATATAGGGGTCTTGTTTTTGTATCCATTCAGCCAGTCTTTGTCTTTTGGTTGGAGCATTCAACTCATTTACATTTAAGGTAATTATTGATAAGCACGATCCCGTTGTCACTTAATTTATTGTTTTGGGTTCGAGTTTATACACCACTTTTGTGTCTCCTGTCCAGAGAATATCCTTTAGCACTTGTTGGGGAGCTGGTTTGGTGGTACTGAATTCTCTCAGCTTTTGCTTGTCTGTAAAGCTTTTGATTTCTCCTTCATATTTGAATGAGATCCTTGCTGGGTACAGTAATCTGGGCTGTAGGTTATTTTCTTTCATCACTTTAAGTATGTCTTGCCATTCCCTCCTGGCCTGAAGAGTTTCTATTGAAAAATCAGCTGTTATCCTTATGGGAATCCCCTTGTGTGTTATTTGTTGTTTTTCCCTTGCTGCTTTTAATATTTGTTCTTTGAGTTTGACCTTTGTTAATTTGATTAATATGTGTCTTGGGGCGTTTTTCCTTGGGTTTATCCTGTTTGGGACTCTCTGGGTTTCTTGGACTTGGGTAATTATTTCCTTCCCCATTTTAGGGAAGTTTTCAACTATTATCTCCTCAAGTATTTCTCATGGTCTTTCTTTTTGTCTTCTTCTTCTGGGACTCCTATGATTCGAATGTTGGAGCGTTTAATATTGTCCTGGAGGTCTCGGAGATTGTCCTCATTTCTTTTAATTCGTTTTTCTTTTTTCCTCTCTGATTCATTTATTTCTACCATTCTATCTTCTAATTCACTAATCCTATCTTCTGCCTCTGTTATTCTACTATTTGTTCCCTCCAGAGTGTTTTTGATCTCATTTATTGCTTTATTCATTATATATTGACTCTTTTTTATTTCTTCTAGGTCCTTGTTAAACCTTTCTTGCATCTTCTCAATCTTTGTCTCCAGGATATTTATCTGTGATGACATTTTGATTTCAAGATTTTGGATCATTTTCACTATCATTATTTGGAATTCTTTATCAGGTAGATTCCCTATCTCTTCCTCTTTTGTTTGGATTGGTGGGCATTTATCCTGTTCGTTTACCTGCTGGGTATTCCTCTATCTCTTCATCTTGTTTATATTGCTGAGTTTGGGGTGTCCTTTCTGTATTCTTGCAGTTTGTGGAGTTCTCTTTATTGTGGAGTTTCCTCGCTGTGTGTGGGTTTGTACTGGTGGCTTGTCAAGGTTTCTTGGTTAGGGAAGCTTGTGTCGGTGTTCTGGTGGGTGGAGCTGTATTTCTTCTCTCCGGAGTGCAATGAAGTGTCTC
This sequence comes from Bos taurus, assembly GCF_002263795.3. Lineage (NCBI taxonomy): Eukaryota > Metazoa > Chordata > Mammalia > Artiodactyla > Bovidae > Bos > Bos taurus. The sequence goes on along the minus strand of NC_082638.1, from coordinate 8,363,872 downwards.
GTAACGAGTTATGAGATGTCAATGGCTTTGGAGTAACTTTGGGCAGCCTGTATATTGGAGCTCAGGGCTGTGTTCCTGTGTTGCTGGAGAATTTGCGGGGTATGTCTTGCTCTGGAACTTGTTGGCCCTTGGGTGGTGCTTGGTTTCAGTGTAGGTATGGAGGCGTTTGATGAGCTCCTATTGATTAATGTTCTCTGGAGTCCGGAGTTCTCTGATGTTCTCAGGATTTGGACTTAAGTCTCCTGCTTATGGTTTTCAGTCTTATTTTTACAGTAGTCTCAAGACTTCTTCTATACAGCACCATTGATAAAACATCTAGGTTAAAGATGAAAAGTTTCTCCACAGTGAGGGACACCCAGAGAGTTTCAGAGTTACATGGAGAAGAGAAGAGGGAGGAGGGAGTTAGAGGTGACCTGAATGAGATGAGGTGGAATCAAAAGAGGCGAGAGCAAGCTAACCAGTAACCACTTCCTTATGAGCGCTCCACAGTCTGGAGCACTCAGAGATGTTCATGGAGTTATACAGAGAAGAGAAGAGGGAGGAAGGAGACAGAGGTGGCCAGGAGGATAAAAGGAGGGGAATGAAAAGGAGACAGATCCATCCAGTAATCAGTTCCCTAAGTGCTCTCCACTGTCTGGAACACACAGATTCATAGTGTTGGGTAGAGAAGAGAAGGGGGAGGGAGGAGACAGAGGCAACCTGGTGGAGAAAAAGGAGAGTCCAAAGAGGGAGAGAGCAGTCAAGCCAGTAATCTTGCTCCCAAGTAAAAATGGGTACTGAAGACTGGGTTCTTAAAGGTACAAGATTGATAACAAATACCAAAAAGCAAAGATTAAAATTCTAGAGTAGAAGTTAGATTTTTAATATTGTATTTCAAAACTACAATATTAAAGAAAAGAAGAAGAGAACAAAAACAAAGTCACAAAAATTATTTTAAAAAAATATATATGAAGTTTGCTTTAAAACGTCTTTTTTTTAAATTAATAGTAGGTTATAAAAATGAAAATCGAAGGAGTAATAGAGGATTTAAATTTTTTTTTAAGTTAAAAAAAAAAAAAGAAAAGAATGATCGTAAAAATAATAAAAATATATCTAGGACTTTCTCTGGTGTTGTTGTGGGCAGTGTGGGGTCAGCTCACTTTTGGATAGTTCCTTAGTCTGGCTTATATTTCTCTAGATCTATAGGCCCCTTCCTATGTAGTTGGTACTAGCTGCAGGGTTTTAATCTATTGCACCTGTCACTTCCAAGGCAGTTCCCTTGGTTTTAGCTTCTTCTGTTTGCTGGTTTCTTCAGTGTCTCATTTCTGCCCTGACACAAGGGGAGCAGTGGTGGACACATTTTTTTTTTTTTTTTAGGCTCACTTGTTCAGTCGCGCTGTGGGGAGGGAGGGACACTGCAGACAAATGACACTAGCCTGTGCTTGCAATGTCTCAGCCACACTGGGCCTGCTCCCACTCACGGCCCATGCACCCTCCCTGCCCACACAGCTCAGGCTCTAGGTTGCTCTGCCAGAAACTGTCCCAGACCGGCCCTGGGCTGCATGCACCTCCCAGGTCTAAGGCTCTCAGGTTCAGGCACTCAGGTAGTCCTCAGAGGTGCAGACTCCGTTGGGCCTGCATTTTGTGCCCTTCCCAGCCCCGAGCAGCTCAAGTGATGAGGTGTTTGGTGAGCACAGTCACTGCGACTTATCACCTCTCCCGTCCCTGCCGCTCGATTTTCTGGGTGTACAACCAGCACACCTTCCAAGCAGATGATGACTGTCCAGAACCCCAAGAAGTCTTAGTTAGCAAAGAAGCCTGCTTGCAGTTTGGTAGATGATGTCTTTCTGGGGCTGCAATTTGCCCCCTTCCAGCTCTGGCTGCCTGTCACGGGAAGGGGATGGTCTGAAGCCAGCTGTTTCTGTTCAGCCCTTTGTTCTGTGCGCAGGCCTGGCAGTGTCTTAGGGCTTTTCACATGGTAGTTATCCAACAGTCTGGTTTGCTAGCCCAAATTACTTTGCTCTGATTACCCTCAGGGCACTCAGTCCTGATCCTTACTCTAAGCAATGCAGCCCGTACCTTCCTGACCAGCCCCTGCTTGCTAGTGGTGGGTGCAGGCATCTGCACTGCTTCTCCGCCGGGGGAGTTACCCTTGGGCTCGTAATCTGTGGGTCTTAATTATTTACTTATTTTTCCTCCCAATTATGTTGCCCTCTGTGCTTCCAAGGCTCGGCACAGACTCAGCAGTGAGAGTGTTCCCTGGTGTTTGGAAACTTTTCTCTTTTTAAGACTCCCTTCCTGGGACGGAGCTCCATCCCTACCTCTTTTGTCTCTTTTTTTGTCTTTTATATTTTTCCTACCTCCTTTCGAAGACAATGGCAACCCACTCCAGTGGGTTGTTCTCCTAGAGAATCCCAGGGACGGGGGAGCCTGGTGAGCTGCCGTCTCCGGGGTCGCACAGAGTCGGACACGACTGAAGCGACTTAGCAGCAGCAGCAGCGGGGGTTTAATAGCAGGACGGAGTAATAGGGAGCATTTCTTAAACTCTGTGGCCAAGAACCCCCACCCCTTTGACGTTCAGCAGAAATTCACAGACACTCTCCTGTGTCCACCAACAGGATGGGCAGCCCTAGACTGCGGGCCTCACTTTTCCTTCATTAGATTCCCCATCTCTGTCTCCCAGGGGTCCCCCTTTACCTCTGGCCCCCCAATCCATCTATCTCCCTATCCTCCCACCTGCCAATACCCTCACCCCCTGCAGTCCCGTTCCCGTTTGTCTGCAGCCCCCAGCCCCTGCCCCCACCCCAAGAGAGTCCTAGGATACCTGAGAAAGAAACTGAGAGCTGGAGCAGTGTGTTGGGAGCCTAGGATTTAGAGATTAGAGATGCAACCAGTCCATCCTAAAGGAGATCAGTCCTGAGTGTTAATTGGAAGGACTGATGCTGAAACTCCAATACTTTGGCCACCTGATGCAAAGAGCTGATTTCATCGGAAAAGATCCTGATGCTGGGAAAGATTGAGGGCAGGAGGAGAAGGGGATAACCGAAGATGAGATGGTTGGATGGCATCACCGACTCAATAGACATGAGTTTTAAGTAAACTCCGGAAGTTGGTGATGGACAGGGAGGCCTGTCGTGCTGCAGTCCATGAGATAGGACACGACTGAGCGATCGGACACGACGGGGCAGGGGCCGAGAGTGCACGGCTCTTCAAAGGTCGGCAGTAATTCTTTCCTGGCGGCCGGGGGTGCTGACCTTCCCACAAAGAACTGGTCTGCCGCCACCCCTACCCCGCACCCTGGAGGAGGAGGCTAAGAAGGCAGGGTAACTGTAACCAATCCAGACTCCAGACTCTGCCCGCCCCAACTCCGCCGGGAGGGGCCGGGCCGAGGACCGGGGGAGGGGAGGGGAGGGGAGGAGGAGGGGAAGGTATGGGAGGTGGAAAGGGAGGAGAGAGGAGAGGGAGGAGAGAGGAGGGCGAGGAGGGGGAGGAGGGGGAGGGGATCGGAGGTGGGAAGGGAGGAGAGGGAAGGGATGGGAGGTGGGAAGGGAGGAGGGCGGGGGAGGGGGTCAGAGGTGGGAGGGGAGAAGGGAACAAGGGAGGAGGAGGGGGAGGGGGAGGGGGAGGGGGAGGGGAGAGGGGAAGGAAGTCAAGGAGAGAAGGTGTATGGAAGGCCAAGGACCAGGGCATAAGAAACCCAGTTGCAAGACTCATTAGGATGCAATTGACAATTAAAAAACAAAAACAAAAACAAAAAAACCCAGACTGTATAAATTTATAGTTTCCTTTCAGCTGAAGCCGCTAAGTCGCTTCAGTCATGTTAGACTCTCTGTGACCCCATAGATGGCAGCCCACCAGGCCTTCCGTCCCTGGGATTCTCCAGGCAAGAACACTGGAGTGGGTTGCCATTTCCTCCTCCAATGCATGAAAGTGAAAAGTGAAAGTGAAGTCACTGAGTCCTGCCCAACTCTTAGCGACCACATGGACTGCAGCCTACCAGGCTCCTCCGGCCATGGAATTTTCCAGGCAAGAGTACTGGAGTGGGTTGCCACTGCCTTCTCCAGATAATATTAAAACACATTAGCTTTTCTGTTTCAAAATGCAAATTAAAACATAGCCAAGCTCTTGGAAGGCTTAATTAAGGGCTTAAGAAAATAAGGAATTTTAAAACATGCATGTTAGAAGAAGGCAGATTGTAGTCTGGAAGAAATGTGGCCTTTTTTTTTTCTTTTTTGAAACTTAAAAAAAAAAAATTGCTTAATAATAAAATGGCCCAAGCCTTCCTTGAACATAACAGGAAGTATGCTTTGAAAACAAAAACAAAAACAAATATTTTTTTTTCAAGCAACCACTTGTCCACACACTGAGAAGGGGTGGCTTTGTGGTGGAGCTGAGCACCCGGAGACCTCTGAGCTGAACCGCCTCAGGGTCAGTACATAGGGACCCTCCAAGCTTGCTCAACCCTCAGCGGTAGCTCTCCTGAGCCCTTCCCCCTCTGGTTCAGAAAGGACTTTCCTAAATAGCTGCCTGGATCAGCCTTCCCTTCTCTTCCCTACTCCTTTCCTCCAGCCACAAAGCAAAATGACAAAACCAACCAAACAGAAGAGCAGCTCCCCCACCCACCCCCAAACCCAACCCAACCTACCCCCAACTTTGTATCAGCTGTTGCTCACATTATGTGAATTTCCGTGAGCTATTTTCTGCACTCTCCTTTCCCTTGAGAGATATTTAAGGCCTTTAAATGCCATTCTGTGCACACATAACTTAAAAAGGTTTGGCACAGGAGCAACACGTAGATGTATAGTTCACAGTCTGTTACCATCGCAGTGAAGCCAGATTCAGTTTAAAAAAAAAAAAAAAAAAAAGCTCGGCTGGCTTCTCCAAGCCAGGTTATGCAACTGTCTTAAAATCCTTAACACAGTCTAGGGACTTCTTGTGAGATGCAGGCGCCCGAGTCAATGGGGAGAAGACAGGATTTGGCTGCCTTGTGTAATTTTTTTGAGGGGGAGGGAGTGGGAGGGAAATAAGGCTTTCATATGTTTGAGTTTAGTAAGCTATACTATTTCAGTCGAAGGATTGAGAAATCTCTGGCATTGTAACTGCCTGGACTTTGCAAATTGGGAACAAGAAGAAGAAGGGGAAAAAAAAAAAAAAAAAAAAGCCATCCTTAGGAACTTGACAATTTGTGTAGGGTCTCTGCCTCCTGGCAGCAGAGTGGTAGTCTAGGATTCTTCCCAGATGGTGCTAGTGGTAAAGAATCTGCCTGCCAGCACAGGAGATGCAAGAGATGTGGGTTCAATCCCAGGATGGGGAAGATGCCCTGGAGAAGGGAATGACAACCCACTCCAGAATTCTTGCCTGGCCAGGCAAGAGGAGCCTGTGGGGCTACAGTCCATGGGGTCTCCAAGAGTCGGACTCGACTGAAGCGACTTAGCACACACTCAGCTGTTGGGTCAGGGCCCACCCCAGTGACCTCTGATGCTAGTGACCATGATGCTGGGAAAGATTAAAGACAGGAGGAGAAGGCGATGAGACGGTTGGATGGCATTATCGACGCAATGGACGTGAGTTTGAGCAAGCTCCGGGAATTGGTGATGGACAGGGAGGCCTAGCGTGCTGCAGTCCATGGGGTCACAGGGAGTTGGACACGACTGAGTGACTTCACTTTCTGGGCAGCCTTGGATGAAGCCTAAGATTTATCTATGGAATAATCATGTGGGTTTTCAAGATGCGATTTTAATCATTGTTGATTGTGTAGGACAGAAACCGCAGAGCCTGTTGTTGTGCAATGATCAGTGGTAATTATTGAAAAGAGACAGCGTTTTCTCATTATTGGTCGCTTTCGCTGGAAAGAAGTATCCCCGCTGTGAATGCTGTGATGTTGCCGGTTTCCTCAAGCGGTTCTCAGGAAGATGTCCTGAGGCTACAGTGTGTTGGAGCATCTGTTTCAGTTGCTGCTGCTGTTGTTCAGTGGTTGTCGTGTCCGACTCTGTGACGCCATGGGTGGCAGCACGCCAGGCCTCCCTGTCCATCACCAGCTCCCGGAGCTTACTCAAACCCATGTCCATTGAGTCAGTGATGCCATCCAACCATCTCATCCTCTGTTGCCCCCTTCTCCTCCTGCCTTCAATCTTTCCCAGCATCAGGGTCTTCAACAGTGAGTCAGCTCTTCACATCAGGTGGTCAAATTATTGGAGCTTCAGACTCAGCCATCAGTCCTTCCAGTGAATATTCAGGGTTGATTTCCTTTAGGATTGACTGGTTTGATCTCCTTGCTATACAAGAGACTCTTAAGAGTCCTCTCTAGCACCACAGTTTGAAAGCATCTGTTTCAGAGGACCTTATTAACGGTTGATACCAGTGCAAACACAGGGGTGGCTGGAAGGAATTGGTGATCTTGTGATGGTGGTGGTCATTTAGTTGCTGGGTCGTGTCCAGCTCTTTGTGACCCCATGGACTGTAGCCCCATCAGGCTCCTCTGTCCATGGGATTCTCCAGGCAGGAACACTGGAGTGGGTTGCCATTTCCTGCTCCAGGGGAATCTTCCTGCCCAGGCACCATCGAACCAGGGTCTCCCGTATTGCAGGCAGATTCTCTACCAACTGAGCCTCCAGGGAAGCCCTTCTGGAGCTCAAGATGCTTTTAAATACTCGCATCAGCCTTGCAGTTTGGCCTTGGTAGAGAAGCCAGAAGCAGAGAGGACTCAGTGAAACACATCCATCCTTCTGGGGGGACATTCTTGCTGGTGATTATCTTGGAATGGTCAGCCACTGGCTTGGTCACTGGTAGACAGCTTGTCTTCTGCTTCAGGGGGTAGGGGGTGGTGGATCCATGTTGTCCTGGACAATTGGTGACCCCCGCTTTGTGCAGTTTTCAGCAGCATGGAGGGTTGTGTTGTCCCCGGAGGCTCTGGGGCCCAAGTTGCTGGTCACTGGACAAGCCTGTGGGACTATCCAGTGGCCTTGGCAGTCTTGCCAAGCAGAACGCTTCTAATCAGCTGCACCATGTGAGCAGTCACCCTCTGTTGGCAAGTGGCCAGCGATTACGTATCTGGGCTGACACCGAACTGTGACTCAAAGTTCCATTAGGTAATTAACAGCAGGCCAAAGGTTGGGGGGAAATGGCCTCACTCAAGACAGCACTGAGGCACTGAAGAAAACATGGAATCAAGGAGTGGAGACAGAAATACATAGTGTTTCAGCACCTGGACCTTGTCAAGCCTGAAAGCCACACATGAACTATCCACTTCCACTTCCTTTTTTTAAGCACAATTTGATCTGTGTTGCTAAGACTTGCCATGGTTGGGTGGGGGGCAGGGAGGGGGGCGGGGGGAGTGGTGGGAATATCCTGATTTATTAGAATACTAACCTCTCTCTCTCTGTTTTTTGTAGAGAATCACAATGATACTGGGCTTCCTGGTGGGTCAGCTGGTAGAGAATCTGCCTCCAATGCAGGAGACCTGGGTTCAATCCCTGGGTTGGGAAGATCCCCTGGAGAAGGGAAAGGCTACCCACTCCAGTATTCTTGGGCTTCCCTGGTGGCTCAGCTGATAGAGAATCTGCCTGCAATATGAGAGACCTGGGTTCGATCTCTGGGTTGGGAAGATCCCCCGGAGAAGTGAAACCTACCCAGTCCAGGATTCTGGCCTGGAGAATCCCATGGACTGTATAGTCCATGGGGTCACAAAGAGTCGGACACAACTGTGCAACTTTCACTTTTCACTTTAAAATGATCCTGAATGCTATTCAGAGTCACAGAGAGTCCCTCCTTTTTCTTTTTCTTTTCATTAGGATGTATTATCTACGGACATTAAAATGCCTTTGAGGTACATCTATTTTACTGAATAACAAAAATAGGTACAATTAGGGAATTCCCTGGTGGTCTAGTGGTTAGGACTCTGCATTTTCACTGATGAGGACACAGGTTCAATCCCTGGTCGGGGAAACTGAGATCCCACAAGCCATGTGACCCACTCCCCCTGCCACATGACCCACTCCCCCTGCCAAAAATAATAAAAATAAAACACAAAAATTCATGAAGGAGAATTCTGCCATCACCACCCCTCTTTCCCCACCAGACGTTACCACTCTTTTGACTGGGGGGGACAATCATCTCTGCAGTTTTATTCTATCTGCAACTCTTACACAGGGTGCATTTTGTATTCATGTATCATACTGCCTGTACCTTGCAGATTCTGCATGTGTCATTCAACCTTTGCCCCATGTTCCTCTCTGCCTAGCTGTATATAACTCATTCACTCAATTGCTATCAGAGTGTTCTGCAGACGACAGTGCCGCAGTGTATCAATTAGGGAGTGGTTTTTGTTTTTGTTTTTGGTACCTGATGTTTACAGTGGAGAATTTATTGAAGTTGATCAGTTCAACAGAGCTCCTGTTGGAAACACACTTCAGCAGGCCATAACTGCTCTTGGTGGGAGCCATCTGCGGTCTTGGTCCTCATCCAAGCTGGCAATGGCTGTTGTCAGACGAACTGCACAACCAGGTGAATTCAGGTTACTCTGGATCACGGTCTTCCACCCCAGGCTGGGCCCTCCCGTGAGCAGGCAATGCTGTGAACCTCTGTGTGGCTTTCCAGTCCAACCTCCAGCCCCCACTGCTGGCCCCCAGCCCCTGCTGAACTCACCCTCAAGCGGAAAACAGTGTCAGCAGGTAGAAAGCCACTCATTTCTTAACTTGGCCGTGCTGATGCTCACCTTCATCCACATATATCATCCCCACCATCTCTGGGTCCAGTTGCCCTTCCTTCTCTGGTAACACCTCCCCACTGTGTCCTCTCTCCTACTGGGTAGATCCATCCTTGGCTCCCTCTCCCCACCCCGAGGTTGATGATGTCTGTGAAAGTATGTTGCCTTGATAACCTCACCTTCAGCATCCCTGCCCTACTCGTGGGTCTTTTCAGTTCTCATCTGGATTATTGTTAAAAAGTGAGAGACATCATTTTGCCGACAAAGGTCCGTACAGTCAAAGCTGGGGTTTTTCCAGTCACGTATGGATGTGAAAGTTGGACCATAAAGAAGGCTGAGTGCTGAAGAATTGATACTTTGGAACTGTGGTGTTGGAGAAGACTATTGAGAGTCCCTTGGACTGCAAGGAGATCCAACTAGTCAATCCTAAAGGCAATCAGTCCTGAATGTTCATTGAAAGGACTGATGCTGAAGCTGAAACTCCAATCCTTTGGCCACCTGATGCGAAGAACTGACTCATTTGAAAAGATTCTGATGCTGGGAAAGATTGAAGGTGAAAGGAAAAGGGGACAACAGAGGATGGTTGGATGGCATCACTGACTTGATGCACATGAGTTTTAGCGAGCTCCAGGAGTTGGTGATAGACAGGGAAGCTTGCATGCTGCAGTCTGTGGGGTCACAAAGAGTCGGACACGACTGAGCGACTGAACTGAACTGAATGAGTTGGATGCGACTGAGCAACTAATGCTTTCCCTTTCACGTACCCTGCTACATGCCTCCTTGCTGAAAATCATTCAGTGGCACCCAGAGTCTGTTCTGGGTATGACCTACACCCCTCGGCCTGGACAACCTTGCCCAGGCTCTGCAGTCTTACCTGCTCTACTGATGATCCACATTCCTGCCCCTTTCTGAGTCCTCACCCGCCCCACCCCTGCCCCTTTGTCTTACTAAGTCTCTGTTCTGCAACGCCCTCCTTCCCTGTAGACTCCTTCATGTCTCTCCAGGTCCACAGACTGCCAAGTGCAGACCCAGAACTAATGGAACACACAGCTGAAAGCCATCCCCAAAGCCAGCTGTCTGTATGGCTGACGGGAAAAGTGTGACATTTTATATGGAATGTTTAAAGGCAAAATACACCTACAAGTAAGCTACTTGTTAGTGACTAAACAACCCCAGTAGGGAAAAAAGAAAAATATCTTCATTTAAAAATGTGATGCCTTGTGAAAATGAGAACTGCAATTTCCCATTACACACAGAAACGGTTGATGACTATCAACAGAGAAGGGGAAATTTGAGGATAGCTGTGGAATTCGAAGATGCAACTGGTTATTATGGTAATATAGACATGAAATTCTGACTGCCTGTACCACAGGGCAAAATAACTGGACCATGATGTGAATGGACTAGCTGATCCTGGATTTTCACAGCGTATTTAAGTTACAGTTCCATTCACATGTAGGGCAGAATGGCCAGTTGGACAAAAAAAAAATGTACTTAGTACGGGGAACAATTCAGGTCATGGAGGAAAAACACATTTGGCATCTGGTAGGTGCCAGGAATGTAGGAACAGGACCCACCATCAAAGCTGTGTCATAGATGACATTTTATGGCCATTTGGTTTTATTCCATTTTTGTATTTCTATTTCAAATTTTTTTTATCATAGTAAAATGTACAGAACCCCAATTTTACCATTTTCACCATCTTTAACAGGACAGTTCTGAGGCACTAAGTACTTTAGCAATGATTTTATTTCACCTTCGTCAAGAATTCAAGAAATATATAGCATAACTTAAAACTGCCTTGAAACTGCAGACACTTGGCAATATATACTTTTTTTTTAAAAACCTATTAGAGAAAGAAGTCTTTATGTCCAATAACACACTTGAGAATTTGATGGACTATTTTCTTCATGTCTTCCTGGTAGAGAGAAGGAGAAAAAAAAAAAAAAACTAGTTGGTAAATCTAAGGACAAGGTTCAGGCTGGTTTTTTGTTTGTTTGTTTGTTTTTCAGGGCATTTTTGTGCTTCCTATTTTGGAATGAACTTTCTGGCTGGTTGGATAAAAGAATCTCAAGATAAAGTGGGCAAGATGTCAGGAAAATGAGACTGAATCGTGATACCCATCCAGACAGAGAGCCTGTGAGAACTTGATGAGTGTCTGTGGAATTCTGGACACCTTTCAAGTCCTCCTGGTGCCTTCACTTGTAACTGCTGCTAAGAAGTTGAAATAGCAAGTGGAAGCCTGAACAACCCAGATGGGCTGGAGTTATTTCCATCTTCTCCTGAATTCTGATGTTCATTTGGACCCAGTAACGTGCACACAGTAAAAACAAAAACAAACAAACAAAAAAAACCAGTTTGTTCCAATGGAAAGACAGCCCTCGTTCTGCACAGAAACATCTTTTTTGAGTGCTCATTAAATAACGGAGTGTTGAAGCTAGTGGAGGTGCTGGAATTCTAGTTGAGCTATTTCAAATCCTGAAAGATGATGCTGTGAAAGTGCTGCACTCAATATGCCAGTAAATTTGGAAAACTCAGCAGTGGCCACAGGCCTGGAAAAGGTTAGTTTTCATTCCAATCCCAAAGAAAGGCAATGCCAAAGAATGCTCAAACTACCACGCGGTTGCACTCATCTCACACACTAGTAAAGTAATGCTCAAGATTCTCCAAGCCAGGCTTCAGCAATACGTGAACCGTGAACTTCCAGATGTTCGAGCTGGTTTTAGATAAGGCAGAGGAACCAGAGATCAAATTGCCAACATCCGCTGGATCATGGAAAAAGCAAGAGAGTTCCAGAAAAACATCTATTTCTGCTTTATTGACTATGCCAAAGCCTTTGCTGTGTGGATCACAACAAACTGTGGAAAATTCTGAAAGAGATGGGAATACCAGACCACCTGACCTGCCTCTTGAGAAACCTATATGCAGGTCAGGAAGCAACAGTTAGAATGGGACATGGAACAACAGATAGGAAAAGGAGTACATCAAGGTTGTATATTGTCACCCTCCTTATTGAACTTATATGTAGAGTACATCATGAGAAGCACTGGGCTGGAGGAAGCACAAGCTGGAATCAAGATTGCTGGGAGAAATATCAATAACCTCAGATATGCAGATGACACCACCCTTATGGCAGAAAGTGAAGAGGAACTCAAAAGCCTCTTGATGAAAGTGAAAGAGGAGAGTGAAAAAGTTGGCTTACAGCTCAACATTCAGAAAACGAAGATCGTGGCATCTGGTCCCTTCACTTCAAGGGAAATAGATGGGGAAACAGTGGAAACAGTGTCAGACTATTTTTGGGGGGGCTCCAAAATCACTGCAGATGGTGATTGCAGCCATGAAATTAAAAGACACTTACTCCTTGGGAGAAAAGTTATGACCAACCTAGATAGCATATTGAAAAGCAGAGACATTACTTGGCCAACAAAGGTCCATCTAGTCAAGACTATGGTTTTTCCTGTGGTCATGTATGGATGTGAGAGTTGGACTGTGAAGAAAGCTGAGCCCCGAAGAATTGATGCTTTTGAACTGTGGTGTTGGAGAAGACTCTTGAGAGTCCCTTGGCCTGCAAGGAGATCCAACCAGTCCATTCTAAAGGAGATCAGCCCTGGGTGTTCTTTGGAAGGAGTGATGCTAAAGCTGAAACTCCAGTATTTTGGCCACCTCATGCGAAGACTTGACTCATTGACAAAGACTCTGATGCTGGGACGGATTGGGGGCAGGAGGAAAAGGGGACGACGGAGGATGAGATGCCTGGATGGCATCACCAACTCGATGGACATGAGTTTGAGTGAACTCTGGGAGATAGTGATGGACAGGGAGGCCTGGCGTGCTGCGATTCACGGAGTCACAAAGAGTCGGACATGACTGAGCGACTGAATTGAACTGAACTGAACTGAAGTGCTTTGAACCTTGAGCCCAGTAAGTAAATTAATTTAATTTAATAAAGAATAGCACAAAGGTTCTCTGTTCCTTCTGTAAGAAAGTTTCTCTCGAACGATTTTTCATGATTAGAAAAAAGATCGCATTAATTGTGGCTATCCCTAGATCATTTTTTCCTTCCTTTTTGGGCTTTACTCCTCCTGGTTCGAAGTGTTGTAGACAGCTTTGATCATGTTGCCATTGCCAAGTGATTCATCCTCCTGCCGAATCCCGCTACCAGCGAACCATTTTGTCCGCTTGCTCAGCGCCACACAATTTGATGTTCATCCCAGGCTTTGAACTGCCTCGCCCTGAGACAACACTTGGGAATTTTTGGACTAGAGTAAACAGAACACCGGGCTTGGTTTCCACACTTGGAATTTTATGTGAATTTCCAGACAGCTCTCAAGTTCTAAAAACAACTCGAGTCATCTCACGATGCATTCACTAATTGTGCACCCTTCGATGCTTCCAAGAAGGGCTGTCCTCCTTTGCCTGGAAGCCGCAAGGAGACCATTGCTAAGTCTTTCTCCCTGAACAGGAGTAAGAAAAGTTACTTGTAGTCCACATTTATCATGGCTGTTCATTTGTGCAGACTCTTTCTTCTTTAAAAAAAAAAAATACATACAATCTTTATTTATTTGACTGAAGCAGATCTCAGTTGCAGCACCAGGTGGATCTTCAATTGCGGCAGGAGAAGTCTTAGCTGTAGCATGTGATATCTAATTCCCTCACCAGGGATCGAACTCTGGTCCCCTGCAATAAGAGTATGAAGTCTTAGTCACTGGACCACTAGGGAAGACCCTGTTTCTAGTGCCTTGGTGGGAAAACAAACACTTTTTTTTTTTTTTTTAAGCAAAACCTTCTTGAAAGGAAGATTGCTTCTGTGTTTCAACATGACCACTCCCTGGTTGGTGATGTCACGGCTGACCCTTGCTGAAGGGCTGCAGCCTGACCTCTGGTGCGACCCCTGGGAGCTCTTGGGACTCATGAATGTAGTTTTAACTGATTTCCCAGGCCAGTGAGTGTGGGCATACCAGCGATTTGCAGAATCAATGAAAAATAATGAGTTAAGGCAACCAAGCAGAGTGGAAAGTGTTCTACAGAGCACCTGCCTTTTGCTGCCTCACACTTGCAGTTTTACTAAACAGAATTCAGGGTTGGATAAAGTCCAGGACACCCAGTTACTTCTGAATTTTGGACACACAGTGAATGATGTTTTAATATTATATCCCATCCCAAAGAGGGCTTCTCTGGTGCTCAGATGGGAGAGAATCCACCTGAAATGCAGGAGACCTGGGTTGGATCCCTGGGTTGGGAAGATCCCAGAGCCTGGAAATCCACTCCAGAATTCCTGCCTGGAAAATCCCAGCTGAAAACTCACTTTTTATCTCCTTTCTGCCTCTCACTTATCACACCTTTTGGACCCAGAGGCTCCAGTGTGGTAACTGCTCGGCACAAGTGACTAGCAAGCTACTCAACTGTGGCTCGTCTCAGTAGTTATGTGAGTTTGACTTCTAAGTCTTCATATGAAGAAAAATAAAAACACCCCAGGTTTCTGACTTTAACATGAAGGAAAAAAAATTTTTTTCCCATTAATAACTTTCTGCTGAGCTGTGCTTAGTGGCTCAGTCGTGTCTGACTCTTTGCAACTCCATGGAACATAGCCCGCCAGGCTCCTCCATCCATGGGATTCTCCAGGCAAGAATAGCAGACTGGTTTGCCATGTCTTTCTCCAGGGAATCTTCCCAACCCAGGGATCAAACCCAGATCTCCCACATTGCAGGCAGATTCTTTACCATCTGAGCCACCAAAGTAACTTTAGTATTAGGTCATATGTTGAAATCATACTATTTTGGCATCTACTGAGCTAAAATATATTGTTAGAATTTTTTCTTTTTAATTTTTTATAGGGCTACTAAATCATTTAGAATTACATATATGGTTTGCGTTATATTTCTGTTAGATCACAAGGCTTTAAAGCAGAGATGGGCAGACATTTTTCTGTTAAGGGCTAGAGAGTGACTGTTGTGGGCTTGTGATGGACAGGATCTCTGCTGAAAATTCTCAACTTGGCCCTCGTAACCTCTGAGAACAATATAGAACAAATGGGTGTAGCTGAGTGCCAATAAAACTCTATTTTTACAATAGGCAGTGTTTCTTTGGCCCAAGGGTGTGGTTTGCTGACTTTTGCTTGAAACACCAGGGGGGTTTATTTGTAGTTTTAAGTGGAATATCTCCATGACTCTTCACCGGAGAAGGAAATGGCAACCCACTCCAATACTCTTGCCCGGAGCATCCCATGGACAAAGGAGCCTGGCGGGCTATGGTCCATGGGGGTCACGAAGAATCAGACACGACTGAGTGACCAAGCCACCATCATCATTACTCAGTCCTATGACTTGGACAGAGGTAGAAAATATTTGTAAGTGGACAATTTACCTTTCCCAAAGGTGGTTGGAGTACTAAATATGAAATGGCTGACAGTTTATTGATTTTTTTTTTTTTTAAGTGAAGGAGAGGAAAAACCACTGACTCTTCTGGTGGGGGGTGGGGAGGGGGGGGGTGTTGTGTCAATGTCTCCTGGATTCCCCCCCAGGGAAGTACAGGTGGCCTGTCCTTTATTCTGCAGAGGCAACAAGGGCTTGTTGTTGCTGTTGCTGTCTAGTCACAAGTTGCGTCTGACTCTCTGCGACCCCATGGACTGTATAGCCCGCCAGGCTCCTCCGTCCATGGGGCTCTCCAGGCAAGAATCCTGCAGTGGGTTGTCATTCCCTTCTCCAGGGGATCTTCCCCACCAAGGGATCGAACCTGGGTCTCCTGCATTGGCAGGAAGATTCTTTACCAGTTGAGCCAGCAAGGAAGTCCCAAGGAGGACCTGGGATAAGAATTTTGTCCCAGTTGCCACAAAAGCATCAGGGCATACACTTCACCCATAGTCCACTTGAGACACCGCAAATCTATCTGACAGGTGGTAAAGGCACAAAACACCAGAAATGGGGGCCGCCATGCTGATAAAACCAAAGGAATTTTTTTTTTTTTTTTTTACAAAGAGATGCAAAAGTAGTAAGTCCCGTTTTCTCACCCAGTTAAAATGTTTTATCTAGTGAGAGCCTGGCATGAGGTAACTTTCTAAGAACTGACTTTCACGTGATTGGGAAATGCCCTGAAATGTACAAGCTTTTGAGATCACATTTGAAAAAAAAGCAAAAAACCACGGACAGGCGCACATATACTCTGGGGAGGTGACAAAGGGGGTGAGAGCGATCCCCTTGTGATTGGTCCATAAACGAGGCTCTTTATACATTTCTTTTACTGTCAAGGTGGGGGGTGGGCTGTGCTTAGGAGTAGTTCTGGAATTAAATATTCATGCACAAAAGTGTAAGCCCAAGACATTTATAAATCAGTGCCAGGCTCCTCTGTCCATGGGATTCTCCAGGCAGACTGGTGTGGATTGCCATTTCCTCCTCCAGGGGATATTTCCGACTCAGGCCTGGAACCCAAGTCTCCTGCAACTCCTGCATTGGCAGGCATGTTCTTCAGTGGCTCAGTTGCTAAAGAATATACCTGCCAATGCAGGAGACCAGGGATCAATCCCTGATTGAGCAACTCAGCACACACAGCCTTAGTATTCTTGCCTGGAGAATCCCATTGACAGAGGAGTGTGGTGGTCTACAGTCCATGGGGTCTCAAAGAGTTGGACACAACTGAGAGACTAAGACTTTCTTTTTTTAGCACTGAGCCACCTGGGAAGTACCCCTGCAGGAATGCTACATATTGAATGCAGGTATTAGGAGGTGGGGCCTTTGACTGCTAATTATGCTCTGAGGGTGGGACCCTCATGAATGGGATTAGCGCCCCTGTAAGAGAGACTGTGCAGCGAAACCCACTCCAGTATTCCTGCCTGGAGAATCCCATGGACAGAGGAGCCTGGTGGGCTATGGTCCATAGGGTTGCAAAGAGTTGGACACAGCTGAAGCAACTTAGCAAGAGAGACCCTATAGAGTTCCCTCTCCTCTCTTGTCAAAGTGAGGACACAGGGAAATGGTGCCTTCTATGAATCAGGGAAAAGGCCCTCACCAGACAGCAAATCTGGAGGCACCTTGATCTTGGATGTCTCAGCCTCCAGAACACTGAGAAATATCATGTCTGTTGTTTACAAGCTGCCCCGTCTATGGTACTTTGCTAGAGGAGCCCAAAGGGACTTTGCCCGAGGGGACTTCCCCTTAAGGGACCCTAATGGGTTCCAGGGACACAGTGTGTGTTTCAGCTGCACTGGTGTGCTGCCTGCACGTCAATACCGGGGGGCTCACCTGGACAGGTTGCCTCAGCCTTGCCCACATGCCACCACCAAGGTACCCTGTCCCCAGACCTGCCCCTTTCCCCTCCAATGCAGAGAGTCTCCACGGCACTGGGAGGCCACCAAACATGCTAGGTCACTGACCCTTCTGTCCACTCAGTAGCTGTCAGGAGCTTCCAGTGTCATTACAGAATGTACTTCTGGAGCCTTTAAAAAGTCTGAGATCCACTTAAGAATCCTGCCCTGCATTTGGCTACAACTTCACTCAGTTCAGTTCAGTCACTCAGTCCTGTCCAACTCTTTGTGACCCCACGGGCTGCAGGACGCCAGGCCACCTTGTCCAACACCAACTCCTGGAGTCTACCTAAACCCCTGTCCATTGAGTCCGTGATGCCATCCAACCATCTCATCCTCTGTCGTCCCCTTCTCCTCCCGTCTTCAAGCTTTCCCAGCATCGGGGTCTTTTCTAATGAGTCAGTTCTTTGCATCAGGTGGACAAAGGATTGGAGTTTCAGTTTCAGCACCAGTCGTTCCGATGAATATTCAGTACTGATCTCCTTTAGGATGGACTGGTTGGATCTCCTTGCAGCCCAGGGACTCTCAAGAGTCTACTCCAACACCACAGTTCCAAAGCACTATTACAAAGCACAACTTCATAATCTCTTTTAATCTAGAACAGTCTGTCTGCCTTTATTTTGAGGTTGTTGAAGACTGCTGGCTTGTAGTCTTCCGTAAGTATCCCAGGGTCTGTGTCTGTTTGCTCATTTCTGTGTGCTCCACGCTGGCTGGACATTTTTTGGAAAGAACGTTGCAGAGGTGTTACTGTGTCCCTTTCACAATGATAACAGGAGGATCTGATGTTCAAGATGACCTTGCATTGCTCTGGCTGATCTTGGTTAGTTGGTTAGGGCTATGCCAATACCCTTGACAAGCCCATACTTCCTTTCCTGTTAAGTGATGAGTTAATGGGGGGTGAAGAGGGGCCAGATTTGGGGACTCTGAAGATTTGGTCACACCTACCCTCTAACTACTCCTGTTGGAAGTACAGCCTTGATGGTGACAGAATGGTGAATTACTAATTTAATCTTTTCTTTTCCAAATTATTTTTTCATTTGCCTCCAACACTTTTATTAAGATATGAGTGACACATTAACATTGTGTGTGAAGTTGTCTACAAATTCTGAGCTGATATTCTTCTAAGAAGAAGAGCTTGACTTCTGTACCCCAGCTTTTCTGCATCATCACTATGAACAAAACTAGCAGAGGTGATGGAATTCTAGTTGAGCTATTTCAATCCTGAAAGATGATGCTGTGAATGTGCTGCCCTCAGTATGCCAGCAAATTTGAAAAACTCAGCAGTGGCCACAGGACTGGGAAAGGTCAGATTTCATTCCAATCCCAAAGAAAGGCAATGCCAAAGAATACTCAAACTACCCCACAACTGCACTCAGCTCACACGCAAGTAAAGTAATGCTCAAATTCTCCAAGCCACGCTTCAGCAATACGTGAACCGTGAACTTCCATATGTTAAAGCTGGGTTTTAGAAAAGGCAGAGGAACCAGAGAGCAAATTGCCAGCATCCTCTGGATCTCTGAAAAAGCAAGAGAGTTCCAGAAAAACATCTACTTCTTCTTTATTGACTATGCCAAAGCCTTTGACTGTATGGATCACAATAAACTGTGGAAAATTCTGAAAGAGATGGGAATACCAGACCACCTGACCTGCCTCTTGAGAAGCCTATATGCAGGTCAGGAAACAACAGTTAGAACTGGACATGGAACAACAGACTGGTTCCAGATAGGAAAAGGAGTACGTCAAGGCTGTATATTGTCACCCTGCTTATTGAACTTCTATACGGAGTACACTATGAGAAACGCTGGGCTGGAAGAAGCACAAGCTGGAATCAAGATTGCTGGGAGAAATATCAATAACCTCAGATGTGCAGATGACACCACCCTAATGGCAGAAAGTGAAGAGGAACTCAAAAGCCTCTTGATGAAAGTGAAAGAGGAGAGTGAAAAAGTTGGCTTAAAGCTCAACACTCAGAAAATGAAGATCATGGCATCTGGTCCCTTCATTTCATGGGAAATAGATGGGGTAACAGTGGAAACAGTGTCAGACTTTATTTTGGGGGGGCCCCAAAATCACTGCAGATGGTGATTGCAGCCATGAAATTAAAAGACATTTACTCCTTGGAAGGAAATTTATGACCAACCTAGATACTATATTGAAAAGCAGAGACATTACTTTGCCAACAAAGGTCCATCTAGTCAAGGCTATGGTTTTTCCAGTAGTCATGTATGGATGTGAGATTTGGACTGTGAAGAAAGCTGAGCACTGAAGAATTGATGCTTGTAGGAGGAGACTGTTGAGAGTCCATTGGACTGCAAGGAGGTTCACCCAGTCCATTCTAAAGGAGATCAGTCCTGGGTGTTCACTGGAAGGACCGATGCTAAAGCTGAAACTCCAATGCTTTGGCCGCCTCATGTGAAGAGTTGACTCATTGGAAAAGACCCTGATGCTGGGAGGGATTGGGGGCAGGAGGAGAAGGGGACAACAGAGGATGAGATGCCTGGATGGCATCACTGACTTGATGGATGTGGGTTTGAGTGATCTCCGGGAGATGGTAATGGACAGGGAGGCCTGGTGTGCTTCGATTCATGGGGTCACAAAGAGTTGGACACAACTGGGTGACTGAACTGAACAAACTTATGGGGGTTTTTGTAATTGTTGTTGTTGGGTGGTTGTTTTTTTTTTTTTTTTTTCGGTTGTATGTGTTATAATCAACTAGCAGTATTGTTATTATTTTTTTTTTTTTGCCATACCTTGAGGCTGGTAGGATCTTAGTTCCCTGACAAGGAATTGAACCCAACCCTGAGCACTGAAAGTGTGGACTCCTAACCACTGGACTGCCATGGGCTTTTTATTGTTTTTTGGATGCTCAAATTGTTCCCAAATTGGCCAGTGGCAGTGCATGCATGTGCATGTGCTAAGTCACTTCAGTGGTATCTGACTCTTTGTGACCCTATGGATTATATAGCCCACCAGGCTCCCCTGTCCATGGGATTCTCCAGGGAAGAATACTGGAGTGGGTTACTGGATCCTCCTCAGGAAATCTTTCCCACCCAAGGGATCGAACCCATGTCTCCTGGGTCTATAGTATTGTAGGTGGATTCTTCACTAAAAAGCCACCAGGGAAGCCCCCTTTTGGCACCCATTACTATTAAAAGGCAGATTTCCACCCACCCCAAAACCTCCTACACGTGACATGCTTAAAAGAACTACAGTACAGACTTGATGTTTTTGAAATTACTCTTCTTTGCCTAGTCTCATGCTTCAGCCAGAATACACAGCATTTAGCTTGTCAAAGATGAATATCTTGGGCAATAATGGCACTGCATGGCAATTCTGTGATGCAATTATACAAATATGACTCCAAAGCTCATCTGACCACAGAGAAATTCTGGGTTAATAAAACATTGTGGTTTACCTATTTAAGTTAAGGCTCAAGTCTGCTGAACATTTTATGACAGCAGAAATTCAATGAAAGTGAAGTGAAAGTCTCTCAGTCCTGTCCAACTCTTTTCGACCCGTAGACTATGCTCCTGCTGCTGCTAAGTCGCTTCAGTTGTGTCTGACTCTGTGCGACCCCAGAGACAGCAGCCCACCAGTCTCCCCTGTCCATGGGATTTTCCAGGCAAGAGTACTGGAGTGGCGTGCCATTGCCTGTGGACTATACAGTCCACGGAATTCTCCAGGCCAGAATACTGGAGTGGGTAGCCTTTCCCTTCTCCAGGGGAATCCTACCAACCCCAGGAACCGAACCCAGTTCTCCCGCATTGTGGGTGGATTCTTTATCAGCTTAGCCACCAGGAAAGCCCAAGAATACTGGGGTGGGTAGCCTATCCCTTCTCCAGTGGATCTTCCTGACCCAGGGATCGAACCAGGGTCTTCTGTATTGCAGACAGTTTCTTTACCAGCTGAGCCCGCAGGGAAGCTCAGAAATTCACTGAGCAATCCCCAAATGTTTACCTCAACATCTAAAACAAAGCCCCTGATGTTACTGGTTTGGGAATAAAAGTGTTTTAAAAATTTACTTATTTATGTATTTTTTGTTTGGGAATAAAAGTGTTTTAAAAACTTACTTATTTATGTATTTTTGGCTCTTCACTGCCTTGAGAGCTTTTTGTCAGTTGTGGTGTAAAGCTTTTTCGTTGAGGTGGCTTCTCTTGCTGTGGAACACAGGCTCAAGGGCTCACGGGCTTCAGTACTTGCAGTGCATGGAGTCAGCAGCTGCGGCTCCCGGGCTCAAGAGAACAGGCTCCACAGTTGTGGTACGTGGGCTTAGTTGCTCCTTAGCACGGGCATTCTTCCAGGATCAGGGATCGAACCTGTGTCTCCTGCACTTGCAGGTGGACTCTTTACCACAGAGCCACCGGGGAAGCCCAGAAAGGCTTTTTATTTTATTTTTATTTTTTTTGAGAAGTCATAGCAATACACAAATTTCATTTCAATTTTATACAGATACTTCTTGTGGCATTTCTTCTGTGTGTGTGCATTACTCCACTGTAGGTGGTGTGTGTATAGGTGTGTATGTGCGTGCACTGCGTCAGTGAAGATAGTATGCATACTTGTGTGTTTCCAGTTCAGTTCAGTTGCTCAGTCGTGTCTAACTCTTTGTGATCCCATGAACTGCAGCACACCAGGCCTCTCTGTTCATCACCAACTCCCAGAGTCCACCTAAACCCATGTCCATTGAATCCGTGATGCCATCCAATGATCTCATCCTCTGTTATCCCCTTCTCCTCCCACCTTCAGTCATTCCCAGCATCAGGATCTTTTCCAAGCAGTCAGTTCTTCTCATCAGGTGGCCAAAGGATTGAAGCTTCTCACACTCATCTTAGAGCTGGTGTAGAAATGGAAACCCACTCCAGTGTTCTTGCCTGGAGAATCCCAGGGACAGGGGAGCCTGGTGGGCTGCTGACTATGGGATCACACAGAGTCGGACACGACTGAAGTAACTTAGCAGCAGCAGCAGCAGAGTGAATATGGGAAAAATTACTTGGAGCTGGTTCTCGCTGCCTTCTCTTCTATTTCTGAGCCTGGGGGTGGGAGTGGATCACCGAGGGATGCAAGAGTTGGGTAATGTATTACAGAAATGTGGCCTTCTTTGTGCTTGATGATGATGATAGCAGTGTCATTTAGTGCAGAGTGTGAGCTGCGCTAGAAATATTAAACCTTCTGAGGCAGCCAGGACGTTCCCCTCACTTGCATGTGAACTAGGCTCAGAAAAGCCAGAGGGCCTCTCGCTAAGTTAGTGAAATGTCATGAAGAATAATTACAGTGTGCAAAAATAGCCAGAGAACAGAACAGCAGGTCAAAAGAGTTAACATGTGTTGTGCAATCCAGGAAGCCTGTGCAAACTTCATTTTCTTTACAAAGATCCTCCGTGGTGTGGCGTCTTTCCCTGGGTTTCCACCATATCCATGAGGGGAGCTTGCAAGATGGTTGCAGTCACTGATGACCCCAGGGAGTCACAAGCAGCATTTGTCTCACTCTTGCAATATGTCACTGCTGCTGTAGCCATGTGGGGACCGAAGTAGGTGGAGATGAGGAGGGTAGGGGCAAAATGACAACCTTGCTATCAAGTCTCCCCCTGACATGTTACATTTCTCATCTTTGTGGTGGAGACATGTCATATGGCCAGACCCAAGTTCAGCTGGGTGGGATGTTTAATCCTTCCCCACGGCAAAGAGATGGGGAGACAATGAAAACAGTGACAGACTTTATTTTCCTGGGCTCCAAAATCACTGCAGATGGGTGACTGCAGCCATGAAATGAAAAGACACTTGCTCCTTGGAAGAAAAACTATGACCAACCTAGACAGCATATTCAAAAGCAGAGACATGACTTTGCCGACAAAGGTCCATCTATTCAAAGCTGTGGTTTTTCCAATTGTCAGGTCTGGATATGAGAATTGGACTATAAAGAAAGCTGAGTGCCAAAAAAATTGATGCTTTTGAACTGTGGTGTAGAAGGAGACTCTGGAGAGTCCCTTGGACTGCAAGGAGATCCAACCAATCCATCCTAAAGGAGATCAGTCCTGGGTTTTCATTGGAAGGACTGATGCTGAAGCTGAAACTCCAATACTTCGCCCATCTGATGCAAAGGGATACTCATTAGAAAAGACCCTGATGCTGGGAAACACTGAAGGCAGGAGGAGATGGGGACAACAGAGGATGAGATGGTTGCATGCCATTACTGACTCAAAGGACATGGGTTTGAGCAAGCTGCAGGAGACAGTGATGGACAGGGAAGCCTGGTGTGCTGCAGTCCATGGGGTCAAAAAGACTCAAGACACGACTGAGTGACTGAGCAACAACAACAGCAAGCAAGGTCCTGGAATAGTGGTGAGCACAACTGCACATACCACAGTAATCATCAGGATCTAATACACTCAAGTGCTCAAAATATACGATTTCATCATGCTAATGGCAGGCCTGTTCAGCCCAGACTAGTAATCAATACCCTGTATTTAAGGCCTGCTAAGAGATCAAACATAATATGCTCTAAGTCACAACATCGCCCTTCCCTTTGCTCAGTTTCTCCCTTTGAGAGATCAAATAGCTTGGAATCCTTTGACTATATCTTAATGTTTGGGCTTCCCTGGTGGCTCAGACAGTAAAGAATCTGCCTGCAATGCAGGAGACCTGAGTTCAATCCCTGGGTTGGGGAAGATCCCCAGGAAAAGGAAATGGCACCCCACTCTAGGATTCTCACCTGGGAAATCCCATGAACAGAAGAGCCTGGTGGGCTATAGTCCATGGTGTCCCAAAGAGTCGGGCACGACTGAGTGACTAAGCATGACATGCACGCATCTTAGTGCCTGGGTTGTAAATATATAACACTTAATTTCCTTTAAGTTTTAATAATTTTTTTTAAATGAAGGGGAATACTCTGTAAACACAGAAGTAATAGATTTTCATTGCTAAAAGTTTAGGAACTAAACACTAAAAGAGAATAAACTGTGTTACCCTTCCACCATCCTGAGGTTGAGAATTGCAGTGTCAGGGGAGACACACACACACACGCACACACACATATACACACACACAGATGCCACTGAATTAAAACAAACGAAACAGCCCATTTTAAAAGAATTTGTACTCCTCCGATTATGACAAAGATGGGATGCTTTTCCACTGGATATTGCAAATTGTATGTGTTTATTTTCCCGTATTTCCCTGTTCTTGTCTGTGTAGGGCTGTGTAGAAGTGAACACAGGATGTTTGTGTCTGTGAAGGCAACAGAAACGTCATTCCAAATTGCACTGGAGACAGAGAGCATCCGGTCAGGCAAGTAAGTCAGGACAGAGGTGAGCAGCTGGTCTCTGCAGCAGCTGGAATCGAGGATTTGAAGCCACCGGTTGTCACGGACATGGCTCATCCATCACCTCTGCTTCCCTTCTTAGACAGCCGTCTGCTCTCCCACCCAAGTCGCTGGCCCTGCTCAGCAGTGGACACGGAGGCCAGCATGTCCCAGGCTTAGGTCGTTAGCTATGCCGCCAGGGAGGATTCCATCCAACCCAGGGGGCCTGACTTGGTGCTTAAGGGCATTTTCGGGAGCAACCAGTGGTGGGTGCCTTGAGCTGCGTGTGTGCTCAGTCATGTCTGACTGTTTGCGACCCCGTGGACTCTAGCCCGCCTGGCTCCACTGTCCGTGGGATTCTCCAGGCAAGAACACTGAAGTGGGTTGCCATTCTCTCCTCCAGGGGATCTTCCCAACCCAGGGATCCAACCCGGGTCTCCTGAATGGCAGACAGATTCTTTACTGTCTTAGCCAGCAGGGGTCAAAGGGCCTTGTGTTTACTCTTAAGAGATGCTCCCAAGTGCCCTTCAGAATAGACCCCCACCCTACCCTTCCTAACTGATCAGGGCTCAAGGACACTTCCTTCACGTATCTTCATTAAGTGGATATAACTCACTGTTTCACTCATTTTTTGTGTGTGTTCCCTAAACCAGTATTTCATTATATTTTTAATTTCACTAGTCACTAGATAGGTTGAACATCTCTTCTCTCTTTCTCAGCTCTCTTTCCTGCTCTGTATAGTGGCAATTTGTCTCTGCTCCTTTTTTAGTCTGTTCTGTTGAATTGTCATCTGGCTTTCCCACAGATTTGGGACAGTTCTTTATATATGGAGCACATTAATCTCTTTGGTTTTGTTTTGTTTTTGTTTTTGTAATGTTTTACCTTATTGTTCTTTCAATTTTAAAGATATTTTAAATTGTGGCAAGATTAATACTTTCGAACAGTGGTGCTGGAGAAGACTCCTGAGGGTCCCTTGGACTGCAAGGAGATCCAACCAGTCCATCCTAAAGGAAATCAGTCCTGAATATTCATTGGAAGGACTGATGCTTAAACTCCACTACTTTGGCCACCTGATGTGAAGATCTGACTCATTTGAAAAGACCCTGATGCTGGGAAAGATTGAAGGCAGGAGAAGGGAACAACAGAGGATGAGATGGTTGGATGGCATCACTGACTCAATGCACATGTGAGTTTTCAAAATCTAGGAGACAGTGAAGGACAAGGAAGCCTGGCATGCTGGAGTCCATGGGGTCACAGAGTCAGACACGACTTAGCGAAAAAATATGCTACACAGCAAAAAAAGTATGCTAAAATCTAAAGATCTTTCCCATGTGATTTCTTCTGTTATTTTTACGCAGAGCAGCCCTTCACACAGACTTGTATGGCTTCATTGTCAGCATCTAGCATTTTTGTCTATCAGGCTGAGTTATAACTCTGGTGGTCTCTGGTGTCAAGATTAGGGTTCGGCGAGCTTTCTCCAAAAAGGACACAATTGTAAATATTTTAAGTTTTGAGGGCCATATGGCTCTGTGGCAACAATTTAACTGTGCTGTGTTGTAGCCGGGATGCAACCACAGACAATACCTAAATGAATGGGCGTGTTTGTGTTCCAGTTAAACATTATTATTATTTTACAGAAAGAGGCACAAGAGTGTAGTTGGACAACCCCTGGACTAGACGGAGACAAGAGGCAAATCTATTCAGATGGACTGCTGAGGCACACTGGTGTCATTTACTTGGAGAGAAACAGTGAACACAGAGCAGAGCTGTCATTACAAAAGTTAAACAGACCATACTCGATTAACGGCTTGCCTCACAACAGTGTTTCACTTAATGGACTTAACAGATAACATGGTTATGTGACTGTATATGGGCTTCCCAGGTGGTGCTAACAGTAAAGAACACGCCTGCTACTGTAGGAGATGTAAAAAGATATGGGTTCGATCCCTGGGTCTGGATGATCCCCTGGAGAAGGAAATGGCAACTCACTCCAGTATTCTTGGCTGGAGAATCCCAGGGACAGAGGAGCCTGGCAAGCTACAGTCCACAGACCAGGTCGCAAAGGGCTGGACATGACCGAAGCAACTTAGCACACACACAGGTGACTGTGTGAGCCCTTTTTCCTTCTAGGCATTTGGGTCTGAGATTGTTCCATTTGTCAAAACACAAATCAATGACTGCAGTCCAAGGGGCCTGGTACATTTCTCAGGCTGGCTGGCTGAGTCTACTTTTTTTTTTTTTTTTTTTTGCCAAGAAAAAGAAACATGGATGTGGTGTATTCTGCTGACCTGGTAAAACTGGTAACTTCAGATGAAGGGGGGATTAGTGGTCGTTTTAAGAAATGAATGTCTCCTTGACAGTTAACAGAAAGGCATTCATGGAATTCACGAAATGTCCCTGCAAATGCACCCTCTCTGAAAAACTCTGATTGTCGCACTGGGTATGTTTACAAGTAGACTAGACAGCAGGCTGCACTTCTCCTGCCAGCATCATGTCAGACTCAGGTCCCTTCTAAAGTCTTCTTGGTTGGTCAAGGGAGCCCTGAAGAGTCAATGGTGGTGAACTTTGGGAACCTCCTGGTGAAGTGTCACCTGGAATATTGCGAACACATTCAGCCACAGCTCCTGGTCCCTGTTGTCTATAGGAGGGGTGCATGTGATAAGTCGTTCAGTCATTTCTGACTCTTTGCAACCCCATGAACTGTATAGCCCACCAGGCTCCTCAGTCTGTGGGATTCTCCAGGCAAGAATCCTGGAGTGGGTTGCCATTTCCGCCTCCAGTGGATCTTCCCGACCCAGGGATTGAATCCGTGTCTCCTGCATTGGCAGGCAGACTCTCTACCTTCTGAGCCACCAGGGAAGCCCCACAGGAGGGTACCATGCAGTCTGCGGGATGAATGAATATATTCCCGGTCCCATGTCTGTCCTTTGTCTGAATCAAACTGTCCAGGGAGTGGTTGCTGGGAACCTGCAGACACAAGAACCCTTTGCGACCCTTCTGAGGTGTCCTTGCCATCTGAGAGGCCCTCAGACAGGGTCTCATGTCCCACACTGAGTCTAATCAACTGTAGGAGCTAGTCCTCAGACTTATCCATTTTATGTCCAGGGCAAAGATTTTTGGGGATATTTATGT
The DNA here is from genome assembly GCF_002263795.3 of Bos taurus. NCBI lineage: Eukaryota > Metazoa > Chordata > Mammalia > Artiodactyla > Bovidae > Bos > Bos taurus. Next base: position 8,336,468 of record NC_082638.1, on the reverse strand, counting down.
CTCATTCTACAAAATGACTCAATGGAAAAAGTGACTGTGTGTTTTCAGTTTAACTCCACCTTTGCTCGGTTGCTACAACCATACGGAAATTCTGTGTCTAAAATGTTCTGGTGGTTACTAAGACCAGGACTGTGACTAAAATTAACTCTGATGGTCCATTTTCTCTTTATGTTACTCCTCATCTCTCTCGGTCATATTAACCTCGTTACTTTCAGAAAGAAAAAACACAACAAAAGAAACAACACAGCAAAAGAAACACAAAACAATCAAGCAACAATAAACAATTATTTTAATTGGCTTTTTTTTTTTTTTAAGAACAAAAATTCTATACCACTATCTGTGATAACACCAGGCTTAGGAGAGGGGGAAAATGAATTAGGTGTAATAATTTTTTTTTTCACTTGCATGATTCTTTCGATCATATTTTTTTAGTAGTATTGGTTCAAAGGGAAATCATAGTGCTTGTATGTTGAATGGCACATCGCATAAATTAAATTGGCCTGGAGCTGTTAAAAGTATTTAGAGACTCTGTTATAACACGACACGCTTTCTTAAATATTTGTGTTTTCATCTGTCTTCCTAATTGGGCTCTCAGCTGCTGGAAGGTAGCTCACATCTTATTTGTCCCTTGCCTGGGATGCCATCTGTACCTTCATGTAGTATCCTCTGAAGGCCTGATGCTGGTAGGGAGGAATGAATATCTTTATGGAAAATTCCAGCTCATCTGAACATCAGCTACCTTTGATTGAAAAGCAAGTCTCTCCCACTCAGTCAGAGAGGAATGTTGTTGTCTATTCTACATCTTAAAAAAAAAAAAAAAATCTAGAGGCTGAAGTTTGACTGTAGGACTTTCAGACAACCCTCATTTCCACAGTGCAGTAACACCCCCATGTCACTCTGCCTACCTCACACTTGGGTGCTTGAATGCCAGCTGATGAGACCTCATTTTAAACTCTCCTGCTTTAAAAACATTTTTTTTTCTTTTTTCTTTAAAGAGTTCCCTTTCTGTCCCAACAGTTTGATCTCTCTTTCAGTTCTGGTGGGCTGACAGCCTCAGAGATGTTTGATTTGTGCCATTACCTAGGGAAGGGGATGAAATGATTGGATCTTATTTACACTCTCTGTCTGATAAAGATGGCTTTGCCATAAAAGAAGCAAACGATAAAAAACTAGAAGTACAAGACACCAGGTCTTAAAGTCATCCCGCTAAATAAAATGAAAAGAGCTCAGTTCTGGATTGCTAACTCAGGGAACAGCCAGCTACAGGTGACTTTACCGAGGACAGAGGTAAGGAGCAGATGACCTGGTGAATTTTTCAAGTGAGTATGTAAGATAATCTTCAAAAGTCAAGTTCAGAATTCCCTGCTTAACCGTTTGTAACCCTTCTGGCCATTGTGTAACCCGACTATCCTGTCGTACAAATACCATTAGCAAGTCCTTCTTCCACCAATACAAATACCTCTCTTCTCCTGATAAAATCTCGTTTTAAGTAAGTTGAAGGGACTACAGGTTTTTTTTTTTTTTTCCCCCTGCCCAGAGTACATTTTTTTCCTGCTTTACCTTTTTATTGTTTGCTTACCAAGGTACAGTTTGCATGTGGTAAAACTCATTCTTTCTTAAGCATGCAGTCCAGAAATCTTCAAACTATATACAGGCCGTGGGTCCAAACTGGCCTGCAGATTGTTTTGGAAATAAAGCTTTATTGGAACATGGCCACTCCTACTCATTTATGTATTGTCAATGGCTGCTTTCGTGTGGCAATGGCAGACATGAATAGTTGCTACAGTCTTGGTCTGCAAAGGCAAATACATTTGCTCTCCTGAACTTTACATAAAATCTACAATCTTGGCTGAAAAAAAAAGTGAGTAGCTCAGTCGTGTCCAATTCTTTGCAATCCCATGGACAATCTTGGCTACAGTTCTACAAGTTTTTACCAATTAACCATCATGTAACCACCACATTAAGAGTTTAAAATTTTTCATTGCTCTTAAAAATTAAGGAAATTAAACTATTTCAAGATAATGCTGTGAAAGTGCTGCACTCAATATGCCAGCAAATTTGGAAAACTCAGCAGTGGCCACAGGACTGGAAAAGGTCAGTTTTCATTCCAATCCCAAAGAAAGGCAATGCCAAAGAATGCTCAGACTACTGATCAATTGCACTCATCTCACACAATAGCAAATTAATGCTCAAAATTCTCCACGCCAGGCTTCAACAGTACGTGAACTATGAAATTCCAGATATTCAAGCTGGTTTTAGAAAAGGCAGAGGAATCAGAGATCAAATTGCCAACACCTGCTGGGTCTCTGTAAAAGCAAGAGAGTTCCAGAAAAAAACATCTATTTTTGCTTTATTGACTATGCCAAAGCCTTTGACGGTATGGATCACAATTAACTGTGAACCATTCTTAGAGATGGGAATACCAGACTACCTGATCTGCATCCTGAGAAATCTGTATGCAGGTCAAGAATCAACAGTTAGAACTGGACATGGAACAACAGACTGATTCCAAATTGGGAAAGGAGTATGTCAAGGCTGTGTATTGTCACCCTGCTTATTTAAACTTCTATGCAGAGTACATCACGTTAAATCATGATTGCTGGGAGAAATATTAATAACCTCAGATATGCAGATGACACCACCCTTATGACAGAAAAGGAAGAAGGGAAAGAGGAGAGTGAAAAACCTGGCTTAAAACTCGTTTAAAAAACTAAGACCATGGCATCTGGTCCCATCACTTCATGACTAATAGATAGGGAAACAATGGGAACAGTGAGAAACTTTATTTTCCTGGGCTCCAAAATCATTGCAGATGGTGACTGTAGCCATGAAATTAAAAGAGGCTTGCTCCTTGGGAGGAAAGTTATGACGAATCTAGACAGCATATTAAAAAGCAGAGACATTACTTTATCCACAAAGGTCCGTCTAGTCAGGGCTATGGTTTTTCCAATGGTCGTGTATGCATGTGAGAGTTGGACTATAAAGAAAGCTGAGTGCCGAAGAATTGATGCTTTTGAACTGTAGTGTTGCAGAAGACTCTTGAGAGTCCCTTGGACTGTGAGGAGATCCAACCAGTTCATCCTAAAGGAGATCAGCCCTGGGTTTTCATTGGTAGGACGGATGCTAAAGCTAAAAGTCCAATACTTTGGTGTCCCAGTGGGAAGAACTGACTCATTTGAAAAGACCCGGATGCTGGGAAAGATTGAAGGTGGGAGGAGAAGGGGACGACAGAGGATGAGATGGTTGGATGGTATCACCAATGTGATGGACATGAGTTTGAGCAAGCTCCACGTGTTGGTGATGGACAGGGAGGCCTGGCGTGCTGCAGCCCATGGGGTCACAAAGAGTCAGACATGACTCAACTGACAACTTTTGGTAAGAAATTATTTTAGAGAAGTAAAATTTTATTGTATATTTAACATTGCTCCTTAGGGCTTAGACATTTTAAATCCTTATGCACACACTATATCCTGGATATTTGTGGTTTGTCTTTCCAGCAGAGATTCTGCACTTCTCTCCCTGACAGAACCCTGATGTCCTGTTGATGAATTTAGCGCTCCAGTGTTTTCTCGTCTGATGTGTGGGTGGGCTGGATCCTGGCCGAAGCTCCTTCTATGCTTGCTGGTCTCAGTGATCCAGGGATGGCTGTATGACAGAGTCAATGTGATGCAAGGGCTCTGGGCAATGCTTTGCCATTGTGGGATGAAAGCAGCCATGGACAACGTGTGAATGAATAGGACTGGCCATGTTCCAATAAAGCTTTATTTACACAACAAGCAGTGGGCCAGGCTGGACCCATAGGCTGTATATAGTTGGAAGATTTCTTAACTACACATTAACAAGCAGTGTTGCCTGAAAAGAGTCTTCAATCTTGGACCTGAATGAAGAAGTGTCTTGAAGGCCTGGCACCCATGGGAGCCCAAGATGGAGGCCTGGCATGGAAGTGAGACTCAGGCTGGTTGGGCAGAGCTGAGAACTACACAGAAAAACCAGCTCCTGGTCCTGTTGAGCTCATGAGCCCAGATTCCAACCTTGCCTCTCTCTAGACTTATCTGCTGGGTTCCCCAAGTGATGCTAGTGGGAAAGAACCCCTAAGAGACACAGGTTCGATCCCTGGCTCAGGAAGATCCCCTGGTGAAGGGCATGGCAACCCACTTTAGTATTCTTGCCTGGAGAATCCCAAGGAGAGAGGAGCTTGGTGGGTTACAAGTCCCTAGGGTCTCGAAGAGTCAGACATGACTGATGTGACTTAGCACACACAGCACAGACTTACTCCTGGACTGCTCCAGTAAGCTCCCTTGATTGTGGAAGTTTGTTGGAGAAGGCATCTCTGTTCCTTGTAACTAAATAAGTCTAATTGATGCCCACTGTATAACAGTCATGGAATGATAAAAACACCTGATACACACACTTATGCTATAGGTGAGGATTTTATAACATAGCTTTCTGAAAACAGAACTTGCCTCATAATTTCTAATCTGTTAATCAAACTCTCATTCGTTCTTTCCTTCACCTACTATTTATTGGAGAAGTACAGCAAGGCAGGAGACTACATAGTGGCCAAAATGGACACACTTTATTTAGAGGAAGTGCATGGTCCAATGGGTTTACAGCTCCAAACTGCAAAGGTACACTAGTTCATGAGCCCTGAGTGGGAAGGTCCGTCTAGTCAAAGCTGTGGTTTTTCCAGTAGTCATGTATGGATGTGAGAGTTGGAATATAAAGAAAGCTGAGTGCTGAAGAATTGATGCTTTTGAACGGTAGTGCTGGAGAAGACTCTTTAGAGTCCCTTGGACTGCAAGGGACTGCAACTAGTCCATCCTAAAGGAAATCAGTCCTGAATATTCATTGGAAGGACTGATGCTGAAGCTGAAACTCCAATACTTTGGCCACCTGCTTCGAAGAACTGACTCACTGGAAAAGACCCTGATGCTGGGAAAGATCGAGGGCAGGAGGAGAAGGGGACAACAGAGGATGAGATGGTTGGATGACTTCACAGACTCAATGGACATGAGTTTGAGTAAACTCTGGGACTTGGTGATGGACAGAGAAGCCTGGTGTGCTGAAGTCCATGGGGTCGCAGAGTCGGACACGACTGAGCAACTGAACTGAGCTGAACTGAGTGCTATGGAGAAAGATGGAAGAGGGGAAGGCAAGATTTCACAGAGATGGCAGAGGAGAAAAGGTAAGATGTGATAGGTGGCAGAGAAGGTCTTGTTGAGAAGGCAAACCTGGAGTGGAGGTTTAACCTGCAGAGTCCCAGGGTCTGTTTCACTGTAAACGTGGCAAAGCACACTGACGATCATGTCTTCATCTTTGCTGGTCAGAAATAACTGCACTCAGGCTTTCTCTAGTTTTGCCTAGTTGGGGCTACTTTTCATTGGGGTGTGCAGGCTTCTCATAGTGGTGGCTTCTTTGATTGCAAGCCACAGGCTCTGGAGCACACAGGCTTCAGTATTTGTAGCATAAGGACCCAGTTGCTTCACGGTACATGGGATCATCCCAGACCACAGCTCGAACCTGAGTCCCCCGCATCAGGAGGTGGGTTCCCAACCACTAGACCACCAGGAAAATCCACTACCTGATTACTTTTTTACAGCTGAATAATTGGGGGCAGGAGGAGAAGGGGACAACAGTGGATAAGATGGCTGGATGATATCACTGACTCAATGGACATGAGTTTGAGTGAACTCCAGTAGTAATGGACAGGGAGGCCTGGCGTGCTGTGATTCATGGGGTCACAAAGAGTCGGACACAAGTGAGCGACTGAACTGAACTGAATGTTGCATTGGATGGATATGACACATTTTGTTCAGCTGATGAACATTTGGACATTTTAGCCGCCAGAAACACTCATTTGTGAGTTTTTGTATGGACTTGCACATTCAGTTTTCTTGGGTAAATACAAGAAGTGGAACTGCTGAGCTGAAAAGGGGTCTGAAACTGGGTGAGACTGGGCCTTTGTTTAAAAGGGAGTACCTGGTCCAAATACATTCTCTCTTTATAGCACGGAAAGTGAAAAGAAAAGTGAAGTGGCTCAGTCGTGTCCGACTGTGTGACCCCATGGACTGTAGCCTACCAGGCTCCTCCATCCATGGGATTTTCCAGGGAAGAATACTGGAGTGGGTTGCCATTTCCTTCTCCAGGAGATCTTCCTGAACCAGGGATTGAGTCTGGGTCTCCCACACTGTAGGCAGATGCTTTACCATCTGAGCCACCAGGGAAGTCACAGCTTCACAGTATATTGAGGGCTGCAGCTTGCATCATTTTGTAAAGGACAGAGACATGAATGATAAATAACAGTACATAAAATATTACAACCTACCATCTCAATAACATATTGTTTATGAAGCTCAGAGAACCAAGTATTGATGGCAGTTTTGTTTTGAAAAGAATGTTATGACTAATGTGGTTTTTCTTCCTCATGTTTATATTAAAAGAAAAGCAAAAAAAAAAAAAAACTATTTTAATTAAAAAAACAAAACAAAACAAAAAGGTCCAGAGAGAGAGAGATGGAAGAAGGGAGTGTCTGTGTGATTAAGTTTTTGCTTTTAGTTCTCTCCTTAGAACAGAGATGATGAATATGGCTCTTTCTGGGAAATTCTTTCATCCAAGAGTAAATAATGTTGTAGCTGCTACCCAGTGAAGCATCACAGGTCATCCTGACACACAGAGACCTCGCCAGAGATCGGGAGCTGGGCTGGTTCTTGTTTGTCACGGACTTGTTTTATGGAGTCCTCATGGCTCTGAGGAGGTCTGAGAAGAGTCGTTTTGGGGAATAATACACATGCTTGACATCCTGCTCTGTTTTCCCTCCGGACGTGTGTAAAAATGTTAGACTGCACCCCGTCCAACGGCACCCAGCTTCCCACAGAGATGTCCGCAGCATGCGGAGATTAATCACCGGCAACTGTTTTTTTTAGACACAGAGGCCAAGCGCTAAGGAAATCCTCAAAATTTTGACGTTTTTTCCTCGATACTGCAAGCCACGGATTCTTTGCCCCTCTTTTCTGCAGGACTTATGAGACCAAACCAACAGAAGAACACAGAGAGAGACCAACCCTGGTCTGTGGCAGTTATTTGGCAAGAAGGAAAAGAAGTGAAGAACAAGCCTTGAAGGAAAGAAGTCTTCACGGATGCCACTGAAGTGGCAGACTCTGTCAATGAAAATCCTCCCTACTCTGTTCTTAGGTCACAGTGCTGTTGTGCAGTCACTAAGCTGTGTCTGACTCTTGACGACCCCGTGGACTGCAGCACACCAGGCTTCTCTGGCCTCCACTGTCTCCTGGAGTTTGTTCAAACTATGTCCATTGAGTCAGCGATGCCATCTAACCATCTCATCCTCTGTTGCTCCCTTCTTCTTTTTGCTTTCAGCTTTACCAGCATGGAGCTCTTTTCCAAAAACCTGGCTCTTTGGATTAAGTGGCCAGAGTATTGGAGCTTTAGCATTAGCATGAGTCCTTCCAATGAATATTGAGGACTGATTTCCTTTAGGGTGGCCTGGTTGGATCTTCGTGCTGTCCAAGGGACTCTCAAGAGTCTTCTCCAGCATCACAGTTCAAAAAGCGTCCATTTTTTGGCACTCACAGTGAGGTCTCATAAAGGACTGCTCTAATTTAGGAATTATCCACGAATTCACGTTTTCCTCATCCTCTGTCCTTATAATTTATGAAAGAATAAACATACGGATTACTTAACTATCATCTGGAAACGGGCAAACAGTCATTACCACAGATCTTCTAAATTGTGGGTCTAGCACCATGAAAGTGTTTCCACGCTTGTCACATTTGGCGGGTGGGGAGCGGGGGCGGGGGGCAGGTGGGCGGTGGGAGGGAGCAGTCTTTTTCTTTTCCCTCGATTACTTCTCATTACTTCTCGTGTCTTTGCCCAGGACATTTATGGGACTTCAACAGAATGAAAACATCCCTTTTGTGTGGGACTGTGGGACTGACTGCCATGAAGAGAATGTTACAGCACGGCCGCTGTATAGCAACAGCTGCCAGGATGGAAAATTCCGGAGACTTTTCTGTTGCAATGTTTACCATTTTTATATGTACAAAGAAATGTGCAGTTAACTGAACTCAGCTGTTTGAAAAATTCACAGAAAATGTGAGATAATACCTTGTCTTTACCATTTAAGCAATTTTAAGTAACAGCAGGAGAGCCGTGCTCAGTTCAAAGAGTTTATGAAATACATGTGTTATTTTCTGACTCTTGTCCTCTCATGAAAGTTACTCAGCCATGTCTGACTCCTTGCGACGCCATGGACTATACAGTCCTTGGAATTCTCCAGGCCAGAATACTGGAGTGGGTAGCCTGTCCCTTCTCCAGGGTATCTTCCCAACCCAGGGATCAAACCCAGGTCTCATGCATTGCAGGCAGATTATTTACCACCTGAGCCACCAGGAAAGCCCAAGAATACTGGAGTGGGTAGCCTATCCCCTTCTCCAGTGGATCTCCCTGACCCAGGAACTGAACTGGGGTCTCCTGCGTTGCAGGCATATTCTTTACAAACTGAGCTATCAGGGAAGCCCCATTTTGTGACTAGTACTGTGCTAAAACTGAGAGACATCTAAGCAGTGGAGTGTTTACATTCTGATTGTTCCAATGAGACATGTGTGTCTGAAAAAATTACAGGTTTTTTTTAATGATGAGAAAATGAGAGATCACAGTAGGATGCTTTCATGGTTTATGAAAGTAGCAAGTTTTGAGCCGTACTTTGAGGATGGATAAGAGGTTTGCCAGGAGAAATATCAATAACCTTAGATATGCAGATGACGCCACCCTTATGGCAGAAAGTGAAGAGGAACTAAAAAGCCTCTTGATGAAAGTGAAAGAGGAGAGTGAAAACGTTGGCTTAAAGTTCAACATTCAGAAAACTAAGATCATGGCATCTGGTCCCTTCACTTCATGGGAAATAGAGGCAAACAGTGGAAACAGTGTCAGACTTTATTTTTTGGAGCTCCAAAATCACTGCAGATGGTGACCGCAGCCATGAGGTTAAAAGACGCTTACTTCTTGGAAGGAAAGTTATGACCAACCTAGATAGCATATTTAGAAGCAGAGACATTACTTTGCCCACAAAGGTCGGTGTAGTCAAGCCTATGGTTTTTCCAGTAGTCACGTATGGATGTGAGAGTTGGACTGTGAAGAAAGCTGAGCACCAAAGAATTGATGCTTTTGAACTATGGTGTTGGAGAGGACTCTTGAGAGTCCCTTGGACTGCAAGGAGATCCAACCAGTCCATTCTAAAGGAGATCAGTCCTGGGTGATCTTTGCAAGGACTGATGCTAAAGCTGAAACTCCAATACTTTGGCCACCTCATGCAATGAGTTGACTCATTGGAAAAGACTCTGATGCTGGGAGGGATTGGGGGCAGGAGGAAAAGGGGACAACAGAGGATGAGATGGCTGGGTGGCATCACAGACTTGATGGATGTGAGTTTGAGTGAACTCTGGGAGTTGGTGATGAACAGGGAGGCCTGGCATGCTGCAATTCATTGGGTCACGGCTGAGCGACTGAACTGAACTGAACTGAAGGGGTTTAAAAGAGAAAAAACAAACAAACAAACAAAAAAAAACAAAACAAAACCACTGGAGAATACATACGGAAAAGTGTATATATATATACGTGTCTAGTGTCAGACTTTATTTTTGGGGGCTCCAAAATCACTGCAGATGGTGACTGCAGCCGTGAAATTAAAAGATGCTTACTCCTTGGAAGGAAAGTTAGGACCAACTTAGATAGCATATTCAAAAGCAGAGACATTACTTTGCCAACAAAGGTCCATCTAGTCAAGGCTATGGTTTTTCCAGTGGTCATGTATGGATGTGAGAGTTGGACTATAAAGAAAGCTGAGTGCCAAAGAATTGGTGCTTTTGAACTGTGGTGTTGGAGAAGACTCTTGAGAGTCCCTTGGACTGCAAGGAGATCCATTCCTATCAAGCTACCAAAGGTATTCTTCACAGAGCTAGAACAAATAATTTCACAATTTGTATGGAAATACAAAAAACCTCGAATAGCCAAAGCAATCTTGAGAAAGAAGAATGGAACTGGAGGAATCAACCTGCCTGACTTCAGGCTTTACTACAAAGCCACAGTCATCAAGACAGTATGGTACTAGCACAAAGACAGAAATATAGATCAATGGAACAAAATAGAAAGCCCAGAGATAGATCCACGCACATATGGACACCTTATCTTTGACAAAGGAGGCAAGAATATACAGTGGATTAAAGGCAATCTCTTTAACAAGTGGTGCTGGGAAAACTGGTCAACCACTTGTAAAAGGATGAAACTAGAACACTTTCTAACACCATACACAAAAATAAACTCAAAATGGATTAAAGATCTAAATGTAAGACCAGAAACTATAAAACTCCTAGAGGAGAACATAGGCAAAACACTCTCCGACATACATCACAGCAGGATCCTCTGTGACCCACCTCCCAGAATATTGGAAATAAAAGCAAAAATAAACAAATGGGACCTAATTAAACTTAAAAGCACAACAAAGGAAATTATAAGCAAGGTGAAAAGACAGCCTTCAGAATGGGAGAAAATGATAGCAAATGAAGCAACTGACAAACAACTAATCTCAAAAATATACAAGCAACTCCTACAGCTCAATTCCAGACAAATAAATGACCCAATCAAAAAATGGGCCAAAGAACTAAATAGACATTTCTCCAAAGAAGACATACAGATGGCTAACAAACACATGAAAAGATGCTCAACATCACTCATTATCAGAGAAATGCAAGTCAAAACCACGATGAGGTACCATTTCACGCCAGTCCGAATGGCTGTGATCCAAAAGTCTACAAGCAATAAATGCTGGAGAGGATGTGGAGAAAAGGGAACCCTCTCACACTGTTGGTGGGAATGCAGACTAGTACAGCCACTATGGAGAACAGTGTGGAGATTCCTTAAAAAACTGGAAAGAGAACTGCCTTATGACCCAGCAATCCCACTGCTGGGCATACACACTGAGGAAACCAGAATTGAAAGAGACACGTGTACCCCAATGTTCATCGCAGCACTGTTTATAATAGCCAGGACATGGAAGCAACCTAGATGTCCATCAGCAGATGAACGGATAAGAAAGCTGTGGTGCATATACACAATGGAGTACTACTCGGCCATTAAAAAGAATACATTTGAATCCGTTCTAATGAGCTGGATGAAACTGGAGCCTATTATCCAGAGTGACAACATTGTAAAGTTAAAAAATAAAATAAAAATTAAAAAAATAAATAAATAAAGGAGATCAGTCCTGGGTGTTCTTTGGAAGGACTGATGCTGAAGCTGAAACTCCAGTACTTTGGCCACCTCATGCAAAGAGTTGACTCATTGACAAAGACTCTGACGCTGGGAGGGATTGGGGGCGGGAGGAGAAGGGGACGACAGAGGATGAGATGGCTGGGGGGCATCACCGACTCGATGGACAAGAGTTTGGGTGAACTCCAGGAGTTGGTGATGGGCAGGGAGGCCTGACGTGCTGCAATTCATGGGGTCACAAAGAGTCGGACTCATCTGAACTGAACTGAACTGAACTCAGGCTATATAGCTTGCTGACTTTCTACAACTGATCTGGTCAGCACACAGATCAAGAAAAGAATGTTTCTGGCACCCTGGAACTCCCCCCGACGCCCCTCCCTTTCTGTGACTACCCATCTCCACTTCTTTGAACAGCATGAATGAACTGTGCTCACCTCTGTACTTTCTATATACATTGAATGACGTAAAAGGCACCTGTTAGGAAAGAGCGATGTTGTTTTGTGTCTGGAGGACTCACAATGTGAGACAAAAATGTTTGTTTGTTTTCATTGCTGTGTTGTATTCTGTGGTATAAATATAACCCCATTTTCGCACTTCCCTGTCGATGAGATTTCTGGTGGTTCCAGTTCTAGGGAACTTTGAAACAATGCTGCTTAACCTATTAAAGTGCCTGTCTTTTTGGTGAAAATATGTACATGTTCTTGGTGGGTATGTATTTACCCAGAAGGAGGAAAGTAAAACAAAGTGAAGTCGCTCAGTCATGTCGGACTCTTTGTGACCCTACGGATTGTAGTCTACCAGGCTCCTCTGTCCAGCACCCAGGAGTAGGAGTGGTCCATTTTAGTAGATATGAAAGTGAAAGTGTTAAGTCGTTCAGTCGTGTCCAGCTCTTGGGACCCCATGATGGACTGTAGCCCACCAGGCTCCTCTGTCCATGGGGATTCTCCAGGCAAGAATACTGGAGTGGGTTGCCGTGCCCTCCTCCAGGGGATCTTCCCAACCCAGGGATTAAACCTGGACCTCCTGTATTGCAGGCAAAGTCTTTACCAACTGAGCTAGTTAGTAATATTAATTTAACATTATATTAAACTTAATATACTATTAATTAGAATACTATTAAAATTAATCAAACTTAATAATATTAAATAATTAAATAATGTTTAATATTAAATCAGTGAATAAAACAAAAACTGAACTGAAACTTCAATTCTGTCACCCTGGCCACTTAACGCTGGGGAGCAGCTGCTATGTTAGCACAGAATGTCTATGTCCCCACTGAGAGTCCTAGTGGGCAGTGGACGAGAGGATAAAATGCTGAAGGGAGGGATGAGGACTGGATTAAACTCATACATGTGCTATCTGACCAAACATCACGGGATGTTTGGTCTTTGATCAAAGCTGCAGCCCTGCTGTAGGCACATTATTTGTTCCTGGTGTTTAAGCATTTCAGTCATGTCTCAAAGATGTTTCCTACATTTTGTTTCTTTCACACATTATTATTATTGCTTTTTTTTCCCCCTGGCTGTGAAATAGAATCTGGGTGGTTAGGCCATTTCCCAAAAAGCCAAAAAGCCATCAGTCATGGCTTAGTACTACTTGTTGATTTATGGTTCGTGTGTGAATAAATAATTTGCCCAGAAAAATGTTGTCTGTAACTGAGGCCTCCTGGCCCCCTCTACAGGGTAGGGTGAGGTCAGCGGCTGGCCTGGCCACTCCTATCTGAGGGCTTGCTGCCCAAAACCTCCAGTCCGTCTGGGACGGCAAGCAAAAAAACTCATGGAGGAACAAACAAGAAAGATCGTTTTTTGTTTTTGTTTGTTTGTTTGCTTTTTCTTTTTTCTTTCTTCATTCATCCTTTAAGGAAAGATCTTTTTGATTAGGAAAACATTCTTAGATTTTTGCGTGCCCTGGAGATTTTTACATGTTGTTGAAAAGCATTAATATGTTCCACTCTTCAAGGCATTTTCTTTATCAGAATAAAACAAGCTTCTTCCAACGAGCTCGAATCAACACAACCATAACTGCAGCAGAATCCTCTCTTCCTTCTTAGAACTTATTCCCTTTGGGTTCAGCATAAAATGAAAACAAAGTCCCAATGACAGGCTAGTTGTATCATGTGTGTTTTGGTCATTGATTCATCCAAGAATTTTTGAAGTGAAATGAAAGTCGACTTTGCTCAGTCGTATTCGATTCTTGCGACCCCCATGGATTATACAGTCTGTGGGATTCTCCAGTCAAGATAGTGGAGTGGGTAGCCTTTCCCTCCTCCAGGGGAATCTTCCCAACCCAGGGGTCAAACCCAGGTCTCCTGCATACCAGGTGGATTCTTTACCAGCTGAGCCACCAGAGAAGCCCGAGAATACTTGAGCAGGTATCCTATCCCTTCTCCAGGGAATCTTCCTGACCCAGGGGTCAAACCAGGGTCTCCTGCATTGCAGGCACATTCTTTCCTGAGTACTTATCACTGGCCAAACACTGAATTTGGTGGCTTTATCTACATTTGGGAATGCGGTGGACACTCAGACAGGTCTATCGTCTATTCTCGTGGCCCTTATAAGACAGAAGGGGAAACCAGTATTTTAAGAACGCAAAAATTAAACTGTAGCAGAAAAATGTGTCATAGTTGGCAAAGACCAGACTGCCAGGGAAACAGAGGTCAGATGGGTGAAAACAGTCTGAGGTTGCACAAAAAGTGGTAGAAAAAATAATGTTGTGAAATAAAGGGGGCCCAGGCTTTGGGGGTCAAGGCATCCAATTTCCTTCCTGGTGTACCAGTTATCTGATACTACTGCAAAACAAATAGCTCCCTAGGAGCTTAAAACAACAAATGTTTACCAACTCATCGTTTCCAGAGGCAGGAATGTGGGGGCAACTAACCCTGGAGAAAGGAAAGGCTACCCACTCCAGGATTGTGGCCTGGAGGACCGTTACAAAGAGTTGGACACATGACTGAGCGCCTTTCACTTTCACTTCAGCTGTGGTTGGGACACAGGCTGGTTTATGAGACTGCAGTTGGGATGTCAGCTGCAGCTGGAGGCATCCAGTGCCTTATTGAGGTTGGAGGATCTGCTCTGAGAATGGCTCCTTCACACGGCTTCTGGTAGGAGGCCTCTGTGCTCCCACATCTGGTTGAAAGCCTGAACCTCACCAAGTGGTCCTGCCCGGTGGACCACTCCAGCATCTTCACAACATGCCAGTCAACTTCCCCGGAGGGAGGTGTCCAAGACTGAAGCCTCATAGGACTGAGGCTTCAAAAGTCACAAACCTTGGCTTCACCTTTAATCCACTGGTTAAGTCACACACTCAAGGGAAGGAGAACTGGACTCCAGTTCTGAAGGGAGAGGGTATCACAGAATTTGTGGATATGTTTTAAATCCATGGTACCTACCCTGGCTCTATTTTTCTATAGCTGTGGGACTGAGAGTTTTCTCAGGTGAGACTTACATTGAGTGATACCCATGCCACAGGGCTGCTGGGAGGATTCAGTGAAATACCTTAAGTGAAGAGAGTTTGGCAAATTCTCATGAGTTATGCAAAGTTCGGTCACTTAGGAAAAGAGCAGAGAGACATGGGGCTTATCCAGCGGCTCAAGTGGCAAAGAACCCGCCTGCCCTACAGGAGACACAGGAGATGCGGGTTCAATCCGTGGAGGAGGGCATGGCAACCCACCCAGTATTGTTGCCTGGAGAATCCCATGGACAGAGGAGCCTGGCGGGCTACAGTCTATAAAGAAAGCTGAGTGCCCAAGAATTGATGCTTTTGAAATGTGGGATTAGAGAAGACTCTTGAGAGTCCCTTGGACTGCAAGGAGATCCAACCAGTCCCTCCTAAAGGAGATCAGTCTTGAGTGTTCATTGGAAGGACTGATGTTGAAATTGAGACTCCAATACTTTGGCCACCTGATGTGAAGAGCTGACTCATTTGAAAAGACCCTGATGCTGGGAAAAATTGAGGGCCGGAGGAGAAGGGGACGACAGAGGATGAGATGAGATGGCATCACCACCTCAATGGACGTGAGTTTGGGTGAAGTCCGGGAGTTGGTGATTGATAAGGAGGCCTGGCATGCTGCAGTTCATGGGGGTCGCAAAGAGTCGGACACTACTGAGCAACTGAACTGAACTGATACGGAGCTTGTTTTTCTTCTTTCTGATTTATTTCATTCTGTGTGACAGACTCTAGGTCTATCCATGTCTCTACATGTGACTATATTTCATTCATTTCAGTGGCTGAGTAATATTCCACTGTGTGTATGCACCACATCTTCTTTGTCCATGCAGCTGTCATTGGGCATTTAGGTTGTTTCTATGTCCTGGCTATTGTAAATAGTGCTGCAGTGAACATTGGGGTACATGTGCCCTTTCAAATTAAGGTTTTCTCAGGGCATATGCCCAGTATTGATATTTCTGGATCATATAGTAGTTCTGTGTTTAGTTTTATAAGGGACCTCCATACTATTCTCCGTAGTGAATATATAAATTTACATTCCCACCAATTGTGTAAGAGGGCTCCCTTTTCTCCATACCCTCTGCAAACCAGTTTCATTTACCTAGAGTGAAATGTTGAATCAGTAGTCAGACTTGAAGAAGCTTTCTTAATAAAGTAGGACAGATTATGCTATGCCCAAGAGACTGACAGTCTGCCAAGATTTGGTCAGTGGCTTTTATTTAAAGGTGTTTTGCCATAAGGCTTCTGCAGAAAGCTGAAGATCACGTCTCAGATTGTAGCACATTTGCATTAATAAGTCATGTTCTTGAACTACAGCAGGTACCACCTGTGTTTTCAGGGTGGAATTCGAATGGGCTTATGGGCAATGGGGAAAAGAACCGACCTGGTTGTTGAGTATGTAGAGAGGGATGATTTTTTGGACAGGATAGTTGATAAAATATTTACTGTGACTGCAGGGCTGTGCTGTGTTTTCTCTGGCCTTTGCCAAGGAAGTCTTTCCATTAAATTAAAAAAAAGAGAAACCCTAAAAGAGTGCTGAGTTTCAGAACATAAAAGTATGAATCCAGTTATGTAATATGGGAAGAGATTTAGAACTGTGATAGTTATTTCTTAAATTTGTTTACACAGCAATCTGATACCTGGGACAGAGGACAGATCCTTCCACTTCATCTTAAAAGAGAAATCAAACATGACATTCCTTGGCAAAAACGAGATTCTCATAATCTCCAACAGGAAGTACTTGATTCTAGTGAGATTTCCTACCCAGAGGAGCCCTGCTTAATTCAGTGCTTTGTACCACTGTCTCTGTTTATGCTGTGAGAGCTGTATCCCATTTTTGAAAGGTGTGAAATAGCAACTAGAAAATAAGAAAAAGTGTGTTTTTTTTCTTAAGTTCAAACACATTAAGCATTATTTTTAACCGAAATTCTTCACTTACTACTTACTTCTAGTCAATGTATGCATTCTTTAGTATTTGATAATTTAAGAGTAATATATTTTTATTTTTATATCATTATACAATGTTAAATGGCATGACAGGTGATCTTAGACCGATGTGATATTTTGTAGGAAATGTTTTCCTGGACTGTGAAATGTACAAGGAACATCTATGATCTTTTTATTATTTATTGTCAAAATTATAGTGACATAGAGAAAAGTCCCCCTTGCTCTCACCACCCCTCCCTCCCACTCCGCCCCTATGACTTTAAACACCTTGAGAACCACAGTTTTGACTCTGAGAGAGAGAGATGGAGACATTCAGAGGGATAGACGTGATCAGGAAAAGGGTGGTATGGGATGGTGCTTACCAGAGAGATGGTGTTATGTATTATTTAAACAGTGAAGGCAGATATTGCTCCTGGAAGCCAAAGTAGCACTGAATTAAAAGTCTGTTTCCTGAGGCATTTTTGGAGTCTGACAGGTTCAGAAGGAGAAGATAGAGAATATAGAATGAAAGCTGAAGGGGCTATTTCAGGGAAAAGGCAAGAGGAGTTACCAGAGGAATGCTGAGCAGTCAGGCAGGCTTTACCAGGCAGGTTTATGAACAGGTTTGGGAGAGGCACAGAGAGGGAACTAGGAAGAGAGAGTAGGGATTGTATAACAGGATTTCCTAATTTATATGGTTCTGTACTTTTTATTTCATCTTTGACTATTTCATAAGGTGCAATATTTACAATGAAAAACATCCTCTTAGGAACTTATGACCTAGGAAAGACCAAGAGAAGCATAGTAATTGAGGGGAGAAAGACTCTGAAGACCTGCCTTCATGCACAGGATGGTAACATTAAGTGTGCTGAGGTCTGATCGATGGCCAGTATTGTCTCCTTAGGTTACTGGCTCAGGAATTGTTAGCCTTTTGCTTTGGGTGGGACCAGGAACCAGAAATAAATGAATGACTGGGTGTGGCCCCAGCTAGAGCTATGGGTCGAAGAATGAGAGGTGAGATAGAACAGGCGGTCTTCTACTTGCCCCCTAGGTTAACAGCAGCATGCCACTGATCCACGGTCAATTGAACCAAAACATCATCTGTGTACTTGTGTAGAAAGGCTCTCAGGATCAAAGTTTTACTTTATTACTCTTGCAAAGCTTAGAATTTGGGGGCTAGGAAGTTCACTGATGACATAGTGGTTAGGATTCTGAGCTTTCACTACCGTGGCCTGGGTTCAGTCCCTGGTTGGGGATCTGAGATCTTGCACTGTATGGTGCAGGCCAAAAGAGGGGGGAAGATTTGAGGGCTAAACAAACATTGGGTCATTTGCCCAATTGAAAAATGGGCCAAAGAATAAACAGACATTTCTCCAAAGAAGACACACAGATGGCTAACAAATGCATGAAAAGATGCTCAACATCGCTCATTATCAGAGAAAAGCAAATCAATACCACAATGAGGTACCATCTCACACCGGTCAGAATGACTGCTATCAACAAGTCTACAAAATGCTGGAGAGGGTGTATAGAAAAGGAAACCCGCTTACACTGTTGGTGGGAACGCAAACTAGTACAGCCACTATGGAGGACAGTGTGGAGATTCCTTAAAAATCTGTAATTAGAACTGCCATATGACCCAGCAATCCCACTGTTGGGCATACACACCGAGGAAGCCAGAATTGAAAGAGACACGTGTACCCCAATGTTCACCACATCACTCTTTACAATAGCCAGAACATGGAAGCAACCTAGATGTCCATCAGTAGATGAATGGATAAGAAAGCTGTGGTACATATACACAATAGAGTATTACTCAGCCATTAAAAAGAATACATTTGAATCAGTTCTAATGAGGTGGATGAAACTGGAGCCTATTATACAGAGTGAAGTAAGCCAGAAAGAAAAACACCAAAACAGTATGCTGCTGCTGCTGCTAAGTCGCTTCAGTCGTGTCCGACTCTGTGCAACCCCATAGACGGAAGTCCACCAAGGCTCCCCCGTCCCTGGGATTCTCCTGGCAAGAACACTGGAGTGGGTTGCCAGTCTTTCTCCAATGCATGAAAGTGAAAAGTGAAAGAGAAGTCACTCAGTCGTGTCCGACTCTTAGCGACCCCATGGACTGCGGCCCATCAGGCTCCTCTGTCCATGGGATTTTCCAGGCAAGAGTGCTGGAGTGGGGTGTCATTGTCTTCTCCACCAATACAGTATACTAACGCATATAGATGGAATTTAGAAAGATGGTAATGATAACCCTGTATGCGAGACAGCAAAAGAGACACAGATGTATAGAACAGTCTTTTGCAATCTGTGGGAGAAGGTGGGGATGGGATGATGTGAGAGAATAGCATTGAAAGTATTATCATATGTGAAACAGATAGCCAGTTCAGGTTCAGTGCATGAGACACGGTGCTCAGGGCTGGTGCACTGGGATGACCCTGAGGGATGGGATGGGGAGGGAGGTGGAGGGGGGTTCAGGATGGGGAACACACATACACCCATGGCTGATTCATATCAATATAAGGCAGAAACCACTACAATATTGTAAAGTAACTAGCCTCAAATTTAAATAAATTAATTAATTAAAAAATAAAAATAAAACACAAAGGTTAGGTTATTTGGAATTGGAACCTACTTTGAGTCTTGAAACCATGTGACATCAGTCTCTCGTGTTGTCTGGACCAGGCAGAGACAGAGTGAAATAAACAGGGAGCTCAAAAGCTGGAAAAGCCTGTTTCCCCACTGTCAGCTGTTTCACACTTTCCCTTTCCGCAGACAGCCTTCTTTAAAAGCTGCCTGTAACTTTGAAGGAGCATTTGTTTCAAAACTTCTGTCCCAAGGTAAACTATGGGAACCTCAAGCAACAGTTTTTCTTCCATTTGGGTTTGGTTGTAATTCCTCCCTATGGTCAGTGTCAGGCTTTCTTTGGGAGGCAATACAAAGTAGCACCCAGCATAAGGTTCAGTTCAGTTCAGTCACTGAGTCGTGTCCAACTCTTTGTGACCCCATGGACTGCAGCACACCAGGCCTCCCTGTTCATCACCAACTCTCGGAGTTTACTCAAACTCATGTCCATTGAGTCGGTGATGCCATCCAACAAGCTCATCCTCTGCCATCCCCTTCTCCTCCCACCTTCAATCTTTTCCAATATGAGAGTCTTTTCAAATGAGTCAGTTCTTCACATCAGGTGGCCAAAGTATTGGAGTTTCAGCTTCAACATTGGTCCTTCCAGTGAACACCAAGGACTGACCTCCATTAGGATGGACTGGTTGGATCTCCTTGCAGTCCAAGGGACTCTCAAGAGTCTTCTCCAATACCACAGTTCAAAAAACCCAATTCTTGGGCACTCAGCTTTCTTTATAGTCCAACTCTCACATTCATACATGACTACTGGGAAAACCATAGCCTTGTCTAGAAAGACATTTGTTGACAATGTCTCTGCTTTTTAATATGCTGTCTAGGATGGTCATAACTTTCCTTCCAAGGAGTAAGCATCTTTTAATTTCATGGCTGCAATCACCTTCTGCTGTGATTTTGGAGCCCCCAAAAATAAAGTCTGACACTGTTTCCCGATCTATTTGCCGTGAAATGATGGGACCGGATGCCATGATCTTCGTTTTCTGAATGTTGAGCTTTAAGCCAACTTTTTCACTCTCCTCTTTCACTTTCATCACGAGGCCCTTTAGTTCACCTTCACTTTCTGCCATAAGGGTGGTTTCATCTGCATATCTGAGGTTATTGATTCCAGCAATCTTGATTCCAGCTTGTGCTTCTTACAGCCCAGCGTTTCTAATGAGGTACTCTGCATACAAGTTAAAGAAGCAAGATGATAATATACAGCCTTGACATACTCTTTTTCCTATTTGGAACCAGTCTGTTGTTCCATATCCAGTTCTAACTGTTGCTTCCTGACCTGCATACAAGTTTCTCAAGAGGCAGGTCAGGTGGTCTGCTATTCCCATCTCTTGAAGAATTTTCCATAGTTTATTGTGATCCATACAGTCAAAGGCTTTGACATAGTCAATAAAGCAGAAGTAGATGTTTCTCTGGAACTCTTGTTTTTTCAGTGATCCAAGGGATGTTGGCAATTTGATCTGTGGTTCCTCTGCCTTTTCTAAAACCAGCTTGAACATCTGGAAGTTCACAGTTCACTTACTGTTGAAGCCTGGTTTGGAGAACTTTGAGCATTACTTTACTAGTGTGTGAGATGAGTGCAATTGTGCAGTAGTTTGAACATTCTTTGGCATTGCCTTTCTTTGGGATTGGAATGAAAACTGACCTTTCCCAGTCCTGTGGCCACTGCTGAGTTTTCCAAATTTCCTGATATATTGAGGGCAGCACTTTTACAGCATCATCTTTCAGAATTTGAAATGGCTCAACTGGGATTCCATCACCTCCACTAGTATTGTTCATAGTGATGCTTCCTAAGGCCCACTTGACTTCACATTCCAGGAAGTCTGGCTCTAGGTGAGTGATCACACCATTGTGATATCTGGGTTGTGACATTCTCTTTTGTACAGTTCTTGTGTGTATTCTTGCCACCTCTTCCTAATATCTTCTGCTTCTATTAGATCCATACCATTTCTGTTCTTTATTGAACCCATCTTTGCATGAAATGTTCCCTTGGTATCTCTAATTTTCTTGAAGAGATCTCTAGTCTTTCCCATTCTATTGATCAGAGATTAGACTTGGATTACTGTGATATTGAACGGTTTGCCTTGGAAATGAACAGAGATCATTCTGTCGTTTTTGAGATTGCATCCAAGTACTGCATTTTGGACTCTTTTGTTGACCATGATGGCTACTCCATTTCTTCTAAGGGATTCCTGCCCACAGTAGTAGATATAATGGTCATCTAAGTTAAATTCACCCATTCCAGTCCATTTTAGTTGGGTGATTTCTAGAATGTCAACATTCACTCTTGCCATCTGTTTGACCACTTCCAATTTGCCTTGATTCAGGAACCTAACATCCCAGGTTCCTACAAATAGCTGCGAAAAGAAGAGAAGCAAAAAGCAAAGGAGAAAAGGAAAGGTATAAGCATCTGAATGCAGAATTCCAAAGAATAGCAAGGAGACATAAGAAAGCCTTCCTCAGCAATCAATGCAAAGAAATAGAGGAAAACAACAAAATGGGAAAGACTAGAGATCTCTTCAAGAAAATTAGAGATACCAAGGGAACACTTCATGCAAAGATGGGCTTGATAAAGGACAGAAATGGTATGGACCTAACAGAAGCAGAAGATATTAAGAAGAGGTGGCAAGAATACACAGAAGAAATGTACATAAAAGATCTTCATGACAAAGATAATCATGATGGTGTGATCACTCACCTAGAGTCAGACATCCTGGAATGTGAAGTCAAGTGGGCCTTAGAAAGCATCACTATGAACAATACTAGTGGAGGTGATAGAATCCCAGTTGAGCTATTTCAAATTCTGAAAGATGATGCTGTGAAAGTGCTGCCCTCAGTATGTCAGGAAATTTGGAAAACTCAGCAGTGGCCACAGGACTGGGAAAGGTCAGTTTTCATTCCAATCCCAAAGAAAGGCAATGCCAAAGAATGCTCAAACTACCACGCGGTTGCACTCATCTCACATGCTAGTAGAATAATACTCAAAATTCTCCAAGCCAGGCTTCAGCAATACGTGAACTGTGAACTTCCAGATGTTCAAGCTGGTTTTAGAAAAGGCAGAGGAACCACAGATCAAATTGCCAACATCTGCTGGATCATGGAAAAAGCAAGAGAGTTCCAGAAAAACATCTATTTCTGCTTTATTGACTATGTCAAAGCCTTTGACTGTATGGATCACAATAAACTGTGGAAAATTCTGAAACATATGGGAATACCAGATTACCTGATATGTCTCTTGAGAAACCTATATGCAGGTCAGGAACCAATGGTTAGAACTGGACATGGAACAACAGACTGGTTCCAAATAGGAAAAGGAATATGTCATGGCTGTATTTTGTCACCCTGCTTATTAAACTTATATGCAGAGTACATCATGAGAAATGGTGGGCTGGAAGAAGCACAAACTGGAATCAAGATTTCCAGGAGAAATATCAATAAACTCAGATATGCAGATGACACCACCTTTATGGCAGAAAGTGAAGAGGAACTAAAAAGCCTCTTGATGAAAGTGAAAGTGCAGAGTGAAAAAAGTTGGCTTAAAGCTCAACATTCAGAAAACTAAATCATGGCATCTGGTCTCTTCACTTCATGGGAAATAGATGGGGAAACAGTGGAAACAGTGTCAGACTTTATTTTGGGGGGCTTAAAAATCACTGCAGATGGTGATTGCAGCCGTGAAATTAAAAGACACTTACTCCTTGGAAGGAAAGTTATGACCAACCTGGATAGGATATTCAAAAACAGAGACATTACTTGGTCAACAAAGGTCCTTTTAGTCAAGGCTATGGTTTTTCCAGTAGTCATGTATGGATGTGAGAGTTGGACTTTGAAGAAAGCTGAGCACCGAAGTAGTGATGCTTTTGAATTGTGGTGTTGCAGAAGACTCTTGAGAGTCCCTTGGACTGCAAGGAGATCCAACCAGTGCATTCTAAAGATCAGTCCTGGGTGTTCTTTTGAAGAACTGATGCTACAGCTGAAACTCCAGTACTTAGGCCACCTCATGCGAAGATTTGACTCATTGGAAGAGACTCTGATGCTGAGAGGGATTGTGGGCAGGAGGAGAAGGGGACAACAGAGGATGAGATGGCTGGATGGCATCACTGACTCAATGGATGTGAGTATGAGTTAACTTCGGGAGTTGGTGATGGACAGGGAGGCCTGGTATGCTGTAAGTCATGGGGTGGGAAAGAGTTGGACACGACTGAGTGACTGAACTGAACTGAACCGAAAGAGAACACAGTCTGTTACAGGCAACAAAACAGAACAAAAGTTAAGAAGATTCTCCCACTGTAGTAGGGGGGATTCCCAGTGACAGAAAAATGCCTTCTGTACTGTGGGTAATGACCCCACATGAAAAATACTTTAAGAGTCCTTTATTCATCCAGCCATTTTTTCCTACCCACAGATATCTCCTTCTCATGCCAAAGTCCACTCCCTAAATTTACAAGGAAATAGCCTATAGAAATTAAGGAAGGCTATCTTAGTTCAGTGACTGTCTTGTTGTTTTGTGTGGTTTGAGTTATTTTTATCCTTTATATCAGGGGATAAAAAAAATTGCACAAATTGCCCCCCCCCCCCCCCCCCCACTGAATGTGAGTGCTTTCTCTGAGCAGAGAGCTGATCTAAGCATTACAGTGTTGTTAGTCATTTAATCCCTGGCAACCATGGTGAGTTGGGTTTCCCTAGTGGCTCAGAGGTAAAGAATCTTGCATGCAATGCAGGAGACCCAGATTCGATTGCTAGGTTGGAAAGATCCCCTGGAGGAGGACATGGCAATTCACCCTAGTATTCTTGCTTGGAGAATTCCATGGACAGAGGACCCTGGTGGGCTACAGTCCATGGGGTCACAGTTGGACACGACTGAGTGACTAAGTAGCAACAGCAGTGGCAACCAGTGTGGCTTATTCCCATGTCACAGAAAGAACCTCAAGGCTCAGGGAGACTGAAAAATCCTGCCCAGCGCATAAGAGGAATCAGTCCAACAGAGGACAAGGATTTGAACCTGTGAAGTGTAATATAACACCACAGCCTCATACACCCATAGTCTACTACTGGTCACTTGAATCACTAGATACAGCCACCACAGGCACCTGTTCTCAAGGGCTTGAAGACAAGCCATTGTATCATCTCTCCGTGGGTCATGACGTAATATAATTCCCAGGAAACTGGGGACTGTCCTGTGCAGGTGGTTTATACCTTATGCTCTTATACTGATTCCAAAGTGTAACAAAACCTAACAAAGGGGGCTCCAAAATCACTGCAGATGGGGACTGCAGCCATGAAATTAAAAGACGCTTGTTCCTTGGGAGGAAAGTTATGACCAAACTAGACAGCATATTAAAAAGCAGAGACATTACTTTGTCAACGAAGGTCCGTCTAGTCAAGGCTATGGTTTTTCCAGTGATCATTTACAGATGTAAGAGAGTTGGACCATAAAGAAAGCTGAGTGCCAAAGAATTGATGCTTTTGAACTGTGGTGTTGGGGAAGACTCTTGAGAGTCCCTTGGACTGCAAGGAGATGCAACCAGTCCATCCTAAAGGAGATCAGTCCTGGGTGTTCACTGGAAGGACTGATGCTGAAGCTGAAACTCCAATCCTTTGGCCACCTGATGAGAAGAGCTGACTCATTTGTAAAGACCCTGATGCTGGGAAGGATTGGGGGCAGGAGCAGAAGTGTACAACAGAGGATGAGATGTTTGGATGGCATCATGGACTCAATGGACATGAGTTTGAGTAAACTCTGGGAGTTGGTGATGGACAGGGAGGCCTGGTATGCTTAATGTGTATATATATATACATATACATATATATATAAAGTACATCCAAAGGGGTTTTCCCAATTTATAAGACTGTAATTAAAAACTCAAGTACTTGTCTAGTTTGGTACAGAAGAGAGTCTAAAAGCAGAGTGCCTTTTTTTTTTTCTTATTTACATTAAAAAAAAAAACAAACTTCTTTTAACTGAATAATAACTGCTTTACGATATCGTGTTGGCTTCTGCCATACAACAGCATGAATCAGCTATAAGTGTACATATGTCCCCTCCCTATTTAACCTCCCCTCCCCATCCCAGCCCTCTTGGTTGTCACAGAGTACCTAGTTGAGTTATACAGCAACCTCCCTGTGTTATACAGCAACTAGGAAATGCTTGGAGAAAAGGGTTAGGCTGTATGGGTCGATGTCAGATTTCAGGCAGCATCAATACAGAGTTAATTTTCTAGTCTTATATATTCCCATGTTCTGTATACCATTGTGCATATTCTTGATCAGTTTTAAGATGAGACACACAGTGGGCAATTCAAAATGAGAATCAGTTTCTAAAACAAGTTAGTCTATGGAAATTGACAGCAAATATGCAACTGGGGAAAACTTAGCTATTTGGACATTGGAAAGTAAGATTACCTTCTATTGGCAATCTGTCTATGGGAAACCTACATAGGTGTTAAAGGATAAGCAGCTGGTTCAATTCCTTCGTGCTAGGGACTCAGCAATCTCTTACTGGGAAGATTTATAAAGACTCACCAAACAGGGAAAAGACTTAGAATGAATGTAAGGGGTTAGGGCTTCCCTGGTGGCTCAGTGTTAAAGAATCCTCTTGCCAATGCAGCAGATGGGGGTTCAGTCCCTGGGTTGGAAAGATACCACTTCTAGGGATTAAACAAGGGAATGGCAACCCACTCCAGTATTCTTGCCTGGGAAATCCCATGGACAGGGGAGCTTGGCAGGCTGCAGTCCATGGGGTCACAGAGTCGGACATGATTTCGTGACTAAACACCACCACCATCAAGGGGGAAATGATTGCAGAGGAACTGTCAAATTATTAAAATGTTGCATCCCTGAAGGTACCTGAGTGGCATCAAAACACCTAAGCACAAAGCAGGCGAATTCTGTAGCTGCTTTCCACAGTAAAGCACCTTAGGAGAAGAAGAATAAGAAAGGTGATAATGTTAATTTTAAAAATATGATCTTTGGTTTATGTACATTCCTGAAAAACATTACTTTCTGAGAAAACACCCCTGGATAAAACTTAGCTACACTGTAACACTGCAGTTGTTGATTGACTCTCTCATTTAGTTTTTTTTTTTTTTTAATCCTGAAATATCTATCCAGTATCCGAAAATTTAATTTAAAATCTTGACCAAATAAGTAATTGCAGAGTCTCTAAAGAGCATCGATGCAGTTACCTCAATTTTCAAACAATGAATCTGATGGTTAAACAAATGGACTAAATTGCCCACGATCCTACCTTTAATGTTTTTCCCCTTTGTCATCCGGCAAAGCAGTCCTGCTTTGTGGTGGTGATGCTGACCTTGGACAACCCCCACCACCACCCCGCCCCACCCCACCTCCAAATCCCTGTTATTTGATGGCAAAGCTAATAATATTAGGTGTCCAGATCTTCTGATTTCTAGCAGATGGCACAGAAGAAGCATCAGGATACTTAAGTCCACTGGAGTGGGTGAGCAGTCTGTCAACAGAAAGCCTATCTTATTTAATTCTTGATAGCACTGTGTACGCCCATAGTCTTATTTTCACAGCTGTAATTACAGAAGCCTAAAGGAATCTGGCTGGCATGGGGAAATCCAGAAATTTCAGAAATGCCAACAGTGAGTTCTGAAAACAACAACAACAACAACAACAATGTGTGCCTCATTTCCTTCAAACAGATAGCACTTGGTGGAGAAGAGTCAGTTCTTAATAACAGGGTTACTGTTGTGGTTTAGTCGCTCAGTCCTGTCCGACTCCTTGTGACCCCACAGACTGCAGCATGCCAGGCTTCCCTGTCCAGGAAATTTCCCAGGCAAGAATACTGAGGTGGGTTGCCTTTTGCTTCTCCAGGGGACCTTCCCGACCCAGGGATTGAACCCATGTCTCCTACGTTGGCAAGCAGATTCTTGATCGCTGAACCACTAGCAAAGACCAGGGTATGATCTCCATAAAGACTGAATGAGCCGAGGATGTCAGGTTAGAAGGCTTCTGTTGCAGCTGAGTGTCATCCCTCAGGTGCTTCTCTCCTCCGTTTTGACACTGCCCTTTGGGAAAAAAGGGGGAAGTGAGGTTCGTAGAAGAAAGGTGAAAAATGGGCAGTATTTGGAGAGACATACAGCTATCCAAAAACCGGCACGTAAGTACTCTCACTAAAAACACAGGGAACATGGGCAGAACTCAGGATGTCAACAGATGCGAAGTCCAACACTCACAGGAGGGAAAACCCACACTGAAGCCTAATCAGATGATGTTGCTGACCTCTGCACTTTAGCAGCTTACAGACTAGAAAAACTGGAGCCACACAGACATGCAGAAAGGTGATAGTAAAGGATAAACCACTGGTGTGTCCACGCTGCATATTCCAACTAGGATTCAGAGCACCACTACTCATTGTCAGTACTGAAAGCAATCAGGAAGACACCAGGAGACATGAAGCACTCATAGATAACCCTCATGATGGTTCAGGGACACACTGACTCTGTGTAATGCTGAGGCATTAATAGTTGCTCTTCTTCAGCAGAACTCCCTCTTTTATTGTCGACAGCTGTTTCTTTACCATCCCTTCTCTGCATGTCTGTGTTGCTGCAACACTTTCCGTTTGTAAATCCCTTGTGTGCAGAGATCAGCAGCATCTATGGATGCAGGCAAATGTCGGGAGTGAAGAAAAATAGCAGGTGGATGGGAAAAACAAACTAAGCGTCATGTGGATGGGGAAGGGAGAAGATGGAAGCTTCTCTATGCTGAAAACAGCCAAGAAAGGAAATTATGGGTAGAAAAGTCACATCAGGGAATCTACTCAGTACAGAGATGCAGAGTTAAAAATGGGTTGAAGTAAAGGAAGGTTGAAGGGCTCCAACCAGAATCAAACTGGACTTCTGATAAAAGAGAATGAGATTGAAAATGGTGAAGAAAACATTCCACAGCCCAGATCATTGCTGCATCATAAAGGATTCTCTTCATTGTACAGCAAATGACGTCAATTAAATAAATGGGAATTTGTAAGCTTGAGGCTCCGTGTGTCTCTGTGCGTGCATACTCAGTTGCTTCAGTCATGTTCGATTCTTCTACCCGATAGACTGTAGTCCGCCAGGCTCCTCTGTCCATGGGATTCTCCAGGCAACAATACTGGGTGGGTTGCCATGCCCTCCTCCAGGGCATCTTCCTGACCCACGGATTGAACCCCCATCTCCTGTGTCTCCTGTAGGGCAGGCGGGTTCTTTGCCACTTGAGCCGCTGGATAAGCCCCATGTCTCTCTGCTCTTTTCCTAAGTGACCGAACTTTGCATAACTCATGAGAATTTGCCAAACTCTCTTCACTTAAGGTATTTCACTGAATCCTCCCAGCAGCCCTGTGGCATGGGTATCACTCAATGTAAGTCTCACCTGAGAAAACTCTCAGTCCCACAGCTATAGAAAAATAGAGCCAGGGTAGGTACCATGGATTTAAAACATATCCACAAATTCTGTGATACCCTCTCCCTTCAGAACTGGAGTCCAGTTCTCCTTCCCTTGAGTGTGTGACTTAACCAGTGGATTAAAGGTGAAGCCAAGGTTTGTGACTTTTGAAGCCTCAGTCCTATGAGGCTTCAGTCTTGGACACCTCCCTCCGGGGAAGTTGACTGGCATGTTGTGAAGATGCTGGAGTGGTCCACCGGGCAGGACCACTTGGTGAGGTTCAGGCTTTCAACCAGATGTGGGAGCACAGAGGCCTCCTACCAGAAGCCGTGTGAAGGAGCCATTCTCAGAGCAGATCCTCCAACCTCAATAAGGCACTGGATGCCTCCAGCTGCAGCTGACATCCCAACTGCAGTCTCATAAACCAGCCTGTGTCCCAACCACAGCTGAAGTGAAAGTGAAAGGCGCTCAGTCATGTGTCCAACTCTTTGTAACGGTCCTCCAGGCCACAATCCTGGAGTGGGTAGCCTTTCCTTTCTCCAGGGTTAGTTGCCCCCACATTCCTGCCTCTGGAAACGATGAGTTGGTAAACATTTGTTGTTTTAAGCTCCTAGGGAGCTATTTGTTTTGCAGTAGTATCAGATAACTGGTACACCAGGAAGGAAATTGGATGCCTTGACCCCCAAAGCCTGGGCCCCCTTTATTTCACAACATTATTTTTTCTACCACTTTTTGTGCAACCTCAGACTGTTTTCACCCATCTGACCTCTGTTTCCCTGGCAGTCTGGTCTTTGCCAACTATGACACATTTTTCTGCTACAGTTTAATTTTTGCGTTCTTAAAATACTGGTTTCCCCTTCTGTCTTATAAGGGCCACGAGAATAGACGATAGACCTGTCTGAGTGTCCACCGCATTCCCAAATGTAGATAAAGCCACCAAATTCAGTGTTTGGCCAGTGATAAGTACTCAGGAAAGAATGTGCCTGCAATGCAGGAGACCCTGGTTTGACCCCTGGGTCAGGAAGATTCCCTGGAGAAGGGATAGGATACCTGCTCAAGTATTCTCGGGCTTCTCTGGTGGCTCAGCTGGTAAAGAATCCACCTGGTATGCAGGAGACCTGGGTTTGACCCCTGGGTTGGGAAGATTCCCCTGGAGGAGGGAAAGGCTACCCACTCCACTATCTTGACTGGAGAATCCCACAGACTGTATAATCCATGGGGGTCGCAAGAATCGAATACGACTGAGCAAAGTCGACTTTCATTTCACTTCAAAAATTCTTGGATGAATCAATGACCAAAACACACATGATACAACTAGCCTGTCATTGGGACTTTGTTTTCATTTTATGCTGAACCCAAAGGGAATAAGTTCTAAGAAGGAAGAGAGGATTCTGCTGCAGTTATGGTTGTGTTGATTCGAGCTCGTTGGAAGAAGCTTGTTTTATTCTGATAAAGAAAATGCCTTGAAGAGTGGAACATATTAATGCTTTTCAACAACATGTAAAAATCTCCAGGGCACGCAAAAATCTAAGAATGTTTTCCTAATCAAAAAGATCTTTCCTTAAAGGATGAATGAAGAAAGAAAAAAGAAAAAGCAAACAAACAAACAAAAACAAAAAACGATCTTTCTTGTTTGTTCCTCCATGAGTTTTTTTGCTTGCCGTCCCAGACGGACTGGAGGTTTTGGGCAGCAAGCCCTCAGATAGGAGTGGCCAGGCCAGCCGCTGACCTCACCCTACCCTGTAGAGGGGGCCAGGAGGCCTCAGTTACAGACAACATTTTTCTGGGCAAATTATTTATTCACACACGAACCATAAATCAACAAGTAGTACTAAGCCATGACTGATGGCTTTTTGGCTTTTTGGGAAATGGCCTAACCACCCAGATTCTATTTCACAGCCAGGGGGAAAAAAAAGCAATAATAATAATGTGTGAAAGAAACAAAATGTAGGAAACATCTTTGAGACATGACTGAAATGCTTAAACACCAGGAACAAATAATGTGCCTACAGCAGGGCTGCAGCTTTGATCAAAGACCAAACATCCCGTGATGTTTGGTCAGATAGCACATGTATGAGTTTAATCCAGTCCTCACCCCTCCCTTCAGCATTTTATCCTCTCGTCCACTGCCCACTAGGACTCTCAGTGGGGACATAGACATTCTGTGCTAACATAGCAGCTGCTCCCCAGCGTTAAGTGGCCAGGGTGACAGAATTGAAGTTTCAGTTCAGTTTTTGTTTTATTCACTGATTTAATATTAAACATTATTTAATTATTTAATATTATTAAGTTTGATTAATTTTAATAGTATTCTAATTAATAGTATATTAAGTTTAATATAATGTTAAATTAATATTACTAACTAGCTCAGTTGGTAAAGACTTTGCCTGCAATACAGGAGGTCCAGGTTTAATCCCTGGGTTGGGAAGATCCCCTGGAGGAGGGCACGGCAACCCACTCCAGTATTCTTGCCTGGAGAATCCCCATGGACAGAGGAGCCTGGTGGGCTACAGTCCATCATGGGGTCCCAAGAGCTGGACACGACTGAACGACTTAACACTTTCACTTTCATATCTACTAAAATGGACCACTCCTACTCCTGGGTGCTGGACAGAGGAGCCTGGTAGACTACAATCCGTAGGGTCACAAAGAGTCCGACATGACTGAGCGACTTCACTTTGTTTTACTTTCCTCCTTCTGGGTAAATACATACCCACCAAGAACATGTACATATTTTCACCAAAAAGACAGGCACTTTAATAGGTTAAGCAGCATTGTTTCAAAGTTCCCTAGAACTGGAACCACCAGAAATCTCATCGACAGGGAAGTGCGAAAATGGGGTTATATTTATACCACAGAATACAACACAGCAATGAAAACAAACAAACATTTTTGTCTCACATTGTGAGTCCTCCAGACACAAAACAACATCGCTCTTTCCTAACAGGTGCCTTTTACGTCATTCAATGTATATAGAAAGTACAGAGGTGAGCACAGTTCATTCATGCTGTTCAAAGAAGTGGAGATGGGTAGTCACAGAAAGGGAGGGGCGTCGGGGGGAGTTCCAGGGTGCCAGAAACATTCTTTTCTTGATCTGTGTGCTGACCAGATCAGTTGTAGAAAGTCAGCAAGCTATATAGCCTGAGTTCAGTTCAGTTCAGTTCAGATGAGTCCGACTCTTTGTGACCCCATGAATTGCAGCACGTCAGGCCTCCCTGCCCATCACCAACTCCTGGAGTTCACCCAAACTCTTGTCCATCGAGTCGGTGATGCCCCCCAGCCATCTCATCCTCTGTCGTCCCCTTCTCCTCCCGCCCCCAATCCCTCCCAGCGTCAGAGTCTTTGTCAATGAGTCAACTCTTTGCATGAGGTGGCCAAAGTACTGGAGTTTCAGCTTCAGCATCAGTCCTTCCAAAGAACACCCAGGACTGATCTCCTTTATTTATTTATTTTTTTAATTTTTATTTTATTTTTTAACTTTACAATGTTGTCACTCTGGATAATAGGCTCCAGTTTCATCCAGCTCATTAGAACGGATTCAAATGTATTCTTTTTAATGGCCGAGTAGTACTCCATTGTGTATATGCACCACAGCTTTCTTATCCGTTCATCTGCTGATGGACATCTAGGTTGCTTCCATGTCCTGGCTATTATAAACAGTGCTGCGATGAACATTGGGGTACACGTGTCTCTTTCAATTCTGGTTTCCTCAGTGTGTATGCCCAGCAGTGGGATTGCTGGGTCATAAGGCAGTTCTCTTTCCAGTTTTTTAAGGAATCTCCACACTGTTCTCCATAGTGGCTGTACTAGTCTGCATTCCCACCAACAGTGTGAGAGGGTTCCCTTTTCTCCACATCCTCTCCAGCATTTATTGCTTGTAGACTTTTGGATCACAGCCATTCGGACTGGCGTGAAATGGTACCTCATCGTGGTTTTGACTTGCATTTCTCTGATAATGAGTGATGTTGAGCATCTTTTCATGTGTTTGTTAGCCATCTGTATGTCTTCTTTGGAGAAATGTCTATTTAGTTCTTTGGCCCATTTTTTGATTGGGTCATTTATTTGTCTGGAATTGAGCTGTAGGAGTTGCTTGTATATTTTTGAGATTAGTTGTTTGTCAGTTGCTTCATTTGCTATCATTTTCTCCCATTCTGAAGGCTGTCTTTTCACCTTGCTTATAATTTCCTTTGTTGTGCTTTTAAGTTTAATTAGGTCCCATTTGTTTATTTTTGCTTTTATTTCCAATATTCTGGGAGGTGGGTCACAGAGGATCCTGCTGTGATGTATGTCGGAGAGTGTTTTGCCTATGTTCTCCTCTAGGAGTTTTATAGTTTCTGGTCTTACATTTAGATCTTTAATCCATTTTGAGTTTATTTTTGTGTATGGTGTTAGAAAGTGTTCTAGTTTCATCCTTTTACAAGTGGTTGACCAGTTTTCCCAGCACCACTTGTTAAAGAGATTGCCTTTAATCCACTGTATATTCTTGCCTCCTTTGTCAAAGATAAGGTGTCCATATGTGCGTGGATCTATCTCTGGGCTTTCTATTTTGTTCCATTGATCTATATTTCTGTCTTTGTGCTAGTACCATACTGTCTTGATGACTGTGGCTTTGTAGTAAAGCCTGAAGTCAGGCAGGTTGATTCCTCCAGTTCCATTCTTCTTTCTCAAGATTGCTTTGGCTATTCGAGGTTTTTTGTATTTCCATACAAATTGTGAAATTATTTGTTCTAGCTCTGTGAAGAATACCTTTGGTAGCT
Source organism: Bos taurus (assembly GCF_002263795.3). Taxonomy (NCBI): domain Eukaryota; kingdom Metazoa; phylum Chordata; class Mammalia; order Artiodactyla; family Bovidae; genus Bos; species Bos taurus. The sequence continues at coordinate 8,303,043 of NC_082638.1, read as the reverse complement.
TGATAGGAATGGATCTCCTTGCAGTCCAAGGGACTCTCAAGAGTCTTCTCCAACACCACAGTTCAAAAGCACCAATTCTTTGGCACTCAGCTTTCTTTATAGTCCAACTCTCACATCCATACATGACCACTGGAAAAACCATAGCCTTGACTAGATGGACCTTTGTTGGCAAAGTAATGTCTCTGCTTTTGAATATGCTATCTAAGTTGGTCCTAACTTTCCTTCCAAGGAGTAAGCATCTTTTAATTTCACGGCTGCAGTCACCATCTGCAGTGATTTTGGAGCCCCCAAAAATAAAGTCTGACACTAGACACGTATATATATATACACTTTTCCGTATGTATTCTCCAGTGGTTTTGTTTTGTTTTTTTTTGTTTGTTTGTTTGTTTTTTCTCTTTTAAACCCCTTCAGTTCAGTTCAGTTCAGTCGCTCAGCCGTGACCCAATGAATTGCAGCATGCCAGGCCTCCCTGTTCATCACCAACTCCCAGAGTTCACTCAAACTCACATCCATCAAGTCTGTGATGCCACCCAGCCATCTCATCCTCTGTTGTCCCCTTTTCCTCCTGCCCCCAATCCCTCCCAGCATCAGAGTCTTTTCCAATGAGTCAACTCATTGCATGAGGTGGCCAAAGTATTGGAGTTTCAGCTTTAGCATCAGTCCTTGCAAAGATCACCCAGGACTGATCTCCTTTAGAATGGACTGGTTGGATCTCCTTGCAGTCCAAGGGACTCTCAAGAGTCCTCTCCAACACCATAGTTCAAAAGCATCAATTCTTTGGTGCTCAGCTTTCTTCACAGTCCAACTCTCACATCCATACGTGACTACTGGAAAAACCATAGGCTTGACTACACCGACCTTTGTGGGCAAAGTAATGTCTCTGCTTCTAAATATGCTATCTAGGTTGGTCATAACTTTCCTTCCAAGAAGTAAGCGTCTTTTAACCTCATGGCTGCGGTCACCATCTGCAGTGATTTTGGAGCTCCAAAAAATAAAGTCTGACACTGTTTCCACTGTTTGCCTCTATTTCCCATGAAGTGAAGGGACCAGATGCCATGATCTTAGTTTTCTGAATGTTGAACTTTAAGCCAACGTTTTCACTCTCCTCTTTCACTTTCATCAAGAGGCTTTTTAGTTCCTCTTCACTTTCTGCCATAAGGGTGGCGTCATCTGCATATCTAAGGTTATTGATATTTCTCCTGGCAAACCTCTTATCCATCCTCAAAGTACGGCTCAAAACTTGCTACTTTCATAAACCATGAAAGCATCCTACTGTGATCTCTCATTTTCTCATCATTAAAAAAAACCTGTAATTTTTTCAGACACACATGTCTCATTGGAACAATCAGAATGTAAACACTCCACTGCTTAGATGTCTCTCAGTTTTAGCACAGTACTAGTCACAAAATGGGGCTTCCCTGATAGCTCAGTTTGTAAAGAATATGCCTGCAACGCAGGAGACCCCAGTTCAGTTCCTGGGTCAGGGAGATCCACTGGAGAAGGGGATAGGCTACCCACTCCAGTATTCTTGGGCTTTCCTGGTGGCTCAGGTGGTAAATAATCTGCCTGCAATGCATGAGACCTGGGTTTGATCCCTGGGTTGGGAAGATACCCTGGAGAAGGGACAGGCTACCCACTCCAGTATTCTGGCCTGGAGAATTCCAAGGACTGTATAGTCCATGGCGTCGCAAGGAGTCAGACATGGCTGAGTAACTTTCATGAGAGGACAAGAGTCAGAAAATAACACATGTATTTCATAAACTCTTTGAACTGAGCACGGCTCTCCTGCTGTTACTTAAAATTGCTTAAATGGTAAAGACAAGGTATTATCTCACATTTTCTGTGAATTTTTCAAACAGCTGAGTTCAGTTAACTGCACATTTCTTTGTACATATAAAAATGGTAAACATTGCAACAGAAAAGTCTCCGGAATTTTCCATCCTGGCAGCTGTTGCTATACAGCGGCCGTGCTGTAACATTCTCTTCATGGCAGTCAGTCCCACAGTCCCACACAAAAGGGATGTTTTCATTCTGTTGAAGTCCCATAAATGTCCTGGGCAAAGACACGAGAAGTAATGAGAAGTAATCGAGGGAAAAGAAAAAGACTGCTCCCTCCCACCGCCCACCTGCCCCCCGCCCCCGCTCCCCACCCGCCAAATGTGACAAGCGTGGAAACACTTTCATGGTGCTAGACCCACAATTTAGAAGATCTGTGGTAATGACTGTTTGCCCGTTTCCAGATGATAGTTAAGTAATCCGTATGTTTATTCTTTCATAAATTATAAGGACAGAGGATGAGGAAAACGTGAATTCGTGGATAATTCCTAAATTAGAGCAGTCCTTTATGAGACCTCACTGTGAGTGCCAAAAAATGGACGCTTTTTGAACTGTGATGCTGGAGAAGACTCTTGAGAGTCCCTTGGACAGCACGAAGATCCAACCAGGCCACCCTAAAGGAAATCAGTCCTCAATATTCATTGGAAGGACTCATGCTAATGCTAAAGCTCCAATACTCTGGCCACTTAATCCAAAGAGCCAGGTTTTTGGAAAAGAGCTCCATGCTGGTAAAGCTGAAAGCAAAAAGAAGAAGGGAGCAACAGAGGATGAGATGGTTAGATGGCATCGCTGACTCAATGGACATAGTTTGAACAAACTCCAGGAGACAGTGGAGGCCAGAGAAGCCTGGTGTGCTGCAGTCCACGGGGTCGTCAAGAGTCAGACACAGCTTAGTGACTGCACAACAGCACTGTGACCTAAGAACAGAGTAGGGAGGATTTTCATTGACAGAGTCTGCCACTTCAGTGGCATCCGTGAAGACTTCTTTCCTTCAAGGCTTGTTCTTCACTTCTTTTCCTTCTTGCCAAATAACTGCCACAGACCAGGGTTGGTCTCTCTCTGTGTTCTTCTGTTGGTTTGGTCTCATAAGTCCTGCAGAAAAGAGGGGCAAAGAATCCGTGGCTTGCAGTATCGAGGAAAAAACGTCAAAATTTTGAGGATTTCCTTAGCGCTTGGCCTCTGTGTCTAAAAAAAACAGTTGCCGGTGATTAATCTCCGCATGCTGCGGACATCTCTGTGGGAAGCTGGGTGCCGTTGGACGGGGTGCAGTCTAACATTTTTACACACGTCCGGAGGGAAAACAGAGCAGGATGTCAAGCATGTGTATTATTCCCCAAAACGACTCTTCTCAGACCTCCTCAGAGCCATGAGGACTCCATAAAACAAGTCCGTGACAAACAAGAACCAGCCCAGCTCCCGATCTCTGGCGAGGTCTCTGTGTGTCAGGATGACCTGTGATGCTTCACTGGGTAGCAGCTACAACATTATTTACTCTTGGATGAAAGAATTTCCCAGAAAGAGCCATATTCATCATCTCTGTTCTAAGGAGAGAACTAAAAGCAAAAACTTAATCACACAGACACTCCCTTCTTCCATCTCTCTCTCTCTGGACCTTTTTGTTTTGTTTTGTTTTTTTAATTAAAATAGTTTTTTTTTTTTTTTTTGCTTTTCTTTTAATATAAACATGAGGAAGAAAAACCACATTAGTCATAACATTCTTTTCAAAACAAAACTGCCATCAATACTTGGTTCTCTGAGCTTCATAAACAATATGTTATTGAGATGGTAGGTTGTAATATTTTATGTACTGTTATTTATCATTCATGTCTCTGTCCTTTACAAAATGATGCAAGCTGCAGCCCTCAATATACTGTGAAGCTGTGACTTCCCTGGTGGCTCAGATGGTAAAGCATCTGCCTACAGTGTGGGAGACCCAGACTCAATCCCTGGTTCAGGAAGATCTCCTGGAGAAGGAAATGGCAACCCACTCCAGTATTCTTCCCTGGAAAATCCCATGGATGGAGGAGCCTGGTAGGCTACAGTCCATGGGGTCACACAGTCGGACACGACTGAGCCACTTCACTTTTCTTTTCACTTTCCGTGCTATAAAGAGAGAATGTATTTGGACCAGGTACTCCCTTTTAAACAAAGGCCCAGTCTCACCCAGTTTCAGACCCCTTTTCAGCTCAGCAGTTCCACTTCTTGTATTTACCCAAGAAAACTGAATGTGCAAGTCCATACAAAAACTCACAAATGAGTGTTTCTGGCGGCTAAAATGTCCAAATGTTCATCAGCTGAACAAAATGTGTCATATCCATCCAATGCAACATTCAGTTCAGTTCAGTCGCTCACTTGTGTCCGACTCTTTGTGACCCCATGAATCACAGCACGCCAGGCCTCCCTGTCCATTACTACTGGAGTTCACTCAAACTCATGTCCATTGAGTCAGTGATATCATCCAGCCATCTTATCCACTGTTGTCCCCTTCTCCTCCTGCCCCCAATTATTCAGCTGTAAAAAAGTAATCAGGTAGTGGATTTTCCTGGTGGTCTAGTGGTTGGGAACCCACCTCCTGATGCGGGGGACTCAGGTTCGAGCTGTGGTCTGTGATGATCCCATGTACCGTGAAGCAACTGGGTCCTTATGCTACAAATACTGAAGCCTGTGTGCTCCAGAGCCTGTGGCTTGCAATCAAAGAAGCCACCACTATGAGAAGCCTGCACACCCCAATGAAAAGTAGCCCCAACTAGGCAAAACTAGAGAAAGCCTGAGTGCAGTTATTTCTGACCAGCAAAGATGAAGACATGATCGTCAGTGTGCTTTGCCACGTTTACAGTGAAACAGACCCTGGGACTCTGCAGGTTAAACCTCCACTCCAGGTTTGCCTTCTCAACAAGACCTTCTCTGCCACCTATCACATCTTACCTTTTCTCCTCTGCCATCTCTGTGAAATCTTGCCTTCCCCTCTTCCATCTTTCTCCATAGCACTCAGTTCAGCTCAGTTCAGTTGCTCAGTCGTGTCCGACTCTGCGACCCCATGGACTTCAGCACACCAGGCTTCTCTGTCCATCACCAAGTCCCAGAGTTTACTCAAACTCATGTCCATTGAGTCTGTGAAGTCATCCAACCATCTCATCCTCTGTTGTCCCCTTCTCCTCCTGCCCTCGATCTTTCCCAGCATCAGGGTCTTTTCCAGTGAGTCAGTTCTTCGAAGCAGGTGGCCAAAGTATTGGAGTTTCAGCTTCAGCATCAGTCCTTCCAATGAATATTCAGGACTGATTTCCTTTAGGATGGACTAGTTGCAGTCCCTTGCAGTCCAAGGGACTCTAAAGAGTCTTCTCCAGCACTACCGTTCAAAAGCATCAATTCTTCAGCACTCAGCTTTCTTTATATTCCAACTCTCACATCCATACATGACTACTGGAAAAACCACAGCTTTGACTAGACGGACCTTCCCACTCAGGGCTCATGAACTAGTGTACCTTTGCAGTTTGGAGCTGTAAACCCATTGGACCATGCACTTCCTCTAAATAAAGTGTGTCCATTTTGGCCACTATGTAGTCTCCTGCCTTGCTGTACTTCTCCAATAAATAGTAGGTGAAGGAAAGAACGAATGAGAGTTTGATTAACAGATTAGAAATTATGAGGCAAGTTCTGTTTTCAGAAAGCTATGTTATAAAATCCTCACCTATAGCATAAGTGTGTGTATCAGGTGTTTTTATCATTCCATGACTGTTATACAGTGGGCATCAATTAGACTTATTTAGTTACAAGGAACAGAGATGCCTTCTCCAACAAACTTCCACAATCAAGGGAGCTTACTGGAGCAGTCCAGGAGTAAGTCTGTGCTGTGTGTGCTAAGTCACATCAGTCATGTCTGACTCTTCGAGACCCTAGGGACTTGTAACCCACCAAGCTCCTCTCTCCTTGGGATTCTCCAGGCAAGAATACTAAAGTGGGTTGCCATGCCCTTCACCAGGGGATCTTCCTGAGCCAGGGATCGAACCTGTGTCTCTTAGGGGTTCTTTCCCACTAGCATCACTTGGGGAACCCAGCAGATAAGTCTAGAGAGAGGCAAGGTTGGAATCTGGGCTCATGAGCTCAACAGGACCAGGAGCTGGTTTTTCTGTGTAGTTCTCAGCTCTGCCCAACCAGCCTGAGTCTCACTTCCATGCCAGGCCTCCATCTTGGGCTCCCATGGGTGCCAGGCCTTCAAGACACTTCTTCATTCAGGTCCAAGATTGAAGACTCTTTTCAGGCAACACTGCTTGTTAATGTGTAGTTAAGAAATCTTCCAACTATATACAGCCTATGGGTCCAGCCTGGCCCACTGCTTGTTGTGTAAATAAAGCTTTATTGGAACATGGCCAGTCCTATTCATTCACACGTTGTCCATGGCTGCTTTCATCCCACAATGGCAAAGCATTGCCCAGAGCCCTTGCATCACATTGACTCTGTCATACAGCCATCCCTGGATCACTGAGACCAGCAAGCATAGAAGGAGCTTCGGCCAGGATCCAGCCCACCCACACATCAGACGAGAAAACACTGGAGCGCTAAATTCATCAACAGGACATCAGGGTTCTGTCAGGGAGAGAAGTGCAGAATCTCTGCTGGAAAGACAAACCACAAATATCCAGGATATAGTGTGTGCATAAGGATTTAAAATGTCTAAGCCCTAAGGAGCAATGTTAAATATACAATAAAATTTTACTTCTCTAAAATAATTTCTTACCAAAAGTTGTCAGTTGAGTCATGTCTGACTCTTTATGACCCCATGGGCTGCAGCACGCCAGGCCTCCCTGTCCATCACCAACACGTGGAGCTTGCTCAAACTCATGTCCATCACATTGGTGATACCATCCAACCATCTCATCCTCTGTCGTCCCCTTCTCCTCCCACCTTCAATCTTTCCCAGCATCCGGGTCTTTTCAAATGAGTCAGTTCTTCCCACTGGGACACCAAAGTATTGGACTTTTAGCTTTAGCATCCGTCCTACCAATGAAAACCCAGGGCTGATCTCCTTTAGGATGAACTGGTTGGATCTCCTCACAGTCCAAGGGACTCTCAAGAGTCTTCTGCAACACTACAGTTCAAAAGCATCAATTCTTCGGCACTCAGCTTTCTTTATAGTCCAACTCTCACATGCATACACGACCATTGGAAAAACCATAGCCCTGACTAGACGGACCTTTGTGGATAAAGTAATGTCTCTGCTTTTTAATATGCTGTCTAGATTCGTCATAACTTTCCTCCCAAGGAGCAAGCCTCTTTTAATTTCATGGCTACAGTCACCATCTGCAATGATTTTGGAGCCCAGGAAAATAAAGTTTCTCACTGTTCCCATTGTTTCCCTATCTATTAGTCATGAAGTGATGGGACCAGATGCCATGGTCTTAGTTTTTTAAACGAGTTTTAAGCCAGGTTTTTCACTCTCCTCTTTCCCTTCTTCCTTTTCTGTCATAAGGGTGGTGTCATCTGCATATCTGAGGTTATTAATATTTCTCCCAGCAATCATGATTTAACGTGATGTACTCTGCATAGAAGTTTAAATAAGCAGGGTGACAATACACAGCCTTGACATACTCCTTTCCCAATTTGGAATCAGTCTGTTGTTCCATGTCCAGTTCTAACTGTTGATTCTTGACCTGCATACAGATTTCTCAGGATGCAGATCAGGTAGTCTGGTATTCCCATCTCTAAGAATGGTTCACAGTTAATTGTGATCCATACCGTCAAAGGCTTTGGCATAGTCAATAAAGCAAAAATAGATGTTTTTTTCTGGAACTCTCTTGCTTTTACAGAGACCCAGCAGGTGTTGGCAATTTGATCTCTGATTCCTCTGCCTTTTCTAAAACCAGCTTGAATATCTGGAATTTCATAGTTCACGTACTGTTGAAGCCTGGCGTGGAGAATTTTGAGCATTAATTTGCTATTGTGTGAGATGAGTGCAATTGATCAGTAGTCTGAGCATTCTTTGGCATTGCCTTTCTTTGGGATTGGAATGAAAACTGACCTTTTCCAGTCCTGTGGCCACTGCTGAGTTTTCCAAATTTGCTGGCATATTGAGTGCAGCACTTTCACAGCATTATCTTGAAATAGTTTAATTTCCTTAATTTTTAAGAGCAATGAAAAATTTTAAACTCTTAATGTGGTGGTTACATGATGGTTAATTGGTAAAAACTTGTAGAACTGTAGCCAAGATTGTCCATGGGATTGCAAAGAATTGGACACGACTGAGCTACTCACTTTTTTTTTCAGCCAAGATTGTAGATTTTATGTAAAGTTCAGGAGAACAAATGTATTTGCCTTTGCAGACCAAGACTGTAGCAACTATTCATGTCTGCCATTGCCACACGAAAGCAGCCATTGACAATACATAAATGAGTAGGAGTGGCCATGTTCCAATAAAGCTTTATTTCCAAAACAATCTGCAGGCCAGTTTGGACCCACGGCCTGTATATAGTTTGAAGATTTCTGGACTGCATGCTTAAGAAAGAATGAGTTTTACCACATGCAAACTGTACCTTGGTAAGCAAACAATAAAAAGGTAAAGCAGGAAAAAAATGTACTCTGGGCAGGGGGAAAAAAAAAAAAAACCTGTAGTCCCTTCAACTTACTTAAAACGAGATTTTATCAGGAGAAGAGAGGTATTTGTATTGGTGGAAGAAGGACTTGCTAATGGTATTTGTACGACAGGATAGTCGGGTTACACAATGGCCAGAAGGGTTACAAACGGTTAAGCAGGGAATTCTGAACTTGACTTTTGAAGATTATCTTACATACTCACTTGAAAAATTCACCAGGTCATCTGCTCCTTACCTCTGTCCTCGGTAAAGTCACCTGTAGCTGGCTGTTCCCTGAGTTAGCAATCCAGAACTGAGCTCTTTTCATTTTATTTAGCGGGATGACTTTAAGACCTGGTGTCTTGTACTTCTAGTTTTTTATCGTTTGCTTCTTTTATGGCAAAGCCATCTTTATCAGACAGAGAGTGTAAATAAGATCCAATCATTTCATCCCCTTCCCTAGGTAATGGCACAAATCAAACATCTCTGAGGCTGTCAGCCCACCAGAACTGAAAGAGAGATCAAACTGTTGGGACAGAAAGGGAACTCTTTAAAGAAAAAAGAAAAAAAAAATGTTTTTAAAGCAGGAGAGTTTAAAATGAGGTCTCATCAGCTGGCATTCAAGCACCCAAGTGTGAGGTAGGCAGAGTGACATGGGGGTGTTACTGCACTGTGGAAATGAGGGTTGTCTGAAAGTCCTACAGTCAAACTTCAGCCTCTAGATTTTTTTTTTTTTTTTAAGATGTAGAATAGACAACAACATTCCTCTCTGACTGAGTGGGAGAGACTTGCTTTTCAATCAAAGGTAGCTGATGTTCAGATGAGCTGGAATTTTCCATAAAGATATTCATTCCTCCCTACCAGCATCAGGCCTTCAGAGGATACTACATGAAGGTACAGATGGCATCCCAGGCAAGGGACAAATAAGATGTGAGCTACCTTCCAGCAGCTGAGAGCCCAATTAGGAAGACAGATGAAAACACAAATATTTAAGAAAGCGTGTCGTGTTATAACAGAGTCTCTAAATACTTTTAACAGCTCCAGGCCAATTTAATTTATGCGATGTGCCATTCAACATACAAGCACTATGATTTCCCTTTGAACCAATACTACTAAAAAAATATGATCGAAAGAATCATGCAAGTGAAAAAAAAAATTATTACACCTAATTCATTTTCCCCCTCTCCTAAGCCTGGTGTTATCACAGATAGTGGTATAGAATTTTTGTTCTTAAAAAAAAAAAAAAGCCAATTAAAATAATTGTTTATTGTTGCTTGATTGTTTTGTGTTTCTTTTGCTGTGTTGTTTCTTTTGTTGTGTTTTTTCTTTCTGAAAGTAACGAGGTTAATATGACCGAGAGAGATGAGGAGTAACATAAAGAGAAAATGGACCATCAGAGTTAATTTTAGTCACAGTCCTGGTCTTAGTAACCACCAGAACATTTTAGACACAGAATTTCCGTATGGTTGTAGCAACCGAGCAAAGGTGGAGTTAAACTGAAAACACACAGTCACTTTTTCCATTGAGTCATTTTGTAGAATGAGACATAAATATCCCCAAAAATCTTTGCCCTGGACATAAAATGGATAAGTCTGAGGACTAGCTCCTACAGTTGATTAGACTCAGTGTGGGACATGAGACCCTGTCTGAGGGCCTCTCAGATGGCAAGGACACCTCAGAAGGGTCACAAAGGGTTCTTGTGTCTGCAGGTTCCCAGCAACCACTCCCTGGACAGTTTGATTCAGACAAAGGACAGACATGGGACCGGGAATATATTCATTCATCCCGCAGACTGCATGGTACCCTCCTGTGGGGCTTCCCTGGTGGCTCAGAAGGTAGAGAGTCTGCCTGCCAATGCAGGAGACACGGATTCAATCCCTGGGTCGGGAAGATCCACTGGAGGCGGAAATGGCAACCCACTCCAGGATTCTTGCCTGGAGAATCCCACAGACTGAGGAGCCTGGTGGGCTATACAGTTCATGGGGTTGCAAAGAGTCAGAAATGACTGAACGACTTATCACATGCACCCCTCCTATAGACAACAGGGACCAGGAGCTGTGGCTGAATGTGTTCGCAATATTCCAGGTGACACTTCACCAGGAGGTTCCCAAAGTTCACCACCATTGACTCTTCAGGGCTCCCTTGACCAACCAAGAAGACTTTAGAAGGGACCTGAGTCTGACATGATGCTGGCAGGAGAAGTGCAGCCTGCTGTCTAGTCTACTTGTAAACATACCCAGTGCGACAATCAGAGTTTTTCAGAGAGGGTGCATTTGCAGGGACATTTCGTGAATTCCATGAATGCCTTTCTGTTAACTGTCAAGGAGACATTCATTTCTTAAAACGACCACTAATCCCCCCTTCATCTGAAGTTACCAGTTTTACCAGGTCAGCAGAATACACCACATCCATGTTTCTTTTTCTTGGCAAAAAAAAAAAAAAAAAAAGTAGACTCAGCCAGCCAGCCTGAGAAATGTACCAGGCCCCTTGGACTGCAGTCATTGATTTGTGTTTTGACAAATGGAACAACCTCAGACCCAAATGCCTAGAAGGAAAAAGGGCTCACACAGTCACCTGTGTGTGTGCTAAGTTGCTTCGGTCATGTCCAGCCCTTTGCGACCTGGTCTGTGGACTGTAGCTTGCCAGGCTCCTCTGTCCCTGGGATTCTCCAGCCAAGAATACTGGAGTGAGTTGCCATTTCCTTCTCCAGGGGATCATCCAGACCCAGGGATCGAACCCATATCTTTTTACATCTCCTACAGTAGCAGGCGTGTTCTTTACTGTTAGCACCACCTGGGAAGCCCATATACAGTCACATAACCATGTTATCTGTTAAGTCCATTAAGTGAAACACTGTTGTGAGGCAAGCCGTTAATCGAGTATGGTCTGTTTAACTTTTGTAATGACAGCTCTGCTCTGTGTTCACTGTTTCTCTCCAAGTAAATGACACCAGTGTGCCTCAGCAGTCCATCTGAATAGATTTGCCTCTTGTCTCCGTCTAGTCCAGGGGTTGTCCAACTACACTCTTGTGCCTCTTTCTGTAAAATAATAATAATGTTTAACTGGAACACAAACACGCCCATTCATTTAGGTATTGTCTGTGGTTGCATCCCGGCTACAACACAGCACAGTTAAATTGTTGCCACAGAGCCATATGGCCCTCAAAACTTAAAATATTTACAATTGTGTCCTTTTTGGAGAAAGCTCGCCGAACCCTAATCTTGACACCAGAGACCACCAGAGTTATAACTCAGCCTGATAGACAAAAATGCTAGATGCTGACAATGAAGCCATACAAGTCTGTGTGAAGGGCTGCTCTGCGTAAAAATAACAGAAGAAATCACATGGGAAAGATCTTTAGATTTTAGCATACTTTTTTTGCTGTGTAGCATATTTTTTCGCTAAGTCGTGTCTGACTCTGTGACCCCATGGACTCCAGCATGCCAGGCTTCCTTGTCCTTCACTGTCTCCTAGATTTTGAAAACTCACATGTGCATTGAGTCAGTGATGCCATCCAACCATCTCATCCTCTGTTGTTCCCTTCTCCTGCCTTCAATCTTTCCCAGCATCAGGGTCTTTTCAAATGAGTCAGATCTTCACATCAGGTGGCCAAAGTAGTGGAGTTTAAGCATCAGTCCTTCCAATGAATATTCAGGACTGATTTCCTTTAGGATGGACTGGTTGGATCTCCTTGCAGTCCAAGGGACCCTCAGGAGTCTTCTCCAGCACCACTGTTCGAAAGTATTAATCTTGCCACAATTTAAAATATCTTTAAAATTGAAAGAACAATAAGGTAAAACATTACAAAAACAAAAACAAAACAAAACCAAAGAGATTAATGTGCTCCATATATAAAGAACTGTCCCAAATCTGTGGGAAAGCCAGATGACAATTCAACAGAACAGACTAAAAAAGGAGCAGAGACAAATTGCCACTATACAGAGCAGGAAAGAGAGCTGAGAAAGAGAGAAGAGATGTTCAACCTATCTAGTGACTAGTGAAATTAAAAATATAATGAAATACTGGTTTAGGGAACACACACAAAAAATGAGTGAAACAGTGAGTTATATCCACTTAATGAAGATACGTGAAGGAAGTGTCCTTGAGCCCTGATCAGTTAGGAAGGGTAGGGTGGGGGTCTATTCTGAAGGGCACTTGGGAGCATCTCTTAAGAGTAAACACAAGGCCCTTTGACCCCTGCTGGCTAAGACAGTAAAGAATCTGTCTGCCATTCAGGAGACCCGGGTTGGATCCCTGGGTTGGGAAGATCCCCTGGAGGAGAGAATGGCAACCCACTTCAGTGTTCTTGCCTGGAGAATCCCACGGACAGTGGAGCCAGGCGGGCTAGAGTCCACGGGGTCGCAAACAGTCAGACATGACTGAGCACACACGCAGCTCAAGGCACCCACCACTGGTTGCTCCCGAAAATGCCCTTAAGCACCAAGTCAGGCCCCCTGGGTTGGATGGAATCCTCCCTGGCGGCATAGCTAACGACCTAAGCCTGGGACATGCTGGCCTCCGTGTCCACTGCTGAGCAGGGCCAGCGACTTGGGTGGGAGAGCAGACGGCTGTCTAAGAAGGGAAGCAGAGGTGATGGATGAGCCATGTCCGTGACAACCGGTGGCTTCAAATCCTCGATTCCAGCTGCTGCAGAGACCAGCTGCTCACCTCTGTCCTGACTTACTTGCCTGACCGGATGCTCTCTGTCTCCAGTGCAATTTGGAATGACGTTTCTGTTGCCTTCACAGACACAAACATCCTGTGTTCACTTCTACACAGCCCTACACAGACAAGAACAGGGAAATACGGGAAAATAAACACATACAATTTGCAATATCCAGTGGAAAAGCATCCCATCTTTGTCATAATCGGAGGAGTACAAATTCTTTTAAAATGGGCTGTTTCGTTTGTTTTAATTCAGTGGCATCTGTGTGTGTGTATATGTGTGTGTGCGTGTGTGTGTGTGTCTCCCCTGACACTGCAATTCTCAACCTCAGGATGGTGGAAGGGTAACACAGTTTATTCTCTTTTAGTGTTTAGTTCCTAAACTTTTAGCAATGAAAATCTATTACTTCTGTGTTTACAGAGTATTCCCCTTCATTTAAAAAAAATTATTAAAACTTAAAGGAAATTAAGTGTTATATATTTACAACCCAGGCACTAAGATGCGTGCATGTCATGCTTAGTCACTCAGTCGTGCCCGACTCTTTGGGACACCATGGACTATAGCCCACCAGGCTCTTCTGTTCATGGGATTTCCCAGGTGAGAATCCTAGAGTGGGGTGCCATTTCCTTTTCCTGGGGATCTTCCCCAACCCAGGGATTGAACTCAGGTCTCCTGCATTGCAGGCAGATTCTTTACTGTCTGAGCCACCAGGGAAGCCCAAACATTAAGATATAGTCAAAGGATTCCAAGCTATTTGATCTCTCAAAGGGAGAAACTGAGCAAAGGGAAGGGCGATGTTGTGACTTAGAGCATATTATGTTTGATCTCTTAGCAGGCCTTAAATACAGGGTATTGATTACTAGTCTGGGCTGAACAGGCCTGCCATTAGCATGATGAAATCGTATATTTTGAGCACTTGAGTGTATTAGATCCTGATGATTACTGTGGTATGTGCAGTTGTGCTCACCACTATTCCAGGACCTTGCTTGCTGTTGTTGTTGCTCAGTCACTCAGTCGTGTCTTGAGTCTTTTTGACCCCATGGACTGCAGCACACCAGGCTTCCCTGTCCATCACTGTCTCCTGCAGCTTGCTCAAACCCATGTCCTTTGAGTCAGTAATGGCATGCAACCATCTCATCCTCTGTTGTCCCCATCTCCTCCTGCCTTCAGTGTTTCCCAGCATCAGGGTCTTTTCTAATGAGTATCCCTTTGCATCAGATGGGCGAAGTATTGGAGTTTCAGCTTCAGCATCAGTCCTTCCAATGAAAACCCAGGACTGATCTCCTTTAGGATGGATTGGTTGGATCTCCTTGCAGTCCAAGGGACTCTCCAGAGTCTCCTTCTACACCACAGTTCAAAAGCATCAATTTTTTTGGCACTCAGCTTTCTTTATAGTCCAATTCTCATATCCAGACCTGACAATTGGAAAAACCACAGCTTTGAATAGATGGACCTTTGTCGGCAAAGTCATGTCTCTGCTTTTGAATATGCTGTCTAGGTTGGTCATAGTTTTTCTTCCAAGGAGCAAGTGTCTTTTCATTTCATGGCTGCAGTCACCCATCTGCAGTGATTTTGGAGCCCAGGAAAATAAAGTCTGTCACTGTTTTCATTGTCTCCCCATCTCTTTGCCGTGGGGAAGGATTAAACATCCCACCCAGCTGAACTTGGGTCTGGCCATATGACATGTCTCCACCACAAAGATGAGAAATGTAACATGTCAGGGGGAGACTTGATAGCAAGGTTGTCATTTTGCCCCTACCCTCCTCATCTCCACCTACTTCGGTCCCCACATGGCTACAGCAGCAGTGACATATTGCAAGAGTGAGACAAATGCTGCTTGTGACTCCCTGGGGTCATCAGTGACTGCAACCATCTTGCAAGCTCCCCTCATGGATATGGTGGAAACCCAGGGAAAGACGCCACACCACGGAGGATCTTTGTAAAGAAAATGAAGTTTGCACAGGCTTCCTGGATTGCACAACACATGTTAACTCTTTTGACCTGCTGTTCTGTTCTCTGGCTATTTTTGCACACTGTAATTATTCTTCATGACATTTCACTAACTTAGCGAGAGGCCCTCTGGCTTTTCTGAGCCTAGTTCACATGCAAGTGAGGGGAACGTCCTGGCTGCCTCAGAAGGTTTAATATTTCTAGCGCAGCTCACACTCTGCACTAAATGACACTGCTATCATCATCATCAAGCACAAAGAAGGCCACATTTCTGTAATACATTACCCAACTCTTGCATCCCTCGGTGATCCACTCCCACCCCCAGGCTCAGAAATAGAAGAGAAGGCAGCGAGAACCAGCTCCAAGTAATTTTTCCCATATTCACTCTGCTGCTGCTGCTGCTAAGTTACTTCAGTCGTGTCCGACTCTGTGTGATCCCATAGTCAGCAGCCCACCAGGCTCCCCTGTCCCTGGGATTCTCCAGGCAAGAACACTGGAGTGGGTTTCCATTTCTACACCAGCTCTAAGATGAGTGTGAGAAGCTTCAATCCTTTGGCCACCTGATGAGAAGAACTGACTGCTTGGAAAAGATCCTGATGCTGGGAATGACTGAAGGTGGGAGGAGAAGGGGATAACAGAGGATGAGATCATTGGATGGCATCACGGATTCAATGGACATGGGTTTAGGTGGACTCTGGGAGTTGGTGATGAACAGAGAGGCCTGGTGTGCTGCAGTTCATGGGATCACAAAGAGTTAGACACGACTGAGCAACTGAACTGAACTGGAAACACACAAGTATGCATACTATCTTCACTGACGCAGTGCACGCACATACACACCTATACACACACCACCTACAGTGGAGTAATGCACACACACAGAAGAAATGCCACAAGAAGTATCTGTATAAAATTGAAATGAAATTTGTGTATTGCTATGACTTCTCAAAAAAAATAAAAATAAAATAAAAAGCCTTTCTGGGCTTCCCCGGTGGCTCTGTGGTAAAGAGTCCACCTGCAAGTGCAGGAGACACAGGTTCGATCCCTGATCCTGGAAGAATGCCCGTGCTAAGGAGCAACTAAGCCCACGTACCACAACTGTGGAGCCTGTTCTCTTGAGCCCGGGAGCCGCAGCTGCTGACTCCATGCACTGCAAGTACTGAAGCCCGTGAGCCCTTGAGCCTGTGTTCCACAGCAAGAGAAGCCACCTCAACGAAAAAGCTTTACACCACAACTGACAAAAAGCTCTCAAGGCAGTGAAGAGCCAAAAATACATAAATAAGTAAGTTTTTAAAACACTTTTATTCCCAAACAAAAAATACATAAATAAGTAAATTTTTAAAACACTTTTATTCCCAAACCAGTAACATCAGGGGCTTTGTTTTAGATGTTGAGGTAAACATTTGGGGATTGCTCAGTGAATTTCTGAGCTTCCCTGCGGGCTCAGCTGGTAAAGAAACTGTCTGCAATACAGAAGACCCTGGTTCGATCCCTGG
The DNA here is from genome assembly GCF_002263795.3 of Bos taurus. Classification (NCBI taxonomy): domain Eukaryota; kingdom Metazoa; phylum Chordata; class Mammalia; order Artiodactyla; family Bovidae; genus Bos; species Bos taurus. The sequence continues at coordinate 8,286,529 of NC_082638.1, read as the reverse complement.
GTCAGGAAGATCCACTGGAGAAGGGATAGGCTACCCACCCCAGTATTCTTGGGCTTTCCTGGTGGCTAAGCTGATAAAGAATCCACCCACAATGCGGGAGAACTGGGTTCGGTTCCTGGGGTTGGTAGGATTCCCCTGGAGAAGGGAAAGGCTACCCACTCCAGTATTCTGGCCTGGAGAATTCCGTGGACTGTATAGTCCACAGGCAATGGCACGCCACTCCAGTACTCTTGCCTGGAAAATCCCATGGACAGGGGAGACTGGTGGGCTGCTGTCTCTGGGGTCGCACAGAGTCAGACACAACTGAAGCGACTTAGCAGCAGCAGGAGCATAGTCTACGGGTCGAAAAGAGTTGGACAGGACTGAGAGACTTTCACTTCACTTTCATTGAATTTCTGCTGTCATAAAATGTTCAGCAGACTTGAGCCTTAACTTAAATAGGTAAACCACAATGTTTTATTAACCCAGAATTTCTCTGTGGTCAGATGAGCTTTGGAGTCATATTTGTATAATTGCATCACAGAATTGCCATGCAGTGCCATTATTGCCCAAGATATTCATCTTTGACAAGCTAAATGCTGTGTATTCTGGCTGAAGCATGAGACTAGGCAAAGAAGAGTAATTTCAAAAACATCAAGTCTGTACTGTAGTTCTTTTAAGCATGTCACGTGTAGGAGGTTTTGGGGTGGGTGGAAATCTGCCTTTTAATAGTAATGGGTGCCAAAAGGGGGCTTCCCTGGTGGCTTTTTAGTGAAGAATCCACCTACAATACTATAGACCCAGGAGACATGGGTTCGATCCCTTGGGTGGGAAAGATTTCCTGAGGAGGATCCAGTAACCCACTCCAGTATTCTTCCCTGGAGAATCCCATGGACAGGGGAGCCTGGTGGGCTATATAATCCATAGGGTCACAAAGAGTCAGATACCACTGAAGTGACTTAGCACATGCACATGCATGCACTGCCACTGGCCAATTTGGGAACAATTTGAGCATCCAAAAAACAATAAAAAGCCCATGGCAGTCCAGTGGTTAGGAGTCCACACTTTCAGTGCTCAGGGTTGGGTTCAATTCCTTGTCAGGGAACTAAGATCCTACCAGCCTCAAGGTATGGCAAAAAAAAAAAAATAATAACAATACTGCTAGTTGATTATAACACATACAACCGAAAAAAAAAAAAAAAAAACAACCACCCAACAACAACAATTACAAAAACCCCCATAAGTTTGTTCAGTTCAGTCACCCAGTTGTGTCCAACTCTTTGTGACCCCATGAATCGAAGCACACCAGGCCTCCCTGTCCATTACCATCTCCCGGAGATCACTCAAACCCACATCCATCAAGTCAGTGATGCCATCCAGGCATCTCATCCTCTGTTGTCCCCTTCTCCTCCTGCCCCCAATCCCTCCCAGCATCAGGGTCTTTTCCAATGAGTCAACTCTTCACATGAGGCGGCCAAAGCATTGGAGTTTCAGCTTTAGCATCGGTCCTTCCAGTGAACACCCAGGACTGATCTCCTTTAGAATGGACTGGGTGAACCTCCTTGCAGTCCAATGGACTCTCAACAGTCTCCTCCTACAAGCATCAATTCTTCAGTGCTCAGCTTTCTTCACAGTCCAAATCTCACATCCATACATGACTACTGGAAAAACCATAGCCTTGACTAGATGGACCTTTGTTGGCAAAGTAATGTCTCTGCTTTTCAATATAGTATCTAGGTTGGTCATAAATTTCCTTCCAAGGAGTAAATGTCTTTTAATTTCATGGCTGCAATCACCATCTGCAGTGATTTTGGGGCCCCCCCAAAATAAAGTCTGACACTGTTTCCACTGTTACCCCATCTATTTCCCATGAAATGAAGGGACCAGATGCCATGATCTTCATTTTCTGAGTGTTGAGCTTTAAGCCAACTTTTTCACTCTCCTCTTTCACTTTCATCAAGAGGCTTTTGAGTTCCTCTTCACTTTCTGCCATTAGGGTGGTGTCATCTGCACATCTGAGGTTATTGATATTTCTCCCAGCAATCTTGATTCCAGCTTGTGCTTCTTCCAGCCCAGCGTTTCTCATAGTGTACTCCGTATAGAAGTTCAATAAGCAGGGTGACAATATACAGCCTTGACGTACTCCTTTTCCTATCTGGAACCAGTCTGTTGTTCCATGTCCAGTTCTAACTGTTGTTTCCTGACCTGCATATAGGCTTCTCAAGAGGCAGGTCAGGTGGTCTGGTATTCCCATCTCTTTCAGAATTTTCCACAGTTTATTGTGATCCATACAGTCAAAGGCTTTGGCATAGTCAATAAAGAAGAAGTAGATGTTTTTCTGGAACTCTCTTGCTTTTTCAGAGATCCAGAGGATGCTGGCAATTTGCTCTCTGGTTCCTCTGCCTTTTCTAAAACCCAGCTTTAACATATGGAAGTTCACGGTTCACGTATTGCTGAAGCGTGGCTTGGAGAATTTGAGCATTACTTTACTTGCGTGTGAGCTGAGTGCAGTTGTGGGGTAGTTTGAGTATTCTTTGGCATTGCCTTTCTTTGGGATTGGAATGAAATCTGACCTTTCCCAGTCCTGTGGCCACTGCTGAGTTTTTCAAATTTGCTGGCATACTGAGGGCAGCACATTCACAGCATCATCTTTCAGGATTGAAATAGCTCAACTAGAATTCCATCACCTCTGCTAGTTTTGTTCATAGTGATGATGCAGAAAAGCTGGGGTACAGAAGTCAAGCTCTTCTTCTTAGAAGAATATCAGCTCAGAATTTGTAGACAACTTCACACACAATGTTAATGTGTCACTCATATCTTAATAAAAGTGTTGGAGGCAAATGAAAAAATAATTTGGAAAAGAAAAGATTAAATTAGTAATTCACCATTCTGTCACCATCAAGGCTGTACTTCCAACAGGAGTAGTTAGAGGGTAGGTGTGACCAAATCTTCAGAGTCCCCAAATCTGGCCCCTCTTCACCCCCCATTAACTCATCACTTAACAGGAAAGGAAGTATGGGCTTGTCAAGGGTATTGGCATAGCCCTAACCAACTAACCAAGATCAGCCAGAGCAATGCAAGGTCATCTTGAACATCAGATCCTCCTGTTATCATTGTGAAAGGGACACAGTAACACCTCTGCAACGTTCTTTCCAAAAAATGTCCAGCCAGCGTGGAGCACACAGAAATGAGCAAACAGACACAGACCCTGGGATACTTACGGAAGACTACAAGCCAGCAGTCTTCAACAACCTCAAACTAAAGGCAGACAGACTGTTCTAGATTAAAAGAGATTATGAAGTTGTGCTTTGTAATAGTGCTTTGGAACTGTGGTGTTGGAGTAGACTCTTAGAGTCCCTGGGCTGCAAGGAGATCCAACCAGTCCATCCTAAAGGAGATCAGTACTGAATATTCATCGGAACGACTGGTGCTGAAACTGAAACTCCAATCCTTTGTCCACCTGATGCAAAGAACTGACTCATTAGAAAAGACCCCGATGCTGGGAAAGCTTGAAGACGGGAGGAGAAGGGGATGACAGAGGATGAGATGGTTGGATGGCATCACGGACTCAATGGACAGGGGTTTAGGTAGACTCCAGGAGTTGGTGTTGGACAAGGTGGCCTGGCGTCCTGCAGCCCGTGGGGTCACAAAGAGTTGGACAGGACTGAGTGACTGAACTGAACTGAGTGAAGTTGTAGCCAAATGCAGGGCAGGATTCTTAAGTGGATCTCAGACTTTTTAAAGGCTCCAGAAGTACATTCTGTAATGACACTGGAAGCTCCTGACAGCTACTGAGTGGACAGAAGGGTCAGTGACCTAGCATGTTTGGTGGCCTCCCAGTGCCGTGGAGACTCTCTGCATTGGAGGGGAAAGGGGCAGGTCTGGGGACAGGGTACCTTGGTGGTGGCATGTGGGCAAGGCTGAGGCAACCTGTCCAGGTGAGCCCCCCGGTATTGACGTGCAGGCAGCACACCAGTGCAGCTGAAACACACACTGTGTCCCTGGAACCCATTAGGGTCCCTTAAGGGGAAGTCCCCTCGGGCAAAGTCCCTTTGGGCTCCTCTAGCAAAGTACCATAGACGGGGCAGCTTGTAAACAACAGACATGATATTTCTCAGTGTTCTGGAGGCTGAGACATCCAAGATCAAGGTGCCTCCAGATTTGCTGTCTGGTGAGGGCCTTTTCCCTGATTCATAGAAGGCACCATTTCCCTGTGTCCTCACTTTGACAAGAGAGGAGAGGGAACTCTATAGGGTCTCTCTTGCTAAGTTGCTTCAGCTGTGTCCAACTCTTTGCAACCCTATGGACCATAGCCCACCAGGCTCCTCTGTCCATGGGATTCTCCAGGCAGGAATACTGGAGTGGGTTTCGCTGCACAGTCTCTCTTACAGGGGCGCTAATCCCATTCATGAGGGTCCCACCCTCAGAGCATAATTAGCAGTCAAAGGCCCCACCTCCTAATACCTGCATTCAATATGTAGCATTCCTGCAGGGGTACTTCCCAGGTGGCTCAGTGCTAAAAAAAGAAAGTCTTAGTCTCTCAGTTGTGTCCAACTCTTTGAGACCCCATGGACTGTAGACCACCACACTCCTCTGTCAATGGGATTCTCCAGGCAAGAATACTAAGGCTGTGTGTGCTGAGTTGCTCAATCAGGGATTGATCCCTGGTCTCCTGCATTGGCAGGTATATTCTTTAGCAACTGAGCCACTGAAGAACATGCCTGCCAATGCAGGAGTTGCAGGAGACTTGGGTTCCAGGCCTGAGTCGGAAATATCCCCTGGAGGAGGAAATGGCAATCCACACCAGTCTGCCTGGAGAATCCCATGGACAGAGGAGCCTGGCACTGATTTATAAATGTCTTGGGCTTACACTTTTGTGCATGAATATTTAATTCCAGAACTACTCCTAAGCACAGCCCACCCCCCACCTTGACAGTAAAAGAAATGTATAAAGAGCCTCGTTTATGGACCAATCACAAGGGGATCGCTCTCACCCCCTTTGTCACCTCCCCAGAGTATATGTGCGCCTGTCCGTGGTTTTTTGCTTTTTTTTCAAATGTGATCTCAAAAGCTTGTACATTTCAGGGCATTTCCCAATCACGTGAAAGTCAGTTCTTAGAAAGTTACCTCATGCCAGGCTCTCACTAGATAAAACATTTTAACTGGGTGAGAAAACGGGACTTACTACTTTTGCATCTCTTTGTAAAAAAAAAAAAAAAAAAATTCCTTTGGTTTTATCAGCATGGCGGCCCCCATTTCTGGTGTTTTGTGCCTTTACCACCTGTCAGATAGATTTGCGGTGTCTCAAGTGGACTATGGGTGAAGTGTATGCCCTGATGCTTTTGTGGCAACTGGGACAAAATTCTTATCCCAGGTCCTCCTTGGGACTTCCTTGCTGGCTCAACTGGTAAAGAATCTTCCTGCCAATGCAGGAGACCCAGGTTCGATCCCTTGGTGGGGAAGATCCCCTGGAGAAGGGAATGACAACCCACTGCAGGATTCTTGCCTGGAGAGCCCCATGGACGGAGGAGCCTGGCGGGCTATACAGTCCATGGGGTCGCAGAGAGTCAGACGCAACTTGTGACTAGACAGCAACAGCAACAACAAGCCCTTGTTGCCTCTGCAGAATAAAGGACAGGCCACCTGTACTTCCCTGGGGGGGAATCCAGGAGACATTGACACAACACCCCCCCCCTCCCCACCCCCCACCAGAAGAGTCAGTGGTTTTTCCTCTCCTTCACTTAAAAAAAAAAAAAATCAATAAACTGTCAGCCATTTCATATTTAGTACTCCAACCACCTTTGGGAAAGGTAAATTGTCCACTTACAAATATTTTCTACCTCTGTCCAAGTCATAGGACTGAGTAATGATGATGGTGGCTTGGTCACTCAGTCGTGTCTGATTCTTCGTGACCCCCATGGACCATAGCCCGCCAGGCTCCTTTGTCCATGGGATGCTCCGGGCAAGAGTATTGGAGTGGGTTGCCATTTCCTTCTCCGGTGAAGAGTCATGGAGATATTCCACTTAAAACTACAAATAAACCCCCCTGGTGTTTCAAGCAAAAGTCAGCAAACCACACCCTTGGGCCAAAGAAACACTGCCTATTGTAAAAATAGAGTTTTATTGGCACTCAGCTACACCCATTTGTTCTATATTGTTCTCAGAGGTTACGAGGGCCAAGTTGAGAATTTTCAGCAGAGATCCTGTCCATCACAAGCCCACAACAGTCACTCTCTAGCCCTTAACAGAAAAATGTCTGCCCATCTCTGCTTTAAAGCCTTGTGATCTAACAGAAATATAACGCAAACCATATATGTAATTCTAAATGATTTAGTAGCCCTATAAAAAATTAAAAAGAAAAAATTCTAACAATATATTTTAGCTCAGTAGATGCCAAAATAGTATGATTTCAACATATGACCTAATACTAAAGTTACTTTGGTGGCTCAGATGGTAAAGAATCTGCCTGCAATGTGGGAGATCTGGGTTTGATCCCTGGGTTGGGAAGATTCCCTGGAGAAAGACATGGCAAACCAGTCTGCTATTCTTGCCTGGAGAATCCCATGGATGGAGGAGCCTGGCGGGCTATGTTCCATGGAGTTGCAAAGAGTCAGACACGACTGAGCCACTAAGCACAGCTCAGCAGAAAGTTATTAATGGGAAAAAAATTTTTTTTCCTTCATGTTAAAGTCAGAAACCTGGGGTGTTTTTATTTTTCTTCATATGAAGACTTAGAAGTCAAACTCACATAACTACTGAGACGAGCCACAGTTGAGTAGCTTGCTAGTCACTTGTGCCGAGCAGTTACCACACTGGAGCCTCTGGGTCCAAAAGGTGTGATAAGTGAGAGGCAGAAAGGAGATAAAAAGTGAGTTTTCAGCTGGGATTTTCCAGGCAGGAATTCTGGAGTGGATTTCCAGGCTCTGGGATCTTCCCAACCCAGGGATCCAACCCAGGTCTCCTGCATTTCAGGTGGATTCTCTCCCATCTGAGCACCAGAGAAGCCCTCTTTGGGATGGGATATAATATTAAAACATCATTCACTGTGTGTCCAAAATTCAGAAGTAACTGGGTGTCCTGGACTTTATCCAACCCTGAATTCTGTTTAGTAAAACTGCAAGTGTGAGGCAGCAAAAGGCAGGTGCTCTGTAGAACACTTTCCACTCTGCTTGGTTGCCTTAACTCATTATTTTTCATTGATTCTGCAAATCGCTGGTATGCCCACACTCACTGGCCTGGGAAATCAGTTAAAACTACATTCATGAGTCCCAAGAGCTCCCAGGGGTCGCACCAGAGGTCAGGCTGCAGCCCTTCAGCAAGGGTCAGCCGTGACATCACCAACCAGGGAGTGGTCATGTTGAAACACAGAAGCAATCTTCCTTTCAAGAAGGTTTTGCTTAAAAAAAAAAAAAAAAAGTGTTTGTTTTCCCACCAAGGCACTAGAAACAGGGTCTTCCCTAGTGGTCCAGTGACTAAGACTTCATACTCTTATTGCAGGGGACCAGAGTTCGATCCCTGGTGAGGGAATTAGATATCACATGCTACAGCTAAGACTTCTCCTGCCGCAATTGAAGATCCACCTGGTGCTGCAACTGAGATCTGCTTCAGTCAAATAAATAAAGATTGTATGTATTTTTTTTTTTTTAAAGAAGAAAGAGTCTGCACAAATGAACAGCCATGATAAATGTGGACTACAAGTAACTTTTCTTACTCCTGTTCAGGGAGAAAGACTTAGCAATGGTCTCCTTGCGGCTTCCAGGCAAAGGAGGACAGCCCTTCTTGGAAGCATCGAAGGGTGCACAATTAGTGAATGCATCGTGAGATGACTCGAGTTGTTTTTAGAACTTGAGAGCTGTCTGGAAATTCACATAAAATTCCAAGTGTGGAAACCAAGCCCGGTGTTCTGTTTACTCTAGTCCAAAAATTCCCAAGTGTTGTCTCAGGGCGAGGCAGTTCAAAGCCTGGGATGAACATCAAATTGTGTGGCGCTGAGCAAGCGGACAAAATGGTTCGCTGGTAGCGGGATTCGGCAGGAGGATGAATCACTTGGCAATGGCAACATGATCAAAGCTGTCTACAACACTTCGAACCAGGAGGAGTAAAGCCCAAAAAGGAAGGAAAAAATGATCTAGGGATAGCCACAATTAATGCGATCTTTTTTCTAATCATGAAAAATCGTTCGAGAGAAACTTTCTTACAGAAGGAACAGAGAACCTTTGTGCTATTCTTTATTAAATTAAATTAATTTACTTACTGGGCTCAAGGTTCAAAGCACTTCAGTTCAGTTCAGTTCAATTCAGTCGCTCAGTCATGTCCGACTCTTTGTGACTCCGTGAATCGCAGCACGCCAGGCCTCCCTGTCCATCACTATCTCCCAGAGTTCACTCAAACTCATGTCCATCGAGTTGGTGATGCCATCCAGGCATCTCATCCTCCGTCGTCCCCTTTTCCTCCTGCCCCCAATCCGTCCCAGCATCAGAGTCTTTGTCAATGAGTCAAGTCTTCGCATGAGGTGGCCAAAATACTGGAGTTTCAGCTTTAGCATCACTCCTTCCAAAGAACACCCAGGGCTGATCTCCTTTAGAATGGACTGGTTGGATCTCCTTGCAGGCCAAGGGACTCTCAAGAGTCTTCTCCAACACCACAGTTCAAAAGCATCAATTCTTCGGGGCTCAGCTTTCTTCACAGTCCAACTCTCACATCCATACATGACCACAGGAAAAACCATAGTCTTGACTAGATGGACCTTTGTTGGCCAAGTAATGTCTCTGCTTTTCAATATGCTATCTAGGTTGGTCATAACTTTTCTCCCAAGGAGTAAGTGTCTTTTAATTTCATGGCTGCAATCACCATCTGCAGTGATTTTGGAGCCCCCCCAAAAATAGTCTGACACTGTTTCCACTGTTTCCCCATCTATTTCCCTTGAAGTGAAGGGACCAGACGCCACGATCTTCGTTTTCTGAATGTTGAGCTGTAAGCCAACTTTTTCACTCTCCTCTTTCACTTTCATCAAGAGGCTTTTGAGTTCCTCTTCACTTTCTGCCATAAGGGTGGTGTCATCTGCATATCTGAGGTTATTGATATTTCTCCCAGCAATCTTGATTCCAGCTTGTGCTTCCTCCAGCCCAGTGCTTCTCATGATGTACTCTACATATAAGTTCAATAAGGAGGGTGACAATATACAACCTTGATGTACTCCTTTTCCTATCTGTTGTTCCATGTCCCATTCTAACTGTTGCTTCCTGACCTGCATATAGGTTTCTCAAGAGGCAGGTCAGGTGGTCTGGTATTCCCATCTCTTTCAGAATTTTCCACAGTTTGTTGTGATCCACACAGCAAAGGCTTTGGCATAGTCAATAAAGCAGAAATAGATGTTTTTCTGGAACTCTCTTGCTTTTTCCATGATCCAGCGGATGTTGGCAATTTGATCTCTGGTTCCTCTGCCTTATCTAAAACCAGCTCGAACATCTGGAAGTTCACGGTTCACGTATTGCTGAAGCCTGGCTTGGAGAATCTTGAGCATTACTTTACTAGTGTGTGAGATGAGTGCAACCGCGTGGTAGTTTGAGCATTCTTTGGCATTGCCTTTCTTTGGGATTGGAATGAAAACTAACCTTTTCCAGGCCTGTGGCCACTGCTGAGTTTTCCAAATTTACTGGCATATTGAGTGCAGCACTTTCACAGCATCATCTTTCAGGATTTGAAATAGCTCAACTAGAATTCCAGCACCTCCACTAGCTTCAACACTCCGTTATTTAATGAGCACTCAAAAAAGATGTTTCTGTGCAGAACGAGGGCTGTCTTTCCATTGGAACAAACTGGTTTTTTTTGTTTGTTTGTTTTTGTTTTTACTGTGTGCACGTTACTGGGTCCAAATGAACATCAGAATTCAGGAGAAGATGGAAATAACTCCAGCCCATCTGGGTTGTTCAGGCTTCCACTTGCTATTTCAACTTCTTAGCAGCAGTTACAAGTGAAGGCACCAGGAGGACTTGAAAGGTGTCCAGAATTCCACAGACACTCATCAAGTTCTCACAGGCTCTCTGTCTGGATGGGTATCACGATTCAGTCTCATTTTCCTGACATCTTGCCCACTTTATCTTGAGATTCTTTTATCCAACCAGCCAGAAAGTTCATTCCAAAATAGGAAGCACAAAAATGCCCTGAAAAACAAACAAACAAACAAAAAACCAGCCTGAACCTTGTCCTTAGATTTACCAACTAGTTTTTTTTTTTTTTTTTTCTCCTTCTCTCTACCAGGAAGACATGAAGAAAATAGTCCATCAAATTCTCAAGTGTGTTATTGGACATAAAGACTTCTTTCTCTAATAGGTTTTTAAAAAAAAAGTATATATTGCCAAGTGTCTGCAGTTTCAAGGCAGTTTTAAGTTATGCTATATATTTCTTGAATTCTTGACGAAGGTGAAATAAAATCATTGCTAAAGTACTTAGTGCCTCAGAACTGTCCTGTTAAAGATGGTGAAAATGGTAAAATTGGGGTTCTGTACATTTTACTATGATAAAAAAAATTTGAAATAGAAATACAAAAATGGAATAAAACCAAATGGCCATAAAATGTCATCTATGACACAGCTTTGATGGTGGGTCCTGTTCCTACATTCCTGGCACCTACCAGATGCCAAATGTGTTTTTCCTCCATGACCTGAATTGTTCCCCGTACTAAGTACATTTTTTTTTGTCCAACTGGCCATTCTGCCCTACATGTGAATGGAACTGTAACTTAAATACGCTGTGAAAATCCAGGATCAGCTAGTCCATTCACATCATGGTCCAGTTATTTTGCCCTGTGGTACAGGCAGTCAGAATTTCATGTCTATATTACCATAATAACCAGTTGCATCTTCGAATTCCACAGCTATCCTCAAATTTCCCCTTCTCTGTTGATAGTCATCAACCGTTTCTGTGTGTAATGGGAAATTGCAGTTCTCATTTTCACAAGGCATCACATTTTTAAATGAAGATATTTTTCTTTTTTCCCTACTGGGGTTGTTTAGTCACTAACAAGTAGCTTACTTGTAGGTGTATTTTGCCTTTAAACATTCCATATAAAATGTCACACTTTTCCCGTCAGCCATACAGACAGCTGGCTTTGGGGATGGCTTTCAGCTGTGTGTTCCATTAGTTCTGGGTCTGCACTTGGCAGTCTGTGGACCTGGAGAGACATGAAGGAGTCTACAGGGAAGGAGGGCGTTGCAGAACAGAGACTTAGTAAGACAAAGGGGCAGGGGTGGGGCGGGTGAGGACTCAGAAAGGGGCAGGAATGTGGATCATCAGTAGAGCAGGTAAGACTGCAGAGCCTGGGCAAGGTGGTCCAGGCCGAGGGGTGTAGGTCATACCCAGAACAGACTCTGGGTGCCACTGAATGATTTTCAGCAAGGAGGCATGTAGCAGGGTACGTGAAAGGGAAAGCATTAGTTGCTCAGTCGCATCCAACTCATTCAGTTCAGTTCAGTCGCTCAGTCGTGTCCGACTCTTTGTGACCCCACAGACTGCAGCATGCAAGCTTCCCTGTCTATCACCAACTCCTGGAGCTCGCTAAAACTCATGTGCATCAAGTCAGTGATGCCATCCAACCATCCTCTGTTGTCCCCTTTTCCTTTCACCTTCAATCTTTCCCAGCATCAGAATCTTTTCAAATGAGTCAGTTCTTCGCATCAGGTGGCCAAAGGATTGGAGTTTCAGCTTCAGCATCAGTCCTTTCAATGAACATTCAGGACTGATTGCCTTTAGGATTGACTAGTTGGATCTCCTTGCAGTCCAAGGGACTCTCAATAGTCTTCTCCAACACCACAGTTCCAAAGTATCAATTCTTCAGCACTCAGCCTTCTTTATGGTCCAACTTTCACATCCATACGTGACTGGAAAAACCCCAGCTTTGACTGTACGGACCTTTGTCGGCAAAATGATGTCTCTCACTTTTTAACAATAATCCAGATGAGAACTGAAAAGACCCACGAGTAGGGCAGGGATGCTGAAGGTGAGGTTATCAAGGCAACATACTTTCACAGACATCATCAACCTCGGGGTGGGGAGAGGGAGCCAAGGATGGATCTACCCAGTAGGAGAGAGGACACAGTGGGGAGGTGTTACCAGAGAAGGAAGGGCAACTGGACCCAGAGATGGTGGGGATGATATATGTGGATGAAGGTGAGCATCAGCACGGCCAAGTTAAGAAATGAGTGGCTTTCTACCTGCTGACACTGTTTTCCGCTTGAGGGTGAGTTCAGCAGGGGCTGGGGGCCAGCAGTGGGGGCTGGAGGTTGGACTGGAAAGCCACACAGAGGTTCACAGCATTGCCTGCTCACGGGAGGGCCCAGCCTGGGGTGGAAGACCGTGATCCAGAGTAACCTGAATTCACCTGGTTGTGCAGTTCGTCTGACAACAGCCATTGCCAGCTTGGATGAGGACCAAGACCGCAGATGGCTCCCACCAAGAGCAGTTATGGCCTGCTGAAGTGTGTTTCCAACAGGAGCTCTGTTGAACTGATCAACTTCAATAAATTCTCCACTGTAAACATCAGGTACCAAAAACAAAAACAAAAACCACTCCCTAATTGATACACTGCGGCACTGTCGTCTGCAGAACACTCTGATAGCAATTGAGTGAATGAGTTATATACAGCTAGGCAGAGAGGAACATGGGGCAAAGGTTGAATGACACATGCAGAATCTGCAAGGTACAGGCAGTATGATACATGAATACAAAATGCACCCTGTGTAAGAGTTGCAGATAGAATAAAACTGCAGAGATGATTGTCCCCCCCCAGTCAAAAGAGTGGTAACGTCTGGTGGGGAAAGAGGGGTGGTGATGGCAGAATTCTCCTTCATGAATTTTTGTGTTTTATTTTTATTATTTTTGGCAGGGGGAGTGGGTCATGTGGCAGGGGGAGTGGGTCACATGGCTTGTGGGATCTCAGTTTCCCCGACCAGGGATTGAACCTGTGTCCTCATCAGTGAAAATGCAGAGTCCTAACCACTAGACCACCAGGGAATTCCCTAATTGTACCTATTTTTGTTATTCAGTAAAATAGATGTACCTCAAAGGCATTTTAATGTCCGTAGATAATACATCCTAATGAAAAGAAAAAGAAAAAGGAGGGACTCTCTGTGACTCTGAATAGCATTCAGGATCATTTTAAAGTGAAAAGTGAAAGTTGCACAGTTGTGTCCGACTCTTTGTGACCCCATGGACTATACAGTCCATGGGATTCTCCAGGCCAGAATCCTGGACTGGGTAGGTTTCACTTCTCCGGGGGATCTTCCCAACCCAGAGATCGAACCCAGGTCTCTCATATTGCAGGCAGATTCTCTATCAGCTGAGCCACCAGGGAAGCCCAAGAATACTGGAGTGGGTAGCCTTTCCCTTCTCCAGGGGATCTTCCCAACCCAGGGATTGAACCCAGGTCTCCTGCATTGGAGGCAGATTCTCTACCAGCTGACCCACCAGGAAGCCCAGTATCATTGTGATTCTCTACAAAAAACAGAGAGAGAGAGGTTAGTATTCTAATAAATCAGGATATTCCCACCACTCCCCCCGCCCCCCTCCCTGCCCCCCACCCAACCATGGCAAGTCTTAGCAACACAGATCAAATTGTGCTTAAAAAAAGGAAGTGGAAGTGGATAGTTCATGTGTGGCTTTCAGGCTTGACAAGGTCCAGGTGCTGAAACACTATGTATTTCTGTCTCCACTCCTTGATTCCATGTTTTCTTCAGTGCCTCAGTGCTGTCTTGAGTGAGGCCATTTCCCCCCAACCTTTGGCCTGCTGTTAATTACCTAATGGAACTTTGAGTCACAGTTCGGTGTCAGCCCAGATACGTAATCGCTGGCCACTTGCCAACAGAGGGTGACTGCTCACATGGTGCAGCTGATTAGAAGCGTTCTGCTTGGCAAGACTGCCAAGGCCACTGGATAGTCCCACAGGCTTGTCCAGTGACCAGCAACTTGGGCCCCAGAGCCTCCGGGGACAACACAACCCTCCATGCTGCTGAAAACTGCACAAAGCGGGGGTCACCAATTGTCCAGGACAACATGGATCCACCACCCCCTACCCCCTGAAGCAGAAGACAAGCTGTCTACCAGTGACCAAGCCAGTGGCTGACCATTCCAAGATAATCACCAGCAAGAATGTCCCCCCAGAAGGATGGATGTGTTTCACTGAGTCCTCTCTGCTTCTGGCTTCTCTACCAAGGCCAAACTGCAAGGCTGATGCGAGTATTTAAAAGCATCTTGAGCTCCAGAAGGGCTTCCCTGGAGGCTCAGTTGGTAGAGAATCTGCCTGCAATACGGGAGACCCTGGTTCGATGGTGCCTGGGCAGGAAGATTCCCCTGGAGCAGGAAATGGCAACCCACTCCAGTGTTCCTGCCTGGAGAATCCCATGGACAGAGGAGCCTGATGGGGCTACAGTCCATGGGGTCACAAAGAGCTGGACACGACCCAGCAACTAAATGACCACCACCATCACAAGATCACCAATTCCTTCCAGCCACCCCTGTGTTTGCACTGGTATCAACCGTTAATAAGGTCCTCTGAAACAGATGCTTTCAAACTGTGGTGCTAGAGAGGACTCTTAAGAGTCTCTTGTATAGCAAGGAGATCAAACCAGTCAATCCTAAAGGAAATCAACCCTGAATATTCACTGGAAGGACTGATGGCTGAGTCTGAAGCTCCAATAATTTGACCACCTGATGTGAAGAGCTGACTCACTGTTGAAGACCCTGATGCTGGGAAAGATTGAAGGCAGGAGGAGAAGGGGGCAACAGAGGATGAGATGGTTGGATGGCATCACTGACTCAATGGACATGGGTTTGAGTAAGCTCCGGGAGCTGGTGATGGACAGGGAGGCCTGGCGTGCTGCCACCCATGGCGTCACAGAGTCGGACACGACAACCACTGAACAACAGCAGCAGCAACTGAAACAGATGCTCCAACACACTGTAGCCTCAGGACATCTTCCTGAGAACCGCTTGAGGAAACCGGCAACATCACAGCATTCACAGCGGGGATACTTCTTTCCAGCGAAAGCGACCAATAATGAGAAAACGCTGTCTCTTTTCAATAATTACCACTGATCATTGCACAACAACAGGCTCTGCGGTTTCTGTCCTACACAATCAACAATGATTAAAATCGCATCTTGAAAACCCACATGATTATTCCATAGATAAATCTTAGGCTTCATCCAAGGCTGCCCAGAAAGTGAAGTCACTCAGTCGTGTCCAACTCCCTGTGACCCCATGGACTGCAGCACGCTAGGCCTCCCTGTCCATCACCAATTCCCGGAGCTTGCTCAAACTCACGTCCATTGCGTCGATAATGCCATCCAACCGTC
The DNA here is from genome assembly GCF_002263795.3 of Bos taurus. Classification (NCBI taxonomy): domain Eukaryota; kingdom Metazoa; phylum Chordata; class Mammalia; order Artiodactyla; family Bovidae; genus Bos; species Bos taurus. The sequence goes on along the minus strand of NC_082638.1, from coordinate 8,271,200 downwards.
TCATCGCCTTCTCCTCCTGTCTTTAATCTTTCCCAGCATCATGGTCACTAGCATCAGAGGTCACTGGGGTGGGCCCTGACCCAACAGCTGAGTGTGTGCTAAGTCGCTTCAGTCGAGTCCGACTCTTGGAGACCCCATGGACTGTAGCCCCACAGGCTCCTCTTGCCTGGCCAGGCAAGAATTCTGGAGTGGGTTGTCATTCCCTTCTCCAGGGCATCTTCCCCATCCTGGGATTGAACCCACATCTCTTGCATCTCCTGTGCTGGCAGGCAGATTCTTTACCACTAGCACCATCTGGGAAGAATCCTAGACTACCACTCTGCTGCCAGGAGGCAGAGACCCTACACAAATTGTCAAGTTCCTAAGGATGGCTTTTTTTTTTTTTTTTCCCCTTCTTCTTCTTGTTCCCAATTTGCAAAGTCCAGGCAGTTACAATGCCAGAGATTTCTCAATCCTTCGACTGAAATAGTATAGCTTACTAAACTCAAACATATGAAAGCCTTATTTCCCTCCCACTCCCTCCCCCTCAAAAAAATTACACAAGGCAGCCAAATCCTGTCTTCTCCCCATTGACTCGGGCGCCTGCATCTCACAAGAAGTCCCTAGACTGTGTTAAGGATTTTAAGACAGTTGCATAACCTGGCTTGGAGAAGCCAGCCGAGCTTTTTTTTTTTTTTAAACTGAATCTGGCTTCACTGCGATGGTAACAGACTGTGAACTATACATCTACGTGTTGCTCCTGTGCCAAACCTTTTTAAGTTATGTGTGCACAGAATGGCATTTAAAGGCCTTAAATATCTCTCAAGGGAAAGGAGAGTGCAGAAAATAGCTCACGGAAATTCACATAATGTGAGCAACAGCTGATACAAAGTTGGGGGTAGGTTGGGTTGGGTTTGGGGGTGGGTGGGGGAGCTGCTCTTCTGTTTGGTTGGTTTTGTCATTTTGCTTTGTGGCTGGAGGAAAGGAGTAGGGAAGAGAAGGGAAGGCTGATCCAGGCAGCTATTTAGGAAAGTCCTTTCTGAACCAGAGGGGGAAGGGCTCAGGAGAGCTACCGCTGAGGGTTGAGCAAGCTTGGAGGGTCCCTATGTACTGACCCTGAGGCGGTTCAGCTCAGAGGTCTCCGGGTGCTCAGCTCCACCACAAAGCCACCCCTTCTCAGTGTGTGGACAAGTGGTTGCTTGAAAAAAAAATATTTGTTTTTGTTTTTGTTTTCAAAGCATACTTCCTGTTATGTTCAAGGAAGGCTTGGGCCATTTTATTATTAAGCAATTTTTTTTTTTTAAGTTTCAAAAAAGAAAAAAAAAAGGCCACATTTCTTCCAGACTACAATCTGCCTTCTTCTAACATGCATGTTTTAAAATTCCTTATTTTCTTAAGCCCTTAATTAAGCCTTCCAAGAGCTTGGCTATGTTTTAATTTGCATTTTGAAACAGAAAAGCTAATGTGTTTTAATATTATCTGGAGAAGGCAGTGGCAACCCACTCCAGTACTCTTGCCTGGAAAATTCCATGGCCGGAGGAGCCTGGTAGGCTGCAGTCCATGTGGTCGCTAAGAGTTGGGCAGGACTCAGTGACTTCACTTTCACTTTTCACTTTCATGCATTGGAGGAGGAAATGGCAACCCACTCCAGTGTTCTTGCCTGGAGAATCCCAGGGACGGAAGGCCTGGTGGGCTGCCATCTATGGGGTCACAGAGAGTCTAACATGACTGAAGCGACTTAGCGGCTTCAGCTGAAAGGAAACTATAAATTTATACAGTCTGGGTTTTTTTGTTTTTGTTTTTGTTTTTTAATTGTCAATTGCATCCTAATGAGTCTTGCAACTGGGTTTCTTATGCCCTGGTCCTTGGCCTTCCATACACCTTCTCTCCTTGACTTCCTTCCCCTCTCCCCTCCCCCTCCCCCTCCCCCTCCTCCTCCCTTGTTCCCTTCTCCCCTCCCACCTCTGACCCCCTCCCCCGCCCTCCTCCCTTCCCACCTCCCATCCCTTCCCTCTCCTCCCTTCCCACCTCCGATCCCCTCCCCCTCCTCCCCCTCCTCGCCCTCCTCTCTCCTCCCTCTCCTCTCTCCTCCCTTTCCACCTCCCATACCTTCCCCTCCTCCTCCCCTCCCCTCCCCTCCCCCCGGTCCTCGGCCCGGCCCCTCCCGGCGGAGTTGGGGCGGGCAGAGTCTGGAGTCTGGATTGGTTACAGTTACCCTGCCTTCTTAGCCTCCTCCTCCAGGGTGCGGGGTAGGGGTGGCGGCAGACCAGTTCTTTGTGGGAAGGTCAGCACCCCCGGCCGCCAGGAAAGAATTACTGCCGACCTTTGAAGAGCCGTGCACTCTCGGCCCCTGCCCCGTCGTGTCCGATCGCTCAGTCGTGTCCTATCTCATGGACTGCAGCACGACAGGCCTCCCTGTCCATCACCAACTTCCGGAGTTTACTTAAAACTCATGTCTATTGAGTCGGTGATGCCATCCAACCATCTCATCTTCGGTTATCCCCTTCTCCTCCTGCCCTCAATCTTTCCCAGCATCAGGATCTTTTCCGATGAAATCAGCTCTTTGCATCAGGTGGCCAAAGTATTGGAGTTTCAGCATCAGTCCTTCCAATTAACACTCAGGACTGATCTCCTTTAGGATGGACTGGTTGCATCTCTAATCTCTAAATCCTAGGCTCCCAACACACTGCTCCAGCTCTCAGTTTCTTTCTCAGGTATCCTAGGACTCTCTTGGGGTGGGGGCAGGGGCTGGGGGCTGCAGACAAACGGGAACGGGACTGCAGGGGGTGAGGGTATTGGCAGGTGGGAGGATAGGGAGATAGATGGATTGGGGGGCCAGAGGTAAAGGGGGACCCCTGGGAGACAGAGATGGGGAATCTAATGAAGGAAAAGTGAGGCCCGCAGTCTAGGGCTGCCCATCCTGTTGGTGGACACAGGAGAGTGTCTGTGAATTTCTGCTGAACGTCAAAGGGGTGGGGGTTCTTGGCCACAGAGTTTAAGAAATGCTCCCTATTACTCCGTCCTGCTATTAAACCCCCGCTGCTGCTGCTGCTAAGTCGCTTCAGTCGTGTCCGACTCTGTGCGACCCCGGAGACGGCAGCTCACCAGGCTCCCCCGTCCCTGGGATTCTCTAGGAGAACAACCCACTGGAGTGGGTTGCCATTGTCTTCGAAAGGAGGTAGGAAAAATATAAAAGACAAAAAAAGAGACAAAAGAGGTAGGGATGGAGCTCCGTCCCAGGAAGGGAGTCTTAAAAAGAGAAAAGTTTCCAAACACCAGGGAACACTCTCACTGCTGAGTCTGTGCCGAGCCTTGGAAGCACAGAGGGCAACATAATTGGGAGGAAAAATAAGTAAATAATTAAGACCCACAGATTACGAGCCCAAGGGTAACTCCCCCGGCGGAGAAGCAGTGCAGATGCCTGCACCCACCACTAGCAAGCAGGGGCTGGTCAGGAAGGTACGGGCTGCATTGCTTAGAGTAAGGATCAGGACTGAGTGCCCTGAGGGTAATCAGAGCAAAGTAATTTGGGCTAGCAAACCAGACTGTTGGATAACTACCATGTGAAAAGCCCTAAGACACTGCCAGGCCTGCGCACAGAACAAAGGGCTGAACAGAAACAGCTGGCTTCAGACCATCCCCTTCCCGTGACAGGCAGCCAGAGCTGGAAGGGGGCAAATTGCAGCCCCAGAAAGACATCATCTACCAAACTGCAAGCAGGCTTCTTTGCTAACTAAGACTTCTTGGGGTTCTGGACAGTCATCATCTGCTTGGAAGGTGTGCTGGTTGTACACCCAGAAAATCGAGCGGCAGGGACGGGAGAGGTGATAAGTCGCAGTGACTGTGCTCACCAAACACCTCATCACTTGAGCTGCTCGGGGCTGGGAAGGGCACAAAATGCAGGCCCAACGGAGTCTGCACCTCTGAGGACTACCTGAGTGCCTGAACCTGAGAGCCTTAGACCTGGGAGGTGCATGCAGCCCAGGGCCGGTCTGGGACAGTTTCTGGCAGAGCAACCTAGAGCCTGAGCTGTGTGGGCAGGGAGGGTGCATGGGCCGTGAGTGGGAGCAGGCCCAGTGTGGCTGAGACATTGCAAGCACAGGCTAGTGTCATTTGTCTGCAGTGTCCCTCCCTCCCCACAGCGCGACTGAACAAGTGAGCCTAAAAAAAAAAAAAAAAAAAAAAAAAAATGTGTCCACCACTGCTCCCCTTGTGTCAGGGCAGAAATGAGACACTGAAGAAACCAGCAAACAGAAGAAGCTAAAACCAAGGGAACTGCCTTGGAAGTGACAGGTGCAATAGATTAAAACCCTGCAGCTAGTACCAACTACATAGGAAGGGGCCTATAGATCTAGAGAAATATAAGCCAGACTAAGGAACTATCCAAAAGTGAGCTGACCCCACACTGCCCACAACAACACCAGAGAAAGTCCTAGATATATTTTTATTATTTTTACGATCATTCTTTTCTTTTTTTTTTTAACTTAAAAAAAAATTTAAATCCTCTATTACTCCTTCGATTTTCATTTTTATAACCTACTATTAATTTAAAAAAAAGACGTTTTAAAGCAAACTTCATATATATTTTTTAAAATAATTTTTGTGACTTTGTTTTTGTTCTCTTCTTCTTTTCTTTAATATTGTAGTTTTGAAATACAATATTAAAAATCTAACTTCTACTCTAGAATTTTAATCTTTGCTTTTTGGTATTTGTTATCAATCTTGTACCTTTAAGAACCCAGTCTTCAGTACCCATTTTTACTTGGGAGCAAGATTACTGGCTTGACTGCTCTCTCCCTCTTTGGACTCTCCTTTTTCTCCACCAGGTTGCCTCTGTCTCCTCCCTCCCCCTTCTCTTCTCTACCCAACACTATGAATCTGTGTGTTCCAGACAGTGGAGAGCACTTAGGGAACTGATTACTGGATGGATCTGTCTCCTTTTCATTCCCCTCCTTTTATCCTCCTGGCCACCTCTGTCTCCTTCCTCCCTCTTCTCTTCTCTGTATAACTCCATGAACATCTCTGAGTGCTCCAGACTGTGGAGCGCTCATAAGGAAGTGGTTACTGGTTAGCTTGCTCTCGCCTCTTTTGATTCCACCTCATCTCATTCAGGTCACCTCTAACTCCCTCCTCCCTCTTCTCTTCTCCATGTAACTCTGAAACTCTCTGGGTGTCCCTCACTGTGGAGAAACTTTTCATCTTTAACCTAGATGTTTTATCAATGGTGCTGTATAGAAGAAGTCTTGAGACTACTGTAAAAATAAGACTGAAAACCATAAGCAGGAGACTTAAGTCCAAATCCTGAGAACATCAGAGAACTCCGGACTCCAGAGAACATTAATCAATAGGAGCTCATCAAACGCCTCCATACCTACACTGAAACCAAGCACCACCCAAGGGCCAACAAGTTCCAGAGCAAGACATACCCCGCAAATTCTCCAGCAACACAGGAACACAGCCCTGAGCTCCAATATACAGGCTGCCCAAAGTTACTCCAAAGCCATTGACATCTCATAACTCGTTACGAGACACTTCATTGCACTCCGGAGAGAAGAAATACAGCTCCACCCACCAGAACACCGACACAAGCTTCCCTAACCAAGAAACCTTGACAAGCCACCAGTACAAACCCACACACAGCGAGGAAACTCCACAATAAAGAGAACTCCACAAACTGCAAGAATACAGAAAGGACACCCCAAACTCAGCAATATAAACAAGATGAAGAGATAGAGGAATATCCAGCAGGTAAACGAACAGGATAAATGCCCACCAATCCAAACAAAAGAGGAAGAGATAGGGAATCTACCTGATAAAGAATTCCAAATAATGATAGTGAAAATGATCCAAAATCTTGAAATCAAAATGTCATCACAGATAAATATCCTGGAGACAAAGATTGAGAAGATGCAAGAAAGGTTTAACAAGGACCTAGAAGAAATAAAAAAGAGTCAATATATAATGAATAAAGCAATAAATGAGATCAAAAACACTCTGGAGGGAACAAATAGTAGAATAACAGAGGCAGAAGATAGGATTAGTGAATTAGAAGATAGAATGGTAGAAATAAATGAATCAGAGAGGAAAAAAGAAAAACGAATTAAAAGAAATGAGGACAATCTCCGAGACCTCCAGGACAATATTAAACGCTCCAACATTCGAATCATAGGAGTCCCAGAAGAAGAAGACAAAAAGAAAGACCATGAGAAATACTTGAGGAGATAATAGTTGAAAACTTCCCTAAAATGGGGAAGGAAATAATTACCCAAGTCCAAGAAACCCAGAGAGTCCCAAACAGGATAAACCCAAGGAAAAACGCCCCAAGACACATATTAATCAAATTAACAAAGGTCAAACTCAAAGAACAAATATTAAAAGCAGCAAGGGAAAAACAACAAATAACACACAAGGGGATTCCCATAAGGATAACAGCTGATTTTTCAATAGAAACTCTTCAGGCCAGGAGGGAATGGCAAGACATACTTAAAGTGATGAAAGAAAATAACCTACAGCCCAGATTACTGTACCCAGCAAGGATCTCATTCAAATATGAAGGAGAAATCAAAAGCTTTACAGACAAGCAAAAGCTGAGAGAATTCAGTACCACCAAACCAGCTCCCCAACAAGTGCTAAAGGATATTCTCTGGACAGGAGACACAAAAGTGGTGTATAAACTCGAACCCAAAACAATAAATTAAGTGACAACGGGATCGTGCTTATCAATAATTACCTTAAATGTAAATGAGTTGAATGCTCCAACCAAAAGACAAAGACTGGCTGAATGGATACAAAAACAAGACCCCTATATATGTTGTCTACAAGAGACCCACCTCAAAATAAGGGACACATACAGACTGAAAGTGAAGGGCTGGAAAAAGATATTCCATGCAAATAGAGATCAAAGGAAAACAGGAGTAGCAATACTCACATGAGATAAAATAGACTTTAAAACAAAGGCTGTGAAAAGAGACAAAGAAGGACACTACATAATGATCAAAGGATCAATCCAAGAGGAAGATATAACAATTATAAATATATATGCACCCAACATAGGAGCACCACAATATGTAAGACAAACGCTAACAAGTATGAAATGGGAAATTAACAATAACACAATAATAGTGGGAGACTTTAATACCCCACTCACACCTATGGATAGATCAACTAAACAGAAAATTAACAAGGAAACACAAACTTTAAACAATACAATAGGCCAGTTAGACCTAATTGATATCTATAGGACATTTCACCCCAAAACAATGAATTTCACCTTTTTCTCAAGCACACACAGAACCTTCTCCAGGATAGATCACGTCCTGGGCCATAAATCTAGCCTTGGTAAATTCAAAAAAATGGAAACCATTCCAAGCATCTTTTCTGACCACAAGGCAGTAAGATTAGATCTCAATTACAGGAGAAAAACTATTAAACATTCCAACATATGGGGGCTGAACAACACGCTGCTGAAGAACCAACAAATCACAGAAGAAATAAAAATATGCGTAGAAATGAAGGAAAATGAAAACACAACAATCCAAAACCTATGGGACACTGTAAAAGCAGTGCTAAGGGGAAAGTTCATAGCAATACAGGCACACCTCAAGAAACAAGAAAAAAGTCAAATAAATAACCTCACTCTACACCTAAAGCAACTAGAAAAGGAAGAAATGAAGAACCCCAGGGTTAGCAGAAGGAAATAAATCTTAAAAATTAGGGCAGAAATAAAGGCAAAAGAAACAAAGGAAACCATAGCCAAAACCAACAAAGCCAAAAGCTGGTTCTTTGAAAGGATAAATAAAGTAGACAAACCATTAGCCAGACTCATCAAGAAACAAAGGGAGAAAAATCAAATCAATAAAATTAGAAAGGAAAATGGGGAGATCACAACAGACAACACACAAATACAAAGGACCATAAGAGACTACTATGAGCAGTTATATGCCCACAAAATGGACAATGTGGAAGAAATGGACAAATTCTTAGAAAAGTACAACTTTCCAAAACTGAACCAGGAAGAAATAGAAAATCTTAACAGACCTATCACAAGCACGGAAATTGGAACTGTAATCAGAAATCTTCCAGCAAACAAAAGCCCAGGTCCAGACGGCTTCACAGCTGAATTCTACCAGAAATTCAGAGAAGAGCCAACACCTATCCTACTCAAACTCTTCCAGAAAATTGCAGAGGAAAGTAAACTTCCAAACTCATTCTATGAGGCCACCATCACCCTAATACCAAAACCTGACAAAAATGTCACAAAAAAAGAAAACTACAGGCCGATATCACTGATGACCATAGATGCAAAAATCCTTAACAAAATTCTAGCAATCAGAATCCAACAACACATTAAAAAGATCATACACCATGACCAAGTGGGCTTTATCCCAGGGATGCAAGAATTCTTCAATATCCGCAAATCAACCAATGTAATACACCACATTAACAAATTGAAAAATAAAAGCCATATGATTATCTCAATAGATGAAGAGAAAGCCTTTGACAAAATTCAACATCCATTTATGATAAAACAAACAAACAGACAAACAAAAAACCTCTCCAGAAAGCTGGAATAGAAGGAACATACCTCAAGATAATAAAAGCTATACACGACAAACCCGCAGCAAACATTATGCTCAATGGTGAAAAATTGAAAGCATTTCCCCTAAAGTCAGGAACAAGACAAGGGTGCCCACTTTCACCACTACTATTCAACATAGTTTTGGAAGTTTTGGCCACAGCAGTCAGCAGAAAAAGAAATAAAAAGGAATCCAAATTGGAAAAGAAGAAGTAAAACTCTCACTGTTTGCAGATGACATGATCCTCTACATAGAAAACCCTAAAGACTCCACCGGAAAATTACTAGAGCTAATCAATGAATATAGTAAAGTTGCAGGATATAAAATCAACACAGAAATCCCTTGCATTCCTATACAATAATAATGAGGAAATAGAAAGAGAAATTAAGGAAACAATCCCATTCAGCATTGCAAAGAAAAGAATAAAATACTTAGAAATATATCTACCTAAAGAAACTAAAGACCTATATATAGAAAACTATAAAACACTGGTGAAAGAAATCAAAGAGGACACTAATAGACGGATAAATATACCATGTTCATGGATCGGAAGAATCAATATAGGGAAAATGAGTATACTACCCAAAGCAATCTATAGATTCAATGCAATCCCTATCAAGCTACCAACGGTATTTTTCACAGAGCTAGTTCAAATAATTTCACAATTTGTATGGAAATACAAGAAACCTCGAATAGCCAAAGCGATCTTGAGAAAGAAGAATGGAGCTGGAGGAATCAACCTGCTTGACCTCAGGCTCTACTACAAAGCCACAGTCATCAAGACAGTATGGTACTGGCACAAAGGCAGAAATATAGATCAATGGAACAAAATAGAAAGCCCAGAGGTAAACCCATGCACCTACGGACACCTTATCTTTAACAAAGGAGGCAAGAATATACAATGGATTAAAGACAATCTCTTTAACAATTGGCGCTGGGAAAACTAGTCAACCACTTGTAAAAGAATGAAACTAGAACACTTTCTAACACCATACACAGAAATGAACTCAAGATGGATTAAAGATCTAAACATAAGACCAGAAACTGTAAAACTCTCAGAAGAGAACATAGGCAAAACACTCTCCGACATAAATCACAGCAGGATCCTCTGTGACCCACCTCCCAGAATATTGGAAATAAAAGCAAAAATAAACAAATGGGATATAATTAAAATTAAAAGCTTCTGCACAACAAAAGAAACTATAAGCAAGGTGAAAAGACAGCCTTCAGAATGGGAGAAAATGATAGCAAATGAAGCAACTGACAAGCAACTAATCTCAAAAATATACAAGCAACTCCTGCAGCTTAATTCCAGACAAATAAATGACCCAATCAAAAAATGGGCCAAAGAACTAAATAGACATTTCTCCAAAGAAGACATACAGATGGCTACCAAACACATGAAAAGATGCTCAACATCACTCATTATCAGAGAAATGCAAATCAAAACCACGATGAGGTACCATTTCACACCAGTCTGAATGGCTGCGATCCAAAAGTCTACAAGCAATACATGCTGGAGAGGATGTGGAGAAAAGGGAACCCTCTCACACTGTTGGTGGGAATGCAAACTAGTACAGCCACTATGGAGAACAGTGTGGAGATTCCTTAAAAAACTGGAAAGAGAACTGCCTTATGACCCAGCAATCCCACTGCTGGACATACACACCGAGGAAACCAGAATTGAAAGAGACACGTGTACCCCAATGTTCATCACAGCACTGTTCATAATAGCCAGGACATGGAAGCAACCTAAATGTCCATCAGCAGATGAATGGATAAGAAAGCTGTGTTACATATACACAATGGAGTATTACTCAGCCATTAAAAAGAATGCATTTGAATCCGTTCTAATGAGCTGGATGAAACTGGAGCCTATTATCCAGAGTGAAGTAAGCCAGAAAGAAAAACACCAATGCAGTATACTAACGCATATAGATGGAATTTAGAAAGATGGTAAAGATAACCCTGTGTGCGAGACAGCAAAAGAGACACAGATGTATAAAACAGTCTTTTGGACTCTGTGGGAGAGGGAGGGGAGATGATTTGGGAGAATGACATTGAAACATGTATGCTGCTGCTGCTCCTGCTAAGTCGCTTCAGTCGTGTCCAACTCTGTGCGACCCCATAGACGGCAGCCCACCAGGGTCCCCCGTCCCTGGGATTCTCCAGACAAGAACACTGGAGTGGGCTGCCATTTCCTTCTCCAATGCATGAAAGTGAAAAGTGAGAGTGAAGTCACTTCAGTCGTGTCCGACCCTTAGCGAATCGCCAGTCCAGGTTCAATGCAGGATACAGGATGCTTGGGGCTGGTGCACTGGGATGACTCAGAGGGATGGAGGGGGATTCAGGATGGGGAACACGTGTACACCCATGGCGGATTCATGTTGATGCATGGCAAAACCAATACAATATTGTAAAGTAATTAGCCTCTAATTAAAATAAATAAATTAAAAAATATTTTTTCTAGGTCACTAAGTATTTTTCAAAGGCATGCTTTTTAACATTCCACATTCCCTAGTTTCAAATGCCAGAAGTGTACTAACCATTCCACAGGGCAGAAAGTTCTTTTTGTTTAACCCTAAAGAAACAGCTATGGTTTTTTTTCCAGTGGTCATGAATGGATGTGAGAGTTTGACTGTGAAGAAGGCTGAGCGCCGAAGAATTTATCCTTTTGAACTGTGGTGTTGGTGAAGACTCTTGAGAGTCCCTTGGACTGCAAGGAGATCCAACCAGTCCATTCTGAAGGAGATCAGCCCTGGGATTTCTTTGGAAGGACTGATGCTGAAGCTGAAACTCCAGTAGTTTGGCCACCTCATGGGAAGAGTTGACTCATTGGAAATGACTCTGATGCTGGGAGGGATTGGGGGCAGGAGGAGAAGGGGATGACAGAGGATGAGATGGCTGGATGGCATCACTGACTCAATGGACGTGAGTCTGAGTGAACTCCGGGAGTTGGTGTTGGACAGGGAGGCCTTTCGTGTTGCGATTCATGGGGTTGCAAAGAGTCAGACAGGACTGAGGGACTGAACTGAACTGAACTGAAAGAAATATAGTATCTTAAATGATCCCCTTGTGTAGTTATACAGTAACTTTTTTATGTGCAGGGAAAAAAAAAAAATGGATACAGTTTCTCCTGCCATGGACAACTGTGTAGATTGCATGCCTTGAGTTGGTGGGGTTCCTGTTTGAAGCTCTCCAGTATAAAGAACGGAGGAGCCTGGAAGGCTGCAGTCCATGGATTCACTGAGGGTTGGACACGACTGAGCGACTTCATTTTCACTTTTCACTTTAATGCATTGGAGAAGGAAATTGCAACCCACTCCAGTGTTCTTGACTGGAGAATCCCAGGGATGGGGAGCCTGGTGGGCTGCTGACTATGGGGTCACACAGAGTCGGACACGACTGAAGTGACTTAGCAGCAGCAGCAGTGTAAAGAATCGACCTGCAGCGCAGGAGGCCTGGGTTCAATCCCTGGATCTGCTGCATAAAGGGGGACCCCTTCCAGGGCCCATGAAAGTGGGCTCTAACCCTTGGAAATGAACTGTCTGAGGAGACACATGAGTTGACAAAGTAAGAGATTTTAAAGGGGTACCCGGGCAGAGAGCAACCAGGGAAGGGAACCCAGGAGGACTGCTTTGCCACATGGCTCGCAGTCTTGGGTTTCATGGTGATAGGATTTGTTTCTGGGTTTTGTGTCTGGGCAATCGCTAACTAACTCAAGGTCCTTCCTGGTAGTGTACGCGTTGCTCAGCCAAGGTGGATGCCAGCAAGAACAATCCGGGAGGGTGGTCTGACACGTGGTGTCTCCTTCTGAGCTTTACCGAACTCTTCTGCTTGGTGGCTTATTAGCTCTCGGTTCCTTACTGGGACCTTCTGTCGTAAAGTGAAAGTGAAAGTCAGTCACAACTGACTCTTTGCAACCCCGTGGACTATTTAGTCCATGGAATGCTCCAAGCCAGAAAACTGGAGTGGGTAGTCGGTCCCTTCTCCAGGGGTTCTTCCCAACCCAAGGACTGAACCTAGGTTTCTTGCGTTGCAGGCAGATTCTTTACCAGCTGAGCTACCAGGGAAGCCCAAGAATACTGCAGTGGGTAGCCTATCCCTTCTCCAGAGGATCTTCCCAACCCAGGGATGGAACCTGGGTCTCCCACATTTCAAGCAGTGTCTTTACCAGCTGAGCCACCAGGGAAGCCCTCTTGTGTTGTAAAAGCTGGCACAAATGGTTACTATGTTGCCTGATGAAGGTGGGCAGTTTCAGTAAGTGTGCTTCCCCTAACAAAGGAGGAAGATCCCCTGATGAAGGACGTGGAAACCCACTCCAGCATTCTTCTCTGGGAAATCCCATGGACAGAGGAGCCTGGTGGGCTACAGTCAGGGGGTCTCAGGAGTCAGACACAACTCAGCAACTTAAGAAGCCAGCCCAGTCAGTGTTAAAGGTAGGAAAAAGTTGGGCCACCGTTCCAAGCCAAGAGGAGCTTCCTGTCCTTGGAGACCTCAGATGAGAGAAGAGATTGGCTTGAAAGGGGGTAGAAAGGACACCCTAGATGAGTGGAGAGAACCAGAGATACCTGAATACCCTAGTCTTGGGAGGATCCAGGATTTGAAAGTCCTAAAGCACCGCAGAAAGTTGGCTTAAAGCTCAACATTTAGAAAACTAAGATTATGGCATCTGGTCCCATCACTTCATGGGAAATAGAGGGGGAAACAGTGGAAACAGTGTCAGACTTTATTTTGGGGGGCTCCAAAATCACTGCAGATGGTGATTGCAGCCATGAAATTAAAAGACACTTACTCCTTGGAAGAAAAGTTATGACCAACCTAGATAGCATATTGAAAAGCAGAGACATTACTTTGCCAGCAAAGGTCAATCTAGTCAAGGCTATGGCTTTTCCAGTAGTCATGTGTGGATGTGAGAGTTGGACTGTGAAGAAAGCTGAGCACTGAAGAATTGATGCTTTTGCACGGTGGTGTTGGAGAAGATTCCTGAGAGTCCCTTGGACTACAAGGAGATCCAACATGTCCATTCTAAAGGAGACCAGTCCTGGGTGTTCTTTAGAAGAACTGATGCTAAAGCTGAAAGTCCAGTACTTTGGCCACCTCATGCAAAGAGTTGACTCATTGGAAAAGACTGATGCTGGGAGGGATTGTGGGCAGGAGGAGAAGGGGATGACAGAGGATGAGATGGCTGGATGGCATCACTGACTCGACGGACGTGAGTCTGAGTGAACTCCGGGAGTTGGTGATGAACAGGGAGGCCTGGCATGCTGCAATTCATGGGGTCGGAAAGAGTCAGACATGACTGAGCGACTGAACTGTACTGAACTGACCTGAAGTGAACTGAAAGCTCCGCCTGCCGTATTTCCTGGGACATCTGTTAAACCTGAAATCTTCATGTGAGGAGTGAAATTTTTCCCTCTGTTGTATTCTGTTAGATACACACTTTTGGTGTTCATAGACAGGTACACATTTTAGGGGCATGGCGCAAATGACTGCTTCTCTGTAAATTGAATGACTTTGAATGCCCCAAATTATGCAGCAAGAGAGGGAGGCACCACAACAAAAAGACATCTGTGTGTGTGTGTGTGTTCCCTGGTTAATGACAAGCGTCACAGGGTGCTGAGTTGCTCAGTCGAGTCCAACTCTTTGTGACCCCGTGGACTGTACCCCACCAGGCCCCTCTATCCATGGGATTCTCCAGGCAAGAAGGCAAAAAGTGGGTTGCCATTTCTTTCTCCACATTACTTAGATTACTAAGCTCACTCACTCAGTCGTGTCCAACTCTTTGCACCCCCATGGACTGTAGCCTGCCAGGCCCCTCTGTCCATGGGAGTTTCCATGGCAAGAATACTGCAGTGAGTCGCCATTTCCTTCTCCAAACATCAGGATGATGAACTGGAATGAGTCCCTCTTTGGAGCCTGTCACACAGACTTGGTGAGCAAAGCGTTTCCCTGAGTTGCATTTTAGCACAGTTTGACGTGGACTGTGAAAAGAAGAGATGAGAGAAAGAAACAGAGGTTTGCATTTCACAAAGCTCCACCCCTCAGCTTCTGGTCTGCAGTGGAGAACTCATGCCAGGGCTGTCCTTGTATCTCCACAGTACCCTCATATAGTTAGTTTTCTGTTCTTTGTGTCAACAGCATCGATATTACAGAGTGACAGAGTCTATCTGAATACCCGGAGAAAAGAAGACACATGTCCACACGAACTCCTCCATGAGTTTCCACAGCAGCATTATTCGCAGAAGTCAAAAAGTGGAAACATCCTGGATGTTCATCAACAGATGTTGGATAAACAGGAAGTGATCTGTCCACAGAACAGAATCTGAGTCAGCCAGAAAAAGAGGTATTGGTAGGTCTGCAAAGCGGTAGCAACTCAGATATGTTATCAGTTCAGTTCAGTTCATTCACTCAGTTGTGTCCGACTCTTTGGGACCTCATGGACTACAGCACGTCAGGCCTCCCTGACCATCACCAACTCCCAGAGTTTGCTCAAACTCATGTCCATTGAGTCAGTGATGCCATCCAACCATGTTGTTCTGGGACACCAAAGGCTGACTGTAGTTTGAGGCCGTTTCTGTGAAATGTCCAGGATGGATTAATCTACAGAGACAGGAGGTAGCCAAATGGTGGTTGTCAGCTCTAGGAGGGGACTGTTCTAGGTGGTTGTCAGCTCTGTTGGGGGTGATGAAAGATGTCTGAAACTAGACGTGGAGTTATGGTTGCACAACTCAAAATGCACTGAAACTTGGACTTCCCAGGTGATCCAGTGGCTAAGTTCCTCCGTGCTCTCAATGCAGGGGGCTGGGTTTCATCCCTCATTGGGGAACTGGATCCACAAGCTGAAAATGAGAGATGGTACGCAAAGATTGATCCCATGTGCTGCAGTGAAGAGTCAGCACAGCCAAATAAATACATAAAATAAATATTAAAAAAAAAAAGAAGAAGAAAGAAAGAAATATACTGAAAGCACTTCCCTGGTTTCCCAGGGGTGAAGAATCCAAGTGCCACAACAGGGGACACAGGTTTGATCCCTGGATTGGGAAGCTCTCATGTGACAAGAGACAGCAAGGCCCATGTACCACAACTACTGAAGCCTGTGCACTTTGGAGCCCGTGCTCTGCTCCAAGAGAAGTCACTGCCAAGAAAATCCTGAGTACTGCAACTAGAGAGTAGCCCAACTGGAGAAATCGCCTCAACCAGAGAAATCACCATGACTAGAGAAAGCCTGTACATAGCAACGAAGACCCTAGAACAGACAAAAATAAATAAACAAATAAATACATTTAAAATTAAATTAAAGACACATCAAAGTATACAGAAATAACACTGATTTGTACATTTTACAGTGGGTGAGTTTTATGGTATGTAAAGTAAAGTGAAGCAAAAGACACTCAGCCATGTCTGACTCTTTGCAACCCCATAGACTATACAGTCCATGGAATTCTCCAGGCCAGAATCCTGGAGTGGGTAGCCTTTCCCTTCTCCAGGGGATCTTCCCAACCCAGGGATTGGAACCCCCGTCTCTCGCATTGCAGGTGGATTCTTTACCATCTGAGCCACCAGGGAAGCCCTATGGCATGTAAACTGTATCTCAATAAAACTTTTTTTTTTTTTTTTAACGCACTAGTATAATGCAATTTTCTCAGGCACTGTAGGTGAAAAGGCACCCCTAACACAGACCTGGGTCTTCCCCGGTGACACTATTGGTAAAGAAATTTACCAGCCAGTGCAGGAAACATAAGAGACATGGATTTGATCCCTGGGTGGGGAAGACCCCCTGGAGGAGGAATCGGCAACCCACTCCACAGTATTCTTGCCCGGAGAAATCCCACAGAGGAGCCTGGCAAGGTCTACAGTCCATGGGGGTTCTCAATGAGTCGGACTTGACTTGAGTGACTCACACTTTGGCTTTGGCTCATCCTCACTCGTGTAAAAAGAGCATAGTTCCCTGGTGAACCCCATTCAACCTACCCAGCTGAATCAGCTTCCTCCACAAGTGGCTTGGTCCCCAGGGGAGTGTGGGTCTTTGTTATGTGGGCCTGAGGTCGCCTCCTTTAGCTGCAGGTCGAGGTGTTCTAGAAATGGAGGCCCACTCTGCACACACCCGGTCTCACCCAGAGGAGGGACCTGGGCCTGACGACCCCATCTCTGTGCACCTTGGCAGTCGTAAGTGAGCATCCCATCCTGGTCCCGCCTCCTACCAGATGGCTTCTCCGCTCACATCCACCTCTGGCCTTCCGACAGGGGGCTCCCCTTCCTGCCCCGGCCTTCTGTGTGCCTGTTAGTCGCTCAGTCGTGTCCGACTCTTTGCAACCCCATGGATTGTAGCCAGGCTCCTCTATCCATGGGATTCTGAAGGCAAGAATACTGCAGTGGGTTGCCAGGCCCTCCTCCAAGGGATCTTCCCTCCCTGGGGATTGAACCCGGGTCTCCCACATTGCACGTAGATTCTTTACTGTCTGAGTCACCAGGTAAGCCCAACATCGTTCAGTCTTTTATCTAGCTAAGGAAAGAAATAAAGAAGACATTTTCCCAATCACAAGATGTTGCAATAACCAGGTACCCAAATAATTCATTCTATCAGAATAAGCATTTCAAATGCTTTGGCTTTTCTCAGTCACCAAATTCCCTTCTCACACTGTTAGTGTCTGTACAGGGAAAACATGCAGTGTACTTTTTTTTTTTTTTTTTTTAATCAGCCTCCTTATTTTTCTAGTCTGCCATATAGCTCTTGACTAATTGCAAAACATCCAAAAAAAGAAGTAAGGATCTGTTGTGGGCAGAATATGTACATTTCACGGAATTCAGGTTGTCCCTTGCTCAAAAGGTCTTGAAGTCACTTGTCTGGCGTTGGCCTCTGCAGTGTAGATTAGGTTGGAAAGCGTGGTTGGAAAGCATTGTCACCAGAATCTGTCATTTGTCAGCCAGGGTTCCTTGGCAGAGAGACCTTGTGCGGAAATCTGCCCAGCCCTGAGGACCACAGCTCCCAGGTGGACATCCTGGGCATCTGCCTTTGTGACTGACACCCCAGGTGGCTGACACACTGGCCCAATTGAACATCGTGGCTGTCTCAAGTCCCAGGCAATCGTGAACCACACTCAGTTCAGTTCACGTCAGCCTCTCAGTCGTGTCTGACTCTTTGCAATTTCCATGGACCTCAGCATGCCAGGCCTCCCTGTCCATCACCAACTCCTAGAGTTTACTCAAACTCATATCCATCGAGTGGGTGATGCCATTCAACCATCTCATCTTCTGTCATCCCCTTTTCTTCCCACCTTCAATCTTTCTCAGCATCAGGGTTTTTCAAATGAGTCAGCTCTTTGCATCAGGTAGCCAGGGGATTAGAGTTTCAGCCTCAGCATCAGTCCTTCCAATGAACATCCAGGACTGATCTCCTTTAGGATGGACCGGTTGAATCTCCCTGCAGTCCAGGGGACTCTCATGAGTCTAGCTTCCCCCAGAAGCAGGGTGAGCCCTCTCATGTTCTTGCTGCCATGCTTGGGTCTTGGACGTCCTTGGCGGGAAGGCCAGTCCAACAAAACATGGCATCTAAAGGCATCTCGAAATGCCACAGAAACAATGAGTCAAGCAGCAAAATTCTGAGGATGTGGGTGCCCTAAAGTGTCCTCTCCAGCCACGCTGGATTCAAGGTACACGTTCAGAAGCTCCTGACTCTGCTGTGTATATAGCTTCTCTGTCTCCCAAGCCAGGCGGTGAAACGCACAGACACACTCTCTGTGCTCCCTGGTGACAATCCCACGTCTGATAGGAGGGAAGACTGGAAAGGCAGGCATCTGATGCTCGGAAAACACACCCCTGTCTTCTTAGCATGTAACTTTCTTAACTTGAGCTTCCCTGGTGGCTCAGACAGTAACTGCCTGCAATGGGAGAGACCTGGGTTCGATCCCTGGATCTAAAAGATTCCCCTGGAGGGTATGGCAACCCACTCCAGTATCCTTGCCTGGAGAATCCTCATGGACAGAGGAGCCCGGTGGGCTGCAGTCTGTGGGGTCACAAAGTGTTGGACATGACTGAGTGACTTCACTCTTTTCCTCACTTGAAGAAATCCTCCACCTGTAAGATGTTTTTGTTATACTCTTGAGACAGAAATCCACCAGATTGGGGAATTATTCATATTTCTTATTGACTGCACTGGGTCTTCATTGCTCAGGCCACTCTCTGCTTGCAGCGCATAGGCTCAGTAGTTTGTCCTTGGAATCTACCTGAAGCAGGGATCGAACCGATGTCCCCTGGCATGACCAGGTGTATTCTGAACCACTGGACCACCAGGGAAGCCTGGTGGAGTTTTTCTTAAACACGGTGTGCTCTCTGTACTTGGGGGCATCGGTTCGTTCAATTCAGTTGCTCAGTCATGTCCGACTCTTTGCAACCCAAGAGACTGCAGCACACCAGGCCTCCCCATCCATCACCAACTCCTGGAGTTTACTCAAACTCATGTCCATTGAGTTGGTGATGACATCAAACCATCTCATCCTCTGTCGTCCCCTTCTCCTCCTGCCTTCAATCTTTCCCAGCGTCAGGATTTTTCCAATGAGTCAGTTCTTCGGACTAGGTGGCCAAAGGATTGGAGTTTCAACTTCAAAATCAGTCCTTCCAATGAACACTCAAGACTGATCTCCATTACGATGCACTGGTTTGGGGGGATAGGGTTGATTAATTTGCACTGGACCAGAGTGGACATCAGCCTCTATCTCTGAGCGTCTAGAACAAGGTCTTCCTGTCATATCTCTTCTCCTAGACGTCCATCCCTTACCTCCACGACACTCGGGAGAAGGAACTGGCCCTCTTTGTAGCAGCCCATTTGTTTCTGGAAAGATCCCATGTGGAAAAACTTTGTCTTCTTTCCCGGGTTTTTTTTTTTTTTTGCCGCAGGAGATTAGTTGTTCCATTTAAACTATGGAAAACATTGTAAAAATCACCCAGGAGTCCTAGGTGTGAAAGGAAAAAAAAAAAATTAGGGTAAAATAGACAATGAATAAAAAGATTACTCAGATAGCTTCTGAGAAGCCTTCCTAAATCATGCAGCATGGTGATAATGGTCGACAAGCTGGCAAGTGTTTCAGGGAAGCCTGCAGGAAGTGAAACCCACTGCATTCATCACAGGAGCCAGCGTTTCAGCATGTGAAGTCCCTCAAGACTTTGGGGTCCCCACAGACACTTTGTAACCCACACACTTCCTGGAGGGGATCCCCTTACCCCTCTGTCCCACCTGGTAGCTAAAGATCTCCTGGCCTGGAAAGTCTAGTGGGACAAAGCTTTGAACCAAGCAAACAAAGACTTGCAGGAAAAAACTTGACTCTTTCCCAGAGTTGCTGAGTGGCTGTGCTTTCTTCTTCCTTATCCCCACTGGTTTCTTGTTCCCCCAGTGTTACTGCTGCTGCTGCTGCTAAGTCACTTCAGTTGTGTCCGACTCTGTGTGACCCCATGGACGGCAGCCCACCAGGCTCCCCCGTCCCTGGGATTCTCCAGGCAAGAACACTGGAGTGGGTTGCCATTTCCTTCTCCAATGCATGAAAGTGAAAAGTGAAAGTGAAGTCACTCAGTCATGTCTGACTCTTAGCGACCCCATGGACTGCAGCCTACCAGGCTTCTCCGTCCATGGGATTTTCCAGGCAAGAGTACTGGAGTGGGGTGCTATTGCCTTCTCCCCTATTATGAGTCAGCAAAGAGGAAAGGTCACAGGATTCTGCAGGAACACTTCCGATAGGTTGTTGTTCAGTCACCACATTGTGTCTGACTCTGCGACTCCATGGACCGCAGCAAGCCAGGATTCCCTGCCCTTCACCATCTCCCAGAGTTTGCTCAAACTCATGTCCATTGAGTCGGTGATGCCATCCAACTGTCTCGTCCTCTGTAGTCCCCTTTTCTTCCTGCCCTCAATCTTTCCCAGCATCAGAGTCTTTTCCAGTGAGTCAGCTCTTTGCATCAGGTGGCCAAAGTGTTGGAGCTTCAGCATCAATCCTGAATATTCACCGGATAAGCTACAAAGCTTCCCTGGTGGTTCAGTGTAAAGCATTGGCCTGCCATGAAAGAGACCTGGATTCGATCCCTGGGTTGGGCAGATCCCCTGGAGAAGAGAATGGCAACCCACTCCAGTATTCTTGCCTGGAGAGTCCCATTGACAGAGGAGCCTGGTGGGCTACAGTCTGTGGGGTTGCAGAGTCGGACACGAATGAGCAACTAACACCTCACCTCACCTCAGTACATGAGCTAAAACAGCAACATCTCTGCTACTCAGAAATCTTTGTTTGATTTGAGGGTGCGCTGCTGAGAGCAAAGGACTCTCTGGAGATCCCTGGGAGAAGAAAGACACACAGAGTCAACTAATTCAAGGTCAGGCAGATGGGGTTTTTTGTGGCTTGGTTTGGCCCCAAGCTCTCCACTATGTCCAGGCCTGCACCAGCTGGTTGTCTCCGCATGCAGAGTCACTTCTCATAAGGATCTGAAGATGCAGGGGGAGTGTAAACCAAGGAAAGCTGCTAAAAAGAGCTGACTTCCAGGGCTGCGGAGAAATTGCAAGACCGTCATAAAAGGACCCCAGTCACTCCCATTAACCCATGCATGCCAAGGAGGAGGCTAGGTGATGAAACACCCAGCAGGAAGATTTCTAAGGGACTGGTTAATCAACTGGAATGTGAATGGGGCTGCAGTCCAGCTAGCTGCAAGGAAGGCACACCATAGAAACATGCATCGCCAGTAGAGAACCACCGGTGCAAGAAGACCACTAATCCAGCCCAGTGAGCATCACCAGAGAGGCCATTTACTGAGTCTCTGGAGTGAGGGAGGGGAGGTTGTGCCTCACACAGGCACATAAGGACGCTGATGTTTCTTTCTTTCTTTCTTTTTCAAATTATTTTTGGGCGTCCCTGATAGCTCAGTTGGTAAAGAATCTGCCTGCAATGCAGGAGACCCCAGTTCAATTCCTGGGGGGGAGGGTGATCCCCTGGAGAAGGGAAAGGGTATCCACTCATATTCTTGGGCTTCCCTGGTGGCTCAGCTGGTAAAGAATCTCCCTGCAATGCGAGAGACCTGGGTTTAATCCCTGGGCTGTGAAGATCCCCTTGGATAAAGGAAAGGCTGCCCACTACAGTTTTCTAGTTTGGAGAATGCCATGGACTGTATACTCTCTGGGGTCGTAAAGAGTCAGACAGGACTGAGCAACTTTCACTTTCATTTATTTTGATAGGAGGCTAATTACTTTACAATATTGTGGTGGTCTTTGCCATACAGCGACATGAATCAGCCACAGGTGTATGTGTCTCCCCTCCATCCCAAACCCCCCTCCCACCTTCTTCCCTACCTCATCCCTCTGGGTTATCCCAGAGCATTGGCTTTGAGTGCCCTACTTCATGCATCGAACTTGCTCTATTTCACACATGGTAGTATACATGTTTCAATGCTGTTCTCTCAAATCATCCCACCCTCGCCTTCTCCCAGAGTCCAGAAGTCTGTTCTTTACATCTGTGTCTCTTTTGCTGTCTTGCATACAGGGTCATCATTTCCAGATGCTGACCTCTTGCATCTCAGGGCTGGGCCGTCTGCCAGCATCTGCATTTTACAGCTTAACAGGAGGGGTGAGCAGGCATAGGCCTGTCAGATGGGGGTTCCCAGAGCCCAGAGTATAGCATCCATAATATTAATCACTCAGTCGTGTCCGACTCTTTGTAACCCCATGGACCAGAGCCCACCAGGCTCCTCTCTGTCCATGGGATTCCCCAGGCAGGAATGCTGGAGTGGGTTGCTATTTCCTTCTCCAGGGGATCTTCCCGACCCAGGGACACAATCCCAGGTCTCCTGCATGGCAGGCAGATTCTTTCCATCTGAGCCACCAGGGAAGCCCAATAGCTTTGTAGCTCACCCCTTCCCCCATATCCCCCAGGATTGGCAGCTGGCATCATCCAACTGCAAGGGAGACACCGGAATGCCATCTCCCTTCATACCCTGAAGAAAACAGAAACAGTAGTGGGCTTTGATGAGCACATGTATTGTCCTTAGACATTTTAATTTCCCATGCATGTTGATTAAAGCAGAATGCATTTTCCAGTCCTAGCTAGGAAAATCATGAGACCCCTGCACACCCAACTATCTCCCCTGCCCCCCAGAATGGACAGAAATGCTTTCACAGGCGAACGTAAGATTGCCTGGGTTCTCAAAGACCAGACTGCACATTTAGTAGATGTGAACTGGCTTCCTCAAAATCGATTGTATCTGCCTCTTTCGATCAGTCTCCTGTCAATTGATCATGTTCAGCATAACTGGGCACAAAGTGTGTCTTTGTGAAGACATACCATTCAAACAACCCAGAACAATTTTAATATAATTCATGATATAGAAACAATCTAAGATGAGTTTCCTGTATTCCAGCATGAAAGGTTTTGCTCCAATAGCCATTCTGATTAGATTTTTTACACATATTTCACTTAGTGTTTGTAAATATGTAAGGTATAGAAATATCTCTTACTTAGAAATTTCTCTTATTTAGAAAGATATATAAAGGCTTGATCAATATAGACTGTCAATTTTTATTGAAGGAAAATCCTCCACTAGAGCTTCGGTACACTCTGATTAGCTTTTTTACACATATTTCACTTAATGTTTGTAAATATATAAGGTATAGAAATATCTTACTTAGAAATTTCTCTTATTTAGAAAGATATAGAAAGGCTTGATCAATATAGACTGTCAATTTTTATTGAAGGAAAATCCTCCACTAGAACTTCTGCACACTCTTTCTTCTCTGTTGGCTTACAGAATGCAAATCCTAGGAGACAGTAACATTGTTTGGGGTTGTGATATTTTGTTGCTTTGTCTTATTTTCTAGTAATGGAAGTCCTTGTCAGAGGCCACTTTTCTTTCTCCTCAATATTCCCAATCCAGTTGCTCCCGACTAAGGAGAAATGCATAGACTCGTATTCACAGGGCAAAGGTTAACAATTCTGATTACTCCCCCAAAAAGACTACTGCAATTGCTAAAGGCATTTTTTTTTTTTTAATGAAGAATTTTTAAAAATCCTCTAAAAACTGCTGCTTCGGAGTAGCTAGAAAATAATTTTCGGGTGACTACTCTTGGCTGCTCACTAGATTAAAACTTTAGACCCTGTTCGGATGTTTGTATCAGTCAGCTTTTTCTGCATAACAAATATTGCCCAAAACGTAATGACTGAAAACAGCCACCATGTACTTTGCTCATGATTCCATGAGCTCAGTGGCCGGACTCAGTCTTATTTGAGCTCAGTCACGAATCTGTAGTTGGCTTCCAGGGGCACTGAAGACTGACTGTTCAGGAGATGACTTGTCTCTGCTATACCTGGTCTGCCACCACCCCCACCCCTAACCCCGCCCCCCTCACCCCTTCAGCAGACTACACAGACTTCACAGAGGGAAGAGGAGTATAAGGCTCTTGATGTCTATGCCTGGAACTCACACATTGTCCATGCTATCACATTCTGAGGACCAAAGCAAGTTACAAGGCCAGGCCAGATTCAAAAGGAAGTGAAAATAGATGTGACCTACTGATGGGGGTCATCACAGAGTCATACTGCAAATGGGCATGCATGCAGGTAACCAGTGAGGGATAGTGGCCGGTTCTTACAATCTGCAGTAGTATTTGTTTCTGTTTTCCTAATCATATTCTCTTATGTGGGATTTTTGAAACTTCAAAAAGAATAGGGCAAAAGAATTGAAAACCAGACATCTCCATTGGAATCTCCTTTGACACAAGTCCCGAATAGAATATCCTGAATGGACATTGTTTTTAAACTTTGAGAAATCTGGCTACATATCTGTCCTGAATATATTACCTTGAACATCATTAGTTTCTTAAATTGCTCCCAAAGCTGCCTGTTTTCTTGCTTGGTGAAATAATTGCCAGTCTCCTGTAGCAGTGGAAAATCACATATGGCATTGTAGAGATAGAGCTCTTCAGTTCAGTTCAGTCTCTCAGTCGTGTCCAACTCTTTACAACCCCATGAACCACAACATGCCAGGCCTCCCTGTCCATTAACTCCTGGAGTTTACTTAAACTCATGTCCATTGATTCAGAGATGTCATCCAACCATCTCATCCTCTGTCATTCCCTTCTCCTCCCCGTCTTCAATCTTTCCCAGGATCAGGGTCATTTCAAATGAGTCGGCTTTTCACATCAGGTGGCCAAAATATTGGAGTTTTAGTTTCAACATCAGTCCTTCCAATGAACACCCAGGACTGATCTCCTTTAGGATGGAGTGGTTGGATCTCCTTGGGGTCCAAGGGACTCTCAAGAGTCTTCTACAGCACCACAGTTCAAAAGCATCAATTCTTGGGTGCTTAGCTTTCTTTATGGTACAACTCTCACATCCACACATGAGTACTGGAAAAACCATAGCCTTGACTAGACAGACTTTTGTTGACAAAGTAATTTCTGCCTAGGTTGGTCATAACTTTTCGTCCAAGGAGTAAGTGTATTTTAATATCATGGCTGCAGTCACCATCTGCAGTGATTTCACTGACAATTAAGCTGACATTGCTGTCTTCTCACAGCTCAAGAGAAGGTGCCAGAATACACATTTCTGAGCCCTGTGAAGACCTGGCTTCCAGTTTTTTCCTGTTAAACAGGAGTGTCCCACAGCCTGACTAACATTCGAATAGAACTCTAAAAAAGCTTTGTCAGCATCTTAATTTTCCTTGAAACACCAGTTCTCCAATGGGGAGTAAATAAGTGCTAACAAAGAAGATCTCACGTGTCTTCATTCCTCCTCTGTTAATCCACCTCCTTTTACTTGGGAAATAAGCTCGGATGGGGCAGGGCTTAAAATCAAAAAGATGAAATTCCCTGTCTCATAAAAGCAAGCCTCTTTCTCTACTTGAAGTGCAAAAGTCAATAATGGAAGATGGCAGCTGTGACTCACCTCCTTGTGAAACTGTGTGCCCTGATTAAATTGCAGGGGGCACCCTGGGCACTTATTTCATTAAAAACAATTAAGCATATACATTTTGTCTGCTCAGCATTAATGATTCTCTGTTGACAAAACTGTGTGTGGGGCACTTCCTGAGTTTCAAAGCAAGACTGTTAAGCAGAAATGAGTGGCAAGTCTTATAATTTGAGTAACTGCTAAAAAGACCAAGGGTAAAAGCATGACTTAAAAGAGACCGATTACCCGCAGCACTTTTTAATCCGAACCCCCCTGCCCCCACCTTGGAAACATTACCTTTGAGGTCCCAATACTTATCAGTTCACATCATGCAGCTACCAAAGTGGACTGCCCACCATCATACCCAAGTGGTTTCCCACTTGGATGTAAGTCTGGGAAACCACTCCTAAAACAGCTCTAGGGCAACAAAGCCAAGATGAAGAATTAATCAGGGGAAACTCTTCCCTGGTGGCTCAGATGGTAAAGAACCTGCCTGCAATGCAGGAGACCCAGGTTCAATCCCTGGGTCTGGACGATCCCCTGGAGGAGGGCATGGCATCCCACTCCAGGATCCTTGCCTGGAGCATCCCATGGACAGAGGAACCTGGAGGGCTGCAGTCCATGGTGTCACAGAGTCAGACATGACTGAGTTACTGATACCATGAAGCAGAAGAAAAACCATCAAGGACTCTATTGCTGACATTGCTTTCTCTAGAGCTCAAGGGGCTCATGCCACTGGGGCATCTGTCTTTGATTTTCATAATCTCACCACCCTAAAAAGACAGCATCTGACCTAATTTTGAAAAGCACTTACAATACCATATGTTCTCAAGTAGTCAGAACACACCTCAATCAAGATTAAGCGTTCCAAAACCTGATTTCATGAAAGAAGTGAATGACTAGGAGCAGAAAATCTTCAGGACTTCATTGAAAGTGCCACTTCCAAGAAATGTTGCACATTGTTGTCACATGTTGCAATTATTCACCCTGGAGAAGGGCATGGCAACCTACTCCAGTGTTCTTGCCTGGAGAATCCCAAGGACAGAGGATCCTGGCAGGCTACAGTCCGTGGGGTCACAAAGAGTCAGACACGACTGAGTGACTAACAGATTAAAAATAAAATGTAAAAAAACAAAAAGCAAATGTTGTGATAGTTTGTGGTAGGTAACAAAGGGACTCATCCATACATATACATGTATCTCTTGTGGCTATATAATATTTTGAATTAAAATGTAGGTATATCTTTAATTAATATAAGCATAAGCCAATCCTCTCTTAGTTTATCATCCAGAAAAACCAAAAACACAGCCAGGGGCTCTCTTCCTGTTGTGTGGAATATTAGACCCAAAGCCTGGTTACACAGGCCATTTTCCAGGACTGGTTTTTCCACCACTTTACTTCAGAGGTAGAGAAATATTGCTTAAAGAAGGACATCCCATTCAACATTCTTCTGCTGTTCAACAATACTCTGGGCCACCCTCCATTCATGGATGACTTTCATCCCAATCCCAAAGTACTGTATCTGCCACCAAATACTATGTTGATCATCCAGCCTATGAACCAGGGAGTTATAGCAACTTTCAAGAAATATTATTCACATTACATTTTTTGTCAGGTAATAAAGGTGAGTGACAAATCAGGAACAAACTTGCAACAGTTTTGGAAGGGCTGTAACATATGCCAGTCCATAAAAAACATTGACTTTGCTTAGTGTGACCTTATAGTTGTCACCATGAATGGGATTTGGAGGAACCTTTACCCACAGTTTGTTCATGATTTTCATGGATTTGAGAAGGTGGATGAAGAGTCCAAGACTAACTAGGAGTCAGTCTCTTAGTGACCCTTAGGAAAAAACTGGAGCTAGATCTGCAAGAGGATGACCTCATTGACCTCCTTGCTGTGCAACATGAGGAACTTGCTAATGAAGACCTGATGGATTTGGAGGTCCAGAGAAAGGATGAAGAGAGACAGGAGGAAGAAGTAACTGAAGAACCGAAGAGATTCACAATGCAGAAAGTGGCAACGGGGCTTTATTTGAGGAGGCATTGTTAGTTTTTGAGGCATGAAACTTGAATGTAGAATGATACACGAGGGTTGCCACAGATGTTCAGAATGCAGTCTTGCACTACTCTGTCATCTGTGACAGGAAAAGAAAAGTACTACCCAGACACCACTTGGTCATTTTTTTGAGGGTAAATAGACTTGAAACCAACAAGGAAATAGACTCTGTGTCATCAATGTCAGGCATGAATGAAATTGCAGCTTGCCCTTCACCTTCTATTGCTAATGATCGTTCAACTCTGCCATCTCTGACCTCGTCTCCCTCCTCCAGTCAGTAACTCTTCCTGCCTTCACTCAATGCCAGCCTCTGTATGCCAGCTGTTGTACTGTACTACTATACCTTTCAAGGTACCATATTGTAAGATTAAAAATGTTTTCTTAAAAAAAAAAATATTTTGCTTACAGTTGTTTTTAAAAAAATAATTCCCATTCCACAGTGTGCGTGTGTGCTGTGGATTCAGTAGAGTAAAACTCTTTGCCATCCCCTGGACTATAGCCCGCCATGTTCCTCTGTCCCTGGGATTCTCCATGCAAGAATACTGGAGTGAGTTGCCATGCCCCACTCCAGGGGATCTTCCCGACCCAGGGATAGAACCCAGGTCTCCTGCATTGCTGGCAGATTCTTTACCACTGAGCCACCTGGGAAGCCCTCCAGACTGTATACCCGGGCCATTAGATAGAAATCAGTCCTAAAGGCCTTGTTCTAATTCAAAGGAAGATGAAGTCAGAGCAGCACGCAGCACTGCCTTCAGGATGGACAAGGAATGAAATATTTGTGTGTGTGTTGCTATTCCCGAAAGGTAGGGCTCAGCTGCTTGCCACCCAAAAGCCGACAAACAGGCTGAGTTGGTGGAAATCTTGCTTTATTTGAGATGTTGGCAATGGGCAGGGAGGGCAGACATCACTCCAAAGGTCGACATTCCCCACTGACAATCAGTGGGGAAGAGCTTTTATAAACAGAGGGTAGGGGACAAAACACAGAAACAGCACAGTTAGCTGTGACAGGCTTCTTCAAATTGGTCTGACCAGTGTAATCTTGACTGTTTTAGATACACAAGATGGTTGGATGGTATCACTGACTCGATGGATGTGAGTTGGTGCAAGCTCCAGGAGCTGGTGATGGACAGGAAGGCCTGGCGTGCTGCAGTCCGTGGGGTTACAATGAGTTGGACACGATTGAGAGACTGAACTGAAGTGAATCCTCTACAGTTGTAGGGTCAGTTCGTTTCCATTTCTTTGAGGCTAGTTCTCAGAATCCTGGCAGCTTATGTTGTAGGTGCAGTCTAGTCATCATGTAGTTAACTTCTCCGACTGGGGGTTTACTTCTGCTTTATTGACTATGCCAAAGCCTTTGACTGTGTGGATCACAATAAACTGTGGAAAATTCTGAAAGAGATGGGAATACCAGACTACCAGACCTGCCTCTTGAGAAACCTGTATACAGGTCAGGAAGCAACAGTTAGAACTGGACATGGAAAAAGAGACTGGTTCCAAATAGGAAAAGGAGTATGTCAAGGCTGTATATTGTCACCCTGCTTATTGAACTTATATACAGAGTACACCATGAGAAGTGCTGGGCTGGAAGAAGCACAAGCTGGAATCAAGATTTCCAGGAGAAATATCAATAACCTAAGATATGCAGATGACACTAACCTTATGGCAGAAAGTGAAGAGGAACTAAAAAGCCTCTTGATGAAAGTGAAAGAGGAGAGTGAAAAAGTTGGGTTAAAGCTCAACATTCAGAAAGCTAAGATCATGGCATTCTGTTCCATCACTTCATGGGAAATAGATGGGGAAACAGTGGAAACAGTGTCAGACTTTATTTTGGGGGGCTTGGAAATCACAGCAGTTGGTGATTGCAGCCATAAAATTAAAAGACGCTTACTCCTTGGAAGGAAAGAATGCCCAACTTAGACAGCATATTGAAAAGCAGAGACATTACTTTGCCAACAAAGGTCTGTCTAGTCAAGGCTATGGTTTTTCCAGTAGTCATGTATGAATGTGAGAGTTGGACTGTGAAGAAAGCTGAGCCCCGAAGAATTTATTCTTTTGAACTGTGGTGTTGGAGAAGACTCTTGAGCGTCCCTTGGACTGCAAGGAGATCCAACCGGTCCATTCTAAAGGAGATCAGCCTGGGTGTTCTTTGGAAGGACTGATGCTAAAGCTGAAACTCCAATACTTTGGCCACCTCATGGGAATAGTTGACTCATTGGAAAAGACTCTGATGCTGGGAGGGATTGGGGGCCGGAGGAGAAGGGGACGAGGCATCACTGGCTCAATGGACGTAAGTTTGAGTGAACTCTGGGAGTTGGTGATGGACAGGGAGGCCTGGTGTGCTGGGATTCACCGGGTCCCAAAGAGTCGGACACGACTGAGTGACTGAACTGAACTGACTGGGGGTTTCAATATCTGTAAGACAGCTCACAGGGCATGGCTCACAATGTTATCTATAGCCCTTGAGAAAGAACTCAAAGTCCTTGACTATGTTTAATGATCAGGTTAAACCTGATGATTTAGTTTATTGTATCATAATGTACAGTACATTATTATAACTTGCTTTGTTAACTGTTTTCCCTTGTTTTTGCATGTTCTCGCTTCTCTGATTGAGCTTATTCCTTGACCAAAGTTTTCCACAGACAAAAAGGCAGTCAGAACATGAGGGAGGTGGGTAAGGACCATAGGGATTTAGTTCCATCTGCAAAAGTCCCCTTACAGCTAGGTTTTAGTGTGTGACTTAATCACTCAGAGAAGGTGTGTGTATCCCAGGGATAAAGAACTCCAGGGGTCTTAGAATCCTGCCTACCACAACCACTAATATGAAAATGGTGATTTCCTACACTAGAAAATCACCGCCACCCCAAGGAATCATTCATTCATTCATTCATTCTGCCTATACCACCACAGAACACACAAGATGCCCTTCACCTGAGAGTGAAGTGAAAGTTGCTCAGTCGTATCTGACTCTTTGCAACCCCATGGACTATACAGTCCATGGAATTCTCCAGGCCAGAACACTGGCATGGGTAGCCTCTCCCTTCTCCAGGCGATCTTCCCAACTCAGGGATCAAACCCAGGTCTCTTGCACTGCAGACGGATTCTTTACTAGCTGAGCCACAAGGGAAGCCCAAGATGCCTTAAGTAATAGTCATTGACCTAATGCTTTTGAGAAGTAAGTAAACCCATTCAACAAACATTTATTGAGCCTCATTCGCTTCAGTCACGTATGACTCTTTGCGACCCCATGGACTGTAGCTCGTCAGGCTCCTCTGTCCATGGGATTCTCCAGGCAAAAATCCTAAACTGGGTTGCCATTTCCTTCTCCTGGGGATCTTCCTGACCCAGGGATCAAACCCACATCTCCTGTGGCTCCTGCATTGCTGGTGGACTCTTAACTGCTGAGCCACCAGGGAAGTCTTTTCTAGGCATACAAGACACAATGGTGAACTGTCAGAGAGGAGTCTTGTTCCAATGGGTGACTGAACAAATGAACAAACTTTTCTGGAGACTACTCACCGGGTCCTCACTGACCTCAGGTCTGGGAAAATTCCTTCGAGACCTGTTGGGGCAAGTCTACAGGAAAAATGCCTGTCTCCCTCCTTGCTTGGTGTCACATGGTTCCCACTTCAGAGAGGATGAGGAAGCGGGTGTTATAAGGGAGAGGCAAGTGTGTCCTTGCTTTCTAAACAGCTTTGCAGCAGAAATGACCACCTTAAAAGAAAACATCTGCCCCTGACTTCCCAGTCTGTTTCCCCTATAGCAGCAGTTCTTGACTGGAGTGCTTTTGCTCCCCAGGGAATGCTTGGCAATGTCTGGAGACATTTTTGGCCAGCACACCCGGGAAGGAGGGGTGATCCTGGTGTCAAGTAGGTAGAGACTAGGGGTGCTGCTAACCATCCTTGGGTGTGCAGGGCACCCCAAAACCAAGGGCCAATTGTCTGTGACCCCCCCCCACCCCCCCGCCATGGACTGTAACCCTCTGGGCTCCTCTGCCCATGGGATTCTCCAAGCAGGAAGATGGAATGGGTTTGTCGTTCCCTTCTCCAGGGGGATCTTTCCAACTCAGGGGTTGAACCCAGGTCTCCCACATTGCAGGTGGATACTTTACCATCTGAGCCACCAGGGAAGCCCAAGAATACTGGGATAGGGAGCTTATCCCTTCCCCAGGGGAACTTCCTGACCCAGGAATCAAACTGAGGTCTCTTGCATTGCAGGCTAGTTCTTAAACCAACTGAGCTACCAGGGAAACCCTACAACCAAGAGCCATCCAATCAGAAATGTCAGTAATGCCAAGGCTGATGGGACTTCCCTGGTGGTCCAGGGGTTGAGAACTGATCTTGCATTGCAGAGAATACAGAGTTGATCCCTGGTCTGGGGACTAAGATGTCCGCCAGCCACAACTAGAGAGTTTGTCCGCTATGGCAAAAGATTTGCACGATGAGATGAAGATCCCACATGCCACAACTAGGACCTGAGGCAGCCCAATAAATAAATAAGGTTTTAAAAGAATAATGCCAAGACTGAAAAAACCTGACCTTACAGCCATTGATGGCCAAAGACTGATGATCAAAGATGTCAAAGAAAATGAGGAAAACCAAGCATGTCAGCTCCCGCAGGTAGGTTCCTGCATTTGCTGTATTTGATGTTCATCTGTGGAAAACCTGAAAGGAAAAGAAAAAAAAAAAAAAACCATTAATTTTCAGGTGAAAAAAATTGCTGAAATCCTAGTTACATGAGGACAGCTAGTAGATGCTCACAGGAAAAAAAAAAAAAATTCAACAAGTTTGGAAGCCTCCCACGCAAGCCACCGCAGGATCAGATGATGCTGGATAACTCTTGAGAATCAGGAGGCTGCCTGCCTACATCCACTGGGGGTCCCTGCATGTTGCTGGCCTGACTTTGCTTGCAGGGTAGATACGAGACCTCCGCAAGGTGGGGTAGATGGGCTTAGGCTCTGGAGTCAGATCCCAAGCTAGTCACCATGAGTTCTCCTTCTGGGAGGTTCCCTAGGAAGATCAGGTGTCATCAGTGGGGCCAGGACCCCTGAAGATGGACCTCAGATGAGCTGGCCACCATTCTGAGTTCCAGCCCAGACAGCACGACTCTTCAAGTTGCTTCATAGATGGACAGGAAGACAGCTCAGGGAAAGGTGAGCAGAGTTGTCTCTAGTTTTATGGGTTGTCACATCTCCAGTTTCCATACAACAGGATTGATGGAAGCGTGTTAAGAGGCAGAGAAAGAAGCATCTATTTCGTCTTGTCTTTCTCTTTTGTTGTAACAGAAGCAACCAGCCTTTTGACAGCTTCTCTGGAAATGCAAGTGCCCCAGGACACTTGATTCCTTCCATACTTACATACTCTGGTGCTTGTAGCCACGTCTCCTTCTCTGCCATGCCTTTGCATCTTTTCATCACATTCTGAGTGAAGCAGTGCTTGTTTCAGGTCTAAGAGCAGTCTCTTCCTTCCCTTCACATGAGCTTGGTGGCCCTAATTCCATCCTCATCCTAGAATAGAATGAACTTTATTTTCAGTCATTTCACTACAAGGATTTACTGATGATTTCGAGCTCTTATCCTCCAATCACCACCCCCACTCCCACCTCCTAAATTTTTAAGTTCCATGAAACAGCCTGTATTGACTGCCTGTTTGAGTGGTGTGGGGAGCACCCAGAGCGGGAACCATGGGTTGAGAATTGATGGGAAAGGGTGGGACAAGGAGGCTGTAAGATAACCAGCCAGCAGCATGAAGTGCAGGAAGGAGGACACACGCAGAAATTGATCAAGGTTGAGTCTGACGTGTTTTCACAACACACGGTTTTTAACAGCCTCCCATCTGCATTTGCCTGAAGGAGCCGAAGATGTGCTGGAAATATTCTCAACCAGGATTTAGGGTGTAAAGATGTCAAAACCCAGCCAACAGCACACCTAACACCTGTGCATTTTGCTGCATACTAATGAAACCTCCATGGGTTGAGATTCTTTTTGTGATGATGTTTCCAGCAGGCCAGCAAAAGTAAAGAGATACTGTTGTTCAGTCACTAAATTGAGTCCAATTCCTTGATGTGATTATGGAGCAAGGGCTTAGTATTCAAATGGTTGCTAAAATAACATGCATGAAGATACCCATAGGGCTGTGTGGTGGTTGGTTTAGTGGCTAAGTTGTGTTCGACTCTTGCGACCCTGTGGACTGTAGCCCGCCAGGCTCCTCTGTCAATAGGATTGTCCAGGCAAGAATACTGGAGTGGATTGCCATTTCCTATTCCAGGGGATCTTCCTGATCCAGGAATCGAACTTGGGTCTCCTGCATTGCAGGCAGATTCTTTACCAACTGAGCTATGAGGCAAGCCGTACAGATGTGTACTTTTTTTTTTTTCAAATATTTCATGTTTGATGTGAATGATTTTCAGTTTGGTTTTCTCACCTGCAAACCCTGGGGACTCCCTGAATTTAATTTAGGACTCTCTGTCGTGTCTTTTGTTATATCCAAATGTGTCGAACATTTATCACGGTGATGCGTATCTGAAACAGAGAGTGTACTAAACAGATGCGTGTAGAGCGTGTGTATGTCATGTGTACTATGGTTGGCTTTTCCTCTCTAGTGGAAAGAACACACAAGCAGGTTCCATGTCCTCACTGATGGTGTGCAAGGCAGAGAATGATGCTGCATGCTCTAGAACACTCTTGCTGTGGTGTTGGAGAAGACTCTTGAGAGTCCCTTGGACAGCAAGGAAATCCAATCAGTTAATCCTAAGGGAAATGTGTCCTGAATATTCATTGGAAGGACTTATGCTGAAGCTGAAACTCCAATACTTTGGTTACCTGATGCAAAGAGCCAACTAATTGGAAAAGACCCTGATGCTGGGAAAGATTGAAGGCAGGAGGAGAGAAGGACGACATAAGATGAGATGGTTGGATGGCATCACTGACAAAATGCACTTGAGTTTGTGCAAACTCCAGGAGATGGTGATGGATAGGGAAGCCTGGCATGCTGCAGACCATGGGGTCACTAAGAGTCAGACACGTCTTAGCAACCGCACAACAACACACCCTTTCTGAGTCTTCGAGGCCAAGGAAGTCACAGGCGGGAGGGTATTTTGCTTTAAAATGTTTCTTCCAGGAGCTGTCAAGCCCCTGACTTGTCTCACTGCTGATGTGGTCATGATTGACCTTTCCCCACCCCAATCACTTGAATCAAGGAAATCACCTTTCAGCCATGTCCCTGGACCACTTAGAAATCCCAGGTTCCCAATGATGCTTCCGAGGGGACCTTTCTTGATGAATGTACCTAGCCCTTGTCTCAAATTGTTCCTGACATGAGGTATTGGAATGCTCTCTGGGACTCAGAGGTAAGTGGAGACAGTGATTCGAGTGCTGAGTTCCTTCAACCATTAAATTTAGAATAGTCTGCCTCTCCAGCTGCCAGAATCCTTGCCAAGGCACTCAGATTTCCACATTTCTGGGTTGGCATTGGTTTACTTGGCTTCCCTTGTGTTTCAGCTGGTAAAGGTCCTGCCTGCCAATGCAGGTGGCTGGAGAGACATGGATTTGATTCCTGGGACAGGAAGATCCCCTGGAGGAGGGCATGGCAACCCACTCCAGTACTCTTGCCTGGAGAATCCCATGGACAGAGGAGCCTGGCGCAGGCTGCAATCCGTGGGGTCTCAATGAGTTGCACAGGACTGAGCTCGTGGGCGTGCATTGGTTTACTATCTAAGATATTATAAAAAGCCAGTGGGATTTTTCTATTCATTTTGACTGTTGGGGAGGGAACCTGAGGCAGAGCGAGTGTCTTCTCATTTCCATGTTGTCTTTAGTTTACTGCCATGACAAGAGCTGTCTTTTAAGTTATGGATATGTCCAGAAGCCAATTGGGAACAGATTTACTTCAGTGAAGTGAAGGACAGATTAAAATGGAACAGGGAACCTGAAAAGCTTATTTGCAGGCAACGCAAACGAGTGAATCAGAACTATTTCTGAGTGTGGGAAGTATGTCCTGTAGATGAGGAAACCACATGTAGGAAGGGAGCTGTTGGCCACTCATCTTGTAGATTGGGCGACAATCTGAAGAAGAAGGTATTCTAGGAGGAAGTCATCACGTCTTCCACTGGAGACACTCTCCAAAGTGTTGCAGATCTGTAACTAACTGGGGCTTTGAAACTTTCTATATCTTCAGCCATAGATAACCTTTCAAGGTTCCCTGTCTATTTCACATTAGCCACCAGCCACCTAGCACCCAGCATGTGAGTCCTTTCATCAGCTCCCAAGCCCTCATCTGTGCTCCTGCAGCAGTGTGCTGTCAGACTTGGTCAAGAGATTAGGGTATCCAAGTTCACACTTCAGCAGGAGAACAAACCAGTCCATCCTAGAGGAACTCAAACCTGAATATTCACTGGAAGGGTTGATGCCGAAGCTGAAACTCCAATACTTTGGCTGCCTGTTGGGAAGGGTCAATTCTTTGGAAAAGACCCTGATGCTGGAAAAGATTGAAGGCAGGAGGAAAAGGGGATGACAGAGGATGAGATGGTTGGATGGCATCACTGACTCAATGGATATGAGTTTGAGCAAACTCTGGGAGATAGGGAAGGACAGGGAAGCCTGGTGTGCTGCAGTCCATGGGGTCACAGTCAGACACAACTGAGCAGCTGAACAGAACAACAAACTGAGTGCAGGGTGATGTCTCCCGTCCTTGGGAAAGGCTGTACATTAATTGTGTATTGCTGCATATAAGTCCTTCCCTAATCCAGTGATTAAAACAGTCATAAACATTTATTACATGTCAGAGTTCCTTTGGATCAGGAATCCAGACAGGGCACAGAAGGGACAGCTTGTCCTGAATTCACAGTGTTTGGCCTTCTGCAGGAAGACTTAGAGGCTGGAGACCACAGTATCTAAAGAGTGGAGGCTGGAGGGGCCCCTCCATGCAGTGTCTCAGTTCCTCTCCATGTGATGTCCTCACAGTCCCTCTGCACAGGACACCTTGAACTTCCTCACATGGCAGCTGTCTCCCCTAGAGTGAGCAACCCAATACTCCAAAGAGGATTCCAAAAGGACAGCTTGAGTTTCCTCACAACATGGCAGCTGTCTCCCCTAGAGTGAGCAACCCAAAACTCCAAAGAGGACCCCGAAAGGACAGCTTGAGCTCACTCAAAATGTGGTGGGTGGCCCCCCTAGAGTGAGTGACCCTAGATTTCAAAGAGGACCCCAGCAAGACAGCTTGAGCTTCCTCACATGGCATATGGCTCCCCCTAGAGTGAACAACCCAAGACTCCAAAGAGTACCCCAACAGGATAGCTTGAGCTTCCTCACAATGTGGTGACTGGCTCCCCCTAGAGTGAGTGACCCAAGATTCCAAAGAGGACCCCGAAAGGACAGCTTGAGGTTCCTCACACTGTGGTCATCACTTCCCTAGAGTGAGTGACCCAAGACTCCAAACAGGACCCCAGTATGACAGCTTGAGCTTCCTCACAACAGGGACGGTTGGCTGCCCCATAGTGTGAGCGATCCAAGACTCCAAAGAGGACCCTGGAATGTTTGTTGTGACCCAGCCCTCCAAAGTCACACACCATCATTTTCTCAGTATTCTTTTGGCCATGGAGGACAGCCATATCAACAAAGGAGGACGTGAGGCAAGGGTGTGAACCCCAGGAGGCAAGGATCATCAGTGACTATTTTAAGTCTTGCTACCACATGCAGTACATGACTGCAGCCAAATTAATTAATTAATTAGTTTAAAAAAAAAAAAAAACAAGATTAGGTGGAAAAGAGATTGGGTCAGAAGAATAAGGAGACAGAAGAAGCTTGGGAGAGTTAAAAATAAAAGAATCACTCCAGTGGGGAGAAAGGGCAACAAGGAAAGTGGGGCGGTTTAGGGTAGACTGTGTTTGGAATCCAGAGGACAAAAAGCATAAATGTGTAGAGATCAGATGGAATTTTGATTTCTACACACTTTCTCAACTAGTCCTGAAATGGGGAGGAAAGAAAAAAAAAAGATAACGGAGACAGCATTGAACCTAAATGTTCACGTGGAAATTGACATGTTCTCATGGGTCTCAGGCATGGGAACTGGCCTTTGTGAGCTCTTTCTGGAATACCTGCTTGACTTCTGAACCTGAAGAACAAAAGACCTAAGTTAAATTTAGAAGGGGATGGTGGGTGAATCTTAATGAGGCTGATTGTATCAGCCTGGGTTCTTAGTTGTGAACCACAGGCCTTCCCTCTCTCTAGTTTAAACAGAAAATGAATTTATTAGGGAATAGTAAGTAGTTCACAGACTCTCCAAGAGGGTGCCCCAGACGTGGAGCTGACAAGATCAGAAGTAGTGGCAAAACATCACACAACAGCTCCCATCAAGACTAGAGGGGTGTCAGACCTGGAAATAATAGCACCACGGCTGGACCTTGAATAAGAAAGGAAGAGTTGGGCTTCGCTGAATGTCCACAGTGTTGAAGAATCTGCCTGCCAGTGCAGCGGACATGGGTTTGATCCCTGGTCCAGGAAGATCCCACACACCGCAGGCCAACTAAGCCTGTGCACCACAGTTACCGAGCCTACGTGCCCTGGAGCCAATGCTCCATGAGAGAAGCCACTTCGATGACAAGCCTGAGCCCCACAACTAGGGAGCAGCCCCCATGCCTGGCATCTTTGTCACATAGCAACAAAGATCCAGCTCGGCCAAAAAATAAATAATTATTTCAAAGGAGAGTTTTCCTGGATACAGGGAAGGAACCCATTTTTCAGCAAGGGATGGTGCCTTTGAGCTGCGTGTCAAAGTCCATCCTCACTTCCTTCTGCAGTGCAGTTCTCAACCTGGGTGATTTTACCATGGGGAACATTGGGCCCTGTCTGGAGACATTTTTACTCGCCATGATGGGGGGAGCGGATGCCACTGGCACCTGGCTCCCAATAGCAGTGCTCAGCACACAGCTCTGGGAGCCAGAGTATAAATAACCCCAGCTCCCTTTTCCTATAAAAGGAG
Organism: Bos taurus; assembly: GCF_002263795.3. NCBI lineage: Eukaryota > Metazoa > Chordata > Mammalia > Artiodactyla > Bovidae > Bos > Bos taurus. The sequence goes on along the minus strand of NC_082638.1, from coordinate 8,232,701 downwards.
AGCTTCTGAGCTATACCAGCTCCCTCAGGGCCCCAGGGAGGTGGGCCTTCCTCTGCCCATAGCACTCACACTCACAGGCTTGGTAAGACTCCCTTCATTGTCTGCTTTCACTTCGCTTTCTCATTTCCTCAGTCTGCCAAGCTGCCTCCCAGATTTGCTCACACATCAGCCTGTTGCCTGAACTCAGACCCTGTCTCGGGGTCTGCGATGAAAAAACCCAGATCTAGATAGTTTTTGGACTTGGAGCCCAACTGTAGGCATGAAGAGGACTTTTCATTATTTTTCAGTTGCTAAGTTTTGTTCCAGTCTTTGATACCTGATGGACTGCAGCATGCCAGGCTTCCCTGTCTTTCACCATTTCCTGAAGCTTCCTCAAACTCATGTCCATTGTTTCAGTGATGACATCCAACCGTCTCATCCTCTGTTATCCCCTTCTCCTGCCTTCAATCTTTTCCAGCATCCTGGTCTTTTACAATGAGTAGGCTCTTTGCATCAGGTGGCCAAAGTATTGGAACTTCAGCTTTAGCGTCTGTCCTTCCAATGAATAGTCATTGTTGACCTCCTTTAGGACTGACTGGTTTGATTTCCTTGCTGTTTAAGAGACTCTCAAGAGTCTTCTCTAGCACCACAGTTTGAAAGCATCAGTTCTTCAGCTCTCAACCTTCTTTATGGTCCAATTCTCACATCTGTATGTAACTACTGGAAAACTATAGACAAAGACTTGGATCAACTAAAATTTTTTAATAACAACAATGTGGCCAGATAGAGCATGGACTTTTTAGCTGGTGGTCATGGGAGTTCACAGACTGTTGTAGACCATGGTCTAAAGAGAGGGTGCAGGTCTGACAAGCACCAAGGACCCTCGATGGTGAAATTCAGGCCCCAAAGTAGATATAATTCAGTTCAGTTAAGTCTCTCAGACATGTCTGACTCTTTGCGACCCCATGGACTGCAGGACACCTGGTTTCCCTGTCCATCACCAACTCCAGGAGCTTGCTCAAACTTATGTCCATCAAGTTGGTGATGCCATCCAACCATCTCATCCTCTGTCATCCCCTGTGAAAAGGCACAAAAAAGATATAACTAAGGTTTTTTTTTTTTTCTATTTGATTCATAAATATAACACGTGAAAGCTAAATCAATTGCTCTACAACTCAGAAATCCAACCCTTTAGAAAATAATATCTTTGTGGAAAAAAAAGAGAGATGAAAATAGGGAACTCAGAGGACCACATCACAGTCTCAATTACCTGACTAACTGGATCAGACTTCTAAAGCAGAAAAGATTAAATACTGATTCTCAGTTGGGCCAGGGATGGCCCAATCTTTATTTCTCCTTCTCTGTTCCTGTGTCTGCGCCATTGCCCCGGTGGAGAAGGAATATTCACACCCTGCTACATGAGTGTCTATTATAGCTTTTTTTTTAGGATAAATGACTCTCAGAAGAACCATTTTACTCAGATGATTACTTGTTCATCATCAAAAAAAAAAAAAGTTGCCCTGCCCCCAAAGATAAAATATCTTTCTGTAACTACACGTGAAATTTGAATATCAGATTGCTGCTTTTCAGTTGCTCAGTCGTGTCCAACTCTTTGCAACCCCATGGAATGCAGGATTCTCTGTCTTTCACTATCTCCCAGAGCTTGCTCAAACCCACGTCCATTGAGTCGGTGATGCCATACAACCATCTCATCCTCTGTTGTCCCCTTCTCCTCCCATCTTCAATCTTTCCCAGCATCAGGGTTTTTCCAAAGAGTCACCTCTTCCCATCAGGTGATCAAAGTATTGGAGTTTCAGCTTCAACATTAGTCCTCCCAGTGAATATTCAGGAATGATTTCCTTTAGGATGGACTGGTTGTATCTCCTTGCAGTCCAAGGGACTCTCAAGAGTCTTCTCCAACACCACAGTTCAAAAGGATCAATTCTTCAGTACTCAGCTTTCTTTATGGTCCAACACTTATATACATACACAACTACTGGAAAAAACCATAGCTTTGACTAGGATGGACCTTTGTTGGCAAAGTAATGTCTCTGCTTTTTAATATTCTGTCTAGGTTGATCGTAGCTTTTCTTCCAAGGAACAAGATTCTTAGCTTTTTGCATTAAAATTTAATACACATGTGCAAGGTTGAAATGACTCTGTTACTATCTCTCCTAGTCTTGGATAGATTTCTATTTTAACATAATTTGCTTCTACTTAATAGATGGGAAACTCAATATTACATATAATAGGTAAATGATAGGATAATGTCAATATTACATATAATAGGTAAATGATAAAAAGAAACCAACTAGATGTTAAAAAATGCTTACTTCTGCTTCTAATTTTCCTTTTCTTCTAAGAATTCAGGTAGATAATTTCTGTTTTTAACAAGGAAACATCACAGTTTCCTTCTTACTGTGACTTCTTAAAACCTGACATTGGAATGATGCTTCATCTCAACCATTTTAATCTGTCTGTCCTTCTTGGTTCTGTGATGATCAAACCAGAATATACCAAAAAAAGAAAAAAAGAAAAGAAAATGCACAGTGGTTTGCTCTTATTCTGTTGTAGCATCATCTTAAGTTTTCTGCAGCCCTGTTTAGAAAAGAACCTGACGCTGGGAAAGGTTGAAGGCGGGAGGAGAAGGGGATGACAGAGGATGAGATAGTTGGTTGACATCACCAAATTCAATAAATATGAACTTGGGCAAACTCCGGGTGATGGTGAAGGACAGGGAAGCTTAGCATACTGCAGTCCATGCGGTTGCAAAGACTCAAAGACAGCCTGGTGATTAAACAGCATCCCTGTTAGCTTTGGGCTTGCATCTTCTTTGAAAATCTTGCGTATTTTCTAAAATATATCAAGCTTGCCTTTCTGCTACTTTAGTGCTGAGGAGGACAAACCAGCTAACTTTTACTGTCAGAAGGATCTCCAGCCCTACTCCACAGAAGAAGCAAACTGAGAAGGGAGCCCTTTTCAAGATGGAAAATGTGGGGTTGCAGAAGACAGTAGAATAAACTGCCAATTGGTCCTGCCTGTTTTGGATCCCCACAACCTTAGCCCTTCTTCAGATATTACAACTGCTGATGGCATGCGTGGCTAACTCAGTCTTTACAAGCAGGAAGGTAACTGCTCTGCACAGCTGAGCCCAGCAAGGCCAGAAGAAGCACCTGCCTGAGCCCAGAGCCGATTTCTGGCCCAAGAACCATGAGCAAGATTAACAGTGTCTTTTTTAAGCCATGAAATTTCACAGTCATTGACCAAAACAGCAAAAGCTAACATACAAATTTGCTTTATTGACTATGCCAAAGCCTTTGACTGTGTGATCACTGACCTAGAGCCAGACATCCTGGAATGTGAAGTCAAGTGGGCCATAGAAAGCATCACTATAAAGAAAACTAGTGGAGGTGATGGAATTCCAGTTGAGCTCTTTCAAATCCTGAAAGATGATGCTTGATAGTGCTGCACTCAATGTGCCAGCAAATTTGGAAAACTCAGCAGTGGCTACAGGACTGGAAAAGGTCAGATTTCATTCCAGTCCCAAAGAAAGGCAATGCCAAAGAATGCTCAAACTACCGCACAACTGCACTCATCTCACACGCTAGTAAAGTAATGCTCTAATTTCTCCAAGCCAGGCTTCAGCAATATGTGAACCGTGAACTTCCTGATGTTCAAGCTGGTTTTAGAAAAGGCAGAGGAACCGGAGATCAAATTGCCAACATCCGCTGGATCATCGAAAAAGCAAGAGAGTTCCAGAAAAACATCTATTTCTGCTTTATTGACTGTGCCAAAGCCTTTGACTGTGTGGATCACAATAAAGTGTGGAAAATTCTGAAAGAGATGGGAATACCAGACCATCTGACCTGCCTCTTGAGAAATTTGTATGCAGGTCAGGAAACAACAGTGAGAACTGGACATGGAACAACAGACTGGTTCCAAATAGGAAAAGGAGTACGTCATGGCTGTAAATTGTCACCCTGCTTATTTAACTTATATACAGAGTACATCATGAAAAACACTGGACTGGAAGAAACACAAGCTGGAATCAAGATTGCGGGGAGAAATATCAATAACCTCAGATATACAGATGACACCACCCTTATGGCAGAAACTGAAGAGGAACTCAAAAGCCTCTTGATGAAAGTAAAAGTGGAGAGTGAAAAAGTTGGCTTAAAGCTCAACATTCAGAAAACGAAGATCGTGGCATCCGGTCCCATCACTTCACGGGAAATAGATGGGGAAACAGTGGAAACAGTGTCAAACTTTGTTTTTCTGGGCTCCAAAATCACTGCAGATGGTGATTGCAGCCATGCAATTAAAAGACGCTTACTCCTTGGAAGGAAAGTTATGCCCAACCTAGATATCACATTGAAAAGCAGAGACATTACTTTGCCAACAAAGGTTTGTCTAGTCAAGGCTATGGTTTTTCCTGTGGTCACGTATGGGTGTGAGAGTTGGCCTGTGAAGAAGGCTGAGCAGTGAAGAATTGATGAGCACTGAAGAATTTTGAACTGTGGTGTTGGAGAAGACTCTTGAGAGTCCCTTGTACTGCAAGGATATCCACCAGTCCATTCTGAAGGAGATCAGCCCTGGGATTTCTTTGGAGGGAATGATGCTGAACCTGAAACTCCAGTACTTTGGCCACCTCATTCGAAGAGTTGACTCATTGGAAAAGACTGATGCTAGGAGGGATTGGGGGCAGGAGGAGAAGGGGACGACAGAGGATGAGATGGCTGGATGGTATCACTGACTCAATGGACGTGAGTCTGAGTGAACTCCGGGAGTTGGTGTTGGACAGGGAGGCCTGGTGTGCTGCAAATCATGGGGTTGCAAAGAGTCGGACATGACTGAGCAACTGATCTGATCTGATCTGTGTATTCTTGCCACCTCTTCTTAAAATCTTCTGCTTCTGTTAGGTCCATACCATTTCTGTCCTTTATTGAGCCCATCTTTGCATGAAATGTTCCCTTGGTATCTCTAATTTTCATGAAGAGATCTCTAGTCTTTCCCATTCTGATGTTTTACATAGAATTACTATATAGAATTACATATAGAATTACTATATGAACCAGAAATACCATTTCAGAGCATATATCGGGAGAAAACTCTAATCCAAAAAGATACATTCTCCCCAATGGTCATAACAGCACTATTTACAATAAGCAAGACATGGAAACAACCTAACTGTCCACTGACAGATAAACAGATAAAAAAGATGTGGTACACATACATGGAAAATTTACTCACGCATAAAAAATAAATGAAATAATTTTTGCAACAACACAGATGGACATAGAGATTATCATACTAACTGAAGTAAGTCAGGCAGAGAGAGACAAATAACATATGATATCACTTTTATGTGGAATGTAATCAATGATACAAAACAGAAATAAACACACAAACATAGAAAACAAACTACGGCAACCAAACAGGGAAGGGGGAGGGGTAAATTGGGAGTTTTCGATTAACAGATACAAACTACTATTTATGAAATAGATAAAATGACAAGGATCTACCGTATAGCACAGAGAGCTACATCCAATATCTTATAATAATCTATAATGGAAAAAATCTGGAAAAAAGTGTGTGTGTGTGTGTATGTCTGTGTGTGTATGTATATAACTGAGTCAATTTGCAGTTTGATATCAACTACACTTCAATTTTAAAAAATAAAAATGCAAACAAAAAAGAAGGCCTGGATTTGAAATGTTTCAACCTGCTTTTGAGTCCTGACTCTGCTGAGTAGCCTTGGAAGATATACATAATCCTGCTGGTTTTCATTTGTAAAATGGGGATGGCCATACCCACCTCTATTGTTTAGAAATGGTGTGATATACATGAAAACTCTTTACATCTGTGAACTGCTCTTCAAATGTTATTATTAGTGCACATATGACAGCCTCATTTCATCTTGCCTAAATAATGCCAAATATCAAGGGACTGGCTTGTATTAATTTCATTCTGGAGTGCTTTTTTTCTGATTTGGGTTAGAAATTAAACCTTTTTTCATGTAGTATGTAACATAAAAGCATTGAATCAGTATGTTGTATACCTGCAACTAATGTAATATTATAACTCAACTATCCTTCAGTAAAGCAAAAAAGAAAAAACTAAATGACATACAAAGAAGCTTGTAAAATAAAATAAACTTCTAATTCTGACACTAACAGCTTGAAGAATTAAGAGTTTTCACATGATCCCTCGGGTTTCAGTAAACAGACTAGGAAGTCAGGGGAGGAACTCTTTTCTCTTTATTCCCATAACTGTTCAAGAAATCACAAATGTACAAATGTTAAAATTTATATAGGTATTTTATATTTCTCCCAAAGAGTCTAAGTGACATCAATATGCATATTCTTGTTAGAAATACAGAGTCACTTGCTCAAAGTTAATTTTCATAATAGAACCTCTAAGTTGCTAACGGAAAGAACCACCATATCACTCATGAATGTCTTCTACCCACTCAACGACAGGGAAGTGATATAAATGACTGACACCTTGATGTCCTTTCAAGTGGCCCCACTAAACTGAAAGCATGGTCCAAGCCAGAACAAGAATTATTTTAAGAAGTGTTCTAAGCACAGTATTCCTTTCAGAAAATATGCTGTCCCTAGGCCCTTAGCACAGACACCTTCTATAAGGCAGTTTGCCTTAACCCCTAGAATCTCAGTACTGACTGGATCATGACACAATGCATTTGCAAAATCAAAGTAAATTAAACACTCACATAGCCAGCTCTCTTTTCTACACTATTAGACAAAAAGCACAAGTGGAATAAGTGAGGCATTGACCTCTGGCTTGAACACAAATGGAATTATCCTGCCACACATTACTTAAAAATGCAAAGCACAGTCTCAAGTTAATTTGTCACTTGGAGATATCGCTGGGCTTTTATGATGAGAAACCATTTGTGAGAAGCTCTTAGCACCATTTTCCCCTTAACCTTTTCCATTTATCTTACATTTACTACTCTTCCACAGCAAACTTTTATGTGCAATTTTAAGGCTGTATAATGTAAGTTACAAGGGCACTAGTCTTTGAAACCCAAAGAACAATCTAATGAAAATGAGGTGATGCTAACAAACTGACAATGACTTGCCCTCTCTTGATCCAACATGCTGAAAAATATGATCGGGTAGGATTCTCTGTGATACTCATGGAGGAGAAAAGAAGAAGAGCTGGGATCAGCATTTATTTGACTGTGAGGTGGGGAGATTATATCCATAAAATCTCGTTTCAAAACTGCTAAAATGAGGAACAGCCAAAAACAAAATCCAGTTTTAACATGATCCATTCCCTTTGGAGAGGAATGATAATGTTGGGTGCAAGGTGAACAATCGGCCCTTTATCCATAATGAACTTCTGAGATTTCTGTAGGCATCATCCAAGTGTATTTAGAAGTGGGGGGAGGGGAGTTCAATGCCTTCAGCCGACAATAAAGCTAGTGATGACAGTTTCATGCTTTTTTCTCAGCCTCAGTGCCACTGATGTAAACAGGGATAATACCCCTCTTGCTCTGTGTGCCTCACAGGATTGACTTTTAAACACATGATCCCTGAAACCATTGGGCCAAGAGAACCAGTATTATTCCACTTATGTACACAGCACACCTGAGGAGCCTACACAGCAGGCTGAAGTATGACTGCCAACCCCACAGAAGGTCTTTCAACTCAGTTGGCTGCAAATCTTAAAAGGATTTCTTAAAACTTTTATTCAAAAACAGCTAGCGCGAGTTGGGTGTTTTTTTGTTTGTTTATTTTTTTATTTTTTGGCAGGCGGGGGTGGGGATGCCTCACAGATCCTTTCCAGTCTGATGGAAACAATGGACCCTACACCCACAAAAAGGTATTTCCCCTGGTAGCTCAGACTGTAAAGAATCTGCCTGCAATGCAGGAGACGAGGTTCCTATTCCTGGGTCAGGAAGTTCCCCAGAGGAAAGCATGACAACCCACTCCAGTATTCCTGCCTGGAGAATCCCCATGGACAGAGGAGCCTGATGAGCTACAGTCCATGGGGTCGCAGAGAGGAAGACACGATTGAGCAACTAACACACACACCTATGCACAAGCCAAGCTTATTTGTCTGATATCAGAATCAGTTCCTGGATCTCAGACAAGGAATTCTTAACTACAGGGTGTTGAACTATTGCCTGATTAATCAGAGACCCAAGAGAAAAGGAACAGGCTTATACTGCTAGCTTGGGTGAGGTGATCATGGCTACAGCAGGGCCACACTGGGGAAAGCCTCCATCAGACCCTTACTGGAGACAGGAAGGTGGAAGAGCTGCGGTTTGGAGTTATCTTAGCAGTATTCTCTTGAGAGTCCCTTGGCCTGCAAGGAGATCCAACCAGTCCATTCTGAAGGAGATCAGCCCTGGGATTTCTTTGGAAAGAATGATGTTAAAGATGAAACTCCAGTACTTTGGCCACCTCATGCGAAGAGTTGACTCAGGGAAAAGACTCTGATGGTGGGAGGGATTGGGAGCAGGAGAAGGGGATGACAGAGGATGAGATGGCTGGATGGCATCACTGACTCGATGGATGTGAGTCTGAGTGAACTCCAGGAGTTGGTGATGGACAGGGGAGGACTGGCATGCTGCGATTCATGGGGTCGCAAAGAGTCAGACACGACTGAGAGATTGAACTGAACTGAACTGAGGTTCTTTATTACCTTTCATTATCAGTACTTTTTGTGAGATTCCTGAAGTATTTGCAAATAATTTGAATTTTTGCTCAAAAATCATAGTTTAGGATGTGTTACAAAAAAGGGGACCTTAGATACAACATACAAATATATACCATGCACACACACACACCATTAATGCAACTTATGAGGTAGTATATGTATATATATATATATATATATATATAGTGTGTATTCATAATATGAATTGCACTAATAATACATATTTGGAGAAGGAAATGGCAACCCACTCCAATATCCTTGCCTAGGGAATCCTCTGGATGGAGGAGCCTGGTGGGCTGTTGTCCATAGGGTCACACAGAGTCGGACACAACTGAAGCAACTTAGCATGCATGCATGCAATGATATATATTATGCTGTTTTTCAATTGCAGTTGGACAGGGATATGACTGAGAGACTGAACAACAACATAATATGTATCATATAAAGGATTCCTGGGAACATACACACATACCAGTGCAACTTGTTATGTAGTACATGTGTATAATGGATCTTCATAATATGAACTTCAGTAATGACACATAGTATGTTGTTGTTCAGTCCTTCAGGACTGAGTAACTGAACAACAAATATAATATGTATCATATAATGGATTCTTGGGGACACACACACACACACACCATTAGTGCAACTTGTGATTTGTGTTAGTCACTCAATAGTATCCGACTCTTTGTGACCCCATGGATTGTACCCTCCACGCTCCTCTGTCCATGGGATTCTCCAGGCAAGAACACTGGAGTGGGTTGTCATTTCCTTCTCCAGGGGATCTTCCTGACCCAGGGATCGAACCTGGGTCTCCTGCATTATAGGCAGATTCATTACTGTCTAAGCCACTGGGGTAGTAAATGTATATAAAATATATTCATAATCTGTGTCATATGGAGGATTCCTGGGGACACACACACAGAGTACAACGTGTTACCATGAGTGTGCCCCAGGCTATAAGAGGAAGTGCAGACAGAAAGCGCCATGATGTCCATTCTTGAAGCTCCTGCACTTTACAGCAAGGAGGTTAGTTGTGCAGTGCAGCCCAGCCATACCTTGGCGGTGGAGGGGGCGGTGGATCCCACAATCCTGCACCCTACACTTCTGGGGTGGGGGAGTGGGAGGAGGTGACTCTCATCATTGGGAGCAAACGGCTGAGACCACGTGCGGTTAGAAAGCATAGCAGCTTCCACAGCCCTTCTGCAAAGGTTCCTGCTAAGTACTCCAATATTTTGGCCACCTGATGAGAAGAACTGACTCATTGGAAAAGACCCTGATGCTGGAAAAGATCAAAGGCGGGAGGAGAAGGGGACAACAGATGATGGGATGGTTGGATGGCATTACAGACTCGATGGACATAGGTTTAAGCAAGCTCTGGGAGTAGGTGACGGACTGGGAGGCCTGGCATGCTGCAGTCCATGGGGCTGCAGAGAGTCGGACATGACTGAGCTACTGAACTGAAGTCACTAAAAGCATGGAGGAAATGGGCTTCTCAAGCTCTGTGAGTTTCTTTCTCTTCTCTGCAAGCTTCCAAGAAGATTCTATCTCCTGAAGTTCATAGACTTCCATTAGTAACTCTGGGGGTTTTATGTAGGTCAGTGTCCTTTCAGACTCATGCTGGCTTGTCACCCAAGTGATGCACGTTGGTTTGAATCTGTCAGGCACACACATCTATCCTTGCGGGTTTCCATGGACATCAGCATTTCTAGCTTGTTCCAGAATAGCTTACCTGAGAGAACCAGAGCCTATACTCAGCAGCTTGTGGCAAGTATTCCTTTCTGCCAGGTTGAAGGAAAATCTCAGTTTTGTTGATAAGAGATATAAATTGGAATTGAATTTTATTAACCAAGCACTAGCACCTTGCAGAAATTTCCAAAAGTGGATCTTTTTTGTTGTTGTTCAGTGAAAATTAACCAAGAACATACCAGAAAAAAGTTTACTTATTTGCTCTGAGTTTCAGAGACACTAGAATCTTTATATAGAAGCAAAAAAAAAAAAAAAACCCTCACCCAGGAAAATGGATTCATCTAGGATTTCAGAATTTAACTCTTTTGGGGTACAGTTCATACATCTTGTAGGGTTTTGGTAAAGAATCTGCCTGCAATGTGGGAGACCTGGGTTTGATCCCTGGGTTGGGAAGATCCCCTAGGGAAGGAAATGGGTACCCACTCCAATGTTCTTTCCTGGAGAATTCCATGGACAGAGGAGCCTGGTAGGCTACAGTCCATGAGGTTGCAGAGTCGGACACTACTGAGAGACTTTCACTTCACACATACTTCTTATAGAAGCAAGTGTGATAATAAAGATCCTACAATAGGCTTTTAAATAATGAGAACAAAACCCAGACTCCAACCAAGCAGCAAGGACTTTTCTTTCTGGGCTCCAGTATGATGCTGCGGCTTTCCGTGACTATGTTTGTTGCATATAGGAAGCAAGGGGCTGGACTTTTGAGTTTTCACAGATTACAGCATGGATATATATCAAAACCCACTTTAAAAATTTTTTTTCCTAGTTTACACCATATGAGCAGTACTTGGAATAAAAATAGAAAAGGCTGAATGAGAGACCAAGGCATGATGACTTTGTTCCTTGCAGTAAGAGAATGCACAGGGGCCACCCTGATGGCTAAAGAATCAGCCTGCAAATGTAGGACACAGGTTCCTCATACTGGAAGGGAGTAGAGCCCTGCTCACCACAACTAGAAAATGCCCATACAGCCACGAAGACCTAGCATAGCCAAATATCCAATAAATAAATGCAATTGTTTCTTTTAAAAAGAGAGAGAGGGGATATAGGAATTGTTATAAAGAGGAAACAATACAGAAACTGACAAAGGACAAAATAAAGTCCTACCCAGAATCCCTACCAACTAGAACTATGCATCATCCACCTTCCCCATCACCCACAAGTATACATCAACTAGAAGCAGCCATCACACTGAACATCTTGGAGAGTCCATCTCCAGAAGGAAGGGTGGAAGGTGGACATACAATGACAGCAAAATGCATCTGCATGTTGGTGTGTGGTATTTATCCAATTTTGCACAAGTATTATGATTGACTTCATAGCATTTCACAGGAAGAAATGAAACTGATTTGGAACTGAGAGAAAGGCTAAACTTCAAATAGATTATGTTTCTTTTTTTTTTCCTTCAAGAGATACTAGCTCCTAAAGGACTGATTCAAGGTCAAGAAAGTAGATTATGAATAACATTAAGAAGTTGAGGGCAGTATGTATCTTTGAATTACAGCTTTCAATTTTAGATGATACTGACTGACTTCCTGCTACGAAGTTTCAGGGCATTAGCATTATAATATTTCTTACCATTTGCACTTCTGTTTTCTTCATTATTGTATATTATTTTCTTGCTGTGAAAATTTGTATAATGGTAACATTGCACTTTGTAATGATACCTCTCGCAATTGGTTAATATTGGTTCTGTTTAAGGGCTTCCCTCATAGCTCAGTTGGTAAAGAATCTGCCTGCAATGCACGAGATCCTGGTTAGATCCCTGGGTCAGGAAGATCCATTGGAGAAGGGATAGGCTACCCACTCTAGTATTCTTGGGCTTCCCTCGTGGCTCAGCTGGTAAAGAATCTACCTGCAATGCAGACCTGGGTTTGATCCTTAGGTTGAGAAGATCCCCTGGAGAAGGGAAAGGCTACCCACTCCAGTATTCTGGCCTGGAGAACTCCATGGACTAGAGTCAGACATGACTGAGTGACTTTCACTTCACTTAGTTCTGTTTAAATTGATTCTATGCCCATTGCCCTTTGTATGACCAAAAAGTTTCCATTTATGAGGCTTCAGTTTTGTCTTCCCTGGGGGCTCAGATGGTAAAGAATTTTCTTGCAGTGCAGGAGACCCAAGTTTGATTCCTGGGTCAGGAAAAATCCCCTGGAGAAAGGAATGGCAACCCACTCCACTATTCTTGCCTGGAGAATCCCCATGAACAGGGGACCCTGCAGGAGTGCTGCAGTCTATGGGGTCACAAAGAATTGGACACAACTGAACAACAAATGCTTTACTTCTCATTTGTTTGGATTTCATATTCAAGCAGCTTTATCAAGAGGGCTTATGGGGTCTGTGTTCTCTGAGCTCTTTCATGCTAGAGAATATATATATGTTGCCTCTTTGCTTGAGCAACATCTTGACAGAGTTCCATGTGGGTCTCAAGTTCTTTCTTCAAAATGCTAGTCATTGCTCCATTACTGACTGCTTTCAATGTTGCTACATTGACATTGACAAGTCACTCAGTCATGTCCGACTCTTTGAGACCCTCTGGACTGTGGCCTACCAGGCTCCCCTGTCCATGGGATTTTCCAGGCGAGAGGACTGGAGTGGGTTGCCATTTCCTTCTCCAGGGCAGTGTTGCTACAGAGAAGTATAATTTTTTCCCCTATTTTATCAGTGGTTTGCCTTTGCCTCCTGAGTGTCTGAAGTATGTTTTCTTTATCCTTGAAGTCTTCATGGTGTCAAGTCTTCAAGCACTCTTAATGAAAAATCCAGTGTTATTGCTACTGATCCCAGGGAGAGAGAAGGAGAGATAGTGATAATCAGTGTATATGAGTTGAGAACTCAGTTTGTTTTTCCTTGTGAAGCTCCCAAAATAACCACAACAGCTCCCATTTATGCCAAACTCAGTATCATTCTAGATATTTTAGGTATATGATCTCAGTTCTCCCATAAACCTTCAGAGCAGGAGCTATCATCCTCATTTTGTTGATGAGAAAACTGAGCTTCTGATAATAAGTAACTTGACAAGCGTTACATAGCTACTAAGTAAAGTTCAGGTGAAAAGAGATAATTTCCTTTTTGCTTTATCTGTGTCCTATTTTTGATATTGTATTAGTTGCTCATTTGCATCTGATTCTTTGTGACACTCATGGTCCGTAACTCTCCAGGCTCCTCTGTCCATGGAATTCTCCAGGCAAGAATACTGGAGTGGGTTGCCATTCCATTCTCCAGGGGGTCTTCCCCACCCAGGGATTGAACCCAGGTTTTCTGCATTGGCAGGCATATTCTTTACTGTCTAAGCCACCAGGAAAGCCCTTTGATATTTTACTACAGTTATATATAAGATGTTTCCATCAGGTAGCTGAAATGTATGCAAGACTCTATGAACTATTTTGCAACTTATAATTAAGTCAAAATAAAAGGTTAAAAGGAAAAAGAGAACAGGACCTGACCTAGCTCATCACTGATGCTGGTCTAGTAGGATAATGAGAGTCACAGCAGAAGTAGAGAGAGAGCAGAGTAGGTGTCTCTTGGGGCTGCTGTCATCTGAAGGCTTGACCAGGGCTGAGAAATCCATTTCCAAGATGGCCAGCTCACAACTTGGAGCTGACGAGTTGGTTCCTTTCTCTGTAGGTTCTCTTATGGTTGTTTGAGTATCCTCATGACATGATGACAGGTTACACCCAGAAAAAAGTGATCTAAGAGGTGAAAATGAAAGCTGACCTAGTCATGGAGCACTTCTGTAGTATGGAACTGAAAATCAGCAAAGGTCTGTCTAGTCAAGGCTATGGTTTTTCCGGTGGTCATGTACCGATGTGAGAGTTGGACTATAAAGAAAGCTGAGTGCTGAAGAATTGATGCTTTTGAACTGTGGTGTTGGAGAAGACTCTTGAGAGTCCCTCGGACTGCAAGGATATGCAACCACTCCATCCTAAAGGAAATCAATCCTGACTATTCATTAGAAGGACTAATGTTAAAGCTGAAACTCCAATACTTTGGCCGCCTGATGTGAAGAGCTGACTCATTGGAAAAGACCCTGATGCTGGGAAAGATTGAAGGCAGGAGGAGAAGGGGACAATAGAGGATGAGATGGTTGGATGGCATCACTGACTTGATGGACATGAGTTTGAGTAAACTCCAGGAGTTGGCAAAGGATAGGGAGGCCTGGCGTGCTGCAGTCCATGGGGTTGCAGAGTCGGACACGACTGAGCAACTGAACTGAACTGATTTTTTGTTTTTAAAAAAATTGTTTATTTTTGGCTGCACTGGGTGTTTGATGCTGCACACAGGCTTTCTCTAGTTGTGGAGCACAGGCTTTACAGTGCTCAGGCTTCAGTAATTGTGGCCCATGGGCAGGGGTTTACTGGCATGTGGTATCCTTTGGGGACAGAGATCAAACCCATGTCCCCTACCTTGGCAGGAGAATTTCTAACCAGTGGGCCTCCTGGGTGGTCTAGTGTTAGTCACTCAGTTGTGTCTGACTCTTTATGAGTCCATGGACTATAGCCCACCAGGCTCGTCTGTCCATGGAATTCTCCAGGGAAGAATCCTGGAGTGGTATGCCATTTCCTCCTCCATGGGAGGTCTAAGTAAGCCCTAATTTAGTGTGGGAAATGGTTATACTGTTGTATGAATAAAGAAAAGAAAGTGAAGTCACTCAGTCGTGTCCAACTATTTGTGACCCCGTGGACTGTAACCTACCAGGGTCCTCTGTCCAAGGGATTTTCCAGGCAAGAGTACTGGAGTGGATTGCCATTTCCTTCTCCAGGGGATCTTCCTGACTCAGGGATCAAACCAGGGTCTCCCGCATTGCAGGCAGACACTTTACTGTCTGAGCCACGAGGGAAACCAATATGAAATGAATACTGGGAGTCAAGACCATTGGGGGCCATCTTGGAGACTTCCATAATCCTGGAAACCTTTCATGGTAGAAGGTCCACAGGACTCTGACTCTTTGTCAATATGGCAAATGAAGAGGAGTGTTTTTTGTTGTTCAGTCAGGTCTGACTCTTCGCGACTGCATGGACTGCAACACACCAGGCTTACCTGTCCCTCACCATCTCTTGGAGCCTGCTCAAGTTCATTTCAGTTGAATCAGTGATGCCATCCAACCATCTTATCCATAGTCTCCTTGTGGCCTCAAACTTTCCCAGCATCAGGGTCTTTTCCTATGAATTAGCTCTTCATATCAGGTGGCCAAAGTATTAGAGCTTTAGCTTCAGTCCTTCCAAGGAGGAGTGAGTGTACCATGCATAATTGTAGCTTTTGCAGCCTGGTTAGCACAAGGATAGAGGTGCAGCAGACTGGGAGGCAGCTTATTTTGAGAAAGTGATTCTTTTTTTTTAATTATTTTTTAATGGCTGCACTGGGTCTTCCTTGCTTTGCGAGCTTTCTCCAGCTGTGGTGAGCAGAAGCTAATCTGTAGTTGTGTGTGCAGTTTTTTCATTGCAGTGGCTTCTCTTGTTGTGGTGTATGTGCTCAGTAGTTGGGGCACATGGATTTGGTTGCTCCATAGCATGTGGGATCTTTTGGACCAGGGATGGAACCCCTACATTGGCAGGCAAATTATTAACCACTGGATCCCCAGGGAAGTCCAGGGTTTTTGTTTTCAACATATTGACTTTGAAGCAACATGTGGGCCAGTGTCTCTAGACTGACCTCCAACTCATCCAGGGTGGTCAGCCCCATAGCTGCTACCTGATCCCTGGCACCTGTACCTGAGTTTTTCTGGGGTTATGTTATAGGAACAGGCTTGACTGCTTCTGTCCTCTGCTCTTCAAGGTCTAGGACATTCAGTGAACATACTCTGCCTCGCTAATTGTTCACATGTGCTTTCTAGGTTCAACACCTTTTGTTGGCAACTCATTCTGCTGTCATCTTCTCTATTAAAAAAAAAAAACAAAACTATTTATTTGGCTGCATCAGGTCTTATATTCAGCACTTGGGATCTGTGTTGTGCCGTGTAGGATCTTCCCTGGTGGGACAAAGACTCTCATTGTGGCATATGGGCTCCAGATTGCGGGTTCAGTAATTGTGGTATGGTCGCTTAGTTGCTCTGAGGCTTGTGGGATCTTAGTCAACCAGTCAGGGATCTGACCCACATATCCTGAGTTGCAAGGCAGATCCTTAACCGCTGGACCACCAGGGAAATGCCTCCTCTGTATTTTAAATTCTTTTATCTTTTTATTCCTTTGTTCTCATTTTACTAAGCTCTGGGATGGATTAGAGATGAATGCATGGGTTATGGTTGCAAGATTTAACTGAAAGTCAAGTCATTTTAAAAGGTGGACTGAGTTTATATGATGCAAAAATTTGGTTTAATCAGTCAGATAAACAGTTGAAATGTTATCTTCCAGTTGCAAAGTAGGGAAAACAATTTCAAAACTCATTTTTCATTGTGTACCTATTGTCTCCTCAGAGACACATTGAATATTTATTGGTCTTTTCACTCATTTTGTGAAGCTCATAGATCAAACACCACAACTTGTATGAGAAATTGTACAATAAACAGCAGGTGTTTATCATAAGATATTTTTCCTCCTCTACGAATTTCTCTTGGGGGTATAAGATGAAGTAGTAAATCAAACCAAAGAGGTATTGTTTGTCTGATGAAATAAGACACACAATAAGCAAACTAAGCATACCAAGCAGAACTGTTACATAATTGTAGTGTCTTTCAGGAATTTTAGGAGTTTCCTGAATACTTTTAAGAGATTATGATCATTTTTTTGTTCTGCATGTATGGCATTTTCTGAAACTCTTTGATGAAGACTAAAAGTCATTAACAGGGCCAACCAGATAAGCATTTCTGTGAAGAAAATTCACTATTCATTCTGGGCAAGTAGTGACCACACAAAGACCTAGCATCGTGATAATATGTAGTTATCTTTCCAAAGACTTCATTAACCCCCAGTTGGATCGCTCTTTCTAGCCTTTCAAAGTGCGGCTTGGGTATAAGGGTGGGCACTTGTCTGCTGAACCCCTCCGTGGTGATAGCCTCTGGGTTTAGCCTGATTTGTTCGGCTCCAGGGACTTCCCTTTCACTTTTCACTTTCATGCACTGGAGAAGGAAATGGCAACCCACTCCAGTGATCTTGCCTGGAGAATTCCAGGGACGGGGGAGCCTGGTGGGCTGCCGTCTATGGGGTCACACAGAGTTAGACACGACTGAAGTGACTTAGCAGCAGCAGCAGCAGAGATACCTGAGACGTGTCTTCCGAGAACGCACGGCTAACATGGCGGCCACGAAAAAGCTGGAGTGCAAGTATTTCAGAACTCTGGTGTCAGCTCATCTGCTCTCCAGAAAGCAGAGACCCTCCAGGAGTCCTACGGAGGCTCCCTCAGTGGTCTCTCTCACCTCACCCCTGCCCCGCTCCTGCCTCACCCCTGCCCCACCCCACCCCTCCCCCCAAACCTGGAGGTCTTCTGTGGTTCTCCTGGGAATACACTGGGGTTCTTGACCCACTGCAGTGAGGGAAATATATAACTTCTCCTTATTTAAAGAAAAGACAAACATAACGTTCATTTTACTA
Organism: Bos taurus; assembly: GCF_002263795.3. Lineage (NCBI taxonomy): Eukaryota > Metazoa > Chordata > Mammalia > Artiodactyla > Bovidae > Bos > Bos taurus. Next base: position 8,214,759 of record NC_082638.1, on the reverse strand, counting down.
GAGCTTGACTATTGAGTAATTATTGAGTAATTTATTGAAAGACATGGCCTCCATCATGTACTTCATCTCTTTACCAGTACTTTGTACTTTTTTTTAATTTTTTTTTTCATTTAAAATTTTTATTTGGATATAGTTGATTTACAGTGTCATGTCAGTTTCAGGTATACAGCAAAGTGAATCAGTAATGCACATACATACATCGACTTTTTAAAATATTTTTTCCCATATAAGCCATTACAGAGAATTAAGTAGAGTACCCTGTGCTGTCCAGTAGGTCCTTATTAGTTATGTATTAAATGTATGGGCTTCCCAGGTGGCACTAGTGGTAAAGAACCCACCTGCCTATTCAAGAGACATAAGCGATGTGGGTTCGATCCCTGGGTCAGGAAGATTCCCCTGGAGGAGGGCATAGCAACCCACTCCAGTATTCTTGCCTGGAGAATTCCATGGACAGAGGCGCCTGCTTTGCTACAGTCCATGGGGTTGCAGAGAGTCGGACACAACTGAAGTGCCTCAGCACGTACATTATATATACACTAGTGTGTACATGTCAATCCCAGTTTCCCAATTTATCCCTCCTCTCTTCTAATCACCCCCCTGATAATCATGTTTATTTCCTACATCTTTACTTTTTAAAAACTGTGATAAAATACACATAGTTTTATAGTTTTGCAGTATGCAAGTTTCTCAAAAAGTTGAAAATAGAACTACCACATGACAGCAGTTCTACTCCTGGGTTCTTATTGGAAAGAAACAAAAACTAATTTGAAAAGAAACATGCTCCTCAGTATTCATATAGAATTTAAGGAATCTTTCACTCAACTAAAAAAATAACAATTTACATTTTTAGCCTTCTTTCAAGTTTAAAAAAATTTAGTTTTTATTTTTAGCCATTTTTAAGGGCATAGTTCAGTGGTATTAAGTGCAGTCACATTGGCATGAAAATATCCTCTTTCCACATCCAGAATTTTTTCATCCTTCCAAGCAGAAACTCTACTTTTGGGGAACTCCAGAGTCACTGCAGATGGTGACTGCAGCCATGAAATTAAAAGATGCTTGCTCCTTGGAAGAAAAACTATGACCAGCCTAGATAGCTTATTAAAAAGCAGAGACATGACTTTGCCAACAAAGGTCCATCTAGTTAAAGCTATGGTTTTTCCAGTAGTCATGTGTGGATGTGAGAGCTGGACCATAAAGAAAGCTGAGCACTGAAGAATTGAAGCTTTTGAACTGTGGTGTTGGTGGAGACTATTGAGAGTTCCTTGGACAGCAAGGAGATAAAACCAGTCTATCCTAAAGGAAATCAGTCCTGAATATTCATTGGGAAGACTGATGCTGAAGCTGAAGCTCCAATACTTTGGTCACCTGATGCAGAGAGCTGACTCATTGGAAAAGGCCCTGATGCTGGGAAAGATTGATGGCAGGAGGAAAAGGGGATGGCAGAGGATGGGATGGTTGGATAGCATCATCAACTTGCTAGGCATGAGTTTCAGCAAGTTTTAGGAGATGGTGGTGGACAGGAAAGCCTGGTGTGCTGCAGTCCATGGGGTCACAAAAAGTTGGACATGACTGAGTGAGCTGAACTGAAGTGAAGCAGAAACTCTGTCCCTTTTAAATGAGAATTCCCCATTCCCCCTCCCCCAGTCCCTGGCACCTGCTATTTTAACTTTCTGTCTTTGTGAGTTTGACTATGGAACCATATACTATTTTTGTGTGTGTGTCTGCTTATTTCACTTGATATTCTGTCCTTAAGGTTCATTCAGGTTGTGGTGTCAGAATATCCTTCCTTTTCAAGGCTGAACCATACTCAATTTTACCTGTGTATCACATATTTCTCATCTGTTCATCTATCAAATGACCTGAGTTGCTTCCACTTTTTAGATATTGTGAGTAATGCTGCTGTGAATGTGATTTTACAGATACATAGTTAAGACACTGAGTTCAGTTCCTTTGGGTATATGCTGTTTGCCAAAGCTTTTCACTTTTGTCTCAGATTCAAGGATTTGTTAACAAAATAAGCAGCTCATTATATACAAATAAATAATACAGATATTTATTAGAGAATTATCTAGCTTACTCTCAATATACTAATATTAAAAGAAAAGACTGCCAACAAAGGTCCATCTAGTCATGGCTACGGTTTTTCCAGTAATCATATATGGATGTGAGAGTTGGACCATAAAGAAAGCTGATCACAGAAGAATTGATGCTTTTGAACTGTGGTGTTGGAGAAGACTCTTGAAAGTCCCTTGGACTGCAACAAGATCCAACCAGTCCATCCTAAGGGTAATCAGTCCTGAACATTCATTAGAAGGATTGATGTTGAAGCTGGAACTCCAATACTTTGGCCATTTGATGTGAAGAGCTGACTCATTGGAAAAGACCCTGATGCTGGGAAAGCTTGAAAGCAGGAGGAGAACGGGACGACAGAGGATGAGATGGTTGGATGGCATCACTGATTCGATGAGTTTGAGTAAGCTCCAGGAGTTGGTGAGGGACTGGGAGGCCTGGCATGCTGCAGTCCATGGGGTCACAAAGAATCAGACATGACTGAGTGACTGAACTGAAAAGAAAAGGGAAAAGAAAGAGCAGAGAGTACATCACCAAATTGGATTTAGACCAACATCCAGACTTAATCAGCTTTGAGAAGTCCTGTGTCATATCAGAGAGGCATATCTGGAGTCCCAGGCAGCTGGGAAAGGGTCCCAGGCACCGCATCCACTCTGTGGGTGAAACTTCAAAAATTGCAGTTCGGGTTCCACTTCTAATCCCAGGATGGTCACCAACTGATATCATCATCAATCCATGAGCAAATTGCAGCTCTGATTTCATGTTAATGCTATTTGTTTTGTCTTGTAAAACTTGAAATGTGACTAAACCTGAGGCTTGGTTGGCCAGGCCCTCCTCCAGGGGTTCAACAATCTCAAGATTTCTCCCTCCTCTTATCTCTGGTGCTGCAAGTCTTACCCTCACAGCAGGTAGTCACTCCCAGTCACTCCCAGTCAGGGCAGTATCCAGGCAGGTTAGAAGCAAGGTCAGAAGCCTGCTCTGCTTTGTCTCTGAAGCCTAAACAGCACTATTTATTTAATTTCCCTGATATATGCCTGGAAGTAAAATTGCTGGATCATGTGACAATACAATATTTAATTTTTTTGAGGCGCTACCATACTGTTTTTCATAGTGGCTGCATCGTTACTACACACTGCCATGAGTCTCATTATTGTGTTGATAGCTTTTATTCTTGTCTGTGTGCTGGGGACCCTGATAAGGTCTTCTGTGAATTTTTCTAGTTTTTAAAATTGAGCTACAATTTACATATTAGAAGCTTTGCTTCTTTTAAGTGTATAATTCAATGGCTTTTAATACAGTCACAGGGTTCTGCAAAAATTCTTCTATCAAGTTCCAAAATATTTCCCATGAGATTTTTTTGACTTTTCCATTCCTCTCTTCCCTTAGCTTCTGGTAATCACTAATCTACTTTCTGTCTCTTGGGGAAGGGAATGGCAACCCACTCCAGTATTCTTGCCTGGAAAACTCCATGGACAGAGGAGCCTGGTGGGCTACAGTCCATGGGGTCGCAAAGAGTTGGACACGACTGAGCAAATAAGCACAATTGTTGTCTCTATGGGTTAGATTGTTCTGGACATTCGATGAAAGGGAATCATATAATTTGTGGTCTTCTGTGACTGACTTTCTAGAGTTTGTTTTCAGGGTTCACCTATGTGGTAGTAAGGATTATATTTATATATATATTTATTTATTTAAAGCTGAATTATATTCCATTGTATGAAGGGACCTCATTTTGTTTATCTGCTCATCAGCTAACAGACATTTGGATTGTTTCCTTGTTTTGGCTGTAAGGAATAATGCTTCTATGAATGTCTCTATATAAATTTTTGTGTTGATATGTATTTTCCCTTCTCTTGCATTTATATGGGGGTCATGTGGTAATTCTGTTTAACCTTGAGTAGAACTGACAAACTGTTTGTACACTGTGTGTTCCCACCCCCTGTATTTTCAGATTCCAGCTTTGAAACATTCTTACCAACACTTGCTATAACCTGTAGTTTAGTTTAGCCATCCTGCTCCAGTTTAGCCATCCCACTAGACATGAAGCGCTATCTCATTGTGGTTTTGATTTCTGTCTTCCTGATAGCTAATGACGAGCGTCTCTTCATGCATTTGTTGAGCATTTGTATGTCTTCTTTGGAGAAATGGCGTGTTTGACTCCTTTGTTCAGTTCCAGTTGAGTTCTCTTCTTCTTACGGCTGAATGGTATCTGCATTACTTAGCCCTCACAAGAGAAAGATGGTGCTACCACTGGCTCCTTCGTGTAGATGAAATGATCTGGGACATGGAAGGTCAACTGGTGGGAGAGCTAGAGTTCCCCTGCAGGCTTGTGAGACCCCGAACCTCAACTCTGAACCCTCAGCTACCATGTTTCTGTCCTAAGCTTCACCCTGTGATGTATTCACATGCCTGGTGTGAGTCACGGGAGTCCTAGCAGCAAGAGTTTCTCTGGTGAACAGAGAGCTTATAAGTCTTGAGGCCACCCTTCTACACAAGTCGTCAGGGGTGTTGCTGAACTTCCCTTTTAAAATCATCAAATTGACCCAAAGCTTCCACTACCCATTGGCTTTGCTGACGCCAAAACAGCAAAACTTAAATACAGCTTCTGTGAGAGCATCTTTTTTTTAAATAATGATTTGAATTTTTTAATTTAATTAATTGGGCTGTGTTGTGTCTGAGTTACCGCACATGGTATCTTTGTTGCATCATGCAGGATCTTTCAATGAGGCACATGGACTCTCTAGTTGAGATGTGATGTCCAGAGTGCTCGGGCTTGAGCTTCAGTAGTTTTTGCAGCATTCAAGGTCAGTAGATTTGGTGCACGGTGTTAGTTGCTGTGTGGCATGTGGGACCTTGGGTCCCTGACCCAGGGGTCGAACCCATGTGCCCTGCATTGCAAGGTGGATTCTTTACCACTGGACCACCAAGGAAGCCCTGACTTGAGAGCTTCTTCATGATGGTATACGAGATACACCATTGATGTGTCTGAGAAGGCTCAGCTGCTGAAAAGGCTAAAGAACAGCCATCTCTGGGGTCTGATCATATTTCTGGAGACACTCTAGTTCAGTAGGGCTAGACTGAAGGCCCAAGAATGTATGTTTCTTGCAAGCTCCCAGGTGGTGATGTAGGTCGGCCTATAGACCCCACTTTGAAGAACACAGAGTTGAGGCTCACTGAATTCATCCAATATCCTGCCTGGCTTCAAGTTTATCCAGTCCTTTTATCCAGCCTCTGTCCTCCTTATTCACAATTTCCTCTTAACTGAGAATAGGCATTGAACTGTTCTCTGAACAGAAATGGACTCATGCATGTCCCTGCTGTTTGCCCTTGTGTTCCCCTCATCTGGGCCTGCCATATGTGGGAAGCAGAATTCTAAGATGTCTCACAGGATTCTGCTCCATGGCAGGCACTCCTGTGTGATTCCCTTCCCCCTTGGGTGTGAGTCGACCCTGTGACTAGAAGGCAGCATCACTGCTATAACTTAGTTGCTGACCCATTGATACCGAGTCAGCCTAGAGGAAGAGCTATGACCAACCTAGACAGCATATTACAAAGCAGAGACGTGACTTTGCCAATAAAGGTCTGTCTAGTCAAAGCTATGGTTTTTCTAGTAGTCATGTATGGATGTGAGAGTTGGACCATAAAGAAGGCTGAGTGCTGAAGAATTGATTGATGCTTTTGAACTATGGTGTTGGAGAAGACACTTAAGAGTCCCTTGGACTGCAAGGAGATCCAACCAGTCCATCCTAAAGGAGATCAGTCCTGAATATTCATTGGAAGGATTGATGTTGAAGCTCCAATACTTTGGCCACCTGATGCGAACAGCTGACTCATTGGAAAAGACTCTGATGCTGGGAAAGACTGAGGGCAGAAAGAAAAGGGGGATGACAGAAGGTGAGATGGCATCACCAACTCAATGGACATGCCTTTGAGTGAATTCTGGGAGACAGTGAAGGACATGGATGCCTGACATGCTGCAGTCCATGGGGTTGCCAACAGTCGGACACAACTTAGTGACTGAATGACAACAATAATTTTAAAATATTTTTGAAATTCAATGATTTTTGACCTGGAGAAATACCTGCAATGTGATAACCAGTGGCCAAGAGACTTCAAAGGAAGACAAACAATTTGCAAAGGTGATTTTCTCCTTATGTTCAAGTTGACAAGGATTTGCTTATCCTGCACATGGAAGGCTTACACCACTTAAAACAGCAGGGTTGATAACAAAAAAGAAAGTTTTCCATTTAAAACAGGGCTCACTGGGGACTGAAATTTCACCCATTCAGGGCTGAGTAGAGTGGAATGGTTCTTGAAAGCTTTTAAACATGGTGTTGGTCCCACTTAGAGGTCTATTTCATTCAGTTCAGTTCAGTCACTCAGTCATGTCTGACTCTTTGTGACCCCATGAATCACAGCACTCCAGGCCTCCCTGTCCATCATCAACTCCCAGAATTCACTCAAACTCACGTCCATCAAGTTGGTGATGCCATCCAGCCATCTCATCCTCTGTCATCCCCTTCTCCTCCTGTCCCCAATCCCTCCCAGCATCAGTCTTTTCCAGTGAGTCAACTCTTCACGTGAGGTAGCCAAAGTACTGGAGTTTCAGCTTTAGCATCACTCCTTCCAAAGAACACCCAGGACTGATCTCCTTTAGAACGGACTGGTTGGATCTCCTTGCAGTCCAAGGGACTCTCAAGAGCCTTCTCCAATACCACAATTCAAAAGCATAGATTCTTCAGCACTCAGCCTTCTTCACAGTCCAACTCTCACATCTATACATGACTACTGGGAAAACCATAGCTTTGACTAGACGGACCTTTGTTGACAAAGAAATCTCTCTGCTTTTGAATATGCTATCCAGGTTGGTCATAACTTTCCTCCCAAGGAGTAAGTGTCTTTTAATTTCATGGCTGCGATCACCATCTGTAGTGATTTTGGAGTCCAAAAAAATAAAGTCTGACACTGTTTCCACTGTTTCACCATCTATTTCCCATGAAGTGATGGGACCAGATGCCATGATCTTAGTTTTCTGAATGTTGAGCTTTAAGCCAACTTTTTCACTCTCCTCTTTCACTTTCATCAAGAGGCTTTTCAGTTTCACTTTCTGCCATAAGGGTTGTGTCATCTGCATATCTGAGGTTATTGATACTTCTCCCAGCAATCTATTTCATTAGCTCTTCTCAAAGCAGAAGAAGAAAATTGTTTACATTATCAGATAATTAGCATCTAACTTTAGAGTGCATCTCTTTTGATTAAAATCTGCACTGTTTTTGTCCAGCCCATTGAAATTATTGGTGATTCTGCAGGAGCAGAAAACCGAAGGCAATTACTGCCCCACCCCTTGATTAGCTGTTTTATTTAAGATAAATTGCAATGGCTTGCAAGCAGCACTGTGTAGAAGTAGAAAAGTTGTATTCCATTTATGCCCTGGTTCCTGGGGGACTTTACAACCTGAGCTGGTCCAATACCTCCCATGGTCTCAGTCTACTTTCTTGGGAAGTTGAGGGGTTCAGTTATTCAAATGTATCCTCTCTTTAACATTCTGGGAAACTCCACATAGACTACATGGAGACCAGTTAGGTCACCCACCCCGATAAAGCATCATCTTGGTTATCATTTCTTTATTGCAGCACTGACCAAAGAATTCTTATAAAGGGCAATACTGAATATTTTCAGCTCTGCTTGGCTATTCAACTCTGCTATGGTAGCACAGAAGCAATAAACGAATGGGCAACTTTCAATACAGCTTTATTACTGCATCCCCCTGCCCTTTTTTTTTTTTTAAACAAAAGTTGGCAATGGTAGGATTTAGCCCACAGGCTGCAGTGTAATGACCCCTGTTCCATGGGTTTCTTTCTGAGGACCTAAGTTTGGACAAAATTAAAGAACAATGACCTAGAGTGATAGTCTGTGGCTCTTTTAAATCAGATGCTACAAGGTTGAGCTGTATTTCGATGCTAGACCTCCTACTAAAATATGCAACTAGACCTCTCTGCAGGTCCAGTGGTTGACACTCCACAGGACAATGCAGGGAACACAGGTTACATCTCCGGTTGGAGAACTGAAATCCCACATGTCCAGAGCAACTAAGCCCCACCACGTGTTGCAACTGTTGAGCCTGCACAACACAACTGAAGAGTCTGTGTGCTGTGCTAAGTTGCTTCAGTCGTGTCTGACTCTTTGCAACCCCATAACTACATCCCACCAGGCTCCTTTGTCCATGGGCTTCTCCAGGCAAGAATACTGCAGTGGATTTGCATGCCCTCCTCCAGGGGATCTTTCCAACCCAGGGACTGAACCCAGGTCTCTAATGTCTCCTGCATTGGTAAGTGCATCCTTTAACCACTAGCATCACCTGAAAGTCTGTGCACTGCAGGGAAAGATTCCACATGACACAGCAAAGATCCCACATGTTGCCACTGGGACCAAAGGCAGCCAAAAGAAATCAATATTTTTTTTAAAAGTGTGAGCTTGGGCCATTCAGTCCTCTCACTTTGAGCATCTTATTCTCCCCCAAACAAGGATAACTAAAGCACATTTTCCTGGGCACTCCACCACTGGAAAGTCCTCAGCCTCTCACTGCTTCATCACTGTCACTGCAGCTCCACAAGGCAGCCGGTCTCTCCAGCTTTGCTGCCAGTCTGCAAGACAGAATTCCCTGGGGGGGCTTGTGGCTGTTCCAGTGTCTAGATCCCACCCCTCACCATTACATCAGAATCCCTAAGAGAGGATGAGCATCTTGCTGGTACCCCAGCCAAGTACAAATGCTGTGGACAGCCATGTATGAGAACCAGTGTCATCAGGTAACTATTCTTATTACCTCTGTTGTGCAGAGATCCCAGAGATAGGATTGCCAAAGGATACACATCAAGAAAAGCTATTACAAATGTAGATGGCATATTAAAAAGCAGAGACATTACTTTGCTGACAAAGGTCCGTCCAGTCAAAAGTATGCTTTTTCCCAGTAGTCATGTATAGATGTGAGAGTTGGACCATAAAAAAAGCTGAGTACCGAAAAATTGATGCTTTTGAACTGTGGTGTTGGAGAAGACTCTTGAGAGTCCCTTGGACTGCAAGGAGATCCAACAAGTCCATCCTAAGGAAAATCAGTCCTGAATATACATTAGGACTGATGCTGAAGCTGAAACTCCAATACTTTGGCCACCTGATGTGAAGAGCTGACTCATTGGAAAGGACCCTGATGCTGGGAAAGATTGAAGGCAGGAGGAGAAGGGGACAACAGAGGATGATATGGGTGGATAGCATCACTGACTCGATGGACATGAGTTTAAGTAGACTCCAGGAGTTGGTGATGGACAGGGAGGCCTGGCATGCTGTAGTCCATGGGGTCACTAACAGTTGGACACGACTGAGCTACTGAACTGAACTGAACTGAGCCACAGGGAACATGGGAATCTTAGTTCCTTGACCAGGGATCGAACCCCCACCCTGTCCCCTGCAGTGGAAGTGCAGAGTCCAAACCTCTGAACTGCCAGGAAAGTCCATTCTGCTAGTGTTTTTATGCAGTGATCGTGAATAGCTATTGACTCTCCAGCACCTAAGAGGAGAAAGCCGTGGACATGTGAGGCCAATGCCTGTGGTCTGAGTCCATGGCCCAAGCCCACATTCCTGTGTCATGGGCTCCTGCAGCAACTTCCATCCCTGGGCTTGAAGAGAAATTTCTTGTGGCCATGTGCACATCACGGATGGAGACTGAGTGAAGGGTCTGGAAAGGGGGTTTCCAAGATTAAGAACCACTGCAAGAACTCCTTTTATTTTAGGCTAGAGGTTGGGTGGAGGAGCCTGGTGGGCTGCAGTCCACAGGGTCGCTAAGAGTCAGACATGACTGAGCGACTTCACTTTCACTTTTCACTTTCATGCATTGGAGAAGGCAATGGCAACCCACTCCAGTGTTCTTGCCTGGAGAATCCCAGGGACAGGGGAGCCTGGTGGGCTGCTGTCTATGGGGTCGCACAGAGTCAGATGCACTGAAGCGACTCAGCAGCAGCAGCAGAGGTTGGCAAACGATATCCCTGTGTGGCCCACAGGGGAATTGATTCGGTATTTTTAAATTTTTTTTAATCAAAAGATAGAATTGCCTGAAATGTGAACACTTGATAAAAGTCAGACTTAAGCACCTCCAAATACAGTTTTATGGAGCCCAGCCACACCCACTTGTTTGTCTATTGTGCACGCCTCACACATTGTGCATGGTGTGTTGGAGTTCCAGAGCCTCACACAGTGACCGTCTGCCCCTCTGCAGAAGCAGCTTGCCAAGCCCTGCCTGAGGTCATGGGGTAAAAGTAAGTGGAACAAAAGCATACACAATTTGTAACATAAGTAAGAACAGTGAATTCTTCCAGTTTGTAAAATCAGTGGAACCAAAACATACCACTGTGAGCCTGGCTTTCGAATGCTGATCAGTAACCTGTTATAAAAGGATTGGCAGGAGACTGGGAAATATGAGTCCATCTAAAATAAGATCCATTTCAACGTTTATGTCTACTGATACCTGTTCAAATATAGAGAATAAAATTAACAAAACCATAATGTTCATCATTCTGACAAGAATTCAGGGTATTTGGGGTGGTCAGTTGTGTTCTCTCATTGCATCCAAGCCGGCTTCTTCTGGAAAGTTTTAATGGCGATGACTAACGAATAGTCTGAACCTTTGAAAGGAATGGGGAGTCTCCCTCTTACCCTGAAAACAAATTGATCTACGTGCTGAGCCATTTGAACATTGTCAAGAACTCTTTCTCTCCCCTTTTCCTCTTATTGTTCTCCTTGTTCAGTCGCTAAGTTGTGTCTTACTCTTGTGACTCCATGGACTAAGTATGCCAGGCTTCCCTGTTCACTTGCTCAAACTCACATCCATCTCACGTCCATCTCAAGTCCATTGAGATGCCATCCAACCATCTCATCCTCTGCTGTCCCCTTCTCCTCTTGCCCTCAGTCTTTCCCAGCATCAGAATCTTTTCCAATAAGTCTGATTTTTGCATCATGTGGCCAAAGTATTGGAATTTCAGTTTCAGCGTCAGTCCTTCCAGTGAATATTTAGGATTGATCTTCTTTAGGATGGACTGGTTGGATCTCCTTGCAGTCCAGGGGACTCTCAAGAGTCTTCTCTAATACCACAGTTCAAAAGCAAAAATTCTTTGGTGCTCAGCCTTCTTTATAGTCCAACACTCACATCTGTCCATGAACCTGCCAAATGAGATTTAGATGGATATAAGTAAGCAGGTTCAGTAAATAACTCTGGAACTCTGCAAAACTAAGTTTTCTGAGATACTTGTTAATTTGTTTTGTACTGAGTAGAACACGCCATCATCATCTTAAAGTAATAGATCCAATTAAGTAGATCAAATTAACTTTGACTCAAATCAATTTTCTGAGTGCATAAAGCTGAAATTCATTGCTTATAATCATTTTGAATATATGAATATATATATCAATGTGCACAAGCTTCCAAATAAATGAAATGAAATATAAAAATACAAAATATAACCTAAGTGGGAAAAGAACTTTAAAAAGAATAAGTGCATATAGATTTATAACTGAATCACTTCACTGGACACCTGACACAGTAACACAACATTGTTAATTAACTATAGTCCAAATAAACAGGAATAAAAATTAAAACATACAAAATATTTTAAAAAACCAACTTACATGTATATTTGAAAAAGTAGTGTAAGTGCTAGTTGCTAAGTCATGTCTGACTCTTTGCTACCTATAGCCCTCCAGGCCCCTCTGTTCATGGGATTCTCCAGGCAAGGATACTGGAGTGGGTTACCATTTCTATGTCCAGGGGAATCTTCACGACTCAGGGATTGAACCCAGGTCTCCTGCATTGCAGGCATATTCTTCACTGTCTGAGCCACCAGGGAAGCCCCATGTGAATATCTGAACATAATCTTATATGTGATTACATGTATATGTCACCCAGTTATGTCCATATAACTGGATAACTTTTTGATAAATTTTTGATATATCTGTAATCAACTTCATACATAGAAATAGTATATACAATGTACATGTGTATCAGAATATATCCTCATTAGGTAAAGGGCAATGGAGGAGATACATAATGAGGATATATTTATCTGAAATATCTCCCTCACTTGTTTTGGAAAGGTTTTGTTTTTAAAAGCTGAGTGGGGAACTGGAGTTTGATTTACTTCTGGAAAACAGATAATGTAATTTGAATAAAAAATAAACAGACTTTTCTATTGGGTTTGCTATGTAATTAATAATGTAGATTTTGGGAAACATGATTATTTGTCTTTTCTGGGACTCTGAACAACATTTAGAGGGGTGCTATGCACTCCTTGGAGAATTAACAGAGATAACATACTCATTTAAGGGGGTTCCCACCTGGGAAGCTGGTAAAGAATCCACCTGCAATGCAGGAGATGCCGGTTCGATTCCTGGGTCGGGAAGATTCCACTGGAGAAGGGATAAGCTATCCACTCCAGTATTCTTGGGCTTTCCGGGTGGCTCAGCTGGTAAAGAATCTGCCTGCAATGTGGGAGACCTGGGTTTTATCCCTGGCTTGGGAAGATCCCCTGGAAAAGAGAACAGCAACCCACTCCAGTATTCTGGCCTGGAGAATGCATGGACTTTGCACTGGGTCACAAAGAGTTGGACACAACTGAGCGACTTTCACTCACTTGCTCACTCATTTGAGGGAAGATCAAGTTCAAGGCAAGTGAGTTCCACAGATAAAACCACCCTCCCCAACACCCCCAAGAGGTGGCATGTGGCAGGGGCCCCTTTGAGCTGAGTGCTCCTTGGTGTCTTTTTACAAATATCAAAGGGAACAAAGCCCTGGTGGACTTGCCCAGAATCAAAACTTAAAAGACAGTTTAAAGCATCCTAAATGGATGAAACCTTTTTCTCCCCCATTAGTTAGTACTGTTTGTGCATTACACTTTGTCCAAAAATTAAAATATTTCAGTGAGAGAAGACATATAGATAATTTTGTTCCCCTGACTTCACTGTAAATGAAAACCATCTGAATATCTCCCAGCTCCTTTCCAGGTATTATCTCTGTGTTTGTTTCATTCTCTCCAAGTTTCTGGGTGCTAACATCCCAGAGGCCTTCGGAGAAGCTGGGTCCCTGTCTCCGGCCAGAGATGATAATGTTACAGATGGGGACGTGATGTAGGCATCAGGCCTTTTTAAAAGCCTTTCCCCCCTCAGCCCCCGTCCACATAATTAGAGAATTATGTAATCACCCAAGTGTTTAAATGTTGGGTAATCACACTGCATTTAAGTTTTGTGATTCTCACCCTTTGAATAAAAGAATTGATGCCCCTCTTTCAAACAACAAAGCTTGAGAGCATTGGACCCTTCTGGTTCCCAACAGGCATTGTTTCTTTTGTATGCAAAATCCTGTCTGTGCTAAAATCCTGGGATGCTTATTGGTAATGCAAAGGATGAGAGAAATAATTGATTTTACCAGCACCAGCCCCGGGCAGTGAGGTGAGAATTGCATTCACTGTTTTCTTCCCTATCAATTGCAGGTTTAGGTTCCTAGGGTGGGATCTAAGGGACCTAAATAGCCAGGCAATCAGGGTGGTCTGAGGTGGGGGTTGGGGGGAGGGGGGTTGGTGCTTTGGTGTGGCCCAGAATATTGCCAGGGGGTTGGGTGGAGTGGTGACCTTCCACCTCAACTTCTCCTCTTCCAAGATCATGTGGATCAGAGAAGAAAATGGGCTCAGGCCCAGCTGGGCCATCTTCACAGGGACCTAAGTTCTCATCCTGTAAGCCATCTGAAGGCTTCTCAGTCTGAACACCAAAGAACTGATGCTTTCGAACTGTGGTGCTGGAAAAGACTCTTGATAGTCCCTTGGACTGCAAGGAGACCCAACCAGTCCATTCTAAAGATCTGAATGCATCAGATCCATCAGTGCTGAATATTCACTAGAAGGACTGATGCTGAAGTTCCAGTACTTTGGAGAAGACTCTTGAGAGTCCATTGGACTGCACAGAGATCCAACCAATCCATCCTAAAGGAAATCAGTCCTGAATATTCATTGGAAGGTCTGATGCTGAAGCTGAAACTCCAATCCTTTGGCCACCTGATGTGAACAGCTGACTCACTGGAAAAGACCCTGATGCTGGGAAAGGCTGAAGGCAGGAGGAGAAGGGGATGACAGAGGATGAGATTGTTGGCTGGCATCTTTGCCACAATAGACATGAGTCTGAGCAAACTCCAGGAGTCAGTGAAGGACAAGGAAACATGGCATGCTGCAGTCCATGCAGTCACAAAGAGTCAGACATGACTGAGCGACTAACACTCACTTGCTGTCTTAGAGTGTCACACTTTTCTCATGAAAGCTTTGATTTTAATGACTTTCGCAGACTTTTTTTCTAAAATGACTTTTTTTCTGAATGACTTTTGACTTGGATTTCTTAATGACTGGTGTTTTTGACCAGCTTTTACTTAGGAGTTGGGCTGCACATTCAATCCCTCTGGCAACTCTGCTGCTCAGAAAATAAGAACCTGGGCCTTATTTTCAGGACAGCGGGCCCTGTGGTTGCTGGAAATGAGCATCCTAATTTGATGATTAGCTTCCCTGAGCCTGTACATTTCTTGCCAAGCTTCTAATGCCATCAAGAGAATTCTTCCTGCACTCAATTCTGGTAACTACATTGACCCCTCTGCAAACCTCCCCTTCCACTTGTGTCTCCTTTCTGTTAATCACAGTGAAGCCTTAGTACCTATGATGCTACTCCACACCAGAAATGGTCACCATCCTGTTTACGACAAGTGATCAGATCAGATCAGATCAGATCAGTCACTCAGTCATGTCCGACTCTTTGCGACCCCATGAATCGCAGCCTGCCAGGCCTCCTTGTCCATCACCAACTCCCGGAGTTCACTCAGACTCACGTCCATCGAGTCAGTGATGCCATCCAGCCATCTCATCCTCTGTCATCCCCTTCTCCTCTTGCCCCCAATCTCTCCCAGCATCAGAGTCTTTTCCAATGAGTCAACTCTTTGCATGAGGTGGCCAAAGTACTGGAGTTTCAGCTGTAGCATCATCCCTTCCAAAGAAATCCCAGGGCTGATCTCCTTCAGAATGGACTGGTTGGATCTCCTTGCAGTCCAAGGGACTCTCAAGAGTCTTCTCCAACACCACAGTTCAAAAGCATCAATTCTTTGGCGCTCAGCCTTCATCACAGTCCAACTCTCACATCCATACATGACCACTGGAAAAACCATAGCCTTGAGTAGACAGACCTTTGTTGGCAAAGTAATGTCTCTGCTTTTGAATATGCTATCTAGGTTGATCATAACTTTCCTTCCAAGGAGACAAGTGATCAGGTCCCTATTGTTCTCAGATAGGCTTACCCACTTTCAAAATCCTCTCCTGAGCGTCCACTTTCTGAGGCACTGTTGGTCCCAACTGTCTTGGGAGTCCGAATTTTCTCAAAAGTGTGGCTTGAGCCCAGAGCTTATGTAGAATTGTTTAATTGAGGAGCAAAATCCCAGGGAAGCAGAGACAAGGAAGAGGGGACCGTGGCTTGCCCCAGTACATCCTGAAGTAGTGCATGTGTTTGATCTTCTTGCAAGGAGATGAAAGCAGTCCACCCTAAAGGAAATCAATCTTGATTATTCATCGGAAGGACCGATGCTGAAGTTGAAGCTCCGATACTTTGGCCACCTGATGCGAAAGAGCTGACTCATTGGAAAAGACCCTGAGGCTGGAAAAGATTGAAGGCAAAAGGGAGATAGAGGCAGCGGAGGATGAGATGGTTGGATGGCCTCACTGACTCGATGAACATGAGTTGCGGCAAACTCTGGGAGATGGTGAGGGACACAGAAGCCTGGTGTGCTACAGTCATGGGGTCACAAAGAGTTGGATACAGCTTGGCAACTAAACAAGAGTGGTGCATATGTTATCTTACAAGTCAAAGGTGCTTGATGAGGCAGGAGCCAAGGTATTGTCAACGTGTGCCCTGGTGGGTAGGAGTCAGTGTGAGCCCCTCGTGTTGTTCACTGCAGTTGTGGCCAGGTTGATATGTGGCAGACAGTCTCAGGGACAGACCAGGCCAGGAGGACGTGATGACCAAACCATGCCATCTATATCAGGAAGAGTAAAGGGAGGCTGTTCTACTACAGGGGCATATGGGACATTCATTTTGGGTCCCTCCAGGAAACCTCTCACACACCTTTTCTTCTTCTTCAAAAAACGATCACAGTTCTCTTTCAAAACAAGTCACCTTCCAGAACATCTTTTCCTTTCAACCATGCTCACCCAGCTTGCAAATTAGCAGCGACTCTGGTGGGGTAGAGGGCCCAGCTGGGGGTGGGGCTGGCAGTGGGTAGGTTGCAGCCCTTTTGTGTTCCAGCAACCAGCCTGGATGGTATTCGGAGGGTGATGGTATCTGTCCATGGACCCAAAAGCCAATGGTATGGCATGGCTAGGCCTTTGTGCAAAAGTTGGATTGTCCCAGGTGGAGCCCCAAAGCCAGAGTGCATTCATCTCTCTCAGCTCATTAACAAATCTCCATGGATCTGAGTGTTTTTAAAACCCTCCTGATGGCAGAAGACCAAAAGGCACCTCTTCAGAGGTTGGGTGTTGTTCTTCAGGCTCTGCTCTATCTAAACGTTTAACCTTTCAGGTCAGTGTTCTATTGGAGTTTCCACTCCCACCTTTGAAGATAGCAGATGCCCTCAGGAGTCCACGGATAATCACTGCTCTCCCCACCCCCCAAAATGATTTACTTTGAGATGCAGTTTGCAGAGGTCTAGTTGAACACCATCTGGATCCCTCCCCAAATGAAAACGTGTCACTGCCCACACAGCATCAGCTGTCAATGGTCCGGATGTTGTTTGCCTTTGATGAGCCAAATGCTGCTTGAGGGTGGTGAAGATGGGATTCAGTATAAAAGGCTCAGGAGAGGATCGTCACAGGGATGTCTGTAGGCAGGGTCTCCCAAGTGTTGACGGGGGCCTCCTGGTAAACCTAAACCAGGCTGGAAGTTGCCAGGTTGGAGCCAGGGTGGGGGCTGTAAGGACAAGGACAAGGACTGGATACCAGGTGTGGTGATGACCTGAAGCTGCTGAGGAAGGCAGAACTGCCCGTGTACCGTCGGGAACAGGCCCCCAGGGTGGGGACCATGAGGAGGAGGCAGCCAGTGCCCCTGGAACCATGCCTGCTCTGAGTCACGCCAGCTGCACCCTCTGCCAGCGCTCAATGGGTGCAAATCGCTTCATCTGTGCAAGTGGCTCCTAGACTTCATGTAGTCACAGTCCTCAGTTTACAGATGGGATCTTGGTGCTGAAAGCAGGGAGTAATGCACAGATCCATCCCCAGAATCCTCCACCTTGCTGGGGAGCTTGTTCTGCAGGGACTTACAAAAGCATCAATTCGTAGGTATTCATTTTTCTTTCTTGCCCAAGTCTCATATCCATACATGATTACTGGAAAAACCATAGCCTTGACTAGACAGACCTTTGTTGGCAAAGTAACGTCTCTGCTTTTTAATATGCTCTCTAGGTTGGTCATAACCTTTCTCCGAGAAGTAAGCATCTTTTAATTTCATGGCTGCAGTCACCATCTGCTGTGATTTTGGAGCCCCCCAAAAAAGTAAGGCTGCCACTGTTTCCACTGTTTCCCCATCCATTTGCCATGAAGTGATGGGACCAGATGCCATGATCTCAGTTTTCTGAATGTTGAGCTTTAAGCCAACATTTTCGCTTTCCTCTTTCATTTTCCGTGTCTACCCTACAGAAATAAGAGTGCTCGTGGCCTCTCGAACCTTCCCCTCGGGCAACGAGCTAGAGCAGAAGAACCCGTCCACTCGCACTGAATACCTCTCTCCGGCCAACCTCTGGATCACCAGGTAGGCATCCACCGAGTAGCAGAACAACCACCAGAAGCAGGCGCTGTACAGCAGCTGGACACAGAGCTATAATTAGAAGAATGGCATCCCAGCCCCTGGGGGCGGGTTCCGGTGGCCCCGCCCCCTCCCCTGACGTCATCGAGTGTCCCTGAAAGCCCTCTGCAGACACATGGCCACCCTTGGAAGCCCAGGCTGGGAGGTGGCCTGGGGGCAGGCGGATACCTTGGTTTCCCCATCTGCTCAGCCGGACTGGTCCAGCGAGCCCCGCCTGGTCCTCACACGTGTAGGCAGAGAGATGAAGGGCTCAGAGATGAAAGGCCTGGCCTGGCACTTTGAACCAGATGCCCTTCTGCTGAGGACGAATGAGGATGTGCAGGAAGGACCTTCCCAGGAGAAGCAAGGCAGGGACGTGCTGCAATGCTAAGTCCCTTCAATGGTGTTCGACTCTTTGCGACCCTGTGGACTGTAATGCACCAAGGTCCTCTGTCCATGGAATCCTCCAGGCAAAAAATACTGGAGTGGGTCGCCATGCCTTCCTCCAAGGGATCTTCCCAGACCCAGGAATTGAACCACATCTCTTATGTCTCCTGCATTGGCAGGTGGGTTCTTTTACCACTGGCATCTCTGGGAAGCCCATGAACAGATGTACTTAAATTCAATTTTGGTAAGTACTTACATCCAATGAATCAATAACTTTCTTTTTTCTTTTCCTTTTTTTTTTTTTTTTTTAATTAGTCAGCTTGTTTTGACGTTGGCTAAATCTCAGGTAAGGATTGAACGTGTAATTCAAGGATGCGGGATGGAAAATACTAGCACAGTGGTTCTCAAACTGGAGTGCATCTCAGAGGCCACTGGTTATTGTGTAGTTTTTCAGTCGTGTCTGACTCTTTTTGACCCCATGGACTGTCTCACCAGTCTCCTCTGTCCATAGGATTCTCCAGGCAACAATACTGGAGTGGGTTGCCATTTCCTCCTCCAGGGGATCTTCCCAACACAGATATGAAACCTTCATCTCTTGCATTAGCAGGTGGCTTCTTCACCCATGAGCCACCTGGGAGGCTCCAGAGCCCCCTGGAGGGTTTGTTAAATCACAAACAGTCCCTCCCCCCATAGGGTCCCTGGTCAATGTGGTAAGAGTCGGGGCGGGGGGGGGGGGGGGGGACAGTCTCTGAGCTTTTCTAAAAACTGCACTGGGTTGATAGGAGGGTCAGGACCATACCTTGAGGACACAGCATAACAGAGGAGAGTGAAAGGGTGAGAAGGGGGACCAGGGGAGCCACACTTACTGCACTCCCCACGCAGAAGACAGCTGGCCACACATCTGTCCTGTTCACAGTGGAGATGTAGTCCACAAAACTCAGAAACCCTAACCACACCGCAGACCAGACTGCGATGCCTAAGGAACAACCAGGTGCTAACCCGACTCAGACCTAAAGGGGACCTGGTGACAGTAAAAATGATGGATGGACAAATGGACACATGGACAGATGAAAGGATGGATGGATAGAAGATAGGAAGGGAGAGAGAAAGACGTGAGGGAGACATAGGCGAAAGATATACATGTTGGTGGGTGCAGTAGAGACCAAGGGGGCAGGGGGGTGGGACACAAGACTCAGAAGATAAGGCTTATGGTTGTGGAGCAATCCCAGGCACTTTAATTTCCACTTCCATTGACATCAGCTACAGTCATGTTCCTTATTTTGCTTGTTCATTTATTTGCCTCTAAGAAACAATGGTGTGAAGAACAGTGTGTATTTCTTGGCTGTATTTTTAGTGTCCAGCTTAACTAGTCCACAAGTTAAAAAAAAGGAAAAAAGCACATTCTTTCTTTTTTAATTTTTTTAAAAAAGGATGTATTGATTTATTTTATTGATTGGTCTTTGTTGCTGCTAACAGGACTTTCTCTAGGTGCAGCAAGCAAGGGCCATTACTCTTGGGCTTCTCATCTCTATGGCTTCCCTTGTTGTGGAGAACCAGCTCCAGGGCACCTGGGCTCCAGTAGTTTCATTACCTGGGCTCAGTAGTCATGGCTCGTGGGCTCAGTAGTTGTGGTGCATGGGCTTAGTTTCTCCATGCCATGTGGGATCTTCCCCGACCAGGGATGGAACTCATGTGCTCTGCATTGCAAGATATATTCTCAACCACTGGACCACCAGGGAAGTCCTGAAAAAGCTTATTCTGAAGTTATGAAAGAGAATTCTTCCATCTTTCTAAAAAAAATAAAAATTGAAGATTTTCACAAGTTAGCTTTTGGTAATCTATTTCTGACATTTATTATTTGTGAGTTTTCCTTGCTCTTAGATCCAGATATCTAATTCACCTTTAGTCAGTATCCATACTTGAGGTATATATTAGGGTTGTGAGGTTTGTGATAGCATCTGTTTGACTGTACAGTGTATAACACAAAATGCTCAAGGGGAAATGAACACTACAGACTTGTATACTAGCATAATGTGTATAGTTGGCATACAAAACATATACTTCAAAACAGGCAACCAAATATACACTGTGTCCTACACCACCAAAGGGAATTATGGAAACTAAAATCCTAAAGATCTCACTTCTCGTTCTTAAGCACAAATAACAGAAATAATGTTTCCTTCAAAATAGTGCTTTGTTGTTTTCACTATAGAGATATGCTTTGATCTTGGTAAACACCAAAAATATGTATATATTTTGCATGTATATGAGGTAATGGGTGTTTAGGAAACATTTTGTGGTAAATGTGAGTCATTGTGCTGGATATCTAAACAGTTTCCCAGTGCTGTATGTTAGTGAAGTCTAAGTAAAACTGGGGCGGGACTTCCCTGGTGGTCTAGTGGCTAGGATTCTGTGGTTTCACTCCCATGGCCCAGGTTCAATCCCTGGTCAGGGAATCTGGATCCCATAAACTGTGCAATTTGTCCAGGAAAAAAAAAAAAAAAAAGATTTTAAAAAATTCTAAGGCGGGGCGGAGGCGAGGAAGCGAACACATTCCATGCAATGCTGCTGCTGCTAAGTCCCTTCAGTCGTATCCGACTTTGTGCGGTCCCATAGACGGCAGCCCACCAGGCTCCCCTATCCCTGGGACTCTCCAGGCAAGAACACTGGAGTGGGTTGCCATTTCCTTCTCCAATGCATGAAAGTGAAAAGTGAAAGTGAAGTTGCAGAGTCGTGTCTGACCCTTAGCGACCCCATGGACTGTAGCCCACCAGGCTCCTCCATCCATGGGATTTTCCAGGCAAGAGTACTGGAGTGGGGTGCCATTTCAATAGGCATCTGTATTTGTTTCTGTCTTTATTTTGGCTGCACTTGATCTTCGCAGGCTTTCTCTAGTTTCAGAGAGTGGGGGCTACTCTAAATTGTGGTAAGTGGACTTCTCATTGTCGTAGCATCTCTTGTCGTGGAGTGCAGGCTCTAGATGGGTGGTGGGCTTCAGAAGTTGTGGACCCCAGTCTCTACAGCATAGGCTAAGCAATTGTGGCTCACAGACTCTGGAGTATTCGAGAACCTCCCAGACCGGGGATCGAACCGCGTCCCCTGCATTGGCAGGCGGGTCCTTTACCACTGGACCACCAGGGACGCCTTAGCATCTGTGCTTGTTATTTTTCAGCGAGGAGGTCCGGACACCCCCTGCCTTGCCCTGACTCCTGCTTCCGCTCATTTGCCCACAGTGCCATGTACCTTCCTTCGAAAGGCGAAAGGATGTACCAACCTTATTTCCTGACCCCTCAAAAGATGTTTGGCTGCAACTCTATCTCCAGATATTCAAACTTCTGAAAGTACTAAGATGCTTCCCCCAAATGCTTCAGCAGAATCAGGGGAAAAACCAATTTTTAAAAATTTAATTATCCTGCACCACACTCGCTTTGTCACTAACAGAAAGGGACGTATTCCTTCCTGTCTTACTCCAGTCTGAAAAAGTGACTACAAGTTGCATAGCATGTGTCTGGAGTCAAGATTCTTGAGCATCTCCAAGCACAAAACAGCAAGAGGAACAGGGGTCAAGGTGGGCTAGAAGCTGCTGCGACACCCTCAGGACACGAGGTGGAAGCCATTCAAATACCATCAGAGCCTCTCCTTCAAGAGCAGATGATTCCAACATGTTCAGCACCCATCAGCACTCACAGAACATGGACACTCTTTGGATCTTGATTTGAATGAACTAACCAAAAACTGGCGTGTATGACATGCCTGAACATGTAGCGGTGACATGAAGGAATCGGTTTTCCTTATTTTTTAGGTGGTAATGATATCAGAGTGATACATACATATACATATATATATAATTACATATTATAATATGATACTATACTAAATATATACTTAATACACTATATTGGGCTTCTCTGATGGCTCAGAGGGTAAAGCATCTGCCTGTGATGTGGAACACCCGGGTTCGATCCCTGGGTCAGGAAGATCCCCTGGAGAAGGAAATGGAAACCCACTCCAGTACGCTTGCCTGGGAAATTCCGTGGACGGAGGAGCCTGGTAGGCTATAGTCCGTGGGATCACAAAGAGTTGGACATGACTGAGTGATTTCACTTCACTAATATAACATATTAAATATATTGGGTCTATGCACCTGGGGTCACTTCAGTAGTGTTTGACTCTTTAAAATCCTGTGAACTGCGGCCTGTCAGGCTTCTCTGTCAGGGGTGTTCTCCAGGCAAGAATACTAGAGTGGGTTGCCATACCCTTCTAGAGGACTATATTTCCTGCTCCTCTATCTGCCAACTCCCTTGAGCACCTGGTGTTGCCAGAGCCCCTGCAACCCAAGCAGCTGCCCCACCTCCACACCTGGCCCTCACTTGGGCAGACCCAAGTCCTTCAGGGCAGTCTCAGGAGAAAACCCCAGTGGATGACCCACCTGTAGAGGTTCAAATAAAACCACAACTGAATCCCAGGGCCTTGTGGCTAAGGAAGAAGACCCAAACCCTTCCCACCAGCTCTACAAGCTGCAGATTAAATCAACATGATCAGCTAGGCAGACTCTGTGTCTATGGAATATAGAGTATAGAGTCTCTGTGTATGGAATATAAAAGGACTTTGAGAGCTCCCACAAATGAAAATGCACCAGTTCTGATATATTTGGATACTGGAGGCAAGAACACACAGGCGAGGAGCCAGATTCGAGTCTGAGGTTCCCCTGCAGCAGGTCCAGAGACCAGGGCAGTGTTGGAGGGCATCTTAGGTGGACTGTGGCTCCCAGAGAGGGAAAGGATGCTGACAACAGAGACTCACGAAATACACTTATTATTTTTATATTTTTACTTGTTCTATATTATAATCTTTTTTCTTTTGTATTTTTCTTTTTTCCCCCATCTCTGTTGTAGCTGTCGATTTTATTAGCACTATGAAATCTAATTAAGCCTTTGAATTTTTTTTTCTCCCACTTTTTGTTGCTGTTATAAATCTCTGCCTCTACATTGGCTTTTGAGTTCTGTGGCTTTTTCCTTCTTTTTTCAAATTGTAATTAAAAAAAAAATTTAACCTATTATATTTTTTTCAAACATTAATTCCTTGGTTTGCTTTTCCCATGTTCCTTCCCCCTTGCAGTTAATCTTTAATATATATCTCTCTTTGCATTTCTACTCTTTCTTAGTTTCCCTTTTTCCCCTCGCCATATTTGTTAGTTTTGTTTTCATTGCTTTATTTTTGACTTAGTTTTGATTGCTTTAGTTTTGATTTCTAGTTTGTGCTTTTGTTAGTTTTGTTCTTTTAAAAACATTTTAAAATATAAATTTATTTATTTTAATTGGCAGCTAATTACTTTACAATATTGTAGTGGTTTTGCCATACAGTGACATGAATCTGCCATGGGTGTTCCCCATCCTGAACACCCCTCTCACCTCCCTTCCCATCCCATTCCTCTGGATCACCCAGTGTTTTTCTTTCTGGCATACTTCACTCTGTATAATAGGCTCCTGTTTCATCCACCTCATTAAAACGGATTCAAATTTATTCTTAATAGATGAGTAATATTCCATTGTATATATGGACCACAGCTTTCTTATCCATTTGTCTGCTGATGGACATCTAGGTTGTTTCCATGTCCTGGCTAATATAAACAGTGCTGTGATGAACACTGGGGTACACGTGTCTCTTTCGATTCTGGTTTCCTCGGCAGAGGAAACCACTGGGATTGCTGGGTCATGTGGCCATTCTATTTCCAGTTTTTTAAGGAATCTCCACACTGTTCTCTGTAGTGGCTGTACTAGTTTGCACTCCCACAAACAGTGTAAGAGAGTTCCCTTTTCTCCACACCCTCTCCAGCATTTATTGCTTGTAGACCTTTGAATAGCAGCCATTCTATCATGAAATGATACCTCATTATGGTTTTGATTTGCATTTCTCTGATAATGAGTGATGTTGAGCATTTCTTCATGTGTTTGTTGGCCACCTGTATGTCTTCTTTGGAGAAATGTCTGTTTAGTCCTTTGTCCCATTTTTTGATTGGGCCCATTTATTCTTCTGGATTAGAACTGCAGGAGTTGCTTGTATATTTTTGAAATTAATTTTTTGTCAGTTGCTTCATTGGCTATTATTTTCTCCCATTCTGAAGGCTGCCTTTTCACCTTGCTTGTAGTTTCCATTGTTGTGCAAAAGCTTTTAAGTTTAGTTAGGTCCCATTTCTTTATTTTTGCTTTTATTTCCAATACTGTGGGAGGTGGGTCATAGAGGATCCTGCTGTGATTTGTGTCAGAGAGGGTTTTGCCTATGTTTTCCTCTAAGAGTTTTATAGTTTCTGGTCTTACATTTAGATCTTTAATCCATTTTGAGTTTATTTTTGTGTATGGTGTTAAAATGTGTTCTAGTCTCATTCCTTTACAAGTGCTTGACCAGTTTTCTCAGCACCAGTTGTTAAAGAAATTGTTTTTTCTTTTTTGTGTATTCTTGCCTCCTTTGTCAAACATAAGGTGTCCATAGGTGCGTGGATTTATCTCTGGGATTTCTATTTTCCTCCATTGATCTATATGTCTGTCTTTGTGCCAGTACCATACTACCTTGACGACTGTGGCTTTGTAGTAGAGCCTGAAGCCAGGCAGGTTGATTCCTCCAGTTCCATTCTTCTTTCTCAAGATTGCTTTGGCTATTTGAGGTTTTTTGTATTTCCATACAAATTATGAAATTATTTGTTCTAGTTCTGTGAAAAATATATGGATAAACAGTGGAAACAATGTCAGACTTTATTTTTCTGGGCTCCAAAATCACTGCAGATGGTTATTGCAGCCATGAAATTAAAAGACGCTTACTCCTTGGGAGGAAAGTTATGACCAACCTGGATAGCATATTCAAAAGCAGAGACATTACTTTGCCCACAAAGGTCCGTCTAGTCAAGGCTATGGTTTTTCTAGTAGTCATGTATGGATGTGAGAGTTGGACTGTGAAGAAAGCTGAATGCTGAAGAATTGATGCTTTTGAACTGTGGTGTTGGAGAAGACTCTTGAAAGTCCCTTGGACTGCAAGGAGATCCAACAAGTCCATCCTAAAGGAGAAAAGTTCTGGGTGTTCTTTGGAAGGAATGATGCTAAAGCTCAAATCCCGGTACTTTGACCACCTCATGCAAAGAATTGACTCATTGGAAAAGACTCTGATGCTGGGAGGGATTAGGGGCAGGAGGAGAAGGGGACCACAGAGGATGAGATGGCTGGAGGGCGTAACTCAATGGACATGAGTTTGAGTGAACTCCGGGAGTTGGTGATGGACAGGGAGGCCTAGCATGCTGCGATTCATGGGGTCACAAAGAGTCAGACACTACTGAGCGACTGAACTGAACTGAATTTGATAGGTAATAGCACCCCACTCCAGTACTCTTGCCTGGAAAATCCCATGGGCAGCGGAGCCTGGTAGGCTGCAGTCCATGGGGTCGGGAAGAATCGGACACTACTGAGTGACTTCCCTTTTACTTTTCACCTTCATACGTTGGAGAAGGAAACGGCAACAAACAACAATGTTCTTGCCTGGAGAATCCCAGGGACGGGGGAGCCTAGTGGGCTGCTGTCTATGGGGTCGCACAGAGTTGGACACACTGAAGCGACTTAGCAGCAGCAGCATTAAATCTATAGATTCAATGGGTAGTATATTCAATGGTTTATGTTTTGGGTAGTATACTCATTTTCACTATTTCAATTCTTCCAATCCATAAACATGGTATATTTCTCCATCTATTTGTGTCCTCTTTGATTTCTTTCATCAGTGTTTTATACTTTTCTATATATAGGGCTTTTGTTTTTTTAGGTAGATTTAGTCCTAAATGTTTTATTCCTTTCGTTGCATTGATGAATGGAATTGTTTCCTTAATTTCTCTGTTTTCTCATTGTTAGTGTATAGGAATGCAAGGAACTTCTGTCTGTTAATTTTATATCCTGCAACTTTACTATATTCATTGCTGCTGCTGCTGCTAAGTCGATTCAGTCGTGTCCGACTCTGTGCGACTCCATAGTCGGCAGCTCACCAGGCTCCCCCGTCCCTGGGATTCTCCAGGCATGAACACTGGAGTGGGTTGCCATTTCCTTCTCCAATGCATGAAAGTGAAAAGTGAAAGTGAAGTCACTCGGTTGTGTCGACTCTTAGCGACCCCATGGACTGCAGCCCACCAGGCTCCTCCGTCCATGGGGATTTTCCAGGCAAGAGTACTGGAATGGGGTGCCATTGCCTTCTCCAACTATATTCATTGCTTAGCTCTAATAATTTTCTGATGGAATCTTTAGGGTTTTCTATGTAGAGGATTATGTCATCTGCAAACAGTGAGAGTTTTACTTCTTCTTTTCCAATCTGGATTCCTCTTATTTCTTTTTCTGCTCTGATACTATGGCCAAAACTATTCTGAATAGTAGTGGTGAGAGGGGGAACCCTTGTCTTGTTCCTGACTTTAGGGGAAATGCTTTCAATTTTTCACCATTGAGCATAATGTTTGCTCTGGGTTTGTCATATATAGCTTTTTTTATGTTGAGGTATATTCCTTCTATGCCTGCTTTCTGTAGCGTTTTTTTTTTTTTTTCATAAATGGATGTTGAATTATGTCAAAGGCTTTCTCTGCATCTACTGAGATAATCATATGATTTTTATCTTTCCACTTTTTAATGTGGTGTATTACATTGATTGATTTGCAGATACTGAAGAATCCTTGCATTCTTGGGTTAAAACCCACTTGGTCATGATGTATGACATTTTTAATATGTTGTTGGATTCTGTTTGCTAGAATTTTGTTAAGGATTTTTGCATCTATGTTCATCAGTGATATTGGCCTGTAGTTTTCTTTTTTGTGACATATTTGTCAGGTTTTGGTATTAGGGTGATGGTGGCCTCATAGAATGAGTTTGGACATTTACCTTCCTCTGTAATTTTCTGGAAGTTTGAGTAGGATAAAAATTCTCTAAATTTTTGGAAGAATTCAGCTATGAAGCCATCTGGTCCTGGACTTTTGTTTGCTGGAAGATTTCTGATTACAGTTTCATTTTCTGTACTTGTGATGGGTCTCTTAAGATTTTCTATTTCTTCCTGGTTCAGTTTAGAAAAGTTGTATTTTTCTAAGAATTTGTCTATTTCTTCCAAGTTGTCCATTTTATTGGCATATAGTTGCTGATAGTAGTCTCTTATGATCCTTTGTATTTCTGAGTTGTCTGTTGTGATTTCTCCATTTTCTTTTCTAATTTTGTTGATTTTATTCTTCTCCCTTTGTTTCTTGATCAGTCTGGCTAATGATTTGTCAATTTTATTTATCCTCTCAAAGAACCAGCTTTTGGCTTTGTTGATTTTGGCTATGGTATCTTTTGTTTCTTTTGCATTTATTTCTGCCCTAATTTTTAAGATTTCTTTCCTTCTACTAACCCTGGGGTTCTTCATTTCTTCCTTTTCTATTTGCTTTACGTGTAGAGTTAGGTTGTTTATTTGACTTTTTTCTTGTTTCTTGAGGTAAGCCTGTATTTCCATGAACCTTCCCCTAGCACTGATGTACAGTGTCCCATAGATTTTGGGTTGTTGTGTTTTCATTTTAATTAGTTTCAATGCATATTTTTATTTCTTTTGTGATTTGTTGGTTATTCAGCAGCGTGTTATTCAGCCTCCATATGTTGGAATTTTTAATAGTTTTTCTCCTGTAATTGAGATCTAATCTTACTGCATTGTGGTCAGAAAAGATGCTTGGAATGATATCAATTAATGGCATCACTGACTCGATGGACGTGAGTCTCAGTGAACTCCAGGAGTTGGTGATGGACAGGGAGGCCTGGCGTGCTGCGATTCATGGGGTCGCAAAGAGTCAGACACGACTGAGCGACTGATCTGATCTGATCTGAGTGGGACTGTTGAGTCATATGGTAGTTCTGTTTATTTAATTTATCTGCAGAGTACATCATGCAAAATGTGGGGCTAGATGAAACACAAACTGGAGTCAAGATTGCTAGGAGAAATATCAACAACCTCAGATATGCAGATGATATTATATTAATGGCAGAAAGCAAAGAGAAACTAAAGAGCCCCCTGATGAAGGTGGAAAAGGAGAGTGAAAAAACTGCCTAAAACTTAGCATTAAAAAAACTAAGATAGTAGCATCTAGTCCCATCACTTCATGACAAATGGATGAGGAAGCAAAAGAAAAAGTGACAGATTTCATTTTCCTGGGTTTCAAAGTCACGACAGACAGTTACTGCAGCCATGGAATTAAAAGATGCTTTCTCCTAGAAAGAAAAGCTATACAAACCCATACAGCATATTAAAAAACAGAGACATCACTTTGCTGACAGAAGTCCATATGGTTAAAGCTATGGCTTTTCCAGTAGTCATGTATGGTGACTCTTTGCACCATAAAGAAGGCTGAGTGCTGAAGAATTGATAATTTCAAATTGTGGTGCTGGAGAATACTCTTGAGAGTCCTTTAGACAGCAAGGAGATCAAACCAGTCAGTCCTAAAAGAAATTAGTCCTGAATAGTCATTGGAAGGACTGCTGCTGAAGCTAAAACTCCAATACTTTGCCATTTGATGGGAAGAAGTGACTCATTGGAAAAGACCCTGATGCTGGGAAAGATTGAGGAGAAGAGGGCAAAGAGGATGAAATGGTTGGATGGCATCACTGACTCAATGGGCATGAGTTTGAGCAAACTCAGGGGGATAGTGAAGGTGAGGGAAGCCTGGCATGCTGCAGTTCATAGGGTCACAAAGAGTCAGACATGACTTAGTGACTGAACAACAAAGGCTAGTTTATGGCCCAGGATGTGATCTATCCTGGAGAAGGTTCCTTGATAACTTGAGAAAAAAGTGAAATTCATTGTTTTGGGTGAAATGTCCTATAGACATCAATTAGGTCTAACTCGTCTATTGTGTCATTTAAAGTTTGTGTTTCCTTGTTAATGTTCTGTTTAGTTGATTTATCCATAAGTGTGAGTGGGGTGTTAAAGTCTCCCACTATTATTGTGTTATTGTTAATTTCCCATATCATACTTGTTAGCATTTGTCTGACATATTGTGGTGCTCCTATGTTGGGTGCATCTATATTTATAATTGTTATATCTTCTGTTTGGATTGAACCTTTGATCATTATGTAGTGTCCTTCTTTGTCTCTTTTCACAGCCTTTGTTTTAAAGTGTATTTTGCGGGGGATGAGCTAAGATGGAGGAGAAATAGGACGGGGAGACCACTATTTCCCCAAAAAATTCATCAAAAGAACATTTAAACGCCAAGTAAATTCCACAAAACAACTTCTGAAAGCCGGCAGAGGATATCAGGCACCCAGAAAAGCAGCCCATTTTCTTCGAAAGGAGGTAGGAAAAAATATAAAAGACAAAAAATGAGACAAAAGAGGGAGGGACGGAGCTCCGTCCCAGGAAGGGAGTCTTAAAAAGAGAGAAGTTTCCAAACACCAGGAAATACTCTCACTGCGGAGTCTGTGCTGAGCCTTGGAAGCACAGAGGGCAACATAACAGGGAGGAAAAATAAATAAACAATTAAAACCCACAGATTAGGAGCCCAACGGTAACTCCCCCAGTGGAGACGCAGCGCAGATGCCTGCACTCGCCACTAGCAAGCGGGGGCTGGGCAGGGAGGCGCAGGCTGCATTGCTTAGAGTAAGAATCTGGCCTGAATGCCCCAAGCGCTATCTGAGCGAACTAACTTGGGCTAGCAAACCAGACTGTGGGATAACTACCACGTGAAAAGCCAACCCTAACCTAAGACACCGCCTGGCCCATGCTCAGAACAAAGGACTGAACAGAGATAGCGGCTGCAGACCATCCCCCTCCGGTGACAGGCAGCCAGAGCCGGAAGCGGGCAATTGCAGCCCCAGAGAGACATTATCTACAAAACTGTAAGCAGGCTTCTTTGCTAACTAAGACTTCTTGGGGTTCTGGATGGTCAACATCTGCCTGAGAAGGTGCGCCGGTTGTACACACAGAAAACCGAGCGGTGAGGAGGCGATAGGTCGCAGCGACTGCGCTCTCCAAACGCCTCATCACCTGAGCTGCTCGGACCTGGGAAGGGCACAAAACGCAGGCCCAACCGTGTCTGCACCTCTGAGGACTACCTGAGTGCCTGAATCTGAGAGGCTTAGACCTGGGACGTGCATGCAGCCCAGGGCCACCCTCGGATGGTTCCCAGCATAGCAACCTAGAGCCTGAGTAGTGTGGGGAGGGAGGGTACACTCGCCGTGAGTGGTGGCAGGCCCAGTCTGACTGAGGCACTTCAAGCACACACCAGTGTTGTTTGTTTGCAGCGTCCCTGCCTCCCCACAGCGCGACTGAACAAGTGAGTCTAAAAAAAAAAAAAAAAAGTGTCCACCACCGCTCCCTTTGTGTCAGGGTGGAAATCAGACACTGAAGAAACCAGCAAACAAAAGAAGCTAAAACAGAGGGAACCGCCTTGGAAGTAAGTGACAGGTGCAACAGATTAAAACCCTGTCGTTAGTGCAGACTACATAGGAAGGGGCCTATAGGTCTTGAGAAATATAAGCTGGACCAAGGAACTAGCTGAAAAGGAACTGACCCCACAATACCCACAACAACACCAGAAAACGTCTTAGATATATTTTTACTATTTTTACGATCATTCTTCCTTTCTTTCTTTCTTTAATTTTTTTTAAAATTTTAAGTCCTCTATTACTCCTTTAATTTTCACTTATATAACCTACTATTACTTTGAGGGGGGAAAAAAGACACTATTTTTTTTAAAAGCAAACTTCATGTATATATATTTTATAATTTTTGTGACTTTGTTTTTTTTTTTCTCTTTCTTTTTTCCTTCTCCTTTTCTTTAACATTGTATTTCTGAAATTCCAAACTCTACTCTAGATTTTTAATTTTTGCTTTTTGGTATTTGCTATCAATTTTGTACCTTTATTTTTTTATATAATTGTTGTGACTTTGTTTTTGTTTTTGTTTTTTCCTCTCTTTCTCTTTCTCTTTCTTTTTCTTCTTCTTTACTTTAACATTGTATTTTTGGAATTCAAATTCTACTCTAGATTTTTAATTTTTGCTTTTTGATATTTGTTATCAATTTTGTACCTATATTTTCTTTATAATTTTTATGACTTTCTTCTTCTTCTTCTTCTTTTCTTTAACATCGTACTTTTGAAATTCCAAACTCTACCCTAGATTTTTAATTTTTGCTTTTTGGTATTTGTTATCAATTTTGTACCTTTAAGAACCCAATCTTCAGCACCCATTTTTACTTGGGAGCAAGATTACTGGCTTGACTGCTCTATCCCCCTTTGGACTCTCCTTTTTCTCCACCAGGTCGCCTCCCTAACCCCTCTCTGCTCTACCCAACTCTGTGAATTTCTGTGCGTTCCAGATGGTGGAGAACACTTAGGGAACTGATTACCGGCTGGATCTGTCTCTGTCCTTTTCATTCCTCCCTTTTATCCTCCTGGCCACCTCTGTCTCCTTCCTCCCTCTTCTCTTCTCTGTATAACTCCATGAACATCTCTGAGCGGTCCAGTTGTGGAGTGTACATAAGGAAGTGATTACTGGCTAGCCTGTTCTCACCTCTATTGATTCCACCTCATCTCATTCGGGTCACCTCTAACTCCCTCCTCCCTCTGCTCTTCTCCATGTAACTCTGTGAATCTCTCTGGGTGGCCCTCACTGTGGAGAAACTTTTCATCTTTAACCTAGATGTTTTATCAATGGTGCTGTATAGGAGAAGTTTTGAGACTACTGTAAAAATAAGACTGATAACCGGAAGCAGGAGACTTAAGTCCAAACCCTGAGTCCAGGGAACTCCTGACTCCAGGGAACATTAATTGACAGGAGCTCATCAAACACCTCCATACCTACACTGAAACCAAGCACCACACAAGGGCCAACAAGTTCCAGAGCAAGACATACCATGCAAATTCTCCAGCAACACAGGAACACAGCCCTGAGCTCCAATATACAGGCTGCCCAAAGTTACTACAAAACCACAGACATCTCATAACTCATTACTGGACACTTCATTGCACTCCGGAGAGAAGAAATACAGCTCCACCCACCAGAACACCGACACAAGCTTCCCTAATCAAGAAACCTTGACAAGCCACCAGTACAAACCCACACACAGCGAGGAAACTCCACAATAAAGAGAACTCCACAAACTGCCAGAATACAAAAAGGACACCCCAAACTCAGCAATATAAACAAGATGAAGAGACAGAGGAATACCCAGGAGGTAAAGGAACAGGATAAATGCCCACCAAACCAAACAAAAGAGGAAGAGATAGGGAATCTACCTGATAAAGAATCCCAAATAATGATATTGAAAATGATCCAAAATCTTGAAATCAAAATGTCATCACAGAAAAATAGCCTGGAGACAAGGATTGAGAAGATGCAAGAAAAGTTTAAAAAGGACCTAGAAGAAATTTTAAAAAGAGTCAATATATAATGAATAATGCAATAAATGAGATCAAAAACACTCTGGAGCAATAAATAATAGAATAACAGAGGCAGAAGATAGGATTAGTCAAATAGAAGATAGAATGGTAGAAATAAATGAATCAGAGAGGAAAAAGAAAAACGAATTAAAAGAAATGAGAACAATCTCAGAAACCTCCAGGACAATATTAAATGCTACAACATTCAAATCATAGGAGTCCCAGAAGAAGACAAAAAGAAAGAACATGAGAAAATACTTGAGGAGATAATAGTTGAAAACTTCCCTAAACTGGGGAAGGAAATAATCACCCAAGTCCAAGAAACCCAGAGAATCCCAAACAGGATAAACCCAAGGTGAAACACCTCAAGACACATATTAATCAAATTAACAAAGATCAAACACAAAGAACAAATATTAAAAGTAGCAAGGGAAAAACAATAAATATCACACAAGGGAATTCCCATAAGGATAACAGCGGATCTTTCTAAAGAAACTCTTCAAGCCAGGAGGGAATGGCAAGACATACTTAAAGTGATGAAAGAAAATAACCTAGAGCCCAGATTACTGTACCTAGCAAGGATCTCATTCAAATATGAAGGAGAAATCAAAAGCTTTACAGACAAGCAAAAGCTGAGAGAATTCAGCATCACCAAACCAGCTCTCCAACAAATACTAGAGGATATTCTCTAGACAGGAGACACAAAAACGGTGTATAAACTCGAACCCAAAACAATAAAGTAAATGGCAACGGGATCATACTTATCCATATTACCTTAAACGTAAATGGGTTGACTGCCCCAACCAAAAGACAAAGACTGGCTGAATGGATACAAAAGCAAGACCCCTATATATGTAGTCTACAAGAGACTCACCTCAAAACAGGGTACACATACGGACTGAAAGTGAAGGGCTGGAAAAAGATATTCCATGCAAACAGAGACCAAAAGAAAGCAGGAGTAGCACTACTCATATCAGATAAAATAGACTTTAAAACAAAGGATGTGAAAAGAGACAAAGAAAGTCACTACATAATAATCAAAGGATCAATCCAAGAACAAGATATAACAATTATAAATATATATGCACCCAACATAGGAGCACTGCAATATGTAAGACAAATGCTAACAAGTATGAAAGGGGAAATTAACAATAACACAATAATAGTGGGAGGCTTTAATACCCAACTCACACCTATGGATAGATCAACTAAACAGAAAATTAACAAGGAAACACAAACTTTAAACAATACAATATACCAGTTAGACCTAATTGATATCTATAGGACAATTCACCCCAAAACAATGAATTTCACCTTTTTCTCAAGCACACACGGAACCTTCTCCAGGATAGATTATATCCTGGGTCATAAATCTAGCCTTGGTAAATTCAAAAAAATGGAAATCATTCCAAGCATCTTTTCTGACCACAATGCAGTAAGATTAGACCTCAATTACAGGAGAAAAATTATTAAAAATTCCAAAATACAGAGGCTGAACAACATGCTGCTGAATAACCAACAAATCACAGAAGAAATAAAAAAAGAAATCAAAATTTGCATAGAAACAAATGAAAATGAAAACACAACAACCCAAAACCTGTGGGACACTGTAAAAGCAATGCTAAGGGAAAGTTCATCTCAATACAGGCATACCTCAAGAAACAAGAAAAAAGTCAAATAAATAACCTCACTCTACACCTAAAGCAACTAGGAAAGGAAGAAATGAAGAACCCCAGGGTTAGTAGAAGGAAAGAAATCTTTAAAATTAGGGCAGAAATAAATGCAAAAGAAACAAAAGAGACCATAGCCAAAATCAACAAAATCAAAAGCTGGTTCTTTGAAAGGATAAATAAAATTGACAAACCATTAGCCAGACTCATCAAGAAACAAAGGGAGAAAAATCAAATCAATAAAATTAGAAAGGAAAATGGAGAGATCACAACAGACAACATAGAAATACAAAGTATTATAAGAGACTACCATCAGCAATTATATGCCCATAAAATGGACAACGTGGAAGAAATAGACAAACTCTTAGAAAAGTACAACCTTCCAAAACTGGACCAGGAAGAAATAGAAAATCTTAACAGACCCATCACAAGCACAGAAATTGAAACTGTAATCAGAAATCTCCCAGCAAACAAAAGCCCAGGTCCAGACGCTTCACAGCTGAATTCTACCAAAAATTTAGAGGAAAGCTAACACCTATCCTACTCAAACTCTTCCAGAAAATTGCAGAGGAAGGTAAACTTCCAAACTCATCCTATGAGGCCACCATCACCCTAATACCAAAACCTGACAAAGATGCCACAAAAAAAGAAAACCACGGGCCAATATCACTGATGAACATAGATGCAAAAATCCTTAACAAAATTCTAGCAATCAGTATCCAACAACACGTTAAAAAGATCATACACCATGACCAAGTGGGCTTTATCCCAGGGATGCAAGGATTCTTCAATATCCACAAATCAACCAATGTAATACACCACATTAACAAATTGAAAAATAAAAACCATATGATTATCTCAATAGATACAGAGAAAGCCTTTGACAAAACTCAACATCCATTTATGATACAAACTCTCCAGAAAGCAGGAATAGAAGGAACATACCTCAACATAATAAAAGCTATATATGACAAACCCACAGCAAACATTATGCTCAATGGTGAAAAATTGAAAGCATTTCCCCTAAAGTCAGGAACAAGACAAGGGTGCCCACTTTCACCAATACTATTTAACATAGTTTTGGAAGTTTGGGCCACAGCAATCAGAGCAGAAAAAGAAATAAAAGGAATCCAAATTGGAAAAGAAGAAGTAAAACTCTCACTGTTTGCAGATGACAAGATCCTCTACATCAGATCAGATCAGATCAGTCACTCAGTCGTGTCCGACTCTTTGCGACCCCATGAATCGCAGCACGCCAGGCCTCCCTGTCCATCATCAACTCCTGGAGTTCACTGAGACTCACGTCCATTGAGTCAGTGATGCCATCCAGCCATCTCATCCTCTGTCGTCCCCTTCTCCTCCTGCCCCCAATCCCTCCCAGCATGAGTCTTTTCCAATGAGTCAACTCTTCGCATGAGGTGGCCAAAATTCTGGAGTCTCAGCTTTAGCATCATTCCTTCCAAAGGAATCCCAGGGCTGATCTCCTTCAGAATGGACTGGTTGGATCTCCTTGCAGTCCAAAGGACTCTCAAGAGTCTTCTCCAACACCACAGTTCAAAAGCATCAATTCTTCGGCACTCAGCCTTCTTCAATCCTCTACATAGAAAACCCTAAAGACTCCACCAGAAAACTACTAGAACTGATCAATGAATATAGTAAAGTTGCAGGATATAAAGTCAACACACAGAAATCCCTTGCATTCCTACACACTAATAATGAGAAAATAGAAAGAGAAATTAAGGAAACAATTCCATTCACCATTGCAACGAAAAGAATAAAATACTTAGGAATATATCTACCTAAAGAAACTAAAGACCAATATATAGAAAACTAAAAATACTGGTGAAGGAAATCAAAGAGGACATTAATAGATGGAGAAATATACCATGTTCATGGATCGGAAGAATCAATATAGTGAAAATGAGTATACTACCCAAAGCAATTTATAGATTCAATGCAATCCCTATCAAGATACCAAAGGTATTCTTCACAGAGCTAGAACAAATAATTTCACAATTTGTATGGAAATACAAAAAAACTCAAATAGCCAAAGCAATCTTGAGAAAGAAGAATGGAACTGGAGGAATCAACCTGCCTGACTTCAGGCTCTACTACAAAGAAACAGTCATCAAGACAGTATGGTACTGGCACAAAGACAGAAATATAGACCAATGGAACAAAATAGAAAGCCCAGAGATAAATCCACGCACCTATGGACACCTTATCTTTAACAAAGAAGGCAAGAATATACAGTAGAGAAAAGACAATCTCTTTAACAAGTGGTGCTGGGAAAACTGGTCAACCACTTGTAGAAGAATGAAACTAGAACACTTTCTAACACCATACACAAAAATAAACTCAAAATGGATTAAAGATCTAAATGTAAGACCAGAAACTATAAAACTCTTAGAGGAGAACATAGGCAAAACACTCTCCGACATACATCACAGCAGGATCCTCTATGACCCACCTCCCAGAATATTGGAAATAAAAGCAAAAATAAACAAATGGAACCTAATTAAACTTAAAAGCTTCTGCACAACAAAAGAAGCTACAAGCAAGGTGAAAAGACAGCCTTCAGAATGGGAGAAAATAATAGCAAATGAAGCAACTGACAAACAACTAATCTCAAAAATATACAAACAACTCCTATAGTTCAATTCCAGAAAAATAAATGACCCAATCGAAAAATGGGCCAAAGAACTAAATAGACATTTCTCCAAAGAAGACATACAGATGGCTAACAAACACATGAAAAGATGCTCAACATCACTCATTACCAGAGAAATGCAAATCAAAACCACAATGAGATACCATTTCACGCCAGTCAGAATGACTGCAGTCCAAAAGTCTACAAGCAATAAATGCTGGAGAGGGTGTGGAGAAAAGGGAACCCTCTTACACTGTTAGTGGGAATGCAAACTAGTACAACCACTGTGGACAACAGTGTGGAGATTCCTTTAAAAACTGGAAAGAGAACTGCCTTATGACCCAGCAATCCCACTGCTGGGCATACACACTGAGGAAACCAGAATTGAAAGAGACACGTGTACCCCAATGTTCATCGCAGCACCGTTTATAATAGCCAGGACATGGAAGCAACCTAGGTGTACATCAGCAGATGAATGGATAAGCTGTGGCATATATACACAATGGAGTATTACTCAGCCATTAAAAAGAATACATTTGAATCCGTTCTAATGAGGTGGATGAAACAGGAGCCTATTATCCAGAGTGAAGTAAGCCAGAAAGAAAAACACCAATACAGTATACTAATGCATATATATGGAATTTAGAAAGATGGTAACGAAGACCCTGTATGCGAGACAGCAAAAGAGACACAGATGTCTAGAACAGTCTTTTGGACTCTGTGGGAGAGGGAGAGGGGTGGGATGATTTGGGAGAATGGCACTGAAACATGTATAATATCATATATGAAACGAGTCGCCAGTCCAGGTTTGAATCACGATACTGGATGCTTAGGGCTGGTGCACTGGGACGACCCAGAGGGATGGTATGGGGAGGGAGGAGGGAGGAGGGTTCAGGATGGGGAACACGTGTATACTTGGCGGATTCATGATGATATATGGTAAAACCAATACAATATTGTAAAGTTAAAAAATTAAATAAATAAATAAAGTGTATTTTATCTGAATGAGTATTGCTACTCCTGCTTTCTTTTGGTCTTTATTTGCATGGAATAACTTTCCCAGCCCTTCACTTTCAGTCTGTATGTGTCCCTTGTTTTGAGGTGGGTCTCCTGTAGACAACATATGTAGTGGTCTTGTTTTTGTATCCATTCAGCCAGTCTTTGTCTTTTGGTTGAGGAGTTCAACCCATTTACACTTAAAGTAATTATTCATAATTATGACCCCATTACCACTTACTTTGTTGTTTCGGGTTTGAGTTTATACAACATTTCTGTGTATAGTCCTAGCTAGAGCAACCAGAGAAGAAAAAGAAATTAAACCAACACAGATGGGAAAAGAAGTAGAGCTCTCTCTGTTTGCAGATGACATGATACTATAGAAAACCCTAAGAATACTATCAGAAAATTACTAGAGCTAATCAATGAATTTAGCCGTCTCAGGATACAAAATGAATACACAAAAATCACTTGTATTCCTATATACTAACAATGAAAAATTAGAAAAAGAAATGGAATCAATCCCGTTCACCACGCAAACAAAAAATAAACTATCTGCCTCTTGAGAAAGCTGAATGCAGGTCAGGGAGTAACAGTTAGAACTGAACATGGAACTACAGACTGGTTCCTAATAGGAAAAGGAGTACACCAAGCCTGTATATTGCCACCTGCTTATTTAACTTATATGCAGAGTACATTGTAAGAAACGCTGGGCTGGAGGAAGAACAAACTGGAATCAAGATTGCAGGGAGAAATATCAATAACCTCAGATATGCAGATGACAACACTCTTATGGCAGAAAGTGAAGAAGAACTAATGAGCCTCTTGATGAAAGTGCAACAGGAGAGTGAAAAAGTTGGCTTAAAGCTCAACATTCAGAAAACTAAGGTCATGGCATCCGGTCCTATCACTTTATGGCAGATAGATGGGGAAACAGTGGAAACAGTGGCAGACTTATTTTTATGGACTCCAAAATGCAATTTTTATGGACTCCATGGATGCAATCAGATGGTGATTGCATCCATGAAATTAAAAGATGCTTATTTCTTGGAAGGAAAGTTATGACCAACCTAGAAACTGTATTCAAAAGCAGACATTACTTTGTCAACAAAGGTTTGTCTACTCAAGGCTATGGTTTTCCAGTAGTCATGTATGGATGTGAGAGTTGGACTTAGAAGAAAGTTGAGCACCGAAGAATTGATGCTTTTGAACTGTGATGTTGGAGAAGACTCTTGAGAGTCCCTTGGATCAAGGAGATCCAACCGGTCCATCCTAAAGGAGATCAGTCCTGGGTGTTCTTGGAGGGACTAATGTTGAAGCTGAACCTCCAATACTTTGGCTACCTGATGTGAAGTGTTGACTTATTTCAAAAGACCCTGATTTGGGGAAAGATTGAGGGCAGGAGGAGAAGGGGACGACAGAGGATGAGATGGTTGGATGACATCATCAACTCGATGGACATGGGTTTGGGTGGACTCCAGGAGTTGGTGATGGACAGGGAGGCCTTGTGTGCTGTGGTTCATGGGGTCACAAAGAGTCAGACACGACTGAGCGACTGAACTGAACTGAACAATGAAAAATTAAAAAAAAAGAAATGGAATCATTCCCATTCACCATTGAAACAAAAAATAAAATATCTAAGAATAAGCCTACCTATGGAAAAGAAATGCAAAAAAGCAAAATGGCTGTTTGCAAAGGCCTTACAAATAGTTCTGAAAAGAAGAGAAGTGAAAAAAAAAAAAAAAAAGGGAAAAGGAAAGATATAAGCATTTGAATGCAGAGTTCCAAAGAATAGCAAGGAGAGATAAGAAAGCCTCCCTGAGCAATCAATGCAAAAAAATAGAGGAAAACAACAGAATGGGAAAGACTAGAGATCTCTTCAAGAAAATTAGAGATAACAAGGGAACATTTCATGCAAAGATGGGCTCAATAAAGGACAGAAATGGTATGGACCTAAGAGAAGCAGATAATATTAAGAAGAGGTGGCAAGAATACACAGAAGAACTGTACAAAAAAGATCTTCATGACGAAGATAATCATAATGGTGTGATCACTCATCTAGAGCCAGACTTCCTGGAAAGTGAAGCCAAGTGGGCCTTAGAAAGCATCACTACGAACAAAGCTAGTGGAGGTGATAGAATTCCAGCTGAGCTATTCCAAATCCTGAAAGATGATGCTGTGAAAGTGTTGCACTCAATATGCCAGCAAATTTGGAAAACTCAGCAGTGGCCACAGGACTGGAAAAGGTCAGTTTTCATTCCAGTCCCAAAGAAAGGCAATGCCAAAGAATGCTCAAACTACCACATAACTGCACTCATCTCACATACTAGTACAGTAATGCTCAAAATTCTCCAAGCCAGGCTTCAGCAATACGTGAACTGTGAACTTCCTGATATCCAAGTGGGTTTTAGAAAAGGCCAAGGAACCAGAGATCAAATTGCCAACATCCGCTCGATCATGAAAAAAGCAAGAGAGTTCCAAAAAAAACCACATCTATTTCTGCTTTATTAACTATGCCAAAGCCTTTGACTGTGTGGATCACAATAAACTGTGGAAAATTCTGGAAGAGATGGGAATACTCAACCACCTGACCGGCCTATTGAGAAATTTGTATGCAGGTCAGGAAGCAACAGTTAGAACTGGACATGGAACAACAGACTGGTTCCAAATAGGAAAAGGAGTACATCAAGGCTGTATATTGTCACCCTGCTTATTTAACTTGCATGCAGAGTACATCGTCAGAAATGCTGGGCTGGAGGAAGATGAAACTGGAATCCAGATTGCAGGGAGAAATATCAATAACCTCAGATATGCAGATGACACCACCCTTATGGCAGAAAGTGAAGAGGAACTCAAAAGCCTCTTGATGAAAGTGAAAGAGGAGAGTGAAAAAGTTGGCTTAAAGCTCAACATTCAGAAAATGAAGGTCATAGCATCCGGTCCCATCACTTCATGGGAAATAGATGGTGAAACAGTGGAAACACTGTCAGACTTTATTTTTGGGGGCTCCGAAATCACTGCAGATGGTGACTGCAGCCATGAAACTAAAAG
Source organism: Bos taurus (assembly GCF_002263795.3). Lineage (NCBI taxonomy): Eukaryota > Metazoa > Chordata > Mammalia > Artiodactyla > Bovidae > Bos > Bos taurus. The sequence continues at coordinate 8,173,633 of NC_082638.1, read as the reverse complement.
ACGCTTACTCCTTGGAAGGAAATTTATGACCAACCTAGATAGCATATTCAAAAGCAGAGACATTACTTTGCCAACAAAGGTCCGTCTACTCAAGGCTATGGTTTTTCCAGTAGTCACGTATGGATGTGAGAGTTGGACTGTGAAGAAAGCTGAGCACCGAAGAATTGATGCTTTTGAACTGTGGTGTTAGAGAAGACTCTTGAGAGTCCCTTGGCCTGCAAGGAGATCCAACCAGTCCATTCTGAAGGAGATCAGCCCTGGAATTTCTTTGAAGGAATGATGCTAAAGCTAAAACTCCAGTACTTTGGCCACCTCATGCGAAGAGTTGACTCCTTGGAAAAGACTCTGATGCTGGGAGGGATAGGGGGCAGGAGGAGAAGGGGACGACAGAGGATGAGATGGCTGGATGGCATCACTGACTTGATGGACGTGAGTCTGAGTGAACTCCCGGAGTTGGTGATAGACAGGGAAACCTGGCACACTGCAATTCATGGGGTCGTAAAGAGTCAGACACGACTGAGGGACTTAACTGTACTGAAGGCGACAAAAGAACTGCATACAGAAAATTGTAACACACTGATAAAAGAAATCAAAGACAACATAAACAAATGGAGAGGTATTTCATATTTCTGTGCAGGAAGAACCATGTCGTGAAAATAACTATACTACCAAATGCTATCTACAGATTCAAAGCAATCCTCATCAAATTACCAATTGTATTTCTAATATAACTAGAAGAAAAAATTTCCCAATTCATATGGAAACACAGAAGATCCCAAATAGCCAAAGTAGTCTTGAGAATGAGCAGTGGAAATGGAGCAATCAACCTTCCAGACGTCAGATTATATTGCAAACCTACACTCATCAAGACAGTATGGTACTGGCACAAAAACAGAAATATAGACCAATCGAACAAGATAAAAAGCCCAGAAATAAACCCATGCACCTATGGGTACCTTATTTTTGACAAAGAAGGCAAGAATATGGGGCACATACAACCTCTTCAATAAGTGGTGCTGGTAAAATTGGACAGCTGCATGTGAAAGGAAGAATTAGATCGTTTCCTTACAGCACACACAAAGATAAATTCCAAATGTATTAAAGAGCTAAATGTAAGACCAGAAACTATAAAACTCTTAGAGGATAACAGGCAGAACACTCGATGACATAAATCAAAGCAAGATCCTCTATGACCTACCTCCTAGAGTAATGGAAATAAAAGCAGAAGTAACAAAGTGGGACCTAATCAAACTTAAAAGATTTTCATAGCAACGGAAACTATAAGCATGGTGAAAAGACAACCCTGAGAATGGGAGAAAATAATAGCAAATGAAACAAATGACAAAAGATTAATTTCCAAAATATACAAGCAGCTCATACAACTGAATCCCAGAAAAAACAAACAACCCAATCAAAAAGTGAGAAAAAGACCTAAACAGACATTTCTCCAAAGAAGACCTAGAGACCGCTATCAAGCACATGAGAAGATGCTCAGCATCACTCATGATTAGAGAAATGCACATCAAAACCATAATGAGATACTACCTCACAGCAATCAGAAAGGCCATCATCAAAAAGTCTGCAAAAAATAAATGTTGGAATGGACGTGGAGAAAAGGAAACCCTCTTGCACTGTTAGTGGGAATGAAAATTGATACAGCCACTTTGGAAGACAGTATGGAGATCCCTTAAAAAACTAGGAGTAAAACCACCATAATGACCAGCGATCCTACTTCTAGGCATATACCCTGAGGAAATAAAAATTGAAAAAGACACATGTACCCTAATGTTCATTGCAGCACTGTTTACAATAGCTAGAACATGGAAGCAACCTAGATGTGCATCATACATGAATGGATAAAGAAGTGTGGTACATACACACAATGGAATATTACTCAGCACAAAGAGAAATGCATTTCAATCACTTCTAATGAAGTGGATGAACCTAGACCTCATTATATAGAGTGAAGTAAGTCAGAGAGATAAAGATAAATATCATTTACTAACACGTATATATGGAATTTAGAAAGATGTAACCAGAGTATTTATTTTCAGGGCAACAATGGAAAACAGACATAGAGAACAGACTTATGGCCATGGCAAGAGGGGAGGAGAGGGTGAGGTTTATGGGGAGAGTAATATGAAAGCAGTATTTGGATGCAATCTCAAAAACAATAGAATGATCTCAGTTCAGTTCTAAGGCAAACCATTCAATATCACGGTAATCCAAGCCTATGCCCCGACAGTAATGCTGAAGAAGCTAAAGTTGACCAGTTCTATGAAGACCTGCAAGACTTTTTAAAACTAACACCCAAAGAAGATGTCCTTTTCATTATAGGGGACTGGAATGCAAAAGTAGGAAGTCAAGAAAACTTCCTACTTGGAGTAACAGGCAAATTTGGCCTTGGGGTACAAAATGAAGCAGGGTAAAGACTAATAGAATTTGCCAAAAGAATGCACTGGTCATACCAAACACCCTCTTCCAACAACACTAGAGAAGACTCTACACATGGACATCACCAGATGGTCAATACCAAAATGAGACTGATTATATTCTTTATAGCCGAATATGGAGACGCTCTATGCAATCAGCAAAATAAGACCAGGAGCTGACTGTGGCTCAGATCATGAATTCCTTATTGCCAAATTCAGACTTAAATTGAAGCAAGTGGGAGAAATCAATAGACCATTCAGCTTTTACCTAAATCAAATCCCTTATAATTATATAGTGGAAGTGAAAAATATTATTTAAGGGACTAGATCTGATAGAGTGCCTGACGAACTATGGACAGAGGTTCATGACCTTGTACAGGAGACAGGGATCAAGACCATTCCCAAGAAAAAGAAATGCAAGAAAAGCAAAATGGCTGTCTGAGGAGGCCTTACAAATAGCTACAAAAAGAAGAGAAGCGAAAAGCAAAGAAGAAAAAGAAAGATATAAGCATTTGAAGGCAGAGTTCCAAAGAATAACAAGGAGAGATAAGAAAGACTTCTTCCGTGATGAGTGCAAAGAAATGGGGGAAGAGGGGGGGTGGGTGGGAAATAGAATAGGAAAGACTATGTACCTCTTCAAGAAAATTAGAGATACCAAGGGAATATTTCATGCAAAGATGGGCTCAATAAAGGACAGGAATGGTAGGGACCTAACAGAAGCAGAAGATATTAAGAAGAGGTGGCAAGAATACACAGAAGAACTGTACAAAAAGATCTTCATGACCCAGATAATCACAATGGTGTGATCACTCATCTAGACCCAGACATCCTGGAATGTGAAGTCAAGTGGGCCTTAGAAAGTACTACTAGGAACAAAGCTAGTGGAGGTGGTGGAATTTCAGTTGAACTGTTTCAGATCATGGAAGATGAGGCTGTGAAAGTGCTGCACTCAATTGCCAACAGATTTGGAAAACTCAGCAGTGGCCACAGGACTGGAAAAGGTCAGTTTTCATTCCAATCCCAAAGAAAGGCAATGCCAAAGAATGCTCAAACTATAGCACAATTGCGCTCATCTCACATGCTAGCAAAGTAATGCTCAAAAATTCTCGAAGCCAGGCTTTAGCAATACGTGAACCATGAACTTTCAGATGTTCAAGCTGGTTTTAGAAAAGGCAGAGGAACCAGAGATCAAACTGCCAACATCCGCTGGCTCATTGAAAAAGCAAGAGAGTTCCAGGAAAACATCTATTTCTGCTTTATTGACAATGCCAAAGCCTTTAAATATGTGGATCATAATAAACTGTGGAAAATTCTGAAAGAGATGGGACTACCAAACCATATGCTCTGCCTCTTGAGATATCTGTACGCAGGTCATGAAGCAACAGAACTGGACATGGAACAACAGACTGGTTCCAAAGAGGAAAAAGGGTACGTCAAGGTTGCATATTGTCACCCTGCTTATTTAACTTATATGCAGAGTACATCATGAGAAATGATGGGCTGGGTGAAGCATAAGCTGGAATCAAGATTGGCAGGAGAAATATCAATATCCTCAGATACGCAGATGACTCCACCCTTGTGGCAGAAAGTGAAGAAGAACTCAAGAGCCTCTTGATGAAAGTGAAAGAGAGGAGTGAAAAAGTTGGCTTAGAGCTCAACATTCAGAAAATTAAGATCATGACATTTGGCCCCACCACTTCATGGTTGTACATTAGAGTGGAATGAGGCAGAGAAGCCAGCAAACCTGGTGTCTCCTCACTCTCCTTAGCACAGCCCTGCTTAGCTCCCCTTAGTGGAGCTGTCCTAGTGCAGTTCTCCTTAAGTCTTTGTGTATTAGCTAGAAAACCTGTTCAACCTCCTTGAATGTTTGGAAAGTTTTATCACAAAGTATTGGGGAAAGTACAGAGCAAACAAAAATGAAAAAAAAAAGGCACATGATTCATAATTTCAAATTTTAAAAATATGAGCTGAAAAAGATGTGGAGGAGATAGGCTAAAATATTGTGTGTTCAGTCCCTTGGTCGTGTTTGACTCTTTTGCAACCCAATAGACTGTAGCCCACGAGGCTCCTCTGTCCATGGAATACTCCAGGCAAGAGTACTGGAGTTGGGCTACCAATCCCTTCTCCAGGGGGTGTTCCCAACCCAGGGATCTAACTCCTGACTCCTGCATTGGCAGGCATGTTCTTTATCACTGAGCTACCAGGGGAGCCCCAAAATAATAACTGTTGTGAAACTAAACATGGCTTTTATTTACTTTTTCATACTCTGTGCACTGACCAAGTTCTTTTGCTAATATTCACAGACTACATTTTCCATCAAAAAAGTTTGCCTCTGGCCCAATCTAGGTGGGAAGTCTTGGTGTATTAGCTACAAAAAATGTTCAACTCTTTTGAATGTTTAGAAATTTTTATAATGAAATGTTCAAGAAATACAGAACAAAGTACAACAAAATCCAAAATGCACATGAAGTGTAATCCCAATGCTAAAAATATAAGCTGAAAAATGATGGGAAGGAAATGGATTAAAATATGAACTGTGGTGAAAGTAATCATGGTTTTTACTTACTTTATCACACTCCGTGCACTGGCAAGTTCTTTTTCCCAACATTATCAGTCTACATTTTCCATAATAAAAGTATCATCACCTTCGGTGTGGCCTAAGAGAGACAGGCCTACTGGGCAGCAGCATCTTTTTACTTGTGTTCCCCTCTTCATCCTTGGCTTTGAGCACCTGCTGGGACTCCCAGAGTCCTCCAATCTCAGATCTAGAGATGTGTCCCCATTGGCTTCTCAGGGCTGAGCAAGTCTATTGCCCACTCATCTGTTTGGAGTCCCAGGTGCAGCCCCACCCATCTTGGCCCATCATGGTGCTACCTCCCTCCACTTCGTTTTTTCTCTTTACACACACACACACACACACACACACACACAAGGCTAATGTAAAAAGCTTTTTGAAAAGTACATGTGGAAAGACAGCCAGGTGAATTCAGAGTTGCCCCCCTCCTGATTCTTCTAACCACATACTCTAGCATCCTAGAGTTTTTTGTCTGTTATTTAAATTTTACTTTACGTGATCTTTGAAGCTAAAAAGGGAAATTTTACATAACTTTCTTTTTAGTAAAATTCCTGCATGGGTCAATAAACAATGAATTATAAAATGACGATTGAGAAAAATTTGGAAGAGAGCTGGCAAAAGGTTCATTTACCTAATTTACGCAGAGTCCAAAGTTAAAATAAGATGAAAAATCTAATATTAGAAAAACATGAAGGAAACAAAAGGTACAACAAACTACAAATTACCCAGAAAAAAAGAAAGAAAAATTACCAAAAATCAGGAAGATATTTTGAAGTTAATTGGTAATAATTAAGAATAATTAAGACTATTATCTGGTAATAGTAACAGAAATGCAAACCAAAACAATAATGGAATATGATTTCTCACCAAGCAAATTGCAAAAAGTTCAATAAGAAAGTTGAAAGATATCAAAATTTTCCTCTGAGGATGAGAATTTAGAAAATGAGGGCTCATGCATTTCTGTGAAAGCATAAAGCAATGAAACTTTGAAGAACAATGTGACAATGTCTAATAAATTTATAAATGTATGGCCTCTTAGCCAGACCATGTTTGGAATTTACATTGCAGAAATATTTATGCAATAACACCAAGATTTTATATGTATATATATATCAGATCAGATCAGATCAGTCGCCCAGTCGTGTTCAGCTCTTTGTGACCCCATGAATCACAGCATGCCAGGCCTCACTGTCCATTACCAACACCTGGCGTTCACTCAGACTCACGTCCATCGAGTCAGTGATGCCATCCAGCCATCTCATCCTCTGTCGTCCCCTTCTCCTCTTGCCCCCAATCCCTCCCAGCATCAGAGTCTTTTCCAAGGAGTCAACTCTTCGCATGAGGCAGCCAAAGTACTGGAGCTTCAGCTTTAGCATCATTCCTTCCAAAGAAATTCCAGGGCTGATCTCCTTCAGAATGGACTGGTTGGATCTCCTTGCAGGCCAAGGGACTCTCAAGAGTCTTCTCCAACACCACAGTTCAAAAGCATCAATTCTTCAGCGCTCGGCTTTCTTCACAGTCCAACTCTCACATCCATACATGACCACAGGGAAAACCATAGCATTGACTAGATGAACCTTTGCTGGCAAAGTAATGTCTCTGCTTTTGAATATGCTATCCAGGTTGGTCATAACTTTCCTTCCAAGGAGTAAGCGTCTTTTAGTTTCATGGCTGCAGTCACCATCTGCAGTGATTTTGGAGTCCAGAAAAATAAAGTCTGACAGTGTTTCCACTGTTTCCCCATCTATTTTCCATGAAGTGGTGGGATCGGATGCCATGATCTTCCTTTTCTGAATGTTGAGCTTTAAGCCAACTTTTTTGCTCTCCACTTTCACTTTCATCAAGAGGCTTTTGAGTTCCTCTTCACTTTCTGCCATAAGGGTGGTGTCATCTGCATATCTGAGGTTATTGATATTTCTCCCGGCAATCTTGATTCCAGCTTGTGTTTCTTCCAGTCCAGCGTTTCTCATGATGTACTCTGCATATAACTTAAATAAACAGGGTGACAATATACAGCCTTGATGAACTCCTTTTCCTATTTGGAACCAGTCTGTTGTTCCATGTCCAGTTCTAACTGTTGCTTCCTGACCTGCATACAAATTTATCAAGAGGCAGATCAGGTGTTCTGGTATTCCCATTTCTTTCAGAATTTTCCACAGTTTATTGTGATCCACACAGTCAAAGGCTTTGGCATAGTCAATAAAGCAGAAATAGATGCTTTTCTGGAACTCTCTTGCTTTTTCCATGATCGAGCGGATGTTGGCAGTTTGATCTCTAGTTCGTCTGCCTTTTCTAAAACCAGCTTGAAGATCAGGAAGTTCACGGTTCACGTATTGCTGAAGACTGGCTTGGAGACTTTTGAGCATTACTTTACTAGCGTGTGAGATGAGCACAATTGTGCTATAGTTTGAGCATTCTTTGGAATTGCCTTTCTTTGGGATTGGAATGAAAACTGACCATTTCCAGTCCTGTGGCCACTGCTGAGTTTTCCAAATTTGCTGGCGTGTGCAGCACTTATATGATGTTCACTGCAATATCTTTCCCCCCCATCATCCTAGAAAAGCTCTTTGAGCTCCTTCCACCCACTGCCCTTATCCCATGCAAATCCTGTGCTCAGTTCTATAAATATAGATTAGTTTTGCCTCAACTAGGCCTTCCTATAAATGGAGCCTACAGTAGGTACACGTGTAGTAGCTTTACAATGTGTTACTTACTGCTGCACAGAAAAGTAAATCAATTGTGTGTATATGTGTGTGTGTGTATATGTATATCTCCCATTTTTAAAATTTCCTTTCCAGGTAGTTCACCAAAGAGCATTGAGGACAGTTTCCTGTGCTACTCAGATGGTTCTCATTAGTTCAGTTCAGGTCAATCACTCAGATGTGTCCGACTCTTTGCAATCCCATGTACTGCAGCACACTAGGTTTCCTGTCCATCAACAACTCCCAGGATTTTTCTCAAACTCATGTCCATCGTGACAGTGATGTCATCCAACCGTCTCATCCTCTGTTGTCTCCTTTTCCTTCCACCTTCAACCTTTCCAGCATCAGGGTCTTTTCCAGTGAGTCACTTCTTCTCATCAGGTGGCCAAATTATTGGACTTTTAACTTCAGCAACAGTCCTTTCAATGAACATTCAGGACTGATTTCCTTTAGGATGGACTGGTTGGATCTCCTTGCAGTCCAAGGGACTCTCAAGAGTCTTCTCCAACACCACAGTTCAAAAACATCAATTTTTTGGCGCTCAGTTTTCCTTATGGTCCAACTCTCACATCCATACATGACTACTGGAAAAACCATAGCTTTGACGAGATGGACCTTTGTCAGCAAAGTAATGTCTCTGCTTTTCAATATGCTGTACAGGTTGCTCATAGCTTGTCTTCCAAGGAGCATGTAACTTTTAATTTCATGGCTGCAGTCACCATCTGTTGTGATTTGGGAGCTCCAAAAATAAAGTCTGTCACTGTTTCCGTTGTTTCACCATCTATTTGCCATGAAGTGATGGGACCGGATGCCACAATTTCAGTTTTCTGAATGTTGAGTTTTAAGCCAACTTTTTCACTCTGCTCTTTCACTTTCATTGAGGGGCTCTTTAGTTCTTCTTCACTTTCTGCCATAGGGTGGTGTCATCTGCATATCTGAGGTTATTTATTTTTCTCCCAGCAAACTTGTTTCCAGCTTGTGCTTCGTCCAGTGTAGTATTTCACATGATGTACTCTGCATATAAGTTAAATAAGCAGGTTGACAATATATAGACTCAGTGTACTCCTTTCCTGATTTGAAACCAGTCTGTTGTTCGATATTCAGTTCTAACTGTTGGTTTTTCACCTGTGTACAGATTTCTCAGGAGGCATGCCAGATGGTCTGGTATTCCCATCTCTTTAAGAATTTTCCACAGTTTATTGTGATCCACACAGTCAAAGGATTTGGTGCAGTCAATAAAGCAAAAGTAGATGTTTTCCTGGAACTCTCTTTCTTTTTTGATGATCCAGAAGATGTTGGTAATTTGATCACTGATTCCTCTGCCTTTCTAACTCCAGCTTGAACATCTGGAAGTTCACGGTTCACGTACTGGTGAAGCCTGGCTTGGAGAATTTTGAGCATTACTTTCCTAGCATGTGAGATGATTGCAAACGTGTGTTAAAAGGCAGTGACATTACTTTGTCAACAAAGGTCCATCTAGTCAAGGCTATGGTTTTTCCAGTGGTCATGTATGGATGTGAGAATTGGACTATAAAGAAAGCTGAGCATCAGGAATTGATGCTTTTGAACTGTGGTGTTGGAGAAGACTCTTGAGAGTTCCTTGGACTGCAAGGAGATCCAACCAGTACATCCTAAAGGAGATCAGTCCTGGGTGTTCATCTGTAGGACTGATGTTGAAGCTGAAACTCCAATACTTTGGCCACCTGATGTGAAGAGCTGACTCATTTGAAAAGACCCTGATGCTGGGAAATATTGAGGGCAGGAGGAGAAGGGGACAAAAGAGGATGAGATGGTTAGATGACATCACTGACTTAAGGGACATTCATTTGGGTGGACTCTGGCAGTTGGTGATGGACAGGGAAGCCTGGTTCGCTGCAGTTCATAGGGTCACAAAGAGTCAGAAACACCTCAGCGACTGAACTGAAGTGAACTGATAGCCTGAGCATTCTTTGGCATTACCTTTCTTTGCAACTGGAATGAAAACTGACCTTTTCCAGTCCTGTGGCCACTGCTGAGACTTCCAGATTTGCTGGCATATTGAGTGCAGCACTTTCACAGCATCATCTTTTAGGATTTGAAATAGCTCAACTGGAATTCCATCATCCTCACTAGCTTTGTACATCATGATGCTTCCCAATGCCCACTTGACATCACATTCCAGGTTGTCTGGCTCTAGGTGAGTGATCACACTATCGTGTTTATCTGGGTCATGAAGATCTTTCTTGTATATTCTTCTGTGTATTCTTGCTTCTTCTTCTTATCTTCTGCTTCTGTTAGGTCCATACATTTTCTGTCCTACATTGTGCTCATTTTTGATGAAATGTTCTCTTGGTATCGCTAATTTTCTTGAAGTGATCTCGCCTTCCCCATTCTAGTGTTTTCATCTGTTTCTGTGCATTGATCACTGACAAAGGATTTCTTATCTTTTCCTGCTAGTCTTTGGAACTCTGTATTCAGATGGGTATTATCTTTCATTTTCTCCTTTGCTTTATTTTCTCATTTCTCTTCTTTTCTCAGCTATTTGTAAGGCCTCCTCAGAGAATCATTTTGCCTTTTTTTTTTTTTTGGCATTTCTTTTTCTGGGCAATGTTCTTCATCACTGCCTCCTGTATAAAGTTACAAATCTCATTAGTTATCAAGACATTAGTCTGCAAAATATAAAAACAGCTCTTGTAGGCCAGTATCAATAAAAGAGAGAGAGAGAAAAAGAAAACTCAATCAAAAAAAAAAAGGGGGGGGGGGAGCTCTAAATAGACATTTTTCTAAAGAAGACATACAGATGGTGACCATACACATGAAAAGATGGTCAACATGACTATTAGAGAAATGCACATCAGAACCACAATGAGGTATTACTTCACACCAGTCAGGATAGCCATCATCAAAAATTCTACAAAAAATAATTTCTGGAGAGTGTGTGGTGAACAGGGAACCCTCTTGCACTATCAATGGGCATGTAAACTGGTAGAGCCACAATGGTGAACAGTAGGGGAGCTCCTTAAGAAAACTAAAAAAGGAATTACCTTATGACCCAGCCACACCACTCCTGGGCATATTCCTGGAGAAAACCTTAATTCCAAAAGATACATGGACTCCAATCTTCATTGCAACACTATATACTGTAGCCAAGACTTGCAACATTTTAAAAATCATAATGAAAATGGAAAAAGAAAAAGAAAAACAAAACATTGAAGCAATCAGTCTCTGAACAGGGGATCTAATTACTAGGTATTTGTAAAACTAAAGGCTTAAGCGAACCAAGCAAGAATCAAGCATCAAAACCAAGTTGAATGTTAGCATTCAAATAGCACAAAAGATGATTTTATATTAAAAGAAGTAGCACAACCTCATCTCCCCATTATAGGAAGTCAGAATTCTGAGCCAATGGTAAAGTGAGACCATAGGTGATTTTTTGTATTTTTCTGGCAACTTTACATTTCCTGGTATAAACATGTATCAATTTTTAATAAAGCTAGCCAGTATCTTTTCCCCATGTGAAGAATATATCTGAATTTTATAAATTACATACATAAGCATTCTTCTATATCTCCATGAGAGGGCAGGAAAAGCACAGTATTTATTCATACACATATATACATATGAGAGAATACATCTGGATTTTATAAATTTCATTCGTGAGCATTCTTCTTTTTCTCCACGAGAGGGCAGCTAAGCACAATAAATATTTATTCTTACCCATATACACTCTGCAGTCACTTGGACCGCAAAGAACTCAAACCAGTCAATCCTAAATGAAATCAGTCCTGACTATTCACTGGAAGGACTGATGCTGAAGCTCAAACTCCAATATTTTAGTCACCTGATCCAAAGAAAGGACTCATTGGAAAAGACCCTGATGCTAGGAAAGATTGAAGGCTAGAGGGGAAGGGGATGACAGAGGATGATATTAGATGGCATCACCCACTTGATGGACACGAGGCTGAGCAAGTTCCGGGAGTTGGTGATGGATAGGGAAGTCTGGCGTCCTACATTCCATGGGGTAACAGGAGTCAGACATGACTGAGCGACTGAACAGAACTGACTGACATACACATATAAAATCCTAATATAGCCTCAAAATCAACGTACTATCCCGAGTGGTATACTAAACACATTTTAATAACATATTCATAAAAATAACCACATATGAATATCCCTATGTATGGTTAAAAGGATCCAAGAATCTGTGCAGCAAAACAATAAGGCCTTTTGAGGCAACATGCATGGGCTGAGAGATGATCTTACTAAGTGAAGGGAGTTACACAGAGAAAGACAAACACCAAATATCACTAAAAGTGGAACTGAAGATATGACACAAATGAACACATGTATGAAACAGAAACACCCTCATGGACTTAGAGAACAGATTGTGGCTTCCAAGCCAGAGAGAATAGTGGGAGTAGAAGACTGAGGTTAAGATATATAAACTAGAGTGTATGGAATGGATGGACTAGTTACTTCTGTAGAGTACAGAGAATTGTATTCAGTATCCTATGATAAATCATAATAAAAAAGAATATATGCGCAACTTCCCTGTTAGTCCAGTGGTTAAGACTCCACACTTCCACTTGAGGGGATGCAGGTTCAATTCCTAGTCAGGCAACTAATGCTGCATACCACACAGAGTAGACAGAAAAAAAAAAAGAAAGAAAGAAAAACCTAAATAAAAGAATGTGCGCACACACACAATGTATACATACACATGCATGTGTATAACTGAATCACTTTGCTGTAAAGCACAAAGTAACACAACATTGTAAATCAACTATACCTCAATTAAAAAGTAACATGACTGGGGGGAAAAAAAGATTGGTGTGTTTCATTGTATATAAGCTTATATCCAAAGAAAATTGCTGTAAACAAGCATGGCTCACTACTTAATGGCAGACTTGCTGAAATACTTATGGAGAGACATACTGATGTCTGCAGTTTACCAGTAAATGCACCAAGGAACTAGATCGATTGATGATTGGATAGAGGGGTGGACAAATGGATAGAATGGTGACAAAGGAAATATTGTAAAACAGGTACAAACACAAGACCCTTATATATTCTGTCTACAAGAGACCCACCTCAGTCCAAGGGACACATACAGAGTGAAAGTGAAGGGCTGGAATAGGATATTTCATACAAATGGAGACCAAAATATAGCAGGAGTAGCAGTACTCATCAGATTAAATACACTTTCAAATAAAGGCCTTGAGAAGATACAAAGAAGGACACTACATATTGATCAAAGGATCAATCCAAGAAGAAAATATAGCAATTATAAACATATATCTTGCTTCTCCCTAATGTTTGACTTGCTAATAAAATATTAATCAATAGATCTCACCTACAGTACTCATTACTGAGGAGTACTAACAGCGATTTTTTGGATCACCTGCCTTCTCTAAATTTTATTTGAAATTCTTATAAAATAACGATGCCCATTTTATTCAATTTTCTGTTTTTTCAATCATGTATATTTTACTTCTGGTTTCAAAGATGTGTGGGTGTTTATTTTATTCTTTGACTTATAATAAACAAAGGTGCGTCTAGTCAAGGCTATGGTTTTTCCAGTGGTCATGTATGGATGTGAAAGTTGGACTGTGAAGAAAGCTGAATGCTGAAGAATTGATGCTTTTGAACTGTGGTGTTGGAGAAGACTCTTGAGGGTCCCTTGGCCTGCAAGGAGATCCAACCAGTCCATCCTAAAGAAGATCAGCCCTGGGTCATGGGGTCGAAAAGAGTTGGACACGACTGGGCGACTGAACTGAACTGAACTAATCTGAACTGAAGCACCCAACATAGGAGCACCTCAATACATAGTGCAAATGTTAACAGGTATGAAAGGGTAAATTAGCAGTAACACAGTAAGAGTGGGAGACTGTAATAGCCTACTCACACCTATAGATAGATTAACCAAACAGAAAATTAACAAGGAAACACAAACTTTAAATGATACAATCAACCGGTTCAGTTCAGTCATTCAGGTGTGTTCAACTGTTTGCGACCCATGGACTGCAGCATGCCAGGCCTCCCTGTTCATTACCAATTCTCAGGAGCTTATTCAAACTCATGTCCATCTAGTCAGTGATGCTATCCAATCACCTCACTCTCTATCGTCCCCATCTCGTCCCACCTTCAATATTTCCAGCATAAGGGCCTTTTCAAATGAGTTATTTCTTTGCATCACGTGGCCAAATTATTGGAGTTTCAGTTTCAACCTCAGTCCTTCTGATGAACACTCAGGACTAATCTCCTTTAGGATGGACTGGTTGGATCTTCTTGCAGGCCAAGGGACTTTCAAGAGTCTTCTCCAACACCACAGTTCAAGAATATCAATTCTTCAGCGCTCAGTTCAGTTCAGTTCAGTCGCTCAGTTGTGTCCAACTCTTTTCAACCCCATGAATTGCAGCACACCAGGCCTCCCTGTCCATCACCAATTCTTGGAGTTCACCCAAACTCGTCCATCGAGTCGGTGATGCCATCCAGCTATCTCATCCTCTGTTGTCCCCTTCTCCTCCTGCCTGCAATCCCTCCCAGCATCAAGGTCTTTTCCAATGAGTCGGTTCTTCACATGAGATGGCCAAAGCGTTGGAGTTTCAGCTTTAGCATCAGTCCTTCCAATGAACACCCAGGACTGATCTCCTTTAGAATGGACTGGTTGGATCTCCTTGCAGGCCAAGGGACTCTCAAGAGTCTTCTCCAACACTACAGTTCAAAAGCATCAATTCTTCAACACTCAGGTTTCTTCACAGTCCAACTCTCACATCCATACATGACCACTGGAAAAACCATAGCCTTGACGAGATGGCCCTTTGTTGGCAAAGTAACGTCTCTGCTTTTTAGTATGCTCTCTAGGTTGGTCACAACTTTCCTTCCAAGGAGTAAGCGTCTTTTAGTTTCATGGCTGCAGTCCCCATCTGCAGTGACTTTGGAGTCCCCCAAAATAAAGGCTGTCACTCTTTCCACTGTTTCCCCATCTATTTGCCATGAAATAATGGGACTGGATGCCTTGATCTTAGTTTTCTTAGACTCCTAGCTTAGCTATCCTTAATTAGTTCTCATTAGCATAGCTCAACTCTACTTAGTATTGCTCTCCTTAGCCAAGCTCTCCTTAATTAGCTCTCCTTAATACTCTTGCCTGGAAAATCCCATGGACAGAGGAGCCTGGTAGGCTGCAGTCCATGGGTTCGCGAAGAGTCGGACACGACTGAGCGATTTCACTTTTACTTTTCACTTTCGTGCATTGGAGAAGGAAATGGCAATCCACTCCATTGTTCTTGCCTGGAGAATTCCAGGGATGGCAGAGCCTGGTGGGCTGCCGTCTCTGGAGTCGCACAGAGTTGAACACGACTGAAGCGACTTAGCAGCAGCAGACCTCCTTTGCTTTGCCCTCCTTAGCTCAGCTCCCCTCAACTAAGCTTTCCATAAGCTCCTCTTAGCTCAGCACTCCTCAGCTTAGCTCTCTTTAGTTTTCCTTAGTTCACCTCTCCTCACTTCAGTGCTCCTTAGCTCTCCTTGGCCCAGCTCTCCATAGCCCAGCTCTCCTTAGGTCTGCTTGACTCTGTTTAACTCAGCCCTCCTTATCCCTCCTTAGCAGTGAAAAATGAAAATGGAGTGGCTCTGTTGTGACCGACTCTTTGAGACCCCGTGGACTGTAGCCCACCAGGCTACCTATGTCCATGGAATTTTCCAGCCCAGAATACTGGAATGGGTTGTCATTTCCTTCGCCAGGGGGTCTTCCCAATCCAGGGATCGAACCCAGGTCTCCCATATTGCAAGCAGATGCTTTACCTTCTGAGCCACCAGCGAAGCCCAAGCCCTCCTTAGCTCTCCTTAGCTTTTCTCTCTTTAGCTCAGCTCTCCTCAGTTCGCTCTCCATAGCTCTCCTCAATTAGCTTTCCTTAGCAGAGCTCTCTTTAGCTTAGCCCACCATAGCTCAACCCTCCTTAGCTTAGCTCTCCTTAGGGTAGCTCAGCTGTCCTTAGCTTAGCCCCCGTTTCTAAGCTGTCCTTAGTAAACCTCAGCACCTCTTAGCTCCTCTTAGTGTAGCTCTCCTTAGCTTACCTCTCCTTAGCTTAGTTCTCTTTATCTTAGCTCTACTTAGCTATCCTTAAGTAGATCTCCTGGAGAGCTATGGAGACATGTACCCCAATATTTGTTGAAGCACACCATTCACCAAGACATAGAAGCAGTGTAAATGTCCATCAGACAATAGATGAATGGATAAAGATGTGGTATACATGTACTCTGAGACACTCATTGTTGTTCAGTCACTAAGTCATGTCCCACTCTTTGTGACCCTATGGCGTCTACCCCTACAGACTCCTCTGCCCAAGGAATTTTCCAGGCAAGTCTACTCCAGTCAGTTGCCACTTCCTTTTCCAAGGGAGCCACCAAGGAAGACCTATGGAATGCTACTCAGCCATAAAAGGAATGAAATGCCATTTGCAGCAACATGGAAGGTATAATACTCAGTAAATTAAGAAAGAAGAATACTGCATGATATCATTTATAGAATCTTAAAATATCACAGAGTAGAGACTATAAAAAAATATAGTCTTACAGATATGGAGAACAAGCTACTGGGTAGTGGGGAGTGGAAGGTGCAATACAGAGGTTGGGGAATGGGACGCATAAATTGTTAAGTGTAAGATGAGCTCAAGGTTGTATTGTGCAACATGGGAGACAGAGTCAGTATTATGTAATAACAATAAATGGAAAGTTAAACTTTAACAATTGTATAATAATAAAGAAAAGGAAAGAAAGAGGAGGAGGTAGAAGGGAAGAAAGGGAGGAAAATAGTGGTGCTTTTTGGAGGTCACACAGCCAATATTGACTAGGTCCTTTTTGGCTAAGGAATTTAGAATGATGCAGTGGTCTCCTACAGGTAGGGTAGGGGGCATGGCACACATCCAGTGCAGCCAATACTGGGGGGCGTTGGCCACGAAAAATTTTATTACAGGAACAAAATCAAGTAAAATTTTTTTACAGGAACAAAATCAAGTAAAAGCTGGTTCTGTTTTTATTACCATCTACATCTCCAGTAGTCTAAAATAATGTCAGTAATTAAATATTTTTCCCTGCAAATCAAATTTTTTTTTGGTGTAAGTTTTAAAAGCTTAATGTCATTTCAGTCAGGTTTTAATATTTTATTATTCACAAGGTAAAATATTTTATTATATACATACATGTATATACATATATATGTATATATCATGTATATATTTTATGTATATATGTATATATGATACATATATACATAAGAGACTCCTGGAGTAACAGGCAAATTTGACCTTGGAATAAAGAATGAAGCAGGGCAAAGGCTAATAGAGTTCAGCAAAGAGAACACACTGGTCATAGCAAACACCCTCTTCCAGAAACACAAGAGAAGACTCTACACACGGACATCACCAGATGGTCAACACTGAAATCAGATTGGTTACATTCTTTGCAGCCAATGATAGAGAAACTCTATACAGTCAGCAAAAACAAGACCGTGAGCTGACTGTGGCTCAGATCAAGAAGTCCTTATTGCCAAATTCAGACTTAAATTGAAGAAAGTAGGGAAAACCACTAGAGCATTCAGGTATGACCTAAATTAAATCCCTTTCCATTATATGGTGCAAGTGAGAAACATTTAAGGGTCTAGATCTCATAGACAGAGTGCCTGATGAATTATGGATGGACGCTGTACAGGAGACAGAGATCAAGACCATCCCCAAGAAAAAGAAATGTAAAAAAAAAAAAAAAGACAAAACAAAAAACAAATGCCTCTGAGGAGCCCTTACAAATGCTGTGCAAAGAAGAGAAGTGAAAAGCAAATGGGAAAAGAAAGATATACCCATTTGAATGCAGAGCTCCCAAGAATAGCAAGGAGAGATAGAAAGCCTTCCTCAATGATCAATACAAAGAAATAGAGGGAAATAATAGAATTGGAAAGACTAGAGAAAATTAGAGACACCAAGGGAATATTTCATACAAAGATGGGCGCCATAAAGGACAGAAATGGTATGGACCTAACAGAAGCAGAAGATATTAAGAAGAGGTTCCAGGAATACACAGAAGAACTGTACAAAAAAAGATCTTCACGACCCAGATAATCAGAATAGTGTGATCACTCGCTTAGCACCAAACATTCGGGAATGTGAAATCAAGTGGGCCTTAAGAATCATCACTATGAACAAAGCCAGTGGAGGTGATGGAATTCCAACTGAGCTGTTTCAAATCCTAAGATGCTGAAAGTGCTGCACTTAATATGCCAGCAAATTTGGAAAACTCAGCAGTGGCCACAGAACTGGAAAAGGTCACTATTCATTCCAATCCCAAAGAAAGGCAATACCAAAGAATGCTCAAACTACTGCATAACTGCACTCATCTTGCATGCTAGTAAATTAATGCCCCAAATTCTCCAAGTGAGTCTTCAGCAATACGTGAACTGTGAAATTCCAGATGTTCAAGTTGGTTTTAGAAAAGGCAGCGGAACCAGAGATCAAATTGCCAACATCCACTGGATCATCGAAAAAGCAAGAGAGTTCCAAAAAAATGTCTATTTCTGCTTTATTGACTATGCCAAAGCCTTTGACTGTGTGGATCACAATAAAGTGTGGAAAATTCTGGAAGAGATGGGAATACCAGACCACCTGACCTACCTCTTGAGAAACCTGTATGGAGGTCAGGAAGCAACAGTGAGAACTGGACATGGAACAACAGGCTGGTTCCAAATAGGAAAAGGAGTACGTCAAGGCTGTAAATTGTCACCCTGCTTATTTAACTTATATGCAGAGTACATCATGAGAAATGCTGGGCTGGAGGAAGCACAAGCTGGAATCAAGATTGCAGGGAGAAATATCAATAACTGCAGATATGCAGATGACACCACTCTTACGGTAGAAAGTGAAGAAGAGCTAAAGAGCCTCTTGATGAAAGTGAAAGAGGAGAGCAAAAAAGGTGGCTTAAAGCTCAATATTCAGAAAACTAAGATTATGGCATCTGTGTCCATCACTTCATGGCAAATAGATGGGGAAACAGTGGAAATGGTGGCTGACTTTATTTTCTGGGGCTCCAAAATCAATGCTGATGGTGATTGCAGCCATGAAATTAAAAGACACTTACTCCTTGGAAAGTTATGACCATCCTAGAGAGCATATTAAAAAGCAGAGACATTACTTTGTCAACAAAAGTCTGTCTAGTCAAGGCTATGGTTTTTCCAGTAGTCATGTATGGATGTGAGAGTTGGACTATAAAGAAAGCTGAGTGCAGAAGAATTGATGCTTTTGAACTGTGGTGTTGGAGAAGACTCTTGAGAGTCCCTTGGCCTGCAAGGAGATCCAACCAGTCCATCCTAAACAAGATCAGTCCTGGGTGTTCATTGGAAGGGCTGGTGTTGAAGCTGAAACTCCAATGCTTTGGCCAGCTGATGCAAAGAGTTGACTCATTGGAAAAGACCCTGATGTTGGGAAGGATTGAAGGCAGGAGGAAAAGGGGACGACAAAGGATGAGATGGTTATATGGCATCACCTACTCAATGGACATGAGTTTGGGTAAATTCTGGGAGTTGGTGATGGACAGGGAGGCTTTGTGTGCTGTGGTTCATGGGGTCGAAAAGAGTTGGACACAACTGAGTGACTGAACTGAACCAAAAGAGAAAAAATGAAGTGGAGACGGGAGCACTCTGGGAAGCCAGGATGGGTGGGGCTGCACCTGGGACTCCAAACAGATGAGTCAGCCATAGGGTTGGTCAGCCCTGTGCAGCCAATGGTGACATGTCTCTAGAGCTATAATTGGAGGACTCTGGAAGCCTCCGCAGGTGCTCAATGCCAAGATCACTAGGAGGGGAAGACAAGCAGGACAATGCTGCTGTCCTGTAGGCCTGTCTCTTAGGCCAGATGCAAGTTGATTCTACTTCTACTATGGAAAATGTAATCTGTGGGTATTGGGAAAGGAACTTGGCCAGTACACGGAGTGTGAAAAAATAAATAAAAACCATGTTTAATTTCACTACACTTCATATTTTGTGGCTTCCTTGGTAGCTCAGTTATAAAGAACCTGCCTGCAAATGTAGAAGTCAGGAATAGAAAAGATCCCTGGAAGGTCCCATGGAGAAGGGATTGGTACCCCCTCCAGAATTCTTGCCTGGAGAATCCCATGGAGACAGTAGACTGGTGGGCTAAAGTTGATTGGGTTGCAAAAGAATCAGACACGACTGAGGGACCGAGCATACAATATTTCAGCCTGTCTCCTCTGCATCTTTTTTCAGCTCATATTTTTAAATTTGAAATTATACTTCATGTGCATTATGACTTTCATTGTTTTTCGCTCTGCTCTTTCCTGAATACTTTATTATAAAATTTTCCAAACATTCGACGAGGTGAACATGTTTTCTAGCTAAAACAGGGAGTTCCCACCTAGATTCTACTGTAAGTATTTTACAATACTTCCTTTTTCATGTGTCTATCCATTGTCCATCCCCCTATCCATCAACCCATCTTATCCCTTGGTGTATTTTGTGATCAATTGCAGACACAAGTATGCATCTCTGTTAGTATTTCAGCAAGCCTTCCATGAAGTAGTGAGCTGTATTAGTTATAACACTTTTCTTTGGATATAAAGATTACGTACAATGAAATACACCAATCTTTGTTTTTCCCATTCATGTTATTTTTTTTATTGAAGTATACAATGTGTTACTTTCTGCTTTACAGCAAGGTGATTCAGTTATACACATATATGTGTGTATATACATTGTGTGTGCGTATATATATATATATATATATATATGTGCATTAAAAATTTTTTTTACAATGCTGCAGGATACGTGGGGTTAGTTCCATGACCAGGGATTGAACCTGCATCCATTGCAGTGTAAGTGTGGAGTCTTACCACCAGATAGAAGGGAATTCCCATGTATACTAATTTTTATATTCTTTTCCAATATGGTTTATCATAGGATGGTGATTATACTTCTCTGTGCTCTGCAGAAGGACCTTGTCGTTTGTACATTCCATATGTAGTAGTTTACATCTGTTAAACCCAACCTCCAATTTCTCACACCCCCATCATCCTCCTTCTTGGAAACCATAGGTCTGTTCTCTCTTTCCACGAGTCTGTTTCTCTTTTATAGATATGTTAATTTGTGTCATACTTAGATTCCACATACAAGTGGTGCCATTTGGTATTTACTTTTCTCTTTCTGACTTATTTTTCTTTCTATGATAATCTTTCAGTCCATCCATGTTGTTTAAAATGGCATCATTTCCATTTTTACGGCTGAGTACTATTCTGTTTTATATATGCACCGCTTCTTTATCCATTCATCTGTCAATGGACATTTAGGATCTGTTTAGGTTTTGGCTTTTGTGACTAGTGTTGCTGTGAACATCAGAGTGCATGTATCTTTTGAGATTTTAGTTTTGTCTGGGTTTATGCCTAAGAATGGAATTTCTGGATCTTATGATAATTCAATTTTTACTTTTCTGAGGAACTTTCATAATTTTCCATAGGGGCTGCGCTAACATACACTCCCACCAACAGTGTAGGACGGTTCCATTTTTATCCACATCCTCTCCAGCATTTGTTATTTGTAGACATTATGATGGTGACCATTATGACTGGTGTGACATGATACCTCAGTGTAGTTCTGATTTACATTCCTCTAATAATTAGGGATATCAAGCATCTCTTCGTTTCCCTCTTGGACATCTTTATGTCTTCTTTGGAGAAATGTCTTTGTAGGTTTTCTGCCCATTTGTTTAACTTTTATTTATTTATTTTTGACTGCACTCTATCTTCCTTGCTGTGTGTGGGCTTTTCTCTAGCTTTGGTGAGTGGGGGGCTACTCTCTAGTTGCAGTATTCAGTTCAGTTCAGTTCAGTTCAGTTCAGTTGCTCAGTCGTGTACAACTCTTTGAGACTCCATGAACCACAAGATGCCAGGCCTCCCTGTCCACCACCAACTCCCAGAGTCCACCCAAACCCATGTCCACTGAGTCGGTGATGCCATCTAACCATCTCATCCTCTGTCTTCCCCTTCTCCTCCTGCTCTCAATCTTTCCCAGCATCAGGGTCTTTTCCAGTGAGTCAGCTCTTCACATCAGGTGGCCAAAGTTTTGGAGTTTCAGCTTCAACATCAGTCCTTCCAGTGAGCACCCAGGACTGATCTCCTTTAGGATGGACTGGTTGGATCTCCTTGCAATCCAAGGAACTCTCAAGAGTCTTCTCCAACATCACAGTTCAAAGCATCAATTCTTCTGTGCTCAGCTTTCTTTACATTCCAACTCTCACATCCATACATGACTATTGGAAAAACCATAGCCTTGACTAGACAGACTTTTGTTGACAAACTAATGTCTCTGCTTTTTAATATGCTGTCTCTGTTGGTCATAACTTTCCTTCCAAGTAGTAAGTGTCTTTTAATTTCATGACTGCAATCACCATCTGCAATGATTTTGGAGCCCAGAAAAATAAAGTCAGCCACTACTGCAATATTAGGAGTTCTCATTGTTGTGTCTCCTCTTGTTGCAGAGCAAGGGCTCTAGGGCACGCAGGTTTCAGCTGTTGCAGTGTGTGGGCTCAGTAGTTGTGGTTCATGGGCTTAGTTGTCCCTTGGCATGTGTAATCTTCCCAAAGTAGTGATCAAACCCACGTCTATCCCACTGGAGTGGGATTCTTAACTACTGGACCACTGAGGGTGCCCTTGCCCATTTTTTTTTGATCAGTTGTTTGGTTATTCTGGTATTGAGCTACATGAAATGTTTGCGTACCTTGAAGATGAATCCTTTGTCACTTTGTTTGCAAATAATTTCTCTCATTCTGAGGGTTGTGTTTTAATTTTGATTACAGTTTCCTTTTTTTGTGCAAAAGCATTTAAGTTAAATTATATCAAATTTGTTTGTTTTTATTTTCATTACTCTACAAGGTGACTCAAGAAAGATATGTAATTTATGTCAAAGAGTGTTTTTCCTGTTTTTTCCAGCTATAAGAATTTTATGGGGTCTGGACTTACATTAGATCTTTGATCCATTTTGAGTTTATTTTTGTGTATTTTGGCAGGTAGTGTTCTAATTTCATTCTTTGGCATGTAGCTGTCCAGTTTTCCTGGCACCACTTATGGAAGAGACTGTCTTTTCTGGATTGTACATTCTAGACTCCTTTGTTTCAGATTAGGTGACCAAAGGTGTATAGACTTATCTCTGGGCTTTCCTTCTTGTACCATTGATCTATATTTGCATTTTTGTGCCAGTATCATAATATATTGATTACTGTAGCTTTGGAGTCTAGTCTGTCGATAGGGAGCCTGATTTCTCCAGCTCTGGTTTTATTTTTCAAGATTGCTTTGACTAATTTGGACCTTTTGTGTTTCCATACAAATTGTAAAAAGAAAAAAAATGTGCTAATTCTGTGAAAAATGCTGTTGGTATTTTGATAAGGATTGTACTGAATCTGTGGATGCCTTTGGATAGTATAATTATGTTCACAATATTGATTCTTCCCATTCAAGAACATGGTATATCTCTTGTTGGCTGAGTGGGGACTACTCTCGACTTCTCATTATATGACTTTTCTTGTTGCATAATGTGTGTTCTAGGCACACAGGCTTCAGCAGTTGCAGCTCTCAGGCTCTATAGCAAGAGCTCAGCAGGTGTGGTGTATGGACTTATTTGTACCACAACTAAAGAACTATTATATTATTTTTAAAATTCTGTTTCATTATAGTTTATTGTAAGATATTGACTATAATCCCTGTGATAAACAGAAAGTCCTTGCTGTCTATTTTATATATCATAGGGGGTATCCATTAATGCCATACTCTCATTTTATGTCTCTCCCTCCTTCCGGTTGGTATGAATCTTTGTTTTCTACATCACTATTTCTGTTTTATAAATAAGTTCATTTCTACTATAGGCTTATTGTCTGTATAAATGATATTATATGATGCTTATCTTCTCTGTTTGACTTACTTAGTATGATCATCTTTAGGTCCATCCATGTTGAAAAAATAGCATTATTTCATTCTTTCTTATGGCAAATATTCCATTGTATGCATAATATATCTGTCTTTATCCATTCACCTATCTATGGGCATTTAAGGTTGTCTCCATGTCTTTGCTACTGTACACTGTGCTACTATAAACACTGTTGTGCATGTCTCTTTTCTGACAGGAGTTTTCATCCTAACTGGATATGTGACCACTAATGGGATTGCTGGGTCATATGGTAACTTTGCTTTTTTTTTTTAAACTTCATACCAGGGAGGGAGGTAGGAGGGAGGTTCAAAGGGAGGTGATATATGTATACCTATGGCTGATTTTTGCTGAGGTTTGCCAGAAAACAACAAAATTCTGTAAAACAAATATCCTTCAATAAAAATTAATTAATTAAAAAAGAGCTGCATACTGTTTTCCATAGTGGCTGCATCAGTTTCTTGACTTTCATGTCTAGGATGTTGTTAATCTTCCTCTAGTTGATGGTTGCCTTACATGTGTTTTTCAGAATTTGGGGCTTTTTTGTTTTTGTTTTTTTCTGAAATACTCTTAGAAGTGGAACTGCCAGATCATATGGTCAGTTTCTTGTTATCATTAGAAGGCACTTTCGTAGTGATGTTTATAATGTCTCCTACCAAATATATGCCACTAGTACTGTTAAGAGTCCCTTTTAAAAATGTTATTCTACCATGTCTTCTTTGTACAATATTCGATACTTTTTCACTACTCATATGTGATACCACATTAGTATAGTTTTTGTATCTCTAATAATACATTGGGCTTTCCAAGTGGCACAGTGGTAAAGAATCTGCCTTCAAAGGCAGGAGTCAAAGGAGATGCGAGTTGGGAAGATCACCTGGAGGAGGAAATGGGAACTCACTCCAGAATACTTGCCTGGAAAATTCCATGGAAAGAGGAACCTTGTGGGATACGATTGCTGGGAGCACAAAGAGTTGAACACAAAAGAGTTCACAGTAATTCACGATAATGAGTGAACTTCATGTGCTTTTAAAGAAATACTAAATATATTTTTAAAGAAATAATACTGCTGTTAACTTATTCCAGATACAGTGTGCTATTTGACATTTTTAATTCATAGGAGACTGCTAGCAAGTTTTGAAGCCTAGGTATCTTTTAAAGCCCACCAGCCTTGGGAATATGCATTGCTTTTGGTTTTTTAAAAAGCACTTTGAGCTGTATTTAACTGTTGATGTGTTCTTCCTGAGAATGTCCTGGTTTTTCTTTTGCACTTTAAAAAAATTTTTTTTTGGTGAGTGACCCCTGACATGTACAAGGATAGGTGTCATGTCGAGTCCAGCGGCCTTGTGAATGTCAGATGTCTATCCGCAATAGTTTTAAGGCTGCGGTTACAGAGAAAAGCCTTCATGCTGCAAGGATTCTTTATTCTCTCCTCTTGTAGGGTGGCCTCTGATGCCTGAAAGTTTTTTCAGGCATAGTTGTACATTAGAGTAGAACGAGCCAGAGGATACCACCAAACGTGTGTCTCCTCACTCTTAGATTTTATCTTAGGTAAAAGTTCCTGCTCTATTTAAGTTGATTGATGAAGATGCATTTGTTTTATATGCACAGATTCTGGTTCTGTGGCACTGAGAAGACTGGATGGATTCAGCTGTGCTTGTTTTCAGCTACATGTTTTTGAACGTATTTCGTCTACCACTCTTTTCGAAGTAGGTTTACATGGATTCTGTTTTTTATGTGATGCTTTTGAACGGTGGTTCACATCCTGGTTGTGATAGGGTGCTCTATCATTCCGCTCAATGTTCCCGTTAGGAGAGGTGAGGCACGGTGCAGGGCATTCTTTTATTCATTTCTTATGTTAGATTGCCATCGTGTGGAATGTTTATGTAATTGCAGTTCAGTTCAGTTCAGCCGCTCAGTCGTGTCCGACTCTTTGCTACCCCATGAATTGCAGCACCTGCCAGGCCTCCTGTCTATTAAGAACTCCCGGAGCTTGCACAAATTTATGTCCATGGAGTGGGTGATGCCAACCAACCATCTCATCGTCTGTCGTCCCCTTCTCCTCCTGCCCTCAATCTTTCCCAGAAACTAGTTTCGCAGGCTCGGGACCCCTCCGTGCCCAGTTGAGGGCGTGTTTCCCGCGAGTGGGGATCACTCCGTGCGCGGATGAGAACACACGGCCCGCGGGTGGGAACCTTTCCATGTCCAGTGGAGGCCGCGGGGCCCGCGAGTGGGGACCCCCTTCTTGGGAGTTGAGGGAACACGACCCTCGACTGGGGAGCCCTTCGTGTGCGGGTTAGGAAACCCGTCCCCGTGGACCCGCGAGCGAAAGAAGTGGGGGATCGCGCCACGCGCCCAGGAAGCAGGGGCTAGCGCCGCGCCGCGTGGTTAGGAAGGGGGCGCTCGCGCCGCGCGTGCTGAGAGGAGGGATGATCCGCTTGGGAAGGAAAGTTTTCAGGGGCGCTCGCGCCGCGC